>NC_142467.1:113300000-113925000 GCF_049115385.1 Moschus berezovskii | reverse complement strand
CTCCATCCCTTTATTCCTTCTATAGTTATTTCTCCACTGAGCTCCAGTAGCATACTGGGCACCTACCGACCTGGGGAATTCCTCATTCAGTATCCTATCATTTTGCCCTTTGTTACTGTTCATGGGGTTCTCAAGGCAAGTATACTGAAGTGGTTTGCCATTCCCTTCACCAGGGGACCACATTCGGCTGTGGTCCATGTGATTAGATCAGCTAGTTTCCTGTGATTATGATTTCAGTTTGTCTGCCCTCTGGTGCCCCCTAGCAATACCTACCGTCTTATTTGGGTTTCTCTTACCTTGGTCGTGGAAAATCTCTTCACAGCCGCTCCAGCAAAGTGCAGCTGCTGTACCTTACCTTGGACGAGGGGTATCTCCTCAAGGCCACCCCTCCTGACCTTGAACGTGGAGTAGCTCCTCTCGGCCCTCCTGTGCCCGCGCAGCCACCACCTGTTGGACGTGGGGTAGCTCCTCTTGGCCGCCGGCCCTGGCCTCAGGCGTGGGGTAGCTCCTCACGGCCGCACCTCTTTGCGTGGTTCGTTGCGCCCGGGCCGGCGTCTCTCGCGTCGCGTCTGCGCCGCCGGGGCCGGCGTCTCTCGCGTCGCGTCTGTGCCGCCGGGGCCGGCGTCTCTCGCGTCGCGTCTTGAAAGATGATGCTGTGAAAGTGCTGCACTCAATATGCCAGCAGATTTGGAAAACTCAGCAGTGGCCACAGGACTGGAAGAGGTCAGTCTTCATTCCAATCCCAAAGAAAGGCAATGCCAAAGAATGCTCAAACTACCGCACAATTGCACTCATCTCACACGCTAGTAAAGTCATGCTCAAAATTCTCCAAGCCAGGCTTCAGCAGTATGTAAACCGTGAACTCCCAGATGTTCAAGCAGGTTTTAGAAAAGGCAGAGGCACCAGAGATCAAATTGCCAACATCCGCTGGATCATGGAGAAAGCAAGAGAGTTTCAGAAAAACATCTATTTCTGATTCATTGACTATGCCAAAGCCTTTGACTGTGTGGATCACAAGAAACTGTGGAACATTCTGAAAGAGATGGGAATCCCAGACCACCTGACCTGCCTCTTGAGAAACCTGTATGCAGGTCAGGAAGCAACAGTTAGAACCGGTCATGGAACAACAGACTGGTTCCAAATAGGAAAAGGTGTACGTCAAGGTTGTATATTGTCACCTTGCCTATTTAACTTATATGCAGAGTACATCATGAGGAACGCTGGGCTGGAAGAAGCACAAGCTGTAATCAAGATTGCTGGGAGAAATATCAATAACCTCAGATATGCAGATGACACTACCCTTATGGCAGAAAGTGAAGAGGAACTCAAAAGCCTCTTGATGAAAGTGAAAGAGGAGAGTGAAAAGGTTGGCTTGAAGCTCAACATTCAGAAAACAAAGATCATGGCATCTGGTCCCATCACTTCATGGGAAATAGATGGAAAAACAATGGAAACAGTGTCAGACTTTGTTTTTTTGGGGCTCCAAAATCACTGCAGATGCTGATTGCAGCCATGAAATTAAAAGACGCTTGCTCCTTGGAAGGAAAGTTATGACCAACCTTGATAGTATATTAAAAAGCAGAGACATTACTTTGCCGACCAAGGTCCGTCTAGTCAAGGCAATGGTTTTTCCCGTGGTCATGTATGGATGTGAGAGTTGGACTGTGAAGAAAGCTGATCGCCGAAGAATCGATGCTTTTGAACTGTGCTGTTGGAGAAGACTCTTGAGAGTCCCTTATACTGCAAGGAGATCCAACCAGTCCATTCTAAAGGAGATCAATCCTGGATGTTCATTGGAGGGACTGATGCTAAAGCTGAAACTCCAATACTTTGGCCACCTCATGAGACGAGTTGACTCACTGGAAAAGACTCTGATGCTGGGAAAGGTTGGGGGCGGGAGGAG
This sequence comes from Moschus berezovskii, assembly GCF_049115385.1. NCBI lineage: Eukaryota > Metazoa > Chordata > Mammalia > Artiodactyla > Moschidae > Moschus > Moschus berezovskii. The sequence continues at coordinate 113,923,097 of NC_142467.1, read as the reverse complement.
ATGGGGACGTCGGAGAATGAGGTGGCTGGATGGCATCACCGACTCTGTGGACATGAGTTTGAGTGTACTCCGGGAGTTGGTGATGGACAGGGAGGCCTGGCGTGCTGTGATTCATGGGGTCGCGGAGAGTCGGACACGACTGAGCGACTGAACTGAACTGAACTGAACTGAATAGCTCAACTGGAATTCCATCACCACCACTAGCTTTGTTCGTAGTGATGTTTTCTAAGGCCCACTTGAATTCACATTCCAAGATGTCTGACTCTAGGTCAGTGATCACGTTATCGTGACTATCTTGCTCGTGAAGATCTTTTTTGTACAGTTGTTCTGTGTATTTTTGCCACCTCTTCTTCATATCTTCTGCTTCTGTTAGGTCCCTACCATTTCTGTCCTTTATCGAGCCCATCTTTGCATGAAATGTTCCCTTGGAATCTCTAATTTTCTTGAAGAGATCTCTTGTTTTTCCTATTCTGTTGTTTTCCTCTATTTCTTTGCATTGATCACTGAGGAAGGCTTTCTTATCTCTCCTTGTTATTCTTTGGAACTCTGCATTCAGATGCTTATATCTTTCCTTTTCTCCTTTGCTTTTTGTTTCTCTTCTTTTCACAGCTATTTGTAAGGCCTCCTGAGACAGCTATTTGGCTTTTTTGCATTTCTTTTCCATGGGGATGCTCTTGGTCCCTGTCTCCTGTACAATGTCACGAACATCCGTCCAGAGTTCATCAAGCACTCTATCTACCTGATCTAGTCCCTTAAATCTATTTCTCACTTCCACTGTATAAACATAAGGGATTTGATTTAAGTCATACTTGAATGGTATATTGGATTTCCCTACTTTCTTCAATTTAAGTCTGAATTTGGCAATAAGGAGTTCATGATCTGAGTCACAGTCAGCTCCTGGTCTTGTTTTTGCTAACTGTATAGAGCTTCTCCATCTTTGGCTGCAAAGAGTATAATCAATCTGATTTCGGTGTTGACCATCTGGTGATGTCCACATGTAGAGTCTTCTCTTGTGTTGTTTGAAGAGGGTGTTTGCTATGACCAGTGCGTTCTCTTGACAAAACTCTATTAGCCTTTGCCCTGCTTCATTCCATTCTCCAAGGCCAAATTTGCCTGTTACTCCAGGTGTTTCTTGACTTCCTACTTTTGCATTCCAGTCCCCTATAATGTAAAGGACATCTTTTTGGGGTGTTAGTTTTAAAAGGTCTTGTAGGTCTTCATAGAACCGTTCAATTTCGGCTTGTTCAGCGTTACTGGTTAGGGCATAGGCCCGGATTACTGTAATATTGAATGGTTTGCCTTGGAAGCAGAAATCATTCTGTCGTTTTTAAGAAAAAATAAAATAAATTAAAAAAAAATAAAATCCAAGATTTAGACTCTGGGAAAGACCTTCTGAAAAAGACAAATGACACATCCCAAGCTGGGAAACAACAGTTTACAGACACAGAGCTTTGGCAGGATTTGGCTCCTAATACACAAACGACATGAACAGAAACGAGCCTGAAGGAGAGGTCTGAACGGACACCAAGCGAAGGTAGGGACACGGAGAGTACACTGAATGATGCCCAGCACTGAGGGCCTTAGAAACACGGTCTAGCTGCACTCCCCCAGCCCCATGGGTCCCTGAACTAGGCCTCTTCTACCTGGAGGCTCAGAGAGATGGACAGTGAGGAAGGGGAAGAGAAATCTTTGGCATTTCTAACACTCAGAGCAAATGCTTTGAAGGAGAAGTCAAGGAACAACCACACCGACAGTGACATACCGAGAAAGACAATAGCTAGGAGTCCATCTAACCCGGAGGGAAGTCCCTCTTCTCAGAGAACTGCAAGAGATGGATGAAAGAAGGTGAAGCCCACAAATCCAATGGAAATTAAGCTGTGCTCACGGAGCAGAAGAATTCCTCCTGCTAAGATGATGTCAGTTTCCCATCCCCCTTATCCCCACCGTGGGTCAATCCAGAGTTTCCACGCTATTCCTCTCAAAACACCAACTGCTGCTCTCAGGACATTATAACCAAAGAATTCCAAAATGTCTATGGAAACACAAAGGAGACAAAAGGGTCAATGCGATCTGCCGCAAAGCCCTGAAATGGACATAGCAGGCTGCCTGATAGTCAATTTGATTATCACACCAGGATAACAGGACAGCATGGTACTGGGAAGAAACGAAACATGCAGAACCAGATCCATGGAATGGAATTGAGGGTCCAGAACTAAACCCAAGCTTCTATGGTCAATTCATTGACGCCAAAGGAGGGGAGGCGATAAGAGTGGGAACAAGAGCCTCTGCAACGAAAGGACGTGGGAAATGGAGATGGTTCCATCTCAACAATCACATTGGCTTTTGGTCTCAGAACACGTCAGATTCAGTGAAACACATCAACACAAAGTCTGAAGTGATGAAACTCCTGGAAATAAGCAGGGGCCATAGGGTCCTCCTTGTCAGGGATTTCTCAACATGTGTGTGTGTGGGGGAAGCAAAATTGGGTCTCTTCAATTCAAGGAAACAGGAAACCAAGGGACACCCACCAGCTTCCCTCCACTTGAACAGCTTTGCAACAGAAAAGCTAAGCATTCACAAATCAAAATGGTAACAAAGTGAACACACAAGCATATTTGCAAGCAGAATATCGGAGAAGGGGTTATTATGTAAGAGAATGAGGACTCACACCACTAAGTCTCCCAAAACAAACCCCAGACCTAACCCTTCCCCTAACACCAACTCCACCCCAAACCTTTACCTCACTCAGAATGAAACCCTAAAGCCTCAGCCTAGGCCAAAAATATACATGCATACATGCCTTCACAGGCATGCGAGCATCCACAGGAGAGACACAGAGTGGAAGAGACAGACTGAATTTGGAAAGGTCAAGAAAGAGAGGAAACGAGGGAGAGAGACTGAACAATGCAGAGAAGAAATGAGTCGATTTCACAGAATTTGAATGAATCTCTCTTGAATTTGGAAAAAATGACTGTGCCTATTCTCTTGCAAGTGGTAAAATGACCCACGATGATGAGATTCAAAGACAAGATTGCGGGGAGCCACTGTTGGGGCAGACTCCCCCAACCCTCGAGGCTGAGTGGGACATTTGAGTAGGACAGGGAAGGTTAATATCAGAGAGGGGGATGTGTGAATATGACCTTCCGGTCCTCCCAAATCGGGGGCCATAAATAGGCAGGAACGGGACTGCCTTTTCCCAAGTCCCAGAGTAAATCCAGGCCTGATTCTGCCCATTGTGTGCTAGGTCAGCCCTGTGTGGAATCCATCCTTTGGGAAATCTCTTTCCAAGCTCCAAGTGAAAGCGGCCCAAATTTTGAACAGGCACTGGAGCTCCTCGTAGCCTGGCAGACCTAGTCAGAAGACGGGAGATTGTGACCCACTCTGCAGATGGAGAGACGGGAAACCCTGTGGGGAACATGGCTTGGCCAGGGCCACAACACTTCTGAGAAGAAGGAGCCTGTTCTGAAAGGAGCTGTGTCCTCAGAACTCAGGCCCTGGCTGCACGCAGATCTCCCCAAGGCTATGGGATGGGCTCTGTGGGTGTCACTGTGCCTGCACGTGGCCTAAGGGCATGGGGAAGCAGCCAGAAAACCAGAAGTTCCGTTTGGGAGCTTAGTGGGAGGGACCTCAGCCACGAAACAGGAAATGATGTCACTTCCTGGCAACAGAACCCAACAGAACCCGCAACCTGTGTATCCAGGCCTGGCCAGCAGAGAGGAGACCCTGGCCAGATCACTAGCTGTGAAGATATTCTGCTGTTTGCCCCTGCCCAGAGGACGGGGTCTCAGGCTAGCTAACAGGCACAATGTGTGGGAACGCGATCGACACTGGCTCAGGGCCCCCGCCGAGAGGCCTCTGGCCCTTTGCTGAAGGAAAAGAAAGGTAACAGGGGAGCCCCAGACTGGGTCCGGCCACCTCTCCTGTCCCACACGGGGAAGCCTGAGGCCTTTCCCTGTGTGTGGATGGGGGTTTCTTGGGGTGTGTCTGCCTCAAGCAAGCCCAGCCGCATTTCAGTCAGGAACCCATGTGCTTCTTGTGTCCACACCCCAGGGGAGAGCAGGCTGTGTGGCATGGGGAGTGTCCGGGCAGAGCCAGATGCCCAGGCTGACCTCATGCCCTCAGCGTATTCTCCATCCTCCCGGGTGGGTATCTGAGCAGACACTCGTGTCTCTGGTCTTTCTTGGAGCAGAAGGGCAGGCAGGCAGAAGCAGCAGCCATCCTTGCCAAGCTAACCTCAGAAATATCGAAGCAGGGCTGGCTGATGGTCACTGACATTGCAGACCGTCCCACCCGAGGTGGCCTTTGAGGGGCACACCCCATCCACCTCCCAAAGGGAGGGTTCAGAGCACCAGCCCCCTGCTCGGGAGGCCCAGTGCAGGCTCCAGGTGAGGGTGGCCACGGAGGGCTCAGCCCAACTGGCGATGAAGAGGAAGTGGGCAAGGTCTGCTGTCCAGACTCCACCCAGCACACACCCTGGGACCCAGTCTCAGGCTGCCACGGAGCTCAGCACAGCCGGCTCTGATGCAGAACTCCGAGAAGACCTGGAGCCCAGCACGGAAGAGCACAGAGGTGAGTTGGCTGGGGCTACAGCCTGTGAGTGTGGGGAGGCGGTGCTGAGCCACACAGGGAGGTGTCCCCCAGAGCTGGGGCTGGGCCTGGAATGAAGGCTAGCCTCACACCACCCATCTTGGAGACTGCAGAAAAGACTCTGAAGCTGGGCCTTCTTAGCAAATCTCTAGGAACCGTTCATGCCCACTTAGGCACATGGCAAGGCTGGCCTGTGGCAAACTTTTCTTCTCCTCCAGCTCTAGCTCTGGCCGTCAAACTCAGCCAGCCTCCATTTCTAAGACCTGTCCCTATGGAGGTGGGAGCTCCTGGTGCAGGACTCACGGATCCAATGAGGGGAGATCGAGACCTGAGATGTCCCCTCCCAATGACAGGGGGCCAGCCGGGTATTGGCCACCACCTCAGCACATCAGATCTCTGTGCCTGCACAACACCCAGCGCCAGGCCAAGATGTCCCACCCCGCCTTCGAGAAACTCCACCTCCATGTGCACTTGCACCTGCTCAGGCTTTGGCGACAGAAACCGAGTCAGGGCCTGAGTGACCAACTTTGGAGCAGCAGCCTGCCCTGCCTCCTACCAGGGACACAGACTCCCACCATGACTATCCAACTCTTGAAGGGAGAACAGGACCCTGCTCTGGATAGAAGCCCAGAACCCTTTGGCAACCACATCATCCAGGGGCGCAGTTCGCTCTGCAGCCTCCATCCCTGTGTGTCCCCCGTGGACACCGTCTACTCCCTCCACACCCAGCGGAGATTGACTTTCCTTCCCCAGAGCTCATTTTCATCAGGCTCCTAGGCATCTTTCTTCTCATCTTTTATGTCTTTTATGGCTTTCTGTATATTTTGCTCGCAAGTGTGTGTCAATAAATTTTCCTTCCTTGGGAATATGGAGGCCTTTACAATGCTGTGTAAGCGTCACCGCTGTCTACATTCAGACACCCTCATCTATCCCCCCCACTTCGCAGCAAAGCCTGGATTCATGGCAAGCATTCCCCGTTCCTCTCTCCCCCGCCTCTCAACATTGAGTCCACTTCTCTCTGCATTTCTTCCCATCCTTTCGGGGTTCCCAATCAACGCTATTCACTGAAATGATAGGAAACTGGATTTTGCTCTTATTGAAGGCGAAAGTTATAGTTTCTAAGTATCGTTAGAGTCTTGGCATCCCTATGAATTCTACAGTCCATGGAATTCTCTAGGCCAGAATCTTGGGTGGGTAGCTTTTCCCTTCTCCAGACGATTGTTCTGACTCCCCACATATTGGAAGACCAAAGTGTGAAGTAGCCTTTGGGGATCTGAAAGGACTTGTAGGTCCTTTTATAATGTTATCTTCCAAATGAAGCCCTCTCGGCTAATATGCTCAGAATCTCCAGGTAGACAGTGCTGTTGTAAGTGGGACACCTCAGGCACAAGGGAAAGTCTGAGTTCTTCCGCCGGCACAAACAAACTCACAAGAATAAACCAGGCAGGAGAAATGGAAAGATATACCCACACCAACAAAGGAACAAGTGTTCCTCAGAACACAAGGCCAGAGAAAGACCCACCATCCTTGTGGCCCCCACATGCTTGAGAAAATCAGTGATCAGGAATTAAAAAGAAGAAACATGTGCAGGTCCAATGAGAGGCAATGCACATGGCTAGTGTAGCTCAGAGATGTCCTGACTCTTCGCATGGTCACATGGGCAAAGGGAAACACAGTGCAGGTGGCGGTGGTCATCATCTCACAGCTAGGTGTACAGGATGATGACAACCAGCCTTCGGGATCCAAAGAGGGAGCAGAGGGCCTAGCAGAACCCATAGACATCTCTCTCACTCTCTGGCAGAAGAGATTGCCAGACCAATCAAAGTCCCACAGTAGCATCACTTAATGATCAATGCCAACCCTCAAGGTGAATTCCACTTACTTCTGGCACGGTTGCTCCTGTCCTCTTAGATGTTCACCTGTAGCAATCCAAAGCTGAAGACCTGCTGGGCGCCTGTGGAGTAGAACCTCACTTCAGCTGCTCACACAGACAAGGACACACAAGGATGCCTGTGGCCTCTGGCTCACAGATGATAGATCAAAGCCCCGTCAACGTGAACTGGGGACCAGTGTTGAAAGGGAGGATGCACCCGACTCCCCTTTCACTGGACACACCGTCCCTGATGCTAGAGCTGCTGAATCCATTCAACTGTGGAAATTCATGCTGAAAAACACCCATCTTTCGGGCAAGGTCTCTAAAAGGGTTTACGAGCAACGCATTTGGAAACCAGAGGGGATGACATGCATGTCCATGAAAATTGACACCTCTCAACAAATGCATTTCAAATGATTCCTAGACATATGTACCATGCAAAACGGTTCATAAATCCAGAAGTAAATGGAGCATACATTAGACATGAACTCTGAGTCTTTACACACAATACAGAAAGGCACTACACAAAGAGTAACCAGAGAACATAGTGAACTTTGTCAAATCCAAGATTAGGACTCTGGGAAAGACCGTCTGAAAAACGCGTAAGACACCTCCCACACTGGGAGACAACTCTTTGCATACACAGAGTTTAGGCAAGATTTGGCTCCTAATATGCAAACGACATGAACACAAACTAGCCTGAAGGAGAAGTCTGAAGGGGCACCAGGCGAAGGAAGGGACACAGAGAGTATACCGAATGATGTCCAGCACTGAGTTCCTGAGAAACACGGTCTAGCTGCACTCCTCAAGCCCCGTGTGACCCTGGACTAGGCCTCTTCCACCTGGAGGCTCAGAGAGATGGACAGTGAGGAAGGGGAAGAGAAATCCTCGGCATTTCTAACACTCACAGCAAACGCTTAGAAGAAGAAGGCAAGTATCAACCCCACTGACAGTAAATTCCCTGAAATACAATAGCTAAGAATCCATCTAACACAGGAGGGGTGTCCCTCTTCTCAGAGAACGGCAAGAGATGGATGAAAGAAGGTGAAGCCCACCAATCCAATGGAAAATAAGCTGTGCTCATGGATCAGAAGAATTACTCATGATAAGATGATGAACTTCCCCCTCCCCCGGACCCACACCGTGGGGGTTCCACGCTATTCCTCTCAAAATAAAAACGGCTACTCTCAGGGCATAAAAACCAAAGAATTCCTAAATGTCTTTGGAAACACTACGGTGTCAAAAGAGTCAATGCAATCGGCCGCAAAAACCTGAAATGTATATAGCAGGCTGCTGATAGCCAATTAGATTATCACACTAGGATCATCAGGACAGCATGGTACTGGGAAGAAATCAAACATGCAGAACCAGATCCATGGAATGGAATTGAGGGTCTAGACATAAACCCAAGCTTCAACGGTCAATTCCTCGACGCCAAAGGAGGGGAGGCGATAAGAATGGGAACAAGAGTGTGTGCAACGAAAGACCGTGGGAAATGCAGATGGTTCCACCTGAACAATCACGTTGGCTTTTGGTCTCAGAACACGTCAGATTCAGTGAAACACATCAAAGCAAAGCCTGAAGTGAAGAAACTCCTGGAAAAAAGCACAGGGCAAAGGCTTTTAATGTCAGGGACTTCTCAACATATGTGGGTGGAAAAGCAAAGTAGGGTCTCTTCAAGTCAAGGAAACAGGAAACGAAAGGACACCCACGAGTTTCCGTCCACTTGAACAGCTTTGCAACAAAAAACCTAAGCATTCACAAATCAAAATGGTAACAAACTGAACACGAAAGGATATTTGCAAACAGAATATCGGAGAAGGGGTTCCTACGTAAAAGAGACTGAGAACTCACACAACTAAGTCTCCCAGAAAAAAACCCAGACCTATCCCTTCCCCTAACACCAACTCCAACCCGATAACATTATCTCACTCGACACGAAACCATTAAGCCTCACCCTAGGTCAACACTATACATGTTTACATGCATTCACAGACATGCGAGCATCCACAGGAGAGACACAGAAAGGAAGATACAGAACGAATTTGGAAAGATCAAGAAAGAGACGGAACGAGGGAGAGAGACTGAACAATAGAGAGAGGAAATGAGTCAATTTCACAGAACTTGCATGAATCTCTCTTGAGGATGGAAACAATGACAGTGCCTATTCCCCCTGCAAGGGGGAAAATGACCCAAGTTGATGAGTCTCAAAGACAAGGATTCGGGGAACCACTGTTTGGGCAGCCTCCCCCAGGCCTCGAGGCCGAGTGGGACACTTGAATAGGATGAGGAAGGTTGATATCAGAGGTCGCGATGTGTGAATATGACTTTCCGGTCCTCCAAATGCAGGGGTCAAGAAATAGGCAGAAAGGGGACTGCCTTTTCCCAGGTCCCAGAGCCCATCCAGGCCTGATTCTGCCCACTCTGTGCTAGGTCAGCCCTGTGTTGAATCCGTCCTTTGGGAAGTCTCAGTGTCTAAGTTCCATGTGATAGCAGCCGAAAGTCTGAACAGGCACTGGAGCTGTTTGTAGGATGACAGACCTAGGGAGGAGATGGAAAAGTGACCCCCACTCTGCAGATGGAGAGAGTGGGGAAAACTTGCAGGGCACATGCCTTGCCCAGGGCCACTTCACTTCTGAGAAGGAGCCTGGGCTGAAAGCAGTTGTGTCCTCAGAGCTCAGGCCCTGGCTGCACCCAGGTCTCCCCAATGCTGTGGGGTGGGCTGTGTGTGTCACTGTGCCTGCACGGGGCCTAAGGGCATGGGGAAACAGCCAGAAACCCAGAGGTTCCCTTGGGGAGCTTTGTGGAAGTGAACTCGGCCATGAACCAGGAAATGATGTCACTTCCTGGCAACAGAACCCAACAGAACCGGCAACCCTGGTATCCAGGCCTCCTCAGTGGAGAGGAGTCCCCAGCCAGATCACTTGCTTTCAAGATGTTCTGTTGTTTGCCCCTGCCCAGAGGCCGGGGCCTCAGGTGAACTCACAGGCAAAGAATGTGGGAACGTGGATGACGCTGGCCCAGGGCCCCTCCGAGAGTCCTCTGGCCCTTTGCCCTAAGGAACAGAAAGGTAACAGGGAGGCCCAGGCCGGGTCCGGCCACCTCTCCCGTCTCACATGGGGAAGCCTGAGGCCTTTGCCTGTGTGTTGATGGGGGTTTCTCGGGGTGTGTCTGCCTTAAGCAAGCCCAGCCACATATTGGTCTGGAGCTCGTGGGTCGCTTTTGTCCACACCACAGGGGAGAGCAGGCTGGTGGCATGGGAAGCATCCGGGCAGAGCTGGCTGCCCAGGCTGACCTCACTCCCTCAGGGGTATCTCTGTCCTCCCGATTGAGTATCTGACCAGACACTCGTCTCTGCGCTTTCTGGGAGCAGAAGGGCAAATGGGCAGAGGCAGCAGCCATCCTTGCCATGCACAGCTCAGAAATATCGAAGGAGTGCTGCTGATGGTCACTGTCATTGTAGAGCGTCCCACCCGAAGTGGCCCCTGAGGGGAACACCCCTACCACCACCCTGAGGGAGGGTTCAGAGCACCAGCCCCCTGCCCAGGAAGCCCAGTACAGGCTCCAGGTAAGCGTGGCCACGGAGGGCTCAGCCAAACTGGCGAAGAAGAGGAAGCAGGCAAGGCCTGCTGCACAGACACCACCAAGGACACACTTCGGGGCCCAGTCTCAGGCTGCCACGGAGCTCAGCACACCTGGCTCTGACCCAGAGCTCCGAGAAGCCCTTCCTTGGAGGCAGCAGGAGAGCCTGGATCCCAGCAGTGCAGAGCACAGAGTTGAGGCTCCTGGGGCTACTGCATGTGAGTGTGGGGAGGCAGTGCTTAGCCACACAGGGAGGAGTCCCCAAGAGTGGGGCTGGGCCTGGACCAAAGGCTGGCCTCACACCACCCATCTTGGAGACTGCAGAGAAGACTCCGAAGCAGGGCCTTCTTAGCGAATCTCTAGGAAGCCATCATTTCCCCTTATGCTCATGGCAAGCCGGGCATTTGGTAAACTCTTCTTCTCTCCCAGCTCTAGCTCTGGCCATGAAGCTCAGCCAGCCTCCACGTACAAGACCCGTCCCTACAGAGGTGGGAGCTCCAGGTGCAGGACGCAGGGATCCAATGAGGGGAGATCTAGATCTAAGACAACCCTCCCAAAGCTACGGGGCGAACCAGGTACTTGACAGTCCCTTGAGCACATCGGAACTCTGTACCTGCACGACTCCCAGCCCCAGGCCCCGATGTCTCACCATGTCTTCCAGAACCTCCACCTTCACGTGTACATGCACCTGCTTGGGCTTTGGCGGCAGAACACGAGTCAGGGGCTGAGTGACCACCTGCAAAAGGGCAGCCTGCCCTGGCTGCTGCCAAAGACTCAGACGCCCACCATGACTGTCCCACCCCTGCAGGGAGAACAGGTCCCTGCTCTGGACAGACTTCCAGAGCCCTTTCAGCAAACACATCGTCCAGGGGCGCTGTTGGCTCTGCAGCCTCCATCCCTGTGTGTTCCCCGTGGACGCCGTCCTCTCCCTCCCCACCCAGGGGAGATTGACTTCCCTTCCCCTGAGCTGATTTTCATCAGGCTTCTAGGCATCTTTCTTCTCATCTTTTATGTCTTTTATGGCTTTCTGTATATTTTGCTCACAAGTGTGTGCCAATAAATTTTCCTTCTTTTATGCCATTTGGGAAAATGGAGACCTTCACAATGCTGTGTAAGCATCACCACTCTATACATTCTGAAACACTCATTCTATCCCCCTCCCACTTCCTAGCAAAGACTGGATTCATGGCAAGCACTCCCCGTTCCTCTCTCCCCCACCTGAAAACATTGAGTCTACTTCTCTCTGCATTTCTTCCCATCGTTTTGGGGTCCCCAATCAATGCCAATCACTAAAATGAGAGGAAACTGGATTTTGGTCTGACTGAAGGTGAAAGTTATAGTCTCTCCGTATTGTTAGAGTCTTGGCATCCCCATGAATTCTACAGTCCATGGAATTCTCTAGGCCAGAATCCTGGAGTTGGTAGCTTTTCCCTTCTCCAGGGGATTGTTCTGACTCCCCACATATTGGAAGACCAAACTGGAGAATTCTGGTTTCTGTGTCATTTGAAGGAGCCTTTGGATATCTGAATGGACTGTGTAGATCCTTTCAAGATATCATCTGCCAAATGAAGTCATCACGGCAAATGTGCTCAGAATCTCCAGGTAGGTCGTCCTGTTGTAAGTGGGACGCATCAGGCACAAGTGAAATGCTGAGTTCTTCCGCCGATACAAACAACCTCACAACAATAAACCATGCAGGATAAATGGAAAGATAAACCCACACCAACAAAGGGAGAAGTGTTCCTCAGAACACAAGGCCAGAGAAAGACAAACCATCCTTGTGGCACCCACATGCTCGAGAAAATCAGTTATCAGGAAGGAAACAGAAGAAACATGTGCAGGTCCAATGACAGGCAAAGCACATGGCTAGTGTAGCTCAGAGATGGCCTGACACTTTGCATGGAAACCTACATTGTAGGTGGAAGTGGCCATCATCTCAGAGCTAGGTGCTCAGGATGCTGACAACCAGCCTTCGGGACCACAAGAGGGAGTTGAGGGCCTAGAAGAACCCATAGACATCTCTCTCGCTATGTGGGAGAAGAGTGTGGCAGACCCATCATAGTCCCACAGGAACATCACTTGACGATCAGTGCCCAACCTCAGGGTGGATCCCACTCCACTTCTGGCACGGTGGCTCCTGTCCTCTGAGATGCTCACCTCTGGCGGTCTGAAGCTGCAGGCCTGCTGGGAGCCTTTGGAGAAGAAACTCCCTTCAGCTGCTCACACAGTCAAGGGCACACAAGGATGCCTGTGGAATCTGGATCACAGATGGAAGTTCAGAGCCCTGTCAAGCTGAACTTGGGATTGGTGCTGAAAGGGAGGCCACACCCAACTCCCTTTTCACTGGACACAGCGTCCCTGAGCTAGAACTGCTGAATCCATTCTTCTGTGGAAATGCAAGCTGAAAAACACCCATCTTTCCGAGAAGATATCCAAAAGAGTTTAGGAGCAACACATTTGGAAACCAGAGCGGATGACATGCATGTCCATGGAAACTTGACACCTCTCAACAAATGCACTTGAAATGCTTCGTAGACATATGTTCCATGCAAAACGGTTCACAAATCCAGAAGGAAATAGAGCAGAGATTAGCATGAGTTCTGTGTCTTCACACACAATACAGAAAGGCACTACACAAAGAGTAACAAGGGAACACAGTGAACTTTGTCAAATCCAATATTTGGACTCTGGGAAAAACCGTCTGAAAAGCGCAAATGACAAATCCCAAGCTGGGAGAAAACTGTTTGCATACACAGAGCTTAGGCAGGATTTGGCTCTTAATACACAAATGACATGAACACAAATGGGCCTGAAGGAGACACCAGGAGAAGGAAGGGACAGAGAGAGTACACCGGATGATGCCCAGCACTGAGGCCTGAGAAATACGGTCTAGCTGCATTCCCCGAGCCCCGTGGGACCCTGGAATAGGCCTGTTCTACCTGGAGGCTCAGAGAAATGGACAGTGAGGAAGGGGAAGAAAACTCCTTGGCATTTCTAACACTTCCAGCAAACGCTTAGAAGAAGGCAATTATCAACCCCACCGACAGTGACATTCCCTGAAAGGCAATAGCTAGGAGTCCATCTAACCCAGGAGGGAAGCCCTTCTTCTCAGAGAACTGCAAGAGATGGATGAAAGAAGGTGAAGCCCAACAATCCAATGGAAAATAAGCTGTGCTCACGGATCAGAGGAATTCTTCCTGGTAAGATGATATCCCTTCCCCCTCCCCTCAACCCCCACCTTGGGGCAATCCAGAGTTTCCACGCTATTCCTCTCAAAATACCAAGGCTGTTCCCAGGTCATTATAACCAAAGAATTCCAGAATATCTATGGAAAAACAAAGGAGTCAAAATAGTCAATGCAATCTGCCACAAAGCCCTGAAATGTACATAGCAGGCTGCCTGATAGCCAATTAGACTATCACACTAGGATCATCAGGACAGCATGGTACTGGGAAGAAATCAAACACACAGAACCAGATACATGGAATGGAATTGAGGGTCCAGAAATAAACCCAAGCATCAACGGTCAATTCCTCAATGCCAAAGGAGGGGAGGCGATACGAATGGGAACTAGAGTCTGTGCAACGAAAGGCCGTGGGAATTGGAGATGGTTCCATCTGAACAATCACATTAGCTACTGTTCTCATAACATTTCAGATTTAGGGAAACACGTCAATACAAATCTGAAGTGATGAAACTCCTGGAAAGAAACAAGGGCCATTGGCTCCTTAATGTCAGGGACTTCTCAACACGTGTGTGGGAGGGGGAAGAAAATTGGGTCTCTTCAAGTCAAGGAAACAGGAAACCAAAAGACACCAACTTGCTTCCATCCACTGAACAGCTTTGCATCAGAAAAGATAAGCATTCACTTATCAAAATGGTAACAATCTGAACACAAAAGAATATTTGCAAGCAGAATATCGGAGAAGGGGTTCCTTCATAAAAGAGACTGAGAACTCACACCACTAAGTCTCCCAGAACAAACCCCAGACATATCCTTTCCCCTAACACGAACTCCCACCCGAAACCTTTACCTCACTTGAAATGAAACCCTAAAGCCTCACCCTAGGTCATCAGTTCCCCAGCGATCAATGCAAAGAAATAGAGCAAAACAACAGAATAGGAAAAACAAGAGATCTTTTCAAGAAAATTAGAGATATCAAGGGAACATTTCATGCAAAGATGGGCTCGATAAAGGACAGAAATGGTATGGACCTAACAGAAGCAGAAGATATTAAGAAGAGGTGGCAAGAATACACAGAAGAACTGTACAAAAAAGATCTTCAAGACCAAGATAATCACAATGGCGTGATCACTCACCTGGAGCCCGACATCTTGGAATGTGAAGTCAAGTGGGCCTTAGAAAGCATCACTACAAACAAAGCTAGTGGAGGTGATGGAATTCCAATTGAGCTATTTCAAATCCTAAAAGGTGATGCTGTGAAAGTGCTGCACTCAATATGCCAGCAAATTTGGAAAACTCAGCAATGGCCACAGGACTGGAAAAGATCAGTCTTCATTCCAATCACAAAGAAAAGCAATGCCAAAGAATGCTCAAACTACAGCACAATTGCACTCATCTCACACACTAGTAAAGTCATGCTCAAAATTCTCCAAGCTAGGCTTCAGCAATATGTGAATCAAGAACTTCCAGATGTTCAAGTAGGTTTTAGAAAAGGCAGAGGCACCAGAGATCAAATTGCCAACATCGGCTGGATCATGGAGAAAGCAAGAGAGTTCCAGAAAAACATCTATTTCTGCTTCATTGACTATGCCAAAGCCTTTGACTGTGTGGATCACAATAAACTGTGGAACATTCTGAAAGAGACGGGAATCCCAGACCACCTGACCTGCCTCTGGAGAAACCTGTATGCAGGTCAGGAAGCATCAGTTAGAACTGGACATGGAACAACAGACTGGTTCAAAATAGGAAAAGGAGTACGTCAATGTTGTATATTGTCACCCTGCTTATTTAACTTCTATGCAGAGTACATCCTGAGGAACGCTGGGCTGGAAGAAGCACAAGCTGGAATCAAGATTGCTGGGAGAAATATCAATAACCTCAGATATGCAGATGACACCACCCTTATGGCAGAAAGTGAAGAGGAACTCAAAGGCCTATTGATGAAAGTGAAAGAGAAGAGTGAAAAGGTTGTCTTGAAGCTTAACATTCAGAAAACAAAGATCATGGCATCTGGTCCCATCACTTCTTGGGAAATAGATGGAGAAACAGTCGAAACAGTGTCAGACTTTATTTTTTTGGGCTCCAAAATCACTGCGGATGCTGATTGCAGCCATGAAATTAAAAGACGCTTACTCCTTGGAAGGAAAGTTATGACCAGCCTAGATAGCATATTAAAAAGCAGAGACATTACTTTGCCAGCAAAAGTCTGTCTAGTCAAGGCTATGGTTTTTCCCGTGGTCATGTATGGATGTGAGAGTTGGACTGTGAAGAAAGCTGATCGCCCAAGAATTGATGCTTTTGAACTGTGGTGCTGGAGAAGACTCTTGAGAGTCCCTTCGACTGCAGGGAGATCCAACCAGTCCATTCTAGAGTAGATCAATCCTGGGTGTTCATTGGAAGGACTTATGCTAAAGCTGAAACTCCAACACTTTGGCCACCTCATGTGACGAGTTGACTCACTGGAAAAGACTCTGATGCTGGGAGCGATTGGGGGTAGGAGGAGACGGGGATGAAAGAGAATCAGGTGGCTGGATGGCATTACCGACTCGATGGACATGAGTTTGAGTGAACTCCGTGAGTTGGTGATGGTCAGGGAGGCCTGGCGTGCTGTGATTCATGGGGTTGCTAAGAGTCGGACACGACTAAGTGACTGAACTGAACTGAACTGAACTGAAGATCAACCATATACATGCGTACATGCATTTCTCAGGCATGCAAGCATCCAGAGGAGAAACACAGGGAGGAAGAGACAGACTGAATTTGGAAAGGTCAAGAAAGAGAGGGAACGAGGGAGAGAGACTGAACAATGGAGAGAGTAAATGAATCGATTTCACAGTATTTGCATGAATCTCACTTGAGTTTGGGAAAAGTAACAGTGCCAATTCCCCCTGAAAGGGGGAAAATGACCCAAGATGATGAGACTCAAAAACAAGTATGCGGGGAGCCACAGTTTGGGCAGGCTCCACCACCCCTTGAGGCAGAGTTCGACATTTGAGTAGGACGAGGAATGTTGATATCAGAGGTGGCGATGTCTGAATATTACCTTCCGGTCCTCCCAATGCTGGGGTCAAGAAATAGGCAGGAAGTGGACTTCATCTTCGAAGGTCCCAGAGCCCATCTAGGCCTGATTCTGCCCCATTCTGTGCTAGGTCAGCCCTGTGTGGAATCCGTCCATTGGGAAGTCTCAGTGTCCTAGCTCCAAGTGAGAGCGGCCCAAAGTTTGCACAGGCACTGGAGCTGTTTGTAGGTTGACAGACCTAGGCAGGAAATGGGAAAGTGATCCTCACTCTGCAGATGGAGAGACTGTGGAAACCCTGCTGGGCACATGGCTTGCCCAGGGCCACATCACTTCTGAGAAAAAGGAGCCTGGGCTGAAAGCAGCTGTGTCCTCAGAGCTCAGGCCCTGGCTGCACCCTGGTCTCCTCAAGGCTGTGGGTTGTGCTGTGTGGGTGTCAATTTGCCTGCACGTGTCCTGAGGGCATGGGGGAACAACCAGAAACACAGAGGTTCCCTTGGGGAACTTTGTGGAATGGACCTTGGCCACGAAAGCAGGAAATGATATCACTTCTTGGAAACACAACCCAACAGAACCCGAAACCAGGGTTTCCAGGCCTCCCCAGCAGAGAGGAGACCCCAGCCAGATCGTTTGCTTTCAAGATGTTCTGCTGTTTGCCCCTGCCCAGAGGCCAGGGCCTCAGGCAAGCTCACAGGCAGAGTGTGTGAAAGGGGTCGACACTGGCTCAGGGCCCACAGAGAGGCCTCTGATCCTTTGCCCGAAGGAACCGAAAGGTAACAGGGGAGACCCATGCCAGGTCATGCCACCTCTCCCATCCCATATGGGGAAGCCTGAGGCCTTTCCTTGTGTGTGGAATGGGGTTTCTTGGGGTGTGTCTGCCTCAGGCAAGCCCAGCCGCATATGAGTCAGGAGCCCGTGGGTCGCTTGTGTCCACACCCCAGGGGAGAGCATGCTGGGTGGCATGGGGAGTGTCCGGGCTGAGCCGTGTGCCCAGGCTGACCTCACACCCTCATGGGGGGTCTCTGTCCTACCCGGTGGGTACTGAGCAGACACCCGTATCTGTTCTTTTTGGGAGCAGAAAGGCAGACGGGCAGAAACTTTAGACATCTTGTCCAGGCTCAGCTGAGAAATATTGAAGCAGGGCTGGCTGGTGGTCACTATCATTGCATAGCGTCCCACCCGACGTGGCCCCTGAGGTGCACACACCATCAACCTCCAAGAGGGAGGTTTCACAGCTCCACCCCCTGCCCTGGAGGCCCAGTGTAGGCTCCAGGTGAGCGTGACCACGGAGGGCTCAGGAGAACTGGCGATGAAGAGGAAGCAGGCAATGCCTGCTGCTCAGACACCACCCAGCACACACCCGGGTACCCAGTCTCAGGCTGCCACTGAGCTCAGCACAGCCAGCTCTAAACCAGATGGCTGAGAAGCCCTGCCTCGGAGGCAGCAGGAGGACCTGGAACCCACCACAGCAGAGCACAGAGGTGAGGCGGCTGGGGATGCTGCATGTGAGTGTGGGGAAGCGGTGCTGAGCCACACAGGGATGATTCCTCAAGAGCTGAGGCTGGGCCTGGACCAAAGGCTGGACACAAACCACCCATCTTGGAGACTGCAGAGAAGACACCAATGCTGGGCCTTCTTAGTGCATCTCTAGGAAGCTTTCATGCCCACTTAGGCACATGGCAAGGCTGGCCTGTGACAAACTCTTCTTTTCCCCAAGCTCTAGCTCTGGCCGTCAAACTCATCCAGCCTCCACGAACAAGACCTGTCCCTACAGAGGTGCGAGCTCCAGGTGCCGCACCCAGGGATCCAATGAGGGGAGATCGAGCCCTGAGACGTCCCCACCCAAAGACACGGGGCAAGCCGGGTACTGGCCAGCACCCTCAGCACATTGGATCTCTGTGCCTGCAGGACCCCCAGCCCCAGGCCCTGATGTCTTACCCCACCTTCCAGAACCTCCACCTCCACGTGCACTTGCACCTGCTTGGGCTTTGGCGGCAGAACCCTAGTCAGGGCCTGAGTGACCACCTGGGCAGGGGCAGCCTGCCCTGGCTCCTGCCAAGGACTCAGACGCATACCATTTCTGTCCCTCCCCTGCAGGGAGAACAGGCCCCAGTTCTGGACATAGACTCAGAGACCTTTTGGCAAATACCTGGTCCAAGGGTGCGGTTGGCTCTGCAGGCTCCATTCCTGTGTGTTCCCCGTGGATGCCGTCCACTCTCTCCCGACCCAGGGGAGATTGAAATCCCTTCCCCTGAGCTGATTTTCATCAGGCTCCTAAGCATCTTTCTTCTCATCTTTTATGTTTTTTGTGGCTTTATGTATATTTTGCTCATAAGTGTGTATCAATAAATTTTCCTCCCTTGAAGCCATCTGGGAATATGGAGGCCTTCACAATGCTCTGTAAGCATCACCACTGTCTACATTCAGACACCCTCATTCTATTCCCCCCACTTCCCAGCAAAGCCTAGATTCATGGCAAGCACTCCTCGTTCCTCTCTCCCCCTCCTGACAACATTGAGTCTACTTTTCTCTGCATTTCTTCCCATCCTTTTGAGGCCACAATCAATGCCAATCACTGAAATGAAAGGAAACTGGATTTTCCTCTGAGTGCAGTTGAAAGTTGCAGTCTCTCAGTATTGTTAGAATCTTGGCATCCCCATGAATTCTACAGTCCGTGGAATTCTCTAGAGCAGAATCCTGGAGTGGGTAGCTTTTCCCTTCTCCAGGGGAGTTTCGGACTCCCCACATATTGGAAGACCAAACTTTAGAATTCTCGTTTCTATGTCATTTGAAGTAGCCTTTGGGTATCTGAAAGGACAGTGTAGGTCCTTTCAAGATGTCATCTACCAAACGAAGCCTCTTGGCAAATGTGCTCAAAATCTCCAGGTAGGCAGTGCTGTGGTAATTGGGACTCCTCAGGCACAAGGGAAATGCTGAGTTCTTCTGCCGGAACAAACAAACTCACAACAATAAACCAGGCAGGAGAAATGGAAAGATAAACCCACACCAACACAGGGAGAAGTGTTCCTCAGAACACAAAGCCAGAGAAAGACCCACCATCCTTTTGGCCCCCATATCCTCGAGAAAATCAGTGATCGGGAAGGAAAGAGAAGAAACATATGCAGGTCCAATGAGAGGAAATGCACATGTCTCGTGTAGGTCAGAGATGGCCTGACACTTCGCATGGACACGCGGGCAAAGGGAAACACAGTGCAGGTGGCAGTGGTCATCATCTCAGAGCTAGGTGCTCCAGATGGTGACAACCAGCCTTCCGGACCACAAGAGGGAGCCGAGGGCCTAGCAGAGCCCATAGACATCTCTCTCGCTCTCTGGGAGAAGACGGTGCAGGACCCATCAAAGTCCCACAGGAGCATCTCTTGGCGATCAGTGCCCACCCTCAGGGTG
This sequence comes from Moschus berezovskii, assembly GCF_049115385.1. Classification (NCBI taxonomy): domain Eukaryota; kingdom Metazoa; phylum Chordata; class Mammalia; order Artiodactyla; family Moschidae; genus Moschus; species Moschus berezovskii. The sequence goes on along the minus strand of NC_142467.1, from coordinate 113,903,450 downwards.
GATCCCACTCCACTTCTGGCATGGTTGTTTCTGTCTGCTGAGATGCTCACCTCTGGTGGTCCGAAGCCACAGGCCTGCTGGGCGCCTGCCAAGACTAAACTCCCTTCAGCTGCTCACACAGCCAAGGCCAAACGAGGATACCTGTGGCCTGCGGCTCACAGATGGAAGATCAGAACCCTGTCAACCTGACCTGGGGATCGGTGCTGAAAGGGAGGCTGCACCCGAGTCCCTTTTCACTGGAAACAGAGAAAGTCTGATTGGCTATTGTTCGTCGGGAACATCCAGAAAGTTTTATTAGTGGATAGGGGCGACCTGTACGTGGAGTGCAGAATTTCATGGTTTTTCTCGAATTGCGGCTTGAAGCTTGGAGGTCTTCTCGAGTTACGACGGGAACCACTGTGACTCGCTAGTTTTGCCTCATGGAAGTCAGGTCTCCTGTCGTGTTGTAAGTGGAACTTCGTGATTCCTTTCGAGTCGTTGCAGGGCATGAGGGCCACATTTAGACTTGAGAGGGTAAACTCAGTTTTCCTCTGCAGTGGCCACAGGGATCTTGGGGTTGCTATGAAAGTTCCCCTGGGGAGTCAGGCCTAGTCTTCGTTGCGGAGGGAACTAAGATTTCGCTCCAAATTGTAAAAGGATTATCAGGCCCGCTATCTGTTTGAGTGGGAAATTTGGGCTTTTTCGAGAGGCTCAGCGGGGGATTAATGCCTCCGATCACGTTAGGAGTTGATACTCCGTGTTCCACTGGAGCTGCTGCAAACACGACATGACTCATCTCTAGTTGAGTGTGAACTCGGAGTCCTTTGACCTTGCTGCAGTATCTATTGGGTTGCCCTCGAGTGTCAATAGATGTGACAGGACTCATCAAGTGGTGTGAGTGGACGTTGGGATTCCTCTTCATTTGAAAGTGGAATGTCCCATTATCTTCAGCTGAGGTGTGATCACAGGCCTTCTCTTAAATTGTGGTGGGGAAATTCAGTTTTCTTCTCTCATCGGGATGGGTATCTCTGGGCGACCCTTAAGTTGCATCAAGGAATCAAGCCTCATATCGAATTTGGAAAAGGAACTCGGGACTTCTGTCTATGTGTTTCAGGAAAAAAAGATTACCTCATCTTGCTTTGAAAGAGGAATCTCGAGGTTTTGCTCGAGTTGCTATGGGAAGTTTGGTGATCCACTCGAGTAACGACGGGAATATCAGGGAGCCTCCCGTGTTGTCTCTGGGAAGTCAGAACTCCTTTCCATTTGCAAGAGGAAACTTAGGATTCCTTGGCGTTGCTGCAAAGAAAGAGGTCTGCATCTAGATTCACGTCGGTTTAACTCAGCATTCCTCTCCAGTAGCAACAGAGTTCTTAGGATTGCTCTCAAATTTCACCTGGGGAGTCAGGCCTCCTCTCGTTTTCAGACTTGGAACTCCGCTTCCTTCTCGATTTGTAAAAGGGGTGTTAGGCCACAGTCGAGTTGAATTTGAACCTGGAGATTGTATCGAGAATGCTCGGGGAGTCAGGTCTCCACTCGTCTTGTGAGTTGATCCTCGAGGATACATTTGAATCTGTTCAGTGGCATCAGACAATATCTCGAGTGGGTGGGGACACCGGTACCTTTTCCAATTGTGTTTTGAAACCCTGTGGATATTCCCGAGTTTCAAGGTGGTACTGGCCTCCTTGTACTGTGCCACGGGTATGTCCGGATTCCATTCCAGACATAGCAGTGGGATCGACTGTCATCTGGAAAAGAGAACTGGAAACAGGGTACTTTGTCAGTTGTGGCAGGAAACTCGGTGTTCTTCTTGATTGGGATGGGGTAGGTCGGTGTAATTTTTCAGTCACATAAAGGATGTTAAGAACCTTCTGGAGTTTCCAACGGGAACGTGGAACTGCCCTTGAGAATCTGCAACGGAAATGCTCCTTATCTCGACTTTAGGGCAAAATCTTGTTGTTTCTCTCGAGTTACGGAGGGAAGCTTGGTGTCTCTCTCCAGTTACAAAGGGGAACCTAGGAAATCGCTCGTGTTGCTTCAGGGAATTCAGGTCTCCTGTCATGTTGGAAGGGGTACTTCGGGATTACTCTTGAGACGTGGAATAGGAATAGGGCCTCCTCTGCTGTTGAGTTGGAAAAACGTGTGCTCCTCTCCAGTGGGGACAGATATGTCGGGTAGTTTTTGAGTCGCATAAAGGGTGTCAAGTACCCATTCGAATTTCAAGCGGGAATGTGGGATTTCTCTTGAGACTCTGCAATGAAAAATTTCCTCATCTGGCATTGAAGGGATAATCTTGTGGTTTTTCTCGAGTTGCGGCTGAAAGCTTGGGGTGCTTCTCGAGTTGTGACGGAGACCTCAGGGACTCTCTCGTGTTGTCCCATGGAAGTCAGGTCTCCTATCATGTTGGAAGGGAAACCTCGGGATTCCTCTCTAGGCACAGCAGAGGAATAGGGCCGCATCTAGCGTTGAGTCGGTCAACTGTGTGTTCCTCTCCAGTGGCGACAGGGATCTCGGAGTTGCTACGAAGGTTTTACTGGGGGTCAGGTTTCGTTTCGATTTGAGGCATGGAATTCTGCTTTCCTTTCGAGTTATAAAAGAGGAATCTGTCCTCGTGTCATGATCAGGCCGTTCATTAGGGCTTTTTCTATAGCCTCATCATGGGTGTCAGGTATCCTGTCCTGTTGTGATGTCATAGTCGGTTTTACCTTGGAGCTTTGCTAGATCCTCAGGACCTACCTCGCTTGGAGGGGGAACTCATAGCAGCGGGTAGCTTGTAGTCTCTCTCGAGTTGACAGGGACCACAGGAACTCCCTCGTTTTGCTTCTTAGAAGTCAGGTCTCCTTTTGTGTTGCAAGGAAAGCTTCGGGATTACCCTCGAAGTGTGGAATGGAAATAAGGCCTCATCTAAGAATGAGTCTTTATATTGTGTTCTCCTCTCCTGTGGGGACTGCTATGTCAGGGAAATTTTGTGTCGCATAAAGGGTGTCAAGTACCCCAACGAGTTTCAAGCGGGAATGTGGGATTTCTCTTGAGACTCTGCAGCAGAAAATTTCCTCATCTCCCATTGATGGGCTAATTTTTTGGTTTTTGTCCAGCTGAGGCTGGTAGCTTGAAGTTTCTCTTGAGTTGCGACGGGGATCTCAGGATATTGCCGGTGTTGTCCCAGGGAAGTCTGGCCTGCTTTCGTTTTGGAACGGAAACCGCAGTATTCTTCCTGTTGCGCACCTGAGGAATAGGGCCGAATCTAGCGTTGTGTAGGTAAATTGTGTGCTTTTCCTCAGTGGGGCCGGTTATGTTGGGGAAGTTTTGAGTCGCATAAAGGGTGTCAAGTACCCTTTCGAGTTTCAAGCGGGAATGTGGAATTTTAATGAGTCTCTGCATTGGAAAATGTCCTCATCTCGCCTTGAGGGCTGAATCTTTGGTTTCTCTCGAGTTGTGGCGGGAAGACTGTAGTCCCACTCGAGTTTCGACAGGGACCTCAGGAACTCACTCGTGGTCTTCAGGGACATCAGTTCTCCTTTCGTGTTGCAAGGACAGCTTCGGGATTACTGTCGAGGAGTGGAATGGGAACAGGACATGACCTAATTTTGAGTCCGAAAATTGTGTGCTCCTCAGTACTGGGGACAGCTATGTCAGGGAACGTTTTGGGTCGCATAAAGGGTGTCAAGTACCCGTACGAGTTTCAAGCGGAAATGTGGGATATCTCTTGAGACTCTGCAGCAGAAATGTCCCTCTTCATGCCTTGAGGGCAGAATGTTGTGGGTTTTTCTTGAGTTGCGGTGGAAACCTTGGAGTCCCTTTAGAATTGGGACGGGGACCTCAGGAACTCGCTACCATGGACCCTGGAAAGTCAGGTCTCCTTTCCTGTTGGAAGGGCAACTTAGAGATTCCTGTCGAGGCGTGGAATGAGAATTGGGCCTCATCTAGAGATGAGTCCGTTAATTGTGTGCTCCTCTCCTGTGGGGACGACTTAGTCAGGGAGCTTTTTGTGTCACAGAAAGGGTGTCAACTATCCGTTCGAATTTAAACCGGGAATGTGGGGTTTCTCTTGAGACTCTGCAGCAGAAATATTCCTCATCTCGCATTGATGGGGAATCTTTTGATTTTTCTCGCTTTGCAGGGGGAAGCATATGGTCTCTCTCGAGTTACGTCGGGAACCTCAGGAACTCGCTCGTGTTGCTTCAGGGAGGTCAGGTCTTCTTTTGTGTTGCAAGAGAGCTTCTGGATTACTCTGGAGGCATGGAATGAGAATAGGGCCTCATCTAAGAATGAGTCTGTAAATTATGTTCTCCTCTCCATGCGGGCAGCTTTATCATGGAATGTTTTGAGTCGCATAAAGGGTGTCAAGTACCCGTAAGAGTTTCAAGCGGAAATGTGGGATTTCTCTTGAGACTCTGCAGCGGAAAATTTTCTCATCTCACATTGAGGGTAGAATCTTGTGGTTTTTCTCTAGTTGTGCCGGGAAGCTTGGGGTCCTTCTCTAGTTGCACCGGGGACCTCAGGAATTCGCTTTTGTTGCTTCAGCGAAGTCAGGTCTCCTTTCTTTTTGCAAGAAGAGCTTCGGGATTACTCTCGAAGCGTGGAATGGGAATAGGACCTCATATAACATTGAGTCGGTAAATTGTGTGCTCCACAGCACTGGAGACTGCTATGTCAGGGAACTTTTTGAGTCACCTAAACGGTGTCAAGTACCCATTCGAGTTTCAAGCGGGAAGGTGGGATTTCTCCTGAGACTCTGCAGCAGAAAATTTCCTCATCTCACATTGACGGGGGAGTCTTGTGGCTTTTCTCGAGTTGCGACAGGAAGCTTGGGGTTCTTCTCGAGTTGTCCCGGGGACCTCAGGAAATCACTCTTTTTGCCCCAGTGAAGGAAGGTCTCCTATAATGTTGGAAGGGGAACCTCGGGATTCCTCTCCAAACGCAGCAGATGAATAGGGCCATATCTAGTGTTGATTTTGTCAACTGTGTGTTCCTCTCCAGTGGGAATATGCATCTTGGAGTTGCTCTCAACATTCACCTGGGGCTCTTCTAGTGTTCAGGCATGGAACTCCACTTTCTTCTCGATTTGTAAAAGGGGTGTTAGACCACAGTCAATTTGAATTTGTAACTGGAGACTGTATCGAGAATTCTCGGGGAGTCAGGTCTCCATTCTTCTGGTGAGTTGATACTCGAGGATACATTTGTATCTGTGCCGTGGAATCATACAATATCTCTAGTGGGTGGGGACATCGGTTCCTTTTCCAATTGTGTTTTGAAACCCTGTGGATCCTCCCTAGGTTCAAGGTGGTCTTGGCCTCCTCCTAGGGTGCGATGGAAGCATCCGGATTCCATTCCAGACAAAGCAGGTGAATCGACTGTCATCTGGAAAACAAGACAGTATAACGGGGCACTTTGTCAGTTGTGGCAAGAAACTCAGTGTTCCTCTCAACTGGGGCAGGGTATGTCAGTGTAATTTTTGAGTCGCATAAAGGATGTAAAGTTACCTGTCATGTTGGAAGCTGGAATGTGGGGTTTCTTTTGAGAATCTGCAAAGGAAATGTTCCTCATCACACTTTGAGGGCAGAATTTTCTGGTTTTCCTCGCGTTGTGGCGGGAAGCTTCGGGTCCCTCTCGAATTGTGATGGGGAACTGAGGAACTCGCTTGTGTTTCCCCAGGAAAGCCAGGTCTCCTTTCGTGCTGGAAGAGGAATTTCAGGATTCCTCTGGAGGCGTGGAATGGGAATTGGGCTTCATATAGAGATGAGTTCGTTATTGTGTGCTATTCCCCTGTGCGTTCGGCTTAATTAGGAAGCTTTTTGTGTCACAGAAAAGGTGTCAAGTAGCAGTTCGAGTTACAAGCGAGAATGTGGGATTTCTCTTGAGACTCTGCAGCAGAAAAGTTCCTCATGTCACATTGATGGGGGAATCTTGTGATTTCTCTCAAGTTGTGTTGGGAAGCTTGTAGTCTATCACGAGTTATGACCGAGACCTCAGGAACTCGCTCATATTGCTTCAGGGAAGTCAGGTCTCCTTTCGTGTTGCTAGGAGAGCTTCAGGATTACTCTCCAGGCGTGGAATGGGAATAGGGCCTCATCTAAGAATGAGTCTGTATATTGTGTTCTCCTCTCCAGTGGGGACAGCTATGTCTGGGAACTTTTTGAGTCGCATAAAGGGTGTCAGGTACCCCTAAGAGTTTCAAGCGGCATTGTGGGATTTCTCTTGAGACTCTGCAGCAGAACACTTCCTTATCTCTCATTGATGGGGAATCCTGTGGTTTATTTCGTGTTACGGCGGGAAGCTCCGGGTTCCTCTGGAGTTGCTACGGGGACCTCAGGAACTCTCTCGTGTTGTCCCAGGGAAGTCTGGTCTCCAATCGTGTTGGAAGGGGAACCACAGTATTCTTCCCGTGGCGCAGCAGAGGAATAGGGCCGAATCTAGCATTGTGTAGGTAAATTGTGTGCTCTTCCTGAGTGGGGCCGGTTATATCATGGAAGTTTTGAGTCGCATAAATGGTGTCAAGTCCTCCTATGTGTTTCAAGCGGGAATGTGGCATTTCTCTTGAGACATTGTAGCAGAAAATTTCCTCATCTCGCATTGATGGCCGAATCTTTTGGTTTTTTCCAGTTGCGGTGGGGAGTCTGTAGTCTCTCTCAAGTTACGACGGGGATCTCAGGATATTGCTGGTGTTGTCCCTGGGAAGTAGGGTCTCCTTTCGCATTGGAACAGAACCACGGTATTCTTCCCATGGCGCAGCAGAGCAGTAGGGCCGAATCTAGCTTTGTGAAGTTAAATTGTGTGCTCTTCCTCAGTGGGGCCGGTTATGTTGGGGAAGTTTTGAGTCGCATAAAGGGTGTCAAGTACCCTTTCGAGTTTCAAGCGGGAATGTGGAATTTTAATGAGACTCTGCATTGGAAAAAATCCTCATCTCGCCTTGAGGGTTGAATCTTTTGGTTTTTCTCGAGTTGTGGCAGGAAGCTTGTGGTCCCTCTCGAGTTGCAACGGGGACCTCAGGAACTCACTCGTGGTCTTCAGGGACATCAGTTCTCCTTTCGTGTTGCAAGGACAGCTTCGGGATTACTGTCGAGGAGTGGAATGGGAACAGGGCATGACCTAAGTTTGAGTCCGGAAATTGTGTGCTCCTCAGTACTGGGGACAGCTATGTCAGGGAAAGTTTTGGGTGGCATAAAGGGTGTCAAGTACCCGTACGAGTTTCAAGCGGAAATGTGGGATATCTCTTGAGACTCTGCAACAGAAATGTCCCTCATCATGCCTTAAGGGCAGAATGTTGTGGTTTTTCTAGAGTTGCGGCGGGAACCTTGGAGTCCCTCTCGAATTGGGACGGGGACCTCAGTAACTCGCTACCATGGACCCTGGAAAGTCAGGTCTCCTTTCGTGTTGGAAGGGCAACTTAGAGATTCCTGTCGAGGCGTGGAATGGGAATTGGGCCTCATCTAGAGATGAGTCCGTTAATTGTGTGCTCCTCTCCTGTGGGGACGACTTAGTCAGGGAGCTTTTTGTGTCGTAGAAAGGGTGTCAACTATCCGTTCGAATTTAAACCGGGAATGTGGGGTTTCTCTTGAGATTCTGCAGCAGAAATATTCCTCATCTCACATTGATGCGGAATCTTTTGATTTTTCTCGCTTTTCAGAGGGAAGCATATGGTCTCTCTCGAGCTACGTCGGGTACCACAGGAACTCACTCGTGTTGCTTCAGGGAAGTCAGGTCTCCTTCCGTGTTGCAAGAGAGTTTCTGGATTAACTGGAGTCATCGAGAGAATAGGGCCTCATCGAGGAATCAGTCTGTAAATTGTGTTCTCCTCTCCGTGCAGGCAGCCATTTCATGGAACTTTTTGAGTCACATAAAGGGTGTCAAGTACCCGTAAGAGTTTCAAGCGGAAATATGGGATGTCTCTTGAGACTCTGCAGCGGAAAATTTCTCATCTCACACTTAAGGTAGAATCTTGTAGTTTTTCTGAAGTTGTGGCAGGAAGCTTGGGGACCCTCTCAAGTTGCGCCGGGGACCTCAGGAATTCACTCGTGGTGCTTCAGCGAAGTCATGTCTCCTTTCGTTTTGCAAGAAGAGCTTCGGGATTACTCTCGAAGCATGGAATGAGAATAGGGCCTCACCAAATGTTGAGTCCGTAAATTGTGTGCTCCTCTACAGTGGGGACGGCATAGTCAGGGAACTTTATGTGTCACAGAAAGTGTTTCAAGTACCCTTTCGAGTTTCAAGTGGGAATGTGTGATTTCTCTTGAGACTCTGCAGGAGAAATGTTCCTCATCTCGCATTGAGGAGAGAATCTTGTGGTTTTTCTCGAATTGCAGCTGAAAGCTTGGGGTCCCTTTCGGGTTGAGACGGGGATCTCAGGAACTGGCTAGTGTAGCCCAAGGGAAGTCATGTCTCCTTTCTTCTGATAGGGGAACTTCGAGATTACTCTTTAGGCATGGAATGGGAATAGGGCATCATCTAAAGTTGAGTCCATAAATTGTGTTCTCCTCTTACGTGGGGAGAGCTATGTCAGGGAATGTCTTGAGTCACATAAAGGGTGTCATGTATCCATTTGAGTTTCAAGCGGGAATGTGGGATTTCTCTTGAGACTCTGCAGGGGAAATTTTCCTCATCTCACCTTGAGTGCAGAATCTTCTGGTTTTTCTGTGGTATGGCATGAAGCTTGGGGTCCTTCTCGAGTTGCGACGGGGCCCGCAGATATTTGGTGGTCATGCCCCAGGGAAGTCAGGTCTCCTTGCGTGTTGGAAGGGAAACTTCGGGTTTATTCTGGAGGCGTGGAATGGCAAATGGAAGTCATCTAGAAATGAGTCCTTAAATTGTGTGCTCCTCTCAAGTAGGGACGGCTTAGTCAGGGAACTTTTATGGTTGCCGAAAGGGTGTCAACTACCCGTTCGAATTTCAAGCGGGAATGTGGGTTTTCCCTTGAGACTCTGCAGCAGAAAATTCCTCATCTCGCATTGCTGGGGGAATCTCGTGATTTTTATCGAGTTGCGGCGGGAAGCTTGTAGACCCTCTCGAGTTGTGACAGTGACCTCAGAACCTAGCTCTTTTTACTTCAAGGAGTTCAGGTCACTGTTCTTTTTGCAAGGGGAGCTTCGGGATTACACTTGAGACGTAGAATGGGAATACGGCCTCATCTAAAATTGAGTCCATAAATTGTGTTCTCCTCTCCAGTGGGGACAGCTATGTCAGCGAATGTCTTGAGTCGCATAAAGCGTGTCAAGTACCCGTTCGAGTTTCAAGCGGGAATGTGTGATTTCTGTTTAGACTCTTCAGCAGAAATATTCCGCATCTCGCATTGAGGGGAGAATCTTGTGGTTCTTCTCGAGTTGCAGCTGAAAGCTTGGGTTCCCTTTCGGGTTAAGACGGGGATCTCAGGAAATAGCTCCTGTAGCCCCAGGGAAGTCAGGTCTCATTTCCTGTTGTAAAGGGTACTTCGGGATTTATCTAGGGGCATGGAATGTGAATTTGGACTCATTTAGAGATGAGTCTGTTAATTGTGTGCTCCTCTGCATTGGGGACGGCTTAGTAAGGGAGCTTTTAAGGTTGCAGAAACGGTGTCAAGTACCCGTTCGAATTTAAGCGGGAATGTGGGAATTCCCTTGAGACTCTGCAGCAGAAAATTCCTCATCTCGCATTGATGGGGTAATCTCGTGGTTTTTATCGAGTTGCAGCGGGAAGCTTGTAGTCCTTCTCGAGTTGGGACAGTGACTTCAGATCTTAGCGCTTTTCACTTCAGGGATGTCAGGTCACCCATCTTGTTGCAAGGAGAGCGTCAGGATTACACTCGAGGCATAGAATGGGAATACCACCTCATCTAAAGATGAGTCCATAAAATGTGTTCTCCTCTCAAGTTGGGACAGCTATATCAGGGAATGTCTTGAGTCGCATAAAGGGTGTCAAGTACACGTTGGAGTTTAAAGCGGGAATGTAGGATTTCTCCTGAAACTCTGCAAGGGAAATTTTCCTCACCTCATGTTAAGTGCACAATCTTGTGTTTTTTCACGAGATGCGGCGGGAAGCTAGGGGTACTTCTCGAGTTTCCACGGGGACCTCAGTAACTCGCTCGTGTTGCCCCAGGGAAGTCAGGTCTCATTTCTTGTTGGAAGGGAAACTTTGGGATTATTCTCGAGGCATGGAATGGGAATTGGAAGTCATCTAGAGATGAGTCCGTAAATTGTGTCCTCCTCTCCAGTAGGGACAGCTTAGTCAGGGAACTTTTATGGTTGCAGAAATGGCGAAAAGTACCCGTTCCAATTTCAATTGGGAATGTGGGATTTCCCTTGAGACTCTGCAGAAGAAAATTCCTCATCTCGCTTTGATGGAGAAATCTCGTGGTTTTATCGAGTTGTGGCGACAAGCTTGTAGTCCCTCTCGAGTTGGGACAGTGGCCTCAGAACCTAGCTTTTTTTACTTCAGAGAGGTCATATCACTTTTCTTGTTACAAAGAGAGCCTCGGGATTTCACTCGAGGAGTAGAATGGGAATAGGGCCCCATCTAAAATGAGTCCATAAATTGTTTTCTCCTCTCCAGTGGGGACATCTATGTCAGGGAATGTCTTGAGTCGCATAAAGGGTGTCAAGTACCCGTTCGCGTTTCAAGCGGGGATGTGGGATTCCTGTTGAGACTCTGCAGGGGAAATTTTCCTATTCTCACCTTGAGTGCAGAATTTGTGGTTTTCTCGAGTTGCGGCGGGAAGCTTGGGGTCCTTCTCAAGTTGCGATGGGGCCCTCACGAACTGGCTCGTGTTTTCCCAGGGACGTCAGGTCACCAATCGTGTGGAAGGGTAACCTCGGGATTCCGTTCGTAGCATGGAATGTGATTTCACTCTCATCTTGTGTTGAGTACGTTAATTGTGTGCTCCTCTCTAGTGGGGACGGCTTAGTCAGGGATCTTTTTGCGTCGCAGAAAGGGTTGCAAGTACCCTTTCGAGTTTCAAGGGGGAATGTGTGATTTCACTTGAGACTCTGCAGCAAAAATATTCCTCATCTCGCATTGAGGGGAGAATCTTGTGGTTTTTCTCGAGTTGCAGCTGAAAGCTTGGGGTCCCTTTTGGGTTGAGACGGGGATCTCAGGAACTCGCTCGTATAGCCCCAGGGAAGTCAGGTCTCCTTTCCTGTTGGAAAGGGTACTTAAGGATTTCTCTTGAGGCATGGAATATGAATTGAGACACATCTAGAGATGAGTCCGTTAATTGCGTGCTCCTTTCCAGTGCGGACTGCTTAGTAAGGGTCCTATTTATGTCACAGAAATGGTGTCAAGTACCCGTTCGAGTTTAAGCGGGAATGTGGGATTTCTTTTGAGACTCTGCAGGGGAAATTTTCCTCATTACACCGTGAGTGCAGAATCTCGTGTTTCTTCTCGAGTTGCGGCGGGAAGCATGCGTTCCTTCTCGAGTTGCGACAGGGAACTCAGGGACTTGCTCGTGTACTCGCTGGGAAGTCAGGTTTCCTTTCGTATTGGTAGGGGAACATCGGGATTTCTCTTAAGGCATGGAAACGGAATAGGGCCTCATCTAAAGTTGAGTCCATAAATTGTGTTCTCCTATCAAATGGGGAAAGTAATATCAGGGAATGTCTTGAATCTCATAAAGGGTGTCAAGTACACGTTGGAGTTTAAAGGGTGAATGTGGGATTTCTCTTGAAACACTGCAAGGGAAATTTTCCTCATCTCACGTTGAGTGCACAATCTTGTGGTTTTTCACGAGATGCGGGGGGAAACTAGGGGTCCTTCTCGAGTTTTGACGGGGACCTCAGTAACTCGCTCGTGTTGCCCCAGGGAAGTCAGGTCTCATTTCGTGTTGGAAGGGAAACTTCGCGCTTATTCTCGAGGCGTGGAATGGGAATTGGAAGTCATCTAGATATGAGTCCGTAAATTGTGTGCTCCTCTCCAGTAAGGACAGCTTAGTCAGGGAACTTTTATGGTTGCAGAAAAGGTGTCAAGTACCCGTTCCAATTTCAAGTGGGAAGGTGATTTCCCTTGAGACTCTGCAGCAGAAATGTTCCTCATCTCGCATTGAGGAGAGAATCTTGTGGTTTTTCTTGAGTTGCAGCTGAAAGCTTGGGGTCCCTTTCGGGTTGAGACGGGGATCTCAGGAACTCGATCGTGTAGCCCCAGGGAAGTCAGGTCTCCTTTCGTTTTGGTAGGGGAACATTGGGATTATTATCCAGCCATGGAATGGAAATAGGGCCTCATCTAAAGCTGAGTCCATAAGCTGTGTTCTCCTCGCAAGTATGGACAGCTTTCTCAGGGAATTTCTTGAGTCGCCTAAAGTGTGTCAAGTACCCGTTCGCGTTTGTAGCGCGAAAGTGGGATTTCTCTTGAGACTCTACAGGGGAAATTTTCCTCATCTCACCTTGAGGGAAGAATCCTGTGGTTTCTCCCGAGTTGAGGCGGGAAGCTTGGGTTTCTTCTGGAGTTGCGACAGGGAACACAGGATCTCGCTTGTGTAGCCCCTGGAAAGTCAGGTCTCCTTTCGTTTTGGTAGGGGAACATTGGGATTACTCTTGAGGTGTGGAATGGGAATAGGGCCTCATCTATGCTTGATTCCATAAATTATGTTCTCCTCTTAAGTGGGGATAGCTATGACAGGGAATGTCTTTAGTCGCATAAACAGTGTCACGTACCCGTTCGCGTTTCAAGTAAATATGTGAGATGTCTCTTGAGACTCTGCAGGGGAAATTTTCCTCATCTGATCTTGAGTGCAGAATCTTGTGGTTTTTCTCAAGTTGCTGCGGGAAGCTTGGGTCCCTTCTCGAGTTGGGACAGGGACCTCAGTACCTCGCTCTGTAGTCCCTGGGAAGTCAGGTCTCCTTTCGTTTCGGTAGGGGAATTCGGGATTACTATCGAGGCCTGGAAGGGGAATAGGGTTTCATTACTGTTGAGTCCATAATTTGTGTTCTACTCTCAAGTACGGCAGCTATGTCAGGGAATGTCTTGTGTCGCATAAAGGGTGTCAAGTACCCGTTTGCATTTCAAGCGGGAATGTGAGATTTCTCTTGAGACTCTGCAGGGGAGATTTTCCTCATGCCACCTTGAGTGCAGAATCTTTTGGTTTTTCTCTTGTTGCAGCGGGAAGCTTGTTGTCCTTCTCGAGTTACGAAAGGGACCTCAAAAACACGCTCTTGTAGTCCATGGGAATTCAAGTCTCCTTTCGTTTTAGTAGGGGAATATCGGGATTACTATCGAGCCATGGAATGGGAACAGGCCTCTTCTAAACTTGAGGCCATATATTGTGTTCTCTAATCAAGAGGGAACAGCTATGTCAGGGAATGTCTTGGGTCGCATAAAGGGTGTCAAGTGACAAATTGCATTTCCATCGGGAATGTGGGATTTCTCTTGTGACTGCAGAGGAAATTTTCCTCATCTCACCTTGAGTAGAGAATATTGAGGTTTTTCTCGAGTTGCAGCGGGAAGCTTGGGGTCCTTCTTGAGTTGCGACAGGGACCTCAGGAACTCACTCGTACAGTCCCTGGGAAGTCAGGTCTCCTTTCGTTTTGGTAGGGGAACATCGGGATTATTCTCGAGGCGTGCAATGGGAATAGGGCTTCATCTAAATTTGAGTCCATAAAATGTGTTCTCCTCTCAAGCGGAGACAGCTAAGTCAGGGAAATTCTTCAGTGGCATAAACAGTGTCAAGTACTGATTCGCGTTTCAAGCGGGTATGTTGGATTACTCTTGATTCTATGCATTGGAAATTTTCCTCTTCTCTCCATTACTGCCGAATCTTGTGTTTTTTCTCGAGTTGCGGCAGGAAGCTTGGGGTCTTTCTGGAGTTGCGACAGGGACCTCAGGAAGTCGATGGTGTAGGCCCTGGGAAGTCAGATCTCCTTTTCTTTAGGTAGGGGAACATCGGAAATACTCTCAAGGTGTGGAAAGGGAATAGGGCCTCATCTAAAGTTGAGTCCAAAAAGTGTGTTCTCCTCTCAAGTGGGGACAGCAATGTCAGGGTATGTCTTGAGTCGCATAAAGGGTGTCAAGTACCCGACTGCATTTCAATCAGAAATGTGGGATTTCTCTTGAGACACTGCAGGCGAAATTGTCCTCACCTCATCCTGAGTAGAGAATATTGTGGTTTTTCTCGAGTTTCGGCGGGAAACATGTGTCCTTCTCGAGTTGTGACACGGACCTCAGGGACTCGCTCGTGTGTTCCTCGGAACTCTGCTTTTCTTTCGTTTTGTTAGGGGAGTATCGGGATTGCTCTCGAGGTGTGGTTTGGGAATAGGGCCTCATCTAAAGTTGCGTAAAAAAAGTGTGTTCTCCTCTCAAGTGGCGACAGCTCTCTCAGGGAAAGTCTTGAGTCACATAAAGGGTTTCAAGTGATGATTCAATTTTCAAGCAGGAATGTTGGATTACTCTTGAGATTCTGCACGGGAAATTTTCCTCATCACACATTTACTGCCAAATCTTGTGGTTTTTCTTGTGTTGCGGCGGGAATCTTGGGATCTATCTGGAGTTGCGACAGGGAACTCAGGAATTCGCTTGTTTAGTCCCTGGGAAGTCAGGTCTCCTCTCGTTTTCGTACGGGAATATCGGGGTTAGTCTCAAGGCGTGGAAGGGGAATAAGGCCTCATCTAAACTTGAGACCATAAATTGTATTCTCCTCTCAAGTATGGTAATCTTTGTCAGGGAATGTCTTGAGTCACCTAAAGTGTGTCAAGTACCTGATCGCGTTTCTAGCGGAAATATGGGATTTCTCTTGAGACTCTACAGGGGAAATTTTCCTCATCTCACCTTGAGTGCAGAATCTTGTGGTTTTTCTCGAGTTGAGGCGGGAAGCTTGGAGTCCTTCTCGAGTTGCGACAGGGACCTCAGGATCTCGCACATGTAGCCCCTGGGAAATCAGGTTTCCTTTCGTTTTGTTAGGGGAACGTCGGGATTACTAGCGGTGCATTGTAGGAAAATAGCACATCATTAAAGTTGAAGCCATAAATTGTTTTCTACTCTCAAGTATTGACAGCTATGTCAGAAAATATCTGGAGTCGCATAAAGGGTGTCAAGTACCCGTTCGCGTTTCTAGCGCGAATGTGGGATTTCTCTTCAGACTCTACAGGGGAAATTTTCCTCATCTCACCTTGAGTGCAGAATCTTGTGGTTTTTCTCGAGTTGCAGCGGGAAGCTTGGGGTCCTTCTCGAGTTGCGACAGGGACCTCAGGAAGTCGATGGTGCAGTCCCTGGGAAGTCAGATCTCCTTTTGTTTAGAAGGGGAACATTAAGATTACTCTCAAGGCATGGAAAGGGAATAGGGCCTTATCTAAAGTTGCGTCCAAAGAGTGTGTTCTCCTCTCAAGTGGGGACAGCTATGTCAGGAAATATTTTGAGTCTCATAAAGGGTATCAAGTACCCGTTCGCATTTCAAGCGGGAATGTGGGATTTCTCTTGAAACTCTGCAGGGTTAATTTTCCTCATCTCACCTTGAGTGCAGAATTTTCTGGTTTTTCACGAGTTGCGGCGGGAAGCTTAGGGTCTTTCACGAGTTGTGACAGGACCTCAGGAACTCGCTCATGTTGTCACTGGGAAGTCAGTTCTCCTTTTTTTTATTAGGGGAACATCGGGATTACTCTCGAGGCTTGGAATGCGAATAGGGCCTCATCTAAAGTTGAGTCCATAAACTGTGTTCTCCTCTCAAGTGCCAAGATCTATGTCAGGAAAAGTCTTGAGTCGCATAAAAGGTGTCAAGTGATGATTCGCGTTTCAAGAGGAAATGTTGGATTACTCTTGAGATTCTGCATAGGAAATTTTCTTCATCACACCTTTACTGCCAAATCTTGTGATTTTTATCGAGTTGCAGCGGGAATCTTGGGGTCTTTCTGGAGTTGCGACAGGGACCTCAGAAACTCGCTTGTGTAGTCCCTGGGAAGTCAGGTCTCCTTTCATTTTGGTAGGGGAACATCAGGATTACACACAAGGCGTGGAATGGGAATAGGGCCTCATCTATGGTTGAGTCCATAAATTGTGTTCTCCTCTCAAGTATGGACAGCTATGTCAGGGAATGTCTTTAGTCGCATAAAGGGTGTCACGTACCCGTTCGCATTTCAAGCGAATATGTGGGATTTCTTTTGAGACTCTGCAGGGGAAATTTTCCTCATCTCACCTTGAGTGCAGAATCTTGTGGTTTTTCTCAAGTTGCGGCAGGATGCTTGGGGCCCTTCTCGAGTTGCTACAGGAGCCTCAATACCTCGCTCTGTAGTCCCTGGGAAGTCAGATCTCCTTTCGTTTTGGTAGGGGAATATCGGCATTAATCTGAAGGCGTGGAAGGGCAATAGCGCTTCATTATTGTTGAGTCCATAAATTGTGTTCTCCTCGCATGGGGGACAGTTGTGTCAGGGAATGTCTTGAGTCGCATAATGGGTGTCCAGTACCTGAGCGCGTTTCAAGCAGGGAATGTGGGATTTCTCTTGAGACTCTGCAGGGGAGATTTTCCTAATCTCAACTTGAGTGCAGAATCTTGTGGTTTTTCTCCAGTTGTGGCGCAAAGCTTGAGTTCCTTTTCGAGTTGGGAAAGGGAGCTCAAGAACACGCTCGTGTAGTCCCTGATAAGTCAGGTCTCCTTTCGTTTTGGTAGGGGAACATCGGGATTACTCTCGAAACGTGGAATGGGAATAGGGCCTCATTTAAATTTGAGTCCATAAATTGTGCTCTCCTCTCAAGTGTGGACAGCTATGCCAGGGAATGTCTTGAGTCGCATAAAGGGGGTCAAGTATCCGTTTGCATTTCAAGCTGGAATGTGGGATTTCTCTATAGACACTGCGGGGGAAATTTTCCTCATCTCACCTTGAGTGAAGAATCTTGTGGTTTTTCTGTAGTGGCGGCGGGAAGCTTGGTGTCCTTCTAGAGTTGTGACAGGGACCTCAAGAACTCGATCGTGTAGTCCCTGTGAAGTCAGGTCTCCTTTCGTTTTGTTAGGGGAACATACGGATTACTCTCGAGGGGTGGAATGGGAATAGGGCCTCATCTAAAGTTGAGTCCGTAAATTGTGTTCTCCTCTCATGTGGGGACAGCTATTTCAGGGAATGTCTTGAGTGGCATAAAGGGTGTCCAGCACCCGTTCGCGTTTCAACAGGGAATGTGAGATTTCTCCTGATACTCTGCATTGGGAATTTTCCCCATCTCACCTTGAGTGCAGAATCTTGTGGTTTTTCTCTAGTGGCTGCGGGAAGCTTGGTGTCCTTCTAGAGTTGTGACAGGGACCTCAAACCTCGATCGTGTAGTTTCTGGGAAGTCAGGTCTCCTCTCGTTTTGGTAGGGGAACATCGGTATTACTCTCGAGGCGTGGAATGGGAATAGGGCCTCATCTATGTTGAGCCCATCAATTGTGTTCTCCTTTCAAGTGGGGACAGCTATGTCAGGGAATATCTTGAGTTGCATAAAGGGTGTCAAATACCCGTTCGCGTTTCAAAAGGGAATGTGGGATTTCTCCTGAGACTCTGCATTGGAAATTTTCCTCATCTCACCTGAGTGCAGAATCTTGTGGTTTTTCTTGAGTTGCTTTGGGAAGCTTGGGGTTCTCCTCGAGTTGCGACAGGGACCTCAGGAACTCACTCGTGGAGTCCCAGGGAAATCAGGTCTTCTTTCGTTTCCGTAGGGGAACATTGGGATTACTAGCAATGCGTGGTAGGGACATAGGGCCTCATTAATGTTGAGTGCATAAATTGTTTTCTACTCTCTAGTACGGACAGCTATGTCAGGGAATGACTTGAGTCGCATAAAGGGTGTCAAGGACCCATTCGCCTTTCAAGCGGGAATGTGGGATTTCTCTTGAGACTCTGCAGGGGAGATTTTCCTCATCTCACCTTGAGTGCAGAAACTTGTGGGTTTTTTTCGTGTTGTGGTGAGAAGCTTTTGGCCCTTCTCAATTTACGACAGGGACTTCAGAAACTCGCTAGTGTCGTCCCTGGGAACTCAGGTGTGCTTTCGTTTTGGTAGGGGAACATCGGGATTACTCTTGAGGCCTGGAATGGAAATAGGTCTCTTCTTAATTTGAGTCCATAAATTGTGTCCTCTTCTCAAGTAGGGACAGCGATGTCAGGGATTGTCTAGAGTCGCATAAAGGGTGTCAATTCCCCTTTCGCTTGTCAAGCGGGAATGTGGGATTTCACTTAGACTCTACATGGGAAATTTTCCTCATGTCACCTTGAGTGCAGAATCTTGTGGTATTTCTTCTGTTGCTGCGGCAAACTTGGTGCCCTTATCGATTTGCAAAAGGGACCCCAGGAACTGGCTCGTGTAGTCCCTGGAATCAAGTCTCCTTTCGTTTTGGTAGGGAAATATACGAATTACTCTCAAGCCGTGGAATGGGAATAGGGCCTCATCTAATGTTGAGTCCATAAATTTTGTTCTCCTCTCAGATGGAGAGAGCTATGTCAGGGAATGTCTTGAGTCGCATAAAGGGTGTCCGGTACACTTTCCTGTTTTAACAGGGAATGTGGGATTTCTCCTGAGACTCTGCATTGGATATTTTCCTCATCTCACCTTGAGTGCAGAATCTTGTGGTTTTTCTCGAGTTGCGGCGGGAAGCTTGGAGTCCTTCTCGAGGTGCGACAGGGACCTCAGGAACTCGCTCGTGTAGTCCTTGCGAAGTCAGGTCTTTCGTTTTGGTAAGGGAATATCGGGATTACTCTCGAGACATGGAATGGGAATAGGGCCTCATGTAAGTTCGAATCCATGAGTTTTATTCTCCTCTCAAGTGGGGACAGCTATGTCAGGGAATGTCTTGTGTCGCATAAAGGGTGTCAAGTACCCGTTCGCGTTTCAAGCGGGAATGTGGGATTTCTCTTGAGACTCTCCAGGGGAATTTTCCACATCTCACCTTGAGTGCAGAATCTTGTGGTTTTTCACGAGTTGTGGCGGGACGCTTGGGGTCCTTTTCGAGTTCCCACAGGGACCTCGGGAACTCGCTCCTGTAGTCCCTTGTAAGTCAGGTCTTTCGTTTGGTAAGGGAACATCGGGATTATTCTAGAGGCGTAGAATGGGAATAGGGCCACATCTAAAGGTGAGTCCATAAATTGTTTTCTATTCTTAAGTGGGGACAGCTAGGTCAGGGAATGTCTTGAGTAGCTTAAAGGGTGTCCAGTACCTGAGCGAGTTTCAAGCAGGAATGTGGGATTTCTCTTGAGATTCTGCAGGGGAGATTTTCCTCATCTCAACTTCAGTGCAGAATCTTGTGGTTTTTCTCCAGTTTCGGCGCAAAGCTTGAGTTCCTTTTCGAGTTGGGAAAGGGAGCTCAAGTACACGCTTGTGTAGTCCCTAGGAAGTCAGGTGTCCTTTCATTTTGGTAGGGGAACATTGGGATTATTCTTGAGCCATGGAAAAGCAATAGGGCCTCATCTAAAGTTGAGTCCATAAATTGTGTTCTCTTCTCAAGTGGGGAAAGCTATGTCAGGGAATGTCTTGAGTCACATAAAGGGAGTCAACCCATTTGAGTTCAAGCGGGAAAGTGGGAGGTCTCTTGAGATTCTGCAGGGTAAATTTTCCTCATTTCACCTTGGGTGCAGAATCTTGTGGTTTTTCTCGTTTTGCGGCGGGAAGCGTGGTGTCCTTCTCGAGTTGCGACAGGGACCTCAGGAACTCTCTCGTGTGTCCCTGGGAAGTCAGGTCTCCTTTCGTTTTGGTAGGGGAACATCGGAATTACTTTCAAGGCATGGAATGGGAATACGGGCCCAATTAATGTTGAGTCCATAAATTGTGTTCTCCTCTCAAGTGCGTACAGCTATGTCAGGGAATGTCTTGAGCAGCATAAAGGGTGTCAATTACTCTTTCGCATTTCAAGCGGGAATATGGGATTTCTCTTGAGACTCTGCAGGGAACATTTTCCTCGTCTCACCTTCAAGGCAGAATCTTGTGTTTCTTTCTCGAGTTGCGGCGGGTAGCTTGGGGTCCTTCTCGATTTGCGACAGGGACCCCTGGAACTCTCTCGTGTAGTCCCTGTGAATCAGGTCTCCTTTCGTTTTGTTAGGGGAACAGACGGATTACTCTCGAGGCGTGGAATGGGAATAGGGCCTCATCTAAAGTTGAGTCCGTAAATTGTGTTCTCCTCTCATGTGGGGACAGCTATTTCAGAGAATGTCTTGAGTGGCATAAAGGGTGTCCAGCACCCGTTCGCGTTTCAACAGGGAATGTGGGATTTCTCCTGAGACTCTGCATTGGAAATTTTCCCCATCTCACCTTAAGTGCAGAATCTTGTGGTTTTTCTCTAGTGGCGGCGGGAAGCTTGGTGTCCTTCTAGAGTTGTGACAGGGACCTCAAGAACTCGATCGTATAGTTTCTGGGAAGTCAGGTCTCCTTTCGTTTTGGTTGGGGAACATCGGTATTACTCTCGAGGCGTGGAATGGGAATAGGGCCTCATCAATGTTGAGCCCATCAATTGTGTTCTCCTTTCAAGTGGGGACAGCTATGTCAGGGAATGTCTTGAGTCGCAAAAAGGGTGTCAAGTATGCATTAGCATTTCAAGCTGGAATGTGGGATTTCTCTTTAGACACTGCGGAGGAAATTTTCCTCATCTCACCTTGAGTGAAGAATCTTGTGGTTTTTCTCCAGTTGCGGCGTGAAGCTTGGTTTCCTTCTCGAGCTGCGACAGGGACCTCAGGAACTCGCTGGTGTATTCCCTGGGAAGTCAGGTCTCCTTTCGAATTGGTAGGGGAACATGGTGATACAAGAGAGGCGTGGAAGGGGAATAGGGTCTCATTAAAATTGAGTCCATCAATTGTGTTCTCCTCTCAAGTACGGACAGCTATGTCAGGGAATATCTTGCGTCGCATACAAGGTGTCAATTACCCGTTCGTGTTTCAAGCGGGAATGTGGGATTTCTCTTCAGACTCTGCAGGGGAGATTTTCCTCATGTCACCTTGAGGGCAGAATCTTGTGGTTACTCTCTTGTTGTGGCGGGAAGCTTGGGGCCCTTCTCGAATGTGACAGCGACCTCCGGAACTCGCTCAAGTAGTCCCTGGGAAGTCAGGTCTCCTTTCTTTTTGGTAGGGGAACATCGGGAATGCTCTCGAGGCGTGGAATGGGAATAGGGCCTCATCTAAATTTGAGTCCAAAAATTGTTTTCTCCTCTCCAGGATGGACAGCTATGTCAGGGAATGTCTTGAGTGGCATAAGGGGTGTCAAGTACCCATTTGCGGGAATGTTGGATTTCTCTTGAGACTCTGCAGGTGAAATTTCCCCCATCTCATCTTGAGTGCAGAAACTTGTGGGTTTTTTCTTGTTTCGGCGGGGAGCTTCGGTCCTTTCTCGAGTTGCGACAGGGACCTCAGGAACTCGCTCGAATAGTCCCTGGGCAGTCAGGTCAACTTTCGTTTTGGTAGGGGAACATTGGGATTACTCTCGGGGCATGGAAATGGAATACTGTCTCATCTAAAGTTGAATCCCTAATTTGTGTTCTCCTCTCAAATTGGGACAGATATATTAGGGAATGTTTTGAGTCGCATAAAGGTTGTCAAGCACCAGTTGGTGTTTCATGCGGGAATGTGGGATTTCTCTGGAGACTCTGCAGGGGAAAATTTCCTCAACTCACCTTGAGTGCAGATATTGTGGTTTTTTCGTGTTGCGGCGGGAAGGTTGGGTCCTTCTCGAGTTGCGACCTGGACCTCAGGAACTCGACCTGTAGTCCCGGGGAAGTCAGGTCTCCTTTCGTTTTGGTAAGGGAACATCGGGATTACGCTCGAGGCGTTTAACGGGAATAGTGCCTCAACTGAAATTGATTCCATAAAATATTTTTTCCTCTCAAGTGGGGACAGCTATGTCAGGGAATGTCTTGAGTTGCGTAAAGGGTGTTAAGTACCCATTTCACTTCAAGTGGGAATGTGAGATTTCTCTTGAGATTCTGCAGGTGAAATTTTCCTCATCTCACGTTGAGTGCAAAATCTTGTGGTTTTTCTCGAGAGGCGACGGGAAAATTGGGGTCCTTCACGAGTTACGACATGGACCTGAGGAACTCGCTCGTGTAGTCCCTGGGAAGTCAGGTGTCCTTTCATTTTGGTAGGGGAACATCGGGATTACTCTTGAGCCGTGGAAAAGCAATAGGGCCTCATCTAAAGTTGAGTCCATAAATTGTGTTCTCTTCTCAAGTGGGGACAGCTATGTCAGGGAATGTCTTGAGTCACATAAAGGGTGTCAAGTAACCGTCCGTGTTTCAAACCTGAATGTGGCATTTCTCTTGAGATTCTGCAGGGGAAATTTTCCTCAGCTCACATTGAATGCAGAATATTGTGGTTTTTCTCGAGTTGCGGCGGGAAGTTTGGGGTCCTTCTCGAGTTGTTGCAGGGACCTGAGGAACTCGCTCGGGTTTTCCCTGGTATATCAGGTCTCCTTTCCTTTTGGTAGGGAAACATCTGGATTACTCTCGTGGTGTGGAATGGGGATAGGGCCTCATCTAAAATTGAGTCCATAAATTGTGTTATAATCTCAAGTGGGAAGAGCTATGTCAGGGAATGTCTTGAGTCACATAAAGGGAGTCAACCCATTTGAGTTCAAGCGGGAATGTGGGAGGTCTCTTGAGATTCTTCAGGGTAAATTTTCCTCATTTCACCTTGAGTGCAGAATCTTGTTTTTTCTCATTTTGCGGCGGGAAGCTTGGTGTCCTTCTCGAGTTGCTACAGGGACCTCAGGAACTCGCTCGTGTGTCCCTGGGAAGTCAGGTCTCCTTTGGTTTTGGTAGCGGAACATCGGAATTACTTTCAAGGCATGGAATGGGAATACGGGCCCAATTAATGTTGAGTCCATAAATTGTGTTCTCCTCTCAAGTGCGTACAGCTATGTCAGGGAATGTCTTGAGCAGCATAAAGGGTGTCAAATACCCTTTTGCGTTTCAAGCGGGAATGTGGGATTTCTCTTGAGATTCCACAGGGAACATTTTCCTCATCTCACCTTCAAGGCAGAATCTTGTGTTTCTTTCTCGAGTTGCGGCGGGTAGCTTGGGGTCCTTCTCGATTTGTGACAGGGACCTCTGGAACTCTCTCGTGTAGTCCCTGTGAAGTCAGGTCTCCTTTCGTTTTGTTAGGGGAACAGACGGATTACTCTCGAGGCGTGGAATGGGAATAGGGCCTCATCTAAAGTTGAGTCCGTAAATTGTGTTCTCCTCTCATGTGGGGACAGCTATTTCAGGGAATGTCTTGAGTGGCATAAAGGGTGTCCAGCACCCGTTCGCGTTTCAACAGGGAATGTGGGATTTCTCCTGAGACTCTGCATTGGAAATTTTCCCCATCTCACCTTGAGTGCAGAATCTTGTGGTTTTTCTCTAGTGGCGGCGGGAAGCTTGGTGTCCTTCTAGAGTTGTGACAGGGACCTCAAGAACTCGATCGTGTAGTTTCTGGGAAGTCAGGTCTCCTTTCGTTTTGGTTGGGGAACATCGGTATTACTCTCGAGGCGTGGAATGGGAATAGGGCCTCATCTATGTTGAGTCCATCAATTGTGTTTTCCTTTCAAGTGGGGACAGCTATGTCAGGGAATATCTTGAGTCGCATAGTTCAGTTCAATTCAGTCGCTCAGTCGTGTCCGACTCTCCGCGACCCCATCAATTACAGCACGCCAGGCCTCCCTGTCCATCACCAACTCCCGGAGTACACTCAAACTCATGTCCACAGAGTCGGTGATGCCATCCAGCCATCTCATTCTCCGTCGTCCCCTTCTCCTCCCGCCCCCAACCTTTCCCAGCATCAGAGTCTTTTCCAGTGAGTCAACTCATCGCATGAGGTGGCCAAAGTATTGCAGTTTCAGCTTTAGCCCGTTCGCGTTTCAAAAGGGAATGTGGGATTTCTCCTGAGACTCTGCATTGGAAATTTTCCTCATCTCACCTGAGTGCAGAATCGTGTGGTTTTTCTCGAGTTGCTCTGCGAAGCTTGGGGTCCTCCTCGAGTTGCGACAGGAACTTCAGGACTCGCTCGTGGAGTCCCAGGGAAGTCAGGTGTTCTTTCGTTTATATAGGGGAACATTGTGATTACTAGTGATGCGTGGTAGGGACATAGGGCCTCATTAATGTTGAGTGCATAAATTGTTTTCTACTCTCAAGTACGGACAGCTATGTCAGGGAACGTCTTGAGTCACATAAAGGGTGTCAAGGACCCGTTCACCTTTCAAGCGGGAATGTGGGATTTCTCTTGAGACTCTGCAGGGGAGATTTTCCTCATCTCACCTTGAGTGCAGAATCTTGTGGGTTTTTTTTCGTATTGTGGCGAGAAACTTCTGGCCCTTCTCAATTTGCGACAGGGACTTCAGAAACTCGCTAATGTCGTCCCTGGGAAGTCAGGTGTGCTTTCGTTTTGGTAGGGGAACATCGGGATTTCTCTTGGGGCGTGGAATGGAAATAGGTCTGTTCTCAATTTGAGTCCATAAAATGTGTTCTCCTCTCAAGTAGGGACAGCGATGTCAGGGATTGTCTTGAGTCGCATAAAGGGTGTCAATTCCCCTTTCCCGTATCAAGCGGGAATATGGGATTTCCATTAGACTCTACATGGGAAATTTTCCTCATGTCACCTTCAGTGCAGAATTTTGTGGTTTTTCTTCTGCTGCTGCGGCAAACTTCGTGTCCTTCTCGATTTGCAACAGGGACCCCAGGAACTCGCTCGTGTAGTCCCTGGAATCAGGTCTCCTTTCGTTTTTGTAGGGGAACATCGGGATTAATCTCATGTTGTATAATGGGAATAGGGCCTCATCTAAAGTTGAGGACATAAATTGTGTTCTTCTCTCAAGTGTGGAAGCTATGTCGGGGAATCTCTTGTGTCGCATAAATGGAGTCAAGTACCTGTTCGAGTTTCAAGCAGATATAGTTGGTTTCTTTTGAGACTATGCAGGGTTAAATTTCCTCATTTCACCTCGAGTGCAGACTCTTCTGAAGTCTCTAGAGTTGTGGCTGGATTCTTGGGGTCCTTCTCGAGTTACCAAAGGGACCTCAAGTACATCCTCTTGTAGTCCCTGGGTAGTCAAGTCTCCTTTCGTTTTGGTAGGGGAACATCGGGATTTCTATCGAGCCGTGGAATGGGAATAGGGCCTCATCTAAAGTTGAGGCCATAAATTGTGTTCTCCTCTTAAGTGGGGACAGCTATGTCAGGGAATGTCTTGAGTCGCATAAAGGGTGTCAAGTACCCGTTCCCGTGTCAAGCGGGAATGAAGGATTTCCTTGAGACTCTGCAGGGGAAATAATCCTCATCTCACCTTGAGTGCAGAATCTTGTGGTTTTTCTCATGTTGCGGCGGGAAGTTTGGGACTCTTCTCGAGTTTTGACAGGGACTTCAGGAACTGGCTCGTGTAGTCCCTGGGAAGGCACGTCTCCTTTCGTTTTGGTAGGGTAACATCAGGATTTCTCTCGAGGCGTGGAATGGGAATAGGGCCTCATCTAAAGTTGAGTCCATAAATTGTCTTCTCCTCTCAAGAGGGGACAGCTATATCAGGGAATGTCTTGAGTTGCCTAAAGGGTGTCAAGTACCGGTTCACGTTTCAAGTGGGAATGTGGGATTTCTCTTGAGACTCTGCAGGGGAAATTTTCCTCATCTCACCCTCATCTAAAGTTTTGTCCATAAATTGTGTTCTCCTCTGAAGTCGGCACAGCTATGTCAGGGAATGTCTTGAGTCGTATAAAGGGTGTGAATTACCCGTTCGAGTTTCAAGAGGGAATGTGGGGTTTCCCTTGAGACTCTGCAGGGGAAATTTTCCTCATCTCACCTTGAGTGCAGAATCTTGTGGTTTTTCACGTGTTGTGGCAGGAAGTTTTGGGCCCTTCTCAATTTGCGACAGGTACGTCAGGAACTCGCTAGTGTAGCCCCTGGGAAGTCAGATCTCCTTTCGTTTTTGTAGGGGAATATCGGGATTACTCTCAAGTCGTGGAGGGGAATAGGGCTTCATTAAAGTTGAGGCCATAAATTGTGTTCTCCTCTCAAGTGGGGACAGCTATATCAGGGAATGTCTTGAGCAGCATAAAGGGTGTCAAATACCCTTTTGCGTTTCAAGCGGAAGTATGGGATTTCTCTTGAGACTCTGAAGTGAACATTTTCCTCTTCTCACCTTTAAGGCAGAATCTTGTGTTTTTTCTCTAGTTTTGGTGGGTAGCTTGGGGTACTTCTCGATTTGCGACGGGGTCCTCTGGAACTCGCTCGTGTAATCCCTGTGAAGTCAGGTTTCCTTTCGTTTTGGTAGGTGAACATATGGATTACTCTTGAGGCATGGAATGGGAATAGGGTCTCATCTAAAGTTGAGTCCATAAATTATGTTCTCCTCTCAAGTGGGGACAGCTATGTCAGGGAATGTCTTGAGTCACATAAAGGGTGTCAAATACCCGTTCTCGTTTCAAGCGCTGATGTGGGATTTCTCTTGAGACTCTGCAGGGGAAATTTTCCTCATCTCACCTTCAGTGCAGAATCTTGCGATTTTTCTCGAGTTTTGGCGGGAAGCTAGAAGTCCTTCTCGAGTTGCGACAGGGACTTCAGGAACTCGCTCGTGGAGTCCCTGGTGATTCAGGTCTCCTTTCATTTTTGTAGGGGAACATCGGGAATACTCTTGAGGCGTGCAATGGTAATAGGGCCGCATCTCAAGTTGAGTACATAAATTGTGTTCTCCTCTCATTTGGGGACACCTATATAAGGGAATGACTTGAGTCACATAAAGTGTGTCAAGTACCCATTAGCCTTTCAAGCGGGTATTTGGGATTTCTATTGACTCTGCTGGGGTAAATTTCATCATCTCAACTTGAGTGCAGAATCTTGTGGGTTATCTCGAGTTTCGGCGGGAAGCTTGGGGTCCTTCTCGAGTTGCGAAACAGACCTCAGGAAATCGCTCGTGTAGTCCCTGGGAAGTCATGTCTCCTTTCGTTTTGGTAGGGGAACCTCGGGATTTCTCTCAATGCATGGAATGGGAATAGGGCCTCATCTAATGTTGAGTCCATAAATTGTGTTTTCCTCTCACGTGTGGACAGCTATGTCATGGAATGTCTTTAGTCGCAAAAAAGGGTGTCAATACCCGTTCACGTTTCAAGCGGGGATATGGGATTTCTCTTGAAAGTCTACAGGGGGAATTTTCCTCATCTCATCTTGAGTGCAGAATCTTGTGGTTTTTCTCGTTTTGCGGCGGGAAGCTTGGGGTCCTACTCGAGTTGCGCCAGGGACCTCAGGAACTCGCTGGTGTAGTACCTGGGAAGTCAGGTCGCCTCTCCTTTTGGTAGGGAAACATCGGGATTACTCTCGAGGCGTGGATTGGGAATAGGGCCTCATCGTAAGTTGAGTGCATAAATTGTGTTTTCCTCTCAAGTGTGGACAGCTATGTCATGGAATGTCTTGAGTCGCATAAAGGGTGTCAAGTACCCGTTCGCGTTTCTAGCGGGAATGTGCGATATCTCTTTAGACTTTGCGGGGTAAATTTTCCTCTTCTCACCTTTAAGGCAGAATCTTGTGTTTTTTTCTCGAGTTGCGGCGGGTAGCTTGGAGTCCTTCTCGATTTGCAACAGGGACCTCTGGAACTCACTCGTGGAGTCCCAGGGAAGTCAGGTCTCCTTTCGTATTGGTAGGGGAACATTGGTATTACTCTCGAGGTGTGGAATGGGAATAGGGCCTCATCTATTTTGAGTCCATAAATTTCGTTATCTTTTCAAGTGGGGACAGCTATGTCAGGGAATGTCTTGAGTCGCATAAAGGGTGTCAAATACCCGTTCGCGTTTCAACAGGGAATGTGGGGTTTTTCCTGAGACTCTGCATTTGAAATTTTCCTCATCTCACCTTGAGTGCAGAATCTTGTGATTTTTCTCGTATTTGCTTGGTAAGCTAGGCGTCCTTCTCTAGTTGCGACAGGGATCTCAGTAAATAGTTCCTGTATTCCCTGGGAAGTCAGGTCTCGTTTCGTTTTGGTAGGTGAACATCGGGATTACTCTCGAGGCGTGGAATGGGAATAGGGCCTCATCTAAAGATGAGTCAGTAAATTGTGGTGTCCTCTGAAATTGGGACAGCTATGTCAAGGAATGTCTTGAGACGCATAAAGGGTGTCAATTACTTGGTGACGTTTCAAGCGAGAGTGTTGGATATCTCTTGACTCTGCCAGGGAAATTTTCCTCATCTCACCTTGAGTTCAGAATCTTTGGTTTTTCTCCGAGCTGTGGCGGGAAGCTTGGGGTCTTTCTTGAGTCGTGACACAGACCTCAGGAACTCACTCGTGTAGACCCTGGGAATTCAGGTCCCCTTTCCTTATGGTAGTGGAACATCGGGATTACTCTCGAGGTGTGGAATGGGAATAATGCCTCATGTAAAGTTGAGTCCATGAATTGTGTTTTCCTCTCAAGTGGGGACAGCTATGTCAGAGAATGTCTAGATTCGCTTAAAGGGTGTCAAGAAACTTTTCGCGTTTCAAGCGGGAATGTGGGATTTCTCTGGATATTCTGCAGGGGAGATTTTCCACATCTCACTTTGAGTGCAGAATATTGTGGTTTTTCTCGAGTTTAGGCGGGAAGCTAGGGGTCCTTCTCAAGTTGCTACAGGGACCTCAGGAACTCGCTGGTGTATTCCCTGGGAAGTCATGACTCATTTCAATTTGGGAGGGGAACATCGGTATTACTAACGAGGTGAGGAATGCGAATCGGGCCTCATCTAACGTTTGTCCATAAATTTTGTTCTCCTCTCAAGTGGGGACAGCTATCAGGGAATGTCTTGAGTAGCATAAAGGGTGTCAAGTACCCGTTCAAGTTTCAAGCAGAAATGTGCGAATTCTCTTGAGATTCAAAGGGGAAATTTTCCTCATCTCACTTTGAGTGCAGGATCTTGTGGTTCTTCTCGAGTTGCGGCGGGAAGATTGGCGTCCTTTTAGAGTTGCGACAGGGACCTCAGGAACTCGCTCGTGCAGTCCCTGGGACGTAATGTCTCCATTCGTTTGGTAGGGGAACATCGGGATTACTCTTGAGGCGTGAAAGGGGAATAGGTCCTAATCTAAAGTTCAGTCCATAAAGTGTGTTCTCCTCTCAAGTGGGGGCAGCTATGTCAGGGAATGTCTTGAGTCGCATAAAGGGTGTCAAGTGTCCGTTCGAATTTCAAGCGCGAATATAGGATTTCCCTTGAGACACTGCAGGGGAAATTTTCCTCATCTCGCTTTGAGTACAGAATCTTGTGTTTTTTCTCGAGTTGCGGCTGGAAGCTTGGGGTCCTTCTCGAGTTGCGACGGGGAACTCAGTTACGTGCTGGTCATGCCCCAGGGAAATCAGGTCTCCTTGTGTTTTGGAAGGGAAATCTCGGGATCATTCTCGAGGCGTGGAATGACAATTGGATGTCATCTAGAAATGAGTCCATAAATTGTGTGCTCCTCTCCAGCAGGGACGGCTTAGTCAAGGAACTTTTATGGTTTCAGAAAGGGTGTCAAGGTCCTGTTCGAATTTCAAGTGGTAATCTGGGTTTTCCCTTGAGACACTGCAGCAGAAAATTCCTCATCTCGCATTGATTTGGGAATCTCATGGTTTTTATCGAGTTGCTGCGGGAAGCTTGTAGTCCCTCTCAAGTTGACACAGTGACCTCAGAACCTAGCTCCTTTTACTTCAGGGAGGTCAGGTCACTTTTCTTTTTGCAAGGAGATCTTCGGGATTACACTCAAGGAGTAGAATGGGAATACAGCCTCATCTAAAATTGAGTCCAAAAATAAAAAAAATAAAAATAATAATAATAAAATTGAGTCCATTAATTGTGTTCTTCTCTCAAGTGGGGACAGCTATGTCAAGGAATGTCTTGGGTCGCATAGAGTGTGTCAAGTCCTGGTTCGAGTTTCAAGCGGGAATGTGGGATTTCTCTTCAGTCTAAGCATGGGAAAATTTTCCTCATCACACCTTGAGTGCACAATCTTGTGGTTTGTTTCGAGTTGCGGCACGAAGCTTATGGTCCTTCTCAAGTTGCGACAGGGACCTCAGAAACTCGCTGGTGTTATCCCAGGGATGGCAGGTCTCCCATCATGTTGGAAGGGGAACCTCGGGATTCCAATCATGGCATGGAATGTGATTTGCTTTTCATTTTGTGTTGAGTCCGATAATTGTGTGCTCATCTCCAGTGGGGATGGCTTAGTCTGGGTTCTTTTTGTGTTTCAGAAAGGGTTTCAATACCCTATCAAGTTTCAAGCAGGAATGTGTGATTTCCCTTGAGACTCTGCAGCAGAAATGTTCATCATCTCGCATTGAGGGGAGAATCTTGTGTTTTTTCTAATGTTGCGGCTTGAAGCTTGGGGTCCCTTTCAGGTTGCAATGGTGATATCAGGAACTCGATCATGTAGTCCCTGGGAAGTCATGTCTCCTTTGGTTTTGGAAGGGGATTTCAGAATTACTCTCGAGGCATGGAATGGGAATACGGCCTCATCTAAAGTTGAGTCCATAAATTTTTCTCCTTTCATGTGGCAACAGCTATGTCAGGGAATGTCTTGAGTCACATAAAGGGTGTCATGGACCCTTTCGAGTTTCAAGTGGGAATGTGGGATTTCTCTTGGGACTCTCCATGGGAAATTTTCCTCAGCTCACCTTGAGTGCAGAATCTTACGTTTTTTCTCGAGTTGCTTCGGGATGCTTTGGCTCCTTCTTGAATGCGACGGTACCTCAGGAATTTGTTCATGTTGCCCCATGGACGTCCGGTCTCCAATTATGTTGGAAGAGGAACCTCGGGATTCCACTCGTGATGTGGAATGTAATTTGGGCATCATCTTTTGTTGAGTCCGTTAATTGTGTGTTCCTCTCCAGTGGGGACGGATTAGTCAGGGATCTATTTTGTGTCAAAGAAAGGGTTTAAAGTACCCTTTGAGTTTCAAGCGGGAATATATGATTTCTCTTGAGACTCTGCAGCAGAAATATTCCTCATCTCGCATTGAGGGGAGAATCTTCTGGTTTTTCTCGAGTTACGGCTGGATGCTTGTGGTACCTTTTGGGTTGCGATGGAGATCTCAGGAAAGCGCTCGTGTTGCCCCAGAGAAGTCAGGTGTCATTTGCTGTTGGAAAGGGTACTTTCGGATTTCACTCGAGGCGTCGATTGTGAATTGGGCCTCATCTAATGATGAGTCTGTTAATTGTGTGCTCCTCTCCAGTGGGTACGGCTTAGTAAGGGTCCTTTTGGTGTCGCAGGAATAATGTCAAGTGCCCGTTAGAGTTTAAAAGGGTATGTGGGATTTCTCTTGAGATTCTGCAGGGAAAATTTTCCTCATCTCACCTTGAGTGCAGAATCTTGTTTTTTTTATCGAGTTGAGGCGGAAGCTTGGGGTCCTTTTCGACTTACAACGTGCACCGAAGGAACACGCTCATGTTATCCCTGGGAAGTCAGGTCTCCTTGCCTCTGGTAGGGGAACTTTGGGATTAATCTGGAGACGTGGAATGGGAATAGGGCCTCATCTAAAGTTGAGTCCAGGAATTGTGTTCTCCTCTCAAGTGGGTACAGTTATGTCAGGGAATGTCTTGAGTCGCATAAAGGGTGTCAAGTATCCATTCGAGTTTCAAGAGGGAATGTGGGATTTCTCTTCAGACTCTTCAGGGGAAATTTTCCTCATCACACCTTGAGTCCACAATCTTGTGGTTTGTCTCGAGTTGCGGCGGGAAGCTTGGGGTCCTTCTCGAGTTGCAACGGGGACCGCAGAAACTCGCTCGTGTTATCCCAGGGACGGCAGGTCTCCAATCGTGTTGTAAGGGGAACCTCAGGATTCCAATCGTGGCGTGGAATGTGATTTGATTCTCATTTTGTGTTGAGTCCGATAATTGTGTGCTCCTCTCCAGTGGGGACGGCTTAATCCGGGATCTTTTTGTGTTTCAGAAAGGGTTTCAAGTACCCTATCGAGTTTCAAGCAGGAATGTGTGAGTTCTCTTGAAACTCTGCAGCAGAAATGTGTTGCGGCTTGAAGCTTGGGGTCCCTTTTGGGTTGTGACAGTGATATCAGGAACTCGCTCGTGTAGTCCCTGGGAAGTCAGGTCTTCTTTGGTTTTGATAGGGGATTTCGGGATTACTCTCAAGGCATGGAGTGGGAATACAGCCTCATCTAAATTTGAGTCCATAAATTTTTTCTCGTCTCATGCGGCGACAGCTATGTCAGGGAATGACTTGAGTCGCATAAAGGGTGTCATGTACCCTTTCGAGTTTCAAGCAGGAATGTGGGATTTCTCTTTAGACTTAGCATGGGAAAATTTTCCTCATCACACCTTGAGTGCACAATCTTGTGGTTTGTCTCGAGTTGCGGTAGGAAGCATGGGGGCCTTCTCGAGTTGCGATGGGGACCTCAGAAACTTGCTCTTGTTATCCCAGGGATGGCAGGTCTCCGATCATATTGGAAGGGGAACCTCGGGATTCCAGTCGTGGTGTGGACAGTGATTTGGGCATCATCTTGTGTTGAGTTGGTTAATCGTGTGTTCCTCTCCAGTGGGACGGATTAGTCAGGGATTTTTGTGTGTCATAAAAAGGGTTTAAAGTACCCTTTCGAGTTTCAAGGGGGAATGTGTGATTTCTCTTGAGACTCTGCAGCAGAAATATTCCTCATCTCGCATTGAGGGGAGAATCTTGTGGTTTTTCTCGAGTTACGGCTGGAAGCTTGGGGTCTCTTTCAGGTTGTTATGGGTATCTCAGGAAATCGCAGGTGTTGCCCCAGGGAAGTCACGTCTCCTTTCCTGTTGGAAAGTGTACTTCAGGATTACTCTTGAGGCGTCGAATGTGAAATGGGCCTCATCTAGAGATGAGTCCATTAATTGTGTGCTCCTCTCCAGTGGGGACGGCTTATTAAGGGTCCCTTTTGTGTTGCAGAAATAGTGTCAAGTGCCCGTTCGAGTTTAAAAGGGAATGTGGGATTTCTCTTGAGATTCTGTAGGGGAAATTTTCCTCATCTCACCTTGAGTGAAGAATCTTGTGGTTTTTCTCGAGTTGCGGAGGAAGCTTGGGTTCCATTTCTACTTTCAACGGGCACCTCAGGGACATGTTCGTGTTGTCCCTGGGAAGTCAGGTCTCCTTTCCTCTGGTAGGGGAACTTCGGGATTACTCTTGAGGCGTGGAAAGGGAATAGGGCCTCATCTAAAGTTGAGTCCAGAAATTGTGTTCTCCTCTCAAGTGGGGACAGCTATGTAAGGTAATGTCTTGAGTCGCATAAAGGGTGTCAAGTATCCGTTCAAGTTTCAAGTGGGAATGTGTGATTTCTCTTGAGACTCTGCAGGGGAAATTTTCCTCATCTTGCCTTGAGTGCAGAATCTTGTGGTTTTTCTCGAGCTGCAGCGGGAAGCTTTGGGTCCTTCTCGAGTTGCGACGGGGACCTCAGTTACTCGCTGGTCATTCCCCGGGGAAGTCAGGTCTCCTTGCCTTTTGGAGGGAAAGTTCAGGATTATTCTCTAGGCATAGTGTGACTGTTGGAAGTCATCTAGAGATGAGTCCTTAAATTATGTGCTCCTCTCCAGTAGGGACGGCTTATTCAGGGAACTTTAATTGTTGCAGAAATGGTGTCAAATACCCATTCGAATTTCAAGCGGTAATGTGGTTTTTCTATTGAGACTCTGCAGCAGAAAATTCCTCATCTTGCAATGATGGGGGAATCTCGTGGTTTTTATCGAGTTGCGGCGAGAAGCTTGTAATCACTCTCGAGTTGAGACAGTGACGTCAGAACCTAGCTCTTTTTATTTCAGGGTGGTCAGGTCACTTTTCTTTTGGCAAGGCTAGCTTCGCGATTACACTTGAGGTGTAGAATGGGAATACGGCCTCATCTAAAATTGAGTCCATAAATTGTGTTCTTCTCTCCAGTGGGGACAGCTGTGTCAAGGAATGTCTTGGGTTGCAAATAGTGTGTTAAGTACTGGTTCGAGTTTCAAGCGGGAAATTCAGATTTCTCTTCAGACTTAGCATGGGAAAATTTTCCTCATCACACATTGAGTGCACAATCTTGTGGTTTGTCTCGAGTTACGGCAGGAAGCTTGGGGGCCTTCTCGAGTTGCGATGGGGACCTCAGAAACTCTCTCATGTTATCCAGTGACGGCAGGTCTCCAATCCTGTTGGAAGGGGAACCTCAGGATTCCAATCGTGGCGTGGAATGTGATTTGCTTCTCATTTTGTGTTGAGTCGGATAATTGTGTGCTCCTCTCCAGAGGGGACTGCTTAGTCCGGGATCTTTTTGTGTTGCAGAACAGAAAGGGTTTAGGGTCCCTATCGAGTTTCAAGCAGGAATGTTTAATTTCTCTTGAGACTTTGCAGCAGAAATGTTCCTCCTCTCGCATTGAGGGGAGAATCTTGTGGTTTTTCTCGTTTTGCGGCTTGAAGCTTGGGGTGCCTTTCGGGTTGCGAGGTGATATCAGGAACTCGCTCTTGTAGTCCCTGGGAAGTCAGGTCTCCTTTCGTTTGGGTAGGGGATTTTGGGATTACTCTCGAGCATGGAATGGGAATATGGCCTCATCTAAAGTTCAGTCCATAAATTTTGTTCTCCTCTCATGTGGCGACAGCTATGTCACGAAATATCTTGAGTCTCATAAAGGGTGTCATGTACCCTTTCGAGTTTCAAGAGGGAATGTGGGATTTCTCTTGGGACTCTGCATGGGATATTTTCCTCATCTCACCTTGAGTGCAGAATCTTATGGTTTTTCTCGAGTTGCGGGGGGAAACTTTGGCTCCTTCTCGATTGCTTCAGGGACCTCAGCAATTCTCTCCTTTTGCCCCAGGAACGTCAGGTCTCCAATCGTGTTGGAAGGGGAACCTCGGGATTCCAATCGTGGCGTGGACAGTGATTTGGTCATCATCTTGTGTTGAGTCGTTTAATTGTGTGTTCCTCTCCAGTGGG
The DNA here is from genome assembly GCF_049115385.1 of Moschus berezovskii. Classification (NCBI taxonomy): domain Eukaryota; kingdom Metazoa; phylum Chordata; class Mammalia; order Artiodactyla; family Moschidae; genus Moschus; species Moschus berezovskii. The sequence goes on along the minus strand of NC_142467.1, from coordinate 113,868,770 downwards.
ACGGATTAGTCAGGGATCTTTGTGTGTCAAAGAATGGGTTTAAAGTACCCTTTTGAGTTTCAAGGGGAATGTGTGATTTCTCTTGAGACTCTGCAGCAGAAATATTCCTCATCTCGCATTGAGGGAAGAATCTTGTGGTTTTTCTCGAGTTGCAGCTGGAAGCTTGGGGTCCCTTTCAGGTTGCGACGGGGATCTCAAGAAATCGCTCGTGTTGCCCCAGGGAAGTCACGTCTCCTTTCCTGTTGGAAAGGCTACTTCGGGATTTCTCTCGAGGCATCGAATGTGAATTGGGCCTCATCTAGAGAAGAGTCCGTTAATTGTGTGCTCCTCTCCAGTGGGGACAGCTCATAAGGGTCCTTTTTGTGTCGCAGAAATAGTGTCAAGAGCCCGTTTGAGTTTAAAGGGAATGTGGGATTTCTCTTGAGACTCTGTAGGGGAAATTTTCCTCATCTCACCATGAGTGAACAATGTTGTGGTTTTTCTCGAGTTGCGGCGGGAAGATTGGGGTCCTTCTCGAGTTGGGACAGGGACCTCAGGAACTCGCTCGTGTAGTCCCTGGAAAGTCAATTCTGCTTTGGTTTTGGTAGGAGAACATCGGGATTACTCTCGAGGGGTGGAATGGGAATAGGGCATCATCTCAAGTTGAGTCCATAAACTGTGTTCTCCTCTCAAGTGGAGACAGCTATGCCAGGGAATATTCTGATTCGCAAAAGGGTGTCAAGTATCCGTTCGAGTTTCAAGCCGTAATGTGGGATAACTTTTGTGACCCTCTAGGGGAAATTTTCCTCATCTCACCTTGACTGCAGAATCTTGTGGTTTTGCTCGAGTTGTGGCGGAAACTTTCGGTCCTTCTTGAGTTGCGACAGGGGCCTCAGGAATTCGCTCCTGTAGTACCTGGGAAGTCAGGTCTCATTTCGTTTTGGAAGGGGAACATAAGGATTACTCTGGAGGCGTGGAATGGGAATAGGGCCTCATAAAATTGAGTCCATTAATTGGGTTCTGCTCTCTAGTGGGGACAGCTATTTCAGGGAATGTCTTGAGTGGCATAAAGGGTGTCAAGAACTCGTTTGCGTTTCAAGCGGGAATGTGGGATTTCCTTTGAGACTCTGCAGGGTAAATTTTCCTCATCTCACATTGAGTGCAGGATCTTGTGGTTTTTCTTGAGTTGCGGCGGAAAGCTTGGGGTCCTTCTCGAGTTGCGACAGGGACCTCAGGAATTCGCTCGTGTACTCCCTGGGAAGTCAGGTCTCCTTTCGCTTTGGTAGGGGAACATCGGGATTACTCTAGAGGCGTGGAATGGGAATAGGGCCTAATCTCAAATTCATTCCATAAATTGTGTTCTCCTCTCACGTGGGAACAGCTATGTCAGGGAATGTCTTGATTTGCCTAAAGGGTGTCAAGTACCCATTCACGTTTCAAGGGGGAATGTAGGCTTTCTCTTGAGACTCTGCAGGGGAAATTTTCCTCATCTCACCTTGAGTGCAGAATCTTGTGGTTTTTCTCGAGGTGCGGCGGAAAGCTTGGGATCCTTCTCGAGTTGTGACATGGACCTCAGGAACTCGCTCTTGTAGTCCCTGGGAAGTCATGTCTGCTTTCGTTTTGGTAGGGGAACCTCGGGATTACTCTCAAGACGTGGAATGGGAACAGGGCCTCATCTATGGTTGAGCCGATAAATTGTTTTCGTCTCTCAAGTGAGTCCAGTTATGTCAGGGAATATCTTGTGTCACATAAAGGTTGTCAATACTTGTTCGTAATTCAAGCCGAAATGTGGGATTTCTCTTGAGACTCAGCAGGGGAATTTTTCTCATCTCACCTTGAGTGCAGAATCCCATGGTTTTTCTCCAGTTGCGGCGGGAAGTTTGGGGTCCCTCTCGAGTTGTTACATGGACTTCAGGAACTCGCTCGTGTAGTCCCTGGGAAGTCACGTCTCCTTTCATTTTGGTAGGGGAACCTCGGGATTACTGTCGAGACATGGAATGGGAATAGGGCCTCATCTTAAGTTGATTCAATAAATTTTTTTCTAATCTCAAGTGGGGACAGCTATGTCAGGGAATGTCTTGAGTCTCATAAAGGGTGTCAAGTACCCGTTCACGTTTCAAGCGGGAATATGGGATTTTTCTTGAGAATCTGCAGGGTAAAATTTCCTCATCTCACCTTGAGTGCAGAATCTTGTGGTTTTTCTCGATTTGCGTCGGGAAGCTTGGGGTCCTTCTCCAGTTGTGATGGGGACCTCAGGAACTCGCTTGTTTAGTCCCTGGGAAGACAGGTCTCCTTTCGTTTTGGTAGGGGAACATTGGGATTACTCTCAAGGCGTGGAATGGGAATAAGGCCTCATCTATTGTTGAGTCTATAAATAGTGTTCTCCTCTCAAGTGGGGACAGCTATGTCAGGGAATATCTTGAGTCTCATAAAGGGTGTCAAGTACCCGTTCGCGTTTCAAGCGGGAATGTATGGTTTCTCTTGAGACTCTGCAGGGGAAATTTTCCTCATCTCACCTTGAGTGAAGAATCTTGTGGTTTTTCACGAGTAGCCACGGGAATCTTAATGTCCTTCTCGAGATGCGACAGACACCTCAGGAACTTGCTCGTGTAGTCCCTGGAAAGTCAGGTTTCCTTTCGTTTTGGTAGGGGAACATCAGGATTACTCTAGAGGCGTGGAATGGGAATAGAGCCTCATCTAAAGTTGAGTCCGTAAATTGTGTTCTCTCAAGTGGGGACAGCTATGTCACGGAATATTTTGAGTCTCATAAAGGGTGTCAAGTACCCGTTCTGGTTTCAAGCGGGAATATGGTTTATCCCCTGAGATTCTGCAGGGGAAATTTTCCTCATCTCACTTTGAGTGCAGAATCTTGTGGTTTTTCTCGAGTTGCCATGGGAAGCTTGGGGTTCTTCTCGAAAGGGGAAAGGGGTCTCAGGTCCTCCCTCCTGTAGTCCCTGGGAAGTCAGATCTTCTTTCGTTTTGGTAGTCACATCGGGATTACTCTCGATGCTTAGAATGGAAATAGGGCCTCTTACCGAGTTGAGTCCTAAATTGTGGTCTACTCTCCAAAGCGGACGGCTCTGTGAGGGAACTTTCTGAGTCGCATAAAGGGTGTCAAGTACCCATTCACCTTTCAAGCGGGAATGTGGGATTTCTCTTGATATGCTGCAGCGGAAAATGTCCTCATCTCGCATTGAGGGGATAATTTTGTGGTATTTCTCGACTTGCGGCGGTAAGAATTGAGTTCCTATCGAGTTACGACGGGGACCTCAGTACCTCGATCTCGATATCTCAGGGCAGTTAGGTCTCCTTGCGTGTTGGAAGAGGAACATCGCCATTCCTCTCGAGGCACGGGAGAGTAATACGGTGACATCTAGTGCTGTGTAGATAAATTGTGTTCTCTGCTTCAATGTGGACGGCTACCTGGGGAAAATTTTTGGGTCGCATAAAGTGTGTCAAGTTCCGTTCGGGTTTCAAGCGGTAATGTGCAATTTCTCCTGAGACTCTGCAGCGGAAATTATCCTCATCTCGGATTGAGGGGAAATTTTTGTGGTGTTTCTCGAGTTGCGGCGTAAAACTTGGTATTTTTTTCGACTTGCGCCGGGGACCTCAGGAACTTGCTCGTGTTGCTTCATGGAAGTCAGGTCCCCTTTTGTGTTGGAAGGGGAAATTCAGGATTACTGTCGACCCGTTAAATGTGAACAGGGCCTCTTCTCGACCTGAGTCCGTAAATTGTGTTCTCCTCTCCAATGGGGACGGCAGTGTGAGGGAACTTTCTGATTCGCATAAAGGATTTCAAGTACCCATTTGTCTTTCAAGCGGGAGTGTGGGATTTCTCTTGAGATTCTGCAGTGAAAAATTTCCTCATTTTGCACTGAGGGGATAATTTTGTTGTGTTTCTCAACTTGCAGCGGGAAGCTTGGCGTTCCTCTCGAGTTGCGATGGGGACCCCAGGAAGTCGCCCGTGTTGCCCCAGGGAAAGTCAGGTCTCCTATCATTTTCGAAGGGGAACCTCGAGATTCCTCTATAAGGAGCAGCCGAGGAATAGGACCTTATCTAGCATTCAGTTGATCCACTGTTTGTTCTTTTCCAGTGGAGACAGAGAAATTTTGGTTGCTCTCAAAATTCTCCAGGGGATTCAGGCCTCGTCTCTTGTTCATACCTGGAACTGCGCTTTTTTCTCGAGTTGTAATACGGGTGATAGGCCACTTTAGTTTTCCATTTTTACCTGGAGATTATATAGAGTATGCTGTGGAGTCAGGTCTCCAATCGTCTTCTGAGTTGATACTCGAGGATACATCTGAATCTGTGCAGTAGAATCAGACAATATCTGGAGTGGCTGGTGACATCTGTACCTTTTCCATTTGTGTTTTGAAAACCGGTTATCCTCCCGAGTTTCAAGGTGGTACCTGCCTGCTCGTCCTGTGGAATCGGAACGTCTGATTTCCATTCCAGAGGAAGCAGAGGAATCAACACTCATCTGGAAAAAGGAGTGGAAAACGGGGCATTTTGTCAGTGTCACAAGAAACTCGGTGTTCCTCTGGATTGGGGCTGTGTATGTAGGTTTAGTTTTTAGTCTCATTAAGGATGTTAAGTAAACTGTCGAGTTTCAGGCGGGAATGTGGAATTTCTCTTGTGAATCTGAAATGCAAGTGTTCTTCATCTCGCCTTGAGGGCAGAATCTTGTGGTTTTTCTCGAGTTGCGGCGGGAAGCTTGGGCTCTCTCTCGATTTGCCAAGGGGACATCAGGAAATCCTCCATGTTGCTTCAGAGAAGTCAGTTCCCCTTTTGTGTTGGAAGGAAAACTTCGGGATTACTCTCGAGCCATTAAATGGGAATAGGGCCTCTTCTCGAGTTGAGTCCGTGAAATGTGTACTCCTCTTCAATGGGGACCGCTGTGTTAGGGAACTTTCTGAGTCGTATAAATGTTGTCAAGTTAACGTTCGCTTTTCAAGCGGCAATGTGGGATTTCTCTAGAGATCTGCAGTGGAAATTTTCCTCATCTCTCATTGAGGGGTAATATTGTGGTGTTTCTCGACTTGTGACAGGAAGCTAGATGCTCCTGTCGTGTTGTGACGGGGACCTCAGGACCTTGATCGCCATGTCCCAGGGAAGTTGGGTCTCATTGCATGTTAGAAGGGGAACATGGTGATTCCTCTCGAGACACAATAGAATAACAGGATCACATCTAATATTGTATAGAAAATTGTGTTCTCCGCTTCAATGTGGACGGCTTTCTTGGGGAAGTTTTTGGGTCGCATAAATGGTGTCAAGTACCCGTTCGAGTTTCAAACGGTAATGTGCGATTTCTCTTGAGTCTCTGCAGCGGAAAATATCCTCATCTCGCATTGAGGGGAAAATATTGAGGTGCTTTTCGAGTTGCGGCGGGAAGCTTGGTCCCCCTCTCGATTTGGGACGGGGACCTCAGTAAATCCCCCGTGTTTCTTCAGAGAAGGCAGGTCCCCTTTTTTGTTCAAAGGGGAACTTCGGGATTAATCTCGTGCCATTCAATGGGAATAGGGCCTCTTCTTGAGTTGAGTTCATAAATTGTGTTCTCCTCTCCAATCGGGACGGCTGTTTTAGGGAACTTACTGAGTCGCATAAAATGTGTCAAGTTCCGTTCGGGTTTCAAGCGGTAATGTGCGATTTCTCTTGAGACTGCAGCGGAAATTATCCTCATCTCGCATTGACGGGAAAATTTTGTGGTGTTTCTCGAGTTGCGGCGTAAAACTTGGTGTTTTCTTCGACTTGTGACGGGGACCTCAGGAACTCGCTTGTGTTGCTTCAGGGAAGTCAGGTCCCCTTTTGTGTTCAAAGGGGAACTTCAGGATTACTGTCGACCTGTTAAATGTGAAAGGGCCTCTTCTCGACCTGAGTCCGTAAATTGTGTTCTCCTCTCCAATGGGGACGGCTGTGTTAGGGAACTTACTGAGTCGCATAAAGGATGTCAAGTTCCCGTTCGCCTTTCAAGTGGAAATGTGGGATTTCTCTTGAGATTCTGCAGTGGAAAATGTCCTCATCTCGCATTGAGGGGATAATTTGTGGTGTTTCCCAATTTGCGGCAGGAAGCTTGGGGTTGCTCTCGAGTTGCGACAGGGACCCCAGAAACTCGTTCGTGTTGCCCCAGGGAAGTCAGGTCTCCTATCTTTTTGGAAGGGGAACCTCGAGATTCCTCTGTAAAGAGCAGCAGAGGAATAGGGCCTCATCTAGCGTTGAGTCAGTCAACTGTTTGTTCTTCTCCAATGGAGACAGTGATCTCGCAGTTGCTCTCAAAATTCTCCAGGGGATTCAGGCCTCGTCTCTTGTTCAGACCTGGAAGTGCGCTTTCTTCTCGAGTTGTAATACGGGTGATAGGCCACTTTCAGTTCAGTTCGATTCAGTCACTCAGTCGTGTCCGACTCTTAGTGACTCCTGAACCACAACACGAAAGTCCTCCCTGTCCATCACCAACTCCCGACGTTCACTCAAACTCATGTCCATCGAGTCAGTGATGCCATCCAGCTACCTCATTCTCTGTCATCCCCATCTCCTCCTACCCCCAACCGCTCCCAGCATCAGAGTCTTTTCCAGTGAGTCATCTCATCGCATGAGATGGCCGAAGTATTGGAGTTTCAGCTTTAGCATAAGTCCTTCCAATGAACACCCAGGATTTATCTCCTCTAGAATGGACTGGTTGGATCTCCTTGCAGTCCAAGGGACCCTCAAGAGTCTTCTCCAGCACCACGGTTCAAAATCATCAATTCTTCGGCGATCAGCTTTCTTCACAGTCCAACTCTCACATCCATACATGACCACGGGAAAACCATAGTCTTGACTAGATGGACCTTGGTTGGCAAAGTAATGTCTCTGCTTTTTAATATGCTATCTAGGCTGGTCATAACTTTCCTTCCAAGGAGTAAGCGTCTTTTAATTTCATGGCTGCATTCAGCATCTGGAGTGATTTTCGAGCCTCCCAAAATAAAGTCTGACACGGTTTCGACTGTTTCCCCATCTATTTCCCAAGAAGTGATGGGACCAGATGCCATGATCTTCGTTTTCTGAATGTTGAGCTTCAAGCCAACATTTTCACTCTCCTCTTTTGCTTTCATCAAGAGACCTTTGAGTTCCTCTTCACTTTCTGCCATAAGGGTGGTCTCATCTGCATATCTGAGGTTATTGATATTTCTTCTGGCAATCTTGATTCCAGCTTGTGCTTCTTCCAGCCCAGAGTTCCTCATGATATACTCTGCATAGAAGTTAAATAAGCAGGTTGACAATATACAACCTTGACGTACTCCTTTTCCTATTTGGAACCAGTCTGTTGTTCCATGTCCAGTTCTAACTGTTGCTTCCTGACCTGCATACAGGTTTCTCCAGAGGCAGGTCAGGTGGTCTGGGATTCCCATCTCTTTCAGAATGTTCCACAGTTTATTGTGATCCACACAGTCAAAGGCCTTGGCATAGTCAATGAAGCAGAAATAGATGTTTTCCTGGAACTCTCTTGCTTTCTCCATAATCCAGCGGATGTTGGCAACTTGATCTCTGGTGCCTCTGCCTTTTCTTAAAGCTGCTTGAACATCTGGAAGCTCACTATTTACATATTGCTGAAGCCCAGCTTGGAGAATTTTGAGCATGACTTTACTAGCATGTGAGATGAATGCAATTGTGTGGTAGTTTGAGCATTCTTTGGCATTGCCTTTCTTTGCGATTGAAATGAAGACTGACCTTTTCCAGTCCTGTGGCCACTGCTGAGTTTTCCAAATATTTTGGCATATTGAGTGCAGCACTTTCACAGCATCATCTTTTAGGATTTGAAATAGCTCAATTGGAATTTCATCACTTCCACTAGCTTTGTTCGTCGTAATGCTCTCTAAGGCCTACTTGCCTTCACATTGCAAGATGTCTGGTTCCAGGTGAGTGATCACGCCCTCCTGATTATCTTCATCGTGAAGACCTTTTTTGTACAGTTCTTCTGTGTATTCTTGCCACCTTCTCTTAATATCTTCTGCTTCTATTAGGTCCATACGAGTTCTGTCCTTTATCGAGCCCATTTTTCCATGAAATGTTCCCTTGATATCTCTAATTTTCTTGAAAAGATCTCTTGTTTTTCCTATTCTGTTGTTTTCCTCTATTTCTTTGCATTGATCGCTGAGGAAGGCTTTCTTATCTCTCCTTGCTCTTCTTTGGAACTCTGCATTCAGATGCTTATATCTATCCTTTCCTCCTTTACATTTCGCTTCTCTTCTTTTCACAGCTATTTGTAATGCCTCCTCAGACAGCCATTTTGCTTTTTTGCATTTGTACCTTGAGATTTTATAGAGTATGCTCATGGAGTCAGGTCACCATTTGTCCTGTGATTTGATACTCGAGGCTACATTTGAAACTGTGCAGTAGAATCAGACAATAGGGTCGAATCTAGTGCTGTGTAGATAATTTGTGTTCTCCGCTTTAATGTGGACCACTATCTTGGGGATGCTTTGGAGACACATAAAGGATGTCAAGTACCCATTCGAGTTTCAAGCAGTAATGTGTGATTTCTCTTGAGACTCTGCAGCAGAAAATATCCTCATCTCGCATTGAGGGGAAAATTTTGTGGTGTTTCTCTAGTTGTGGCAGAAAGCTTGGGGTTTTTCTCGATGTGCGACGGGGACCTCAGGAACTCGCTTGTGTTCCCCCAGGGAAGTCAGGTCCCCTTTTGTGTTGGAAGTGGAAATTCGGGATTTCTCTCAAGCCGTTAAATCAGAATAGGGCCTCTTCTAGAGTTGAGTCCATGAATTGTGTTCTCTCCAATGGGGACGGCTCTTTTAGGGAACTTTCTGAGTCACATAAAGTGTATAAAGTTCCCGTTCACATTTCAAGCGGGAATGTGGGATTTCTCTTGAGATTCTGCAGTGGAAAATTTCCTCATCTCCCATTGAGGGGATAATTTTGTGTTGTTTCTCGACTTGCAGCAGGAAGCTTCATGTTACTCTCTAGTTGGGAAGGGGACCTCAGGACCTAGATCGCGATGTCCCAGGGAAGTTAGGTCTCCTTGCGCGTTGGAAGGGGAACATCGGAATTCCTCATGAGGCATGGCAGAGTAATATGGTCGCATCTAGTGCTGTGTAGATATATTGTGTTCTCCGCTTCAATGTGGATGGCTATCTTGGTGAAGTTTTTGGTCGCATAAAGGGAGTCAAGTTCCCTTTCGATTTTCAAGTGGAAATGTGGGATTTCTCTTGAGATTCTGCTGCAGAAAATTTCCTCAGCTCGCATTGATGAGGGAACGTTTTCGTTTATCTTGAGTTGCGGGGGAAATCTTGCGGTTCCTCTCTAGTTGAGACGATGCCCCCAGGAACTCGATCACATTGTCCCAAGAAGGTTGAAATCGTTTGCTGTTTGAAGGGGACCTCAGGATTCATGTCTAGTCGCAGGAGAAGAATAGGGCCGCATCTAGTGTTGTGTACGTAAATTGTGTGCTCCGCTTCAATGTGGACGGCTATGTTGGGGAAGCATTTGGTTCGCTTAAAGGGTGTCAAGTTCCCATTCGAGTTTCAAGTGGGATAGTGGGATTTCTCTTGAGACTCTGCCGCAGAAAAAATTCCTCATCTTGCATTGAGGGGAAAATTTTCTGGTGTTTCTCGAGTTGCGGCAGGAGGCCTGGGCTCCCTCGTGAGTTGCAATGGGGACCTCAGGAAATCCCCGTGTCTCTTCAGAGAAGTCAGGTCCATTTTTTGTTGGAAGGGGAATTTCTGGATTACTCTCGAGTCGTTAAATGATAATAGGGCCTCATCTCAAGTTAAGAATATAAATTGTGTGCTCCTCTCGAGTGGGGATGGCTATGGTAGGGAACTTTCTGAGTCACATAAAGTGTATCAAGTACCCGTTCGCCTTTCAAGCTAGAATGTGGGATTTTTCTTGAGACACTGACAAGGAAAAAATTCCTCATCTCGCATTGAGGGGATAATTTTGTGGTGTTTCTTGAGTTGCGGCGGGAAGTTGGGGTTCATCTTGAGTTGCGACAGGGATATCAGGAACTCACTCGTGTTGACCCAGGGAAGTCAGGTCTCCTATAATGTTGAAAGGGGAAACTCAGGATTCCTCTATAAGGAGAAGCAGAGGAATAGGGCCGCATCGAGCGTTGAGTCAGGCAACTGTTTGTTCTTCTCCAGTGGAGACAGGGATCTCCGGTTGCTCTCAATATTCTCCAGGGGATTCAGTTGTCCTCTCTTGTTCTGACCTGGAATTGCGCTTTCTTCTCGAGTTGTAATACGAGTGTTAGGCCACATTAGAGTTGAATTTGTACTTGGAGATTGTATAGAGTATGCTCGTGCAGTCAGGTCTCCACTTGTCCTGTGAGTTGATACTCGAGGTTACATTTGAATTTATCTTACCGAATCTGAAACGGAAATGTTGTTCATCTCGCCTTGAGGGCACAATCTTGTGGTTTTTCTTGAGTGTCGGCGAGAAGCTTTGGCTTCCTCTCGATTTGCGACGGGGACCGCAGGTAATCCCCCGTGTTGCTTCTGAGAAGTCAGTTTCCCTTTGTGTTGGAAGGGGAACTGCAGGATTACTCTCGAGCAGTTCAATGGGAATAGGGCCTCTTCTCGAGTTGAGTCCGTAAATTTTGTTCTCCTCTCCAATGGGGACCGCTGTGTTAGGGAACTTTCTCAGTCGCATAAAGGTTGTCAAGTTCCCATTCTCCTTTCTAGCGGTAATGTGGGATTTCTCTTGAGATTCTGCTGCCCAAAATTTCCTCATCTCGTATTGAGGTCATATTTTTTGTGGTGTTTCTAGAGTTTTGATGGGAAGCAGCGGGTATTACTCTAGTTGCGACGGGGACCTCAGGAACTCACTCGGGTTGCTTCAGGAAAGTCAGCTCTCCTTTTGTGTTGGAAGGGGAACTTCAGGATCACTCTCCAGGCGTTAAATGGGAATAGGTCCTTCACTCAGGTTGAGTCCAAAAAGTGTGTTTTCCTCTCTAATGGGGACGGCTGTGTGAGGGAAATTTCTGAGTCGCATAAAGGGTGTCAAGTACCATTTTGCCTTTTAAGTGGGAATGTGGGATTTCTCTTGAGATACTTCCGCGCAAAATTTCTTCATCTCGCATTGAGGCAAAATTTTTGTGGTGTTTCTCGAGTTACGGCGGGAAGCTGGGGGTACTTCTAGAGTTGCAACAGGGACTACAGGAACTAGATCGGGTTGCTTCAAGGAAGTCAGGTCTCCGTTTTGTGTTGAAAGGGGAACTTCTGGATTACTTTCAGGCCATTTAATGGGAATAGGGCCTCTTCTCGAATTGAGTACATAAAGTGTGTTCTCCTCTACAATGGGGACGGCTGTGTGAGGGAACTTTCTGAGTCACATAAAGGGTGTCACTACCATGTTGCCTTTCAATCGGGAATGTGTCTTTTCTCTTGAGATTCTGCAGCACAAAATTACCTCATCTCGCACTGAGCGGATAATTTTGTGGTGTTTCCCGAGAAGCAACGGGAAGCTGGCAGTAATGTTCGAGGTACAACGACGACCTCGGGAACTCATTCCGGTTGCTTCAGGGAAGTCAAGTCCCCTTTTGTGAAGCAAGTGGAAATTCGGGATTACTTTCACGACGTTAAATGGGAAAAGGGCCTGTTCTCGAGGTGAGACCATAAAGTGTGTTCTCCTCTCAAATGGGGACGGCTGTGTGAGGGAACTTTCTGATTCCCATTAAGGATGTCAAGTATTCTTTGCCTTTCAACAGAGAATGTGGGATTTCTCTTGAGATTCTGCAGCACACAATTTCCTCATCTCGAATTGAGGGGATAATTTTGTTGTTTTTCTCTAATGTCTACGGGAATCTTGGGGTACTACTTGAGTTGCGACGAGGATCTCATGAACTCGCTCGGGTTGCTTCAGGAAGTCAGTTCCCCTTTTGTGTTGGAAGAGGAACTTCCAGGTTACTCCAGAGGCATTAAATGGGAATAGAGCCTCTTCTCGAGTTTAGTCCATAAGGTGAGTTCTACTCTCCAATCGGGAATGCTGTTTGAGGGAACTTTCTGAGTCGCATAATGGGTGTCAAGTACACTTATGCCTTTCAAGCGGGAATGTGGGAATTCTCTTGAAATTCTGCAGCCCAAATTTTCCTCATTTCGCTTTGAGGGGATAATTTTGTGGTGTTTCTCGAGTTGCGGTGGGAAGCTGGAGGTACTTTTCGAGTTGCAACTGGGACCTCAGGAACTCGCTCGGGTTGCTTCAGAGAATAAGGTCACCTTTTTTGTTGGAAGGGCAACTTCCGGATTACTCTCGAGCCGTTAAATGGGAATACGACCTCTTCTCGAGTTTAGTCCAAAAAGTGTGATTTCCTCTCCAATGGGGCGGCTGTTTGAGGGAACTTTCTGAGTAGCACAAAGTTTGTCAAGTAGCCTTTTGCCTTTCAAGCGGGAATGTGGGTCTTTTCTTGAGATCTTCAGCCCAAAATTTCCTCATTTCGCTTTGAGGAGATAATTTTGTGGTGTGTCTTGAGTTGGGGGTAGCTGGGTGTACTTCTCCAGTTGCCAGGGTGACCTCAGCTAATCGCTCTTGTTGCTTTAGGGAAGTCAATTCCCCTTTTCTGAAGGAAGGGGAATTTCGGGAATACTCTTGAGCCATTACATGGGAATAGGGCCTCTTTTCGAGTTGAGTCCATAAGTGTGTTCTCCTCTCCAATGGGGACAGCTGTGTGAGGGATATTTCTGAGTCACATAAAGGGTGTAAAGTACAGTTTTCCCATTTCCAGCGGGAACGTGGGATTTCTTTTTAATTGTGCAGCGCAAATTTTCCTGATCTAGCATTGAGGGGATAATTTTGTGGTGTTTTTCATGTTGCGGCGGGAAGCTGGGTGTAATTATCGAGTAGCGAAGAGGGCCTCAGGAACTCACTCAGATTGCTTCAGGGAAGTCAGGTCCCCTTTTGTGTTGGAAGGGGAACTTCGGGATTACTCCCAAGCCGTTTAATGGGAATAGGGCCTCTTCTCGAGTTGAGTCCATAAATTGTGTTCTCCTCTCCAATGGGGACGACTGTGTGAGGGAATTTTCTGAGACTCACCCGTCGGCGAAGAACCGAGAGAACCGGGCCCCACCCGCGCAGATGCGAGAGATGCTGGACCCGGAGCAACCGACCATGCAAAGATGCGCGGCCATGAGGAGCTACCCCACGCCTGAGGCCAGGGCAGGCGGCCGAGAGGAGGTACCCCACGTCCAATAGGTGGTGGCTGTGTGAGGGAGGGCCGACAGGATCTACTCACGTTCAAGGTCAGTAGGGGCGGCCTTGAGTACATACCCCTCAACCAAGGTAAGGTGCAGCAGCTGCGCTTTCTTGGAGCAGCTGTGAAGAGATATCCCACACCCAAGGTAAGAGAAACTAAACAAGATGGTAGGTATTGCAATGGGGCATCAGAGGGCAGACACACTGAAATCATATTCACAAGAATCTAGTCGATCTGATCACATGGACCACAGCCGAATGTGGTCCACTGGAGAAGGGAATGGCAAACCACTTCAGTATACTTGCCTTGAGAAACCCAAAAAAAATATCAAAGGGCAAAATGACAGGATACTGAATGAGGAATTCCCCAGGTCGGTAGGTGCCCAGGATGCTACTGGAGATCAGTGGAGAAATAACTCTAGAAGGAATGAAGGAATGGAGCAAAAGCAAAACCAGTACCCAGTTGTGGATGTGACCGGTGAGAGAAGCAAGGTCCGGTGCGGTAAAGAACAATATTGCATAGGAACCTGGAATGTTAGGTCCATGAAGCAAGGCAAATTGGAAGTGGTCAAACAGGAGATGGCAAGAGTGAACATAGACATTCTAGGAATCAGTGAATTAAAATGGACTGGAATGTGTGAAATTAACTCAGATGACCATTATATATACTACTGTGGGCAGGAATCCCTTAGAAGAAATGGAGTAGCCATTATGGTCAACAAAAGAGTCTGAAATGCAGTACTTGGATGAAATCTTAAAAACGACAGAATGATTTCTGTTCGTTTCCAAGGAAAACCATTCAAAATTACAGTAACCCAGGCCTATGCCCCAACCAGTAACGCTGAAGAAGCCGAAGTTGAACGCCTCTATGAAGACCTACAAGACCTTTTAGAACTAACACCCAAAAAAGATGTCCTTTTCATTATAGGGGACTGGAATGCAAAAGTAGGAAGTCAAGAAACACCTGGAGTAACAGGCAAATTAGGCCTTGGAGCACGGAATGAAGCAGGGCCAAGTCTAATAGAGTTTTGTCAAGAGAACGCACTGGTCATAGAAAACACCCTCTTCCAACAACACAAGAGAAGACTCTACACGTGGATATCACCAGATGGTCAATACCGAAATCAGACTGATTATATTCTTTGCAGCCAAAGATGGAGAAGCTGTATACAGTTAGCAAAAACAAGACCAGGAGCTGACTGTGGCTCAGATCATGAACTCCTTATTGCCAAATTCAGACTTAAATTGAAGAAAGTAGGGAAAACCCCTGGACCATTCAGATATGACCTAAATCAAATCCTTTATGATTATACAGTGGAAGTGAGAAATAGATTTAAGGGACTAGATCTGATAGATAGAGTGCCTGATGATCTCTGGACGGAGGTTCGTGACATTGTACAGGAGACAGGGACCAAGAGCATCCCCATGGAAAAGAAATGCAAAAAAAGCAAAATGGCTGTCTGAGGTGGCCTTACAAATAGATGTGAAAAGAAGAGAAGCGAAAAGCAAAGGAGAAAGGGAAGATATAAGCATCTGAATGTAGAGTTCCAAAGAATAGCAAGGAGAGATAAGAAAGCCGTCCTCAGTGATTAATGCAAAGAAATAGAGGAAAACAACAGAATAGGAAAAACAAGAGATCTCTTCAAGAACATTAGAGATTCCAAGGGAATATTTCATGCAAAGATGGTCTCGATAAAGGACAGAAATGGCATTGACCTAACAAAAGCAGAAGATATTAAGAAGAGGTGGCAAGAATACACAGAAGAACAGTATAAAAAAGATCTTCACTACCATGATAGTCACGATAATGTGATCACTGACCTAGAGCCAGACATCTTGGAATGTGAAGTCTAGTGGGCCTTAGAAAGCATCACTACGAACAAAGCTAGTGGAAGTGATGGAATTCCAGTTGAGCTCTTTCAAATCTTGAAAGATGATGCTGTGAAAGTGCTGTACTCAATATGCCAACAAATTTGGAAAACTCAGCAGTGGCCACAGGACTGGAAGAGGTCAGTCTTCATTCCAATCCCAAAGAAAGGCAATGCCAAAGAATGCTCAAACTACCGCACAATTGCACTCATCTCACACGCTGGTAAATTCATGCTCAAAATTCTCCAAGCCAGGCCCCAGCAATATGTGATCCGTGAATTCATCTTTTGTGTTGGAAGGGGAACTTCCGGTTTATTCTTGAGCCGTTAATTGGGAATAGGGCCTCATCTCGAATTGAGTCCATTAAGTGTGTTCTCCTCTGCAATGGGGACAGCTGTGTGAGGGAACTTTCTGAGTCGCATAAAGGGTGTCAAGTTCCCTTTTTCCTTTCAAGAGGGAATGTGGGATTACTCTTGAGATTATGCAGCAAAAAATTCCTCATCTTGCATTGAGGGGATAATTTTCTGGTGTTTCTCGAGTTGCGTCGGGAAGCTGGGGGTACTTCTCGAGTTGCGACAGGGACCTCAGGAACTCGCTGGGGTTGCTTCAGGAAAGTCAGTTCTCCTTATGTGTTGGAAAGGCAACTTCCGGTTTATTCTCGAGCCGTTAAATGGGCTTAGTGCCTCATCTCGAATTGAGTCCATAAAGTGTATTCTCCTGTCCAATGGGGAGGGCTGTGTGAGGGAACTTTCTGAGTCGCATAAAGGGTATCAAGTACCCTTTTGCCATTCAAGACGGAATGCTGTATTTCTATTGAGATTCTGCAGCGCAAAATTTCTTCATCTCGCATTCAGGGTATAATTTTGTGGTGGTTTTCCAGTTGCGGGGGAAACTGGGGGTACTTCTCGAGTTGCGACGGGAATGTCAGGAACTTGCTCAGGTTTCGTCAGGGAAGGCAGGTCCCCTTTGGTGTTGGATTGGGAACTTCCGGTTTACACTCAAGCTCTTAAATGGGAATATTGCCTCTTCTCAATTTGAGTCCATAAAATGTGTTCTCCTCTCCACTGAGTACGGATATAGGGAACCCTCTGGGTGGCATAAATTGTGTCAAGTACCCTTTTACCTTTCAATCTGGAATGTGCAATTTTCTTGAGATGCTGCAGCACAAAATGACCTCTTCTCGCATTGAGGGGATAATTTTGTGGTGTTTCTCGAATTGCGGCTGGAAGCAGTGGTTACTTCTTCTTGCAACGGGAACCTCTGGAACTCACTCGAGTTACTTCGGGGAAGTCGGGTCCCCTTTTGTGCTGGAAGGGGAACTTCCGCATTACTCTCGATCCCTTTAATGGGAATATTGCCTCTTCTCGATTTGAGTCCATAATGTGTGTTCTCCTATCCACTGAGGACGATGTTAGGGAACATTATGAGTCGCCTAAAGGGAGTCAAGTACCCTTTTGCCTTTCAAGCAGGAATGTGGTATTTCTCTTGAGATTCTGTAGCACAAGATTTCCTCATCTCGCATTGAGTGAATAATTTTGTTGTGTTTCACGAGTTGAGGCGGGAAGCTGGGGGAACTTCTCGAGTTGCGACAGGGATCTCAGGAACTCACTCGAGTTACTTCGGGGAAGTCAGGTACCCTTTTGTGCTGTAAGGGGAACTTATGGATTACTTTCGAGCACTTTAATGGGAATAGGGCCTCTTCTTGAGTTGAGTCCATAATGTTTGTTCTCCTCTCCAATGGGGACGGATGTTAGGGAACTTTTGAGTGGCATAAAGTGTTCAAGTACCCTTTTGCCTTTCAAGCGGAAATGTGGGATTTCTCTTGAGATTCTGCAGGGCAAAATTTCTTCATCTCGAATTGAGTGGATAATTTGGTGGTGTTTCTTGAGTTGCGGCGGGAAGCAAGGGGTACTTCTGAGTTGGGACCGGGACCTCAGGAACTCGCTCGGGTTGCTTCAGGAAGTCAAGTTTCCTTTTGTGTTGGAAGGAGAACTTCTGCATTATTCTCGAGCCGTTAAATGGGAATATTGCCTCTTTTAGATTTGAGTCCATAAAGTGTGTTCTCCTCTCCACTGCTGACGATGTTAGGGACCATTCTGAGTTGCCTAAAGGGAGTAAAGTACACTGTTGCCTTTCAAGCAGGAATGTGGGATTTCTCTAGAGATTCTACAGCGCAAAATTTCCTCATCTCGCTTTGAAGGGATAATTTTGTGGTGTTTCTCGAATTGCTGCGGGAGTTGGGGTACTTCTCGAGTTGCGATGGGGACCTCAGGAACTCACTCGAGTTACTTCAGGGAAGTCAGGTCCCCTTTTGTGCTGGAATGGGAACTTCTGGATTACTCTCGAGCCCTTTAATGTGAATAGGGCCTTTCTTGAGTTGAGTCGATAAAGTGTGTTCTCCTCTCCAATGGGGACTGATATTAGTGAAATTTCTGAGTCGCATAAAGAGTGTCAAGTACAATTTTGCCTTTCAAGTGGGATTGTGGTATTTCCCTGGAGATTCTGCAGTGCAAACTTTCCTCATCTCGCATTGAGGGGATAATTTTGTGGTGGTTCTCGAGTTGCAGCGGGAAGCTGATGATACTTTGGGAGTTGCGACGGAGACCTCAGGAACTAGCCCGGGTTGCTTCAGGGAAGTCACGTCCCCTTTTGTTTTGGAAGGGGAACTTCCGGTTTACTCTCTAGCCGTTAAATGGGAATAGGTCCTCAACTCGAATTGAGTCCATAAAATGTGTTCTCCTGTCCAATGGGAACGGCTGTTTGAGGGAACTTTCTGAGTCGCATAAAGGGTGTCAAGTACCCTTTTGCCTTTCAAGAGGGAGTGTGGAATTTCTCTTGAGATTCTGCTGCGCAAAATTTCCTCATCTCACATTGAGGGGATAATTTTTTTGGTGTTTCTCAAATTGCGCTGGGAAGCTGGAGGTAAATCTTGAGTTGCGACGGGGACCTCAGGAACTCGCTTGGGTTGCTTCAGGGAATTCAGGTCCCCTTTGGTGTTGGAAGGGGAACTTCCGGTTTAGTCTCGAGCCGTTAATTGGGAATAGGGGCTCATCTCGAATTGAGTCCAAAAAGTGTGTTCTCCTCTCCAATGGAACTGATGTTAGTGAAATTTCTCAGTCTCATAAAGGGTGTCAAGTACCCTTTTTCCTTTCAAGAGGGAATGTGGTATTTCTCTTGAGATTCCGCAGCGCAAAATTTCCTCATCTCGCATTGAGGGCATACTTTTGTGGTGTTTCTCGAATTGCGGCGGTAACCTGGGTGTACTTCTCAAGTTGTGACAGTGACTGCAAGAACTGGCTCGGGTTGCTTCAGGGAAGTCAGGTCCCCTTTTTTGTTGAAAGGGAACTTCCGGTTTGCTCTCGAGCTGTTAAATAGGAATAGGGCCTCATCTCAAATTAAATCCATAAAGTGTGTTATTTTCTCCAATGGGGACTGATGTAGTCAAATTTCTGAGTCGCATAAAGGGTGTCAAGTACCCTTTTGCCTTTCAAGCGGGAATGTGGGATTTCTCTTGAAATTCTGCAGCGCAAAAATACCTCATCTCGCATTGAGGGGATAATTTTGTGGTGTTTCTCGAGTTTCGGCGGGAAGTAGGGGGTAATTCTCGAGTTGTGATGGGGACCTCGGGAACTCGCTGGGGTTGCTTCAGGGAAGTCAAGTCCCCATTTGTGTTGGAAGGGGAATTTCCAGATTACTCTCGAGCTGTTAAATGGGAATATTGCCTCTTCTCGATTTGAGACAATAAAGTGTGTTCTCCTCTTCATTCATGACGGATGTTAGGGACCATTCTGAATAGACTAAAGGGAGTCACGTACCCTTTTGCCTTTCAAGAGGGAATGTGGTATTTCTCTTCATATTATGCAGCGCAAAATTTCCTCACCTCACATTGAGCGGATAATTTTGTGGTGTTTCTCGAGTTGCAGCGGGAAGCTGGGGGTACTTCTTGAGTTCAACGGGGACCTCAGGAACTCACTCGGGTTGCTTCAGGCAAGTCAGGTCCCCTTTTGTGTTGGAAGGGGAACTTCCGGTTTACTCTCGAGCCGTTAAATGGGATTGAGACTCATCTCGAATTGAGCCCATAAAGTGTGTTCTCCTCTCCAATGGGGACGGCAGTGTGAGTTAACTTTCTGAGTCGCATAAAGGGTGTCAAGTACCCTTTTGCCTTTCAAGAGGGAATGTGGAATTTCACTTGAGATTTTGCAGCGCAAAATTTCTTCATCTCGCATTGAGGGGATAATTTTATTATGTTTCTCGAGTTGCGACTGGAAGCTGGGGTACTTCTCGAGTTGTGATGGTGCCCTCAGGAACTCGCTCGGGTTGCTTCAGGGAAGTCAGGTCCCCTTTGGTGTAGGAAGGATAACTTCCCGTTTACTCTCGAGTCGTTAAATGGGAATAGTGGCTTATCTCCAATTGAGTCCATAAAGTGTGTTCTCCTCTCTAGTGGCGACTGATGTTAGTGAAATTTCTCAGTCTCATAAAGGGTGTCAAGTACGCTTTTTCCTTCCAAGAGGGAATGTGGGATTTCTCTTGAGATTCTGAAGCGCAAAATTTCCTCATCTCGCATTGAGAGGATAATTTTGCAGTGTTTCTCGAGTTGCGGCGGGATCCTGGGTGTACTTCTCCAGTTGCGACGGGGACCTCAGTATCTTGCTCGGGTTGCTTCAGGGAAGTCAGGTCCCGTTTTTTGTTGGATTGGGAACTTCCGCTATACTCTCGTGCCGTTAAATGGCAATAGGGGCTAATCTCGAATTGAGCCATAAAGTGTGTTCTCCTCTCCAATGGGGATGGCTGTGTGAGGGAACTTTCTGAGTCGCATAAAGGGTGTCAATACACTTTTAACTTTGAAGAGGGAATGTGGTATTTGTCTTGAAATTCTGCAGCACAAAATTTCTTCTTCTTGCATTAAGGGGATAATTTTGTGGTTTTTCTCGAGTTACAGCGTGAAGCAGGGGCTACTTCTCTTAGGGCGATGGGGACCTCAGACCTCGCTCGGCTTGCTTCAGGGGAGTCAGGTCCCCTTTTGTGTTGGAACGGGAACTTCCGGTTTACTCTCGATCCGTTAAATGGGAATATTGCCTCATCTCGAACTGAGTCCATAAAGTGTGTTCTCCTCTCCAACTGTGACTGTTTTTAATAAAATTTCTGAGTCTCATCAGTTCAGTTCAGTTCAGTCGCTCATTCATGTCCGACTCTCCGCGACCCCATGAATCACAGCACGCCAGGCCTCCCTGTCCATCCCCAACTACCGGAGTTCACTCAAACTCATGTATACAGAGTCGGTGATGCCATCCAGCCATCTCATTCTCTGTCGTCCCCTTCTCCTCCCGCCCCCAAACTTTCCCAGCATCAGAGTCTTTTCCAGTGAGTCAACTCGTCGCATGAGGTGGCCAAAGTATTGCAGTTTCAGCTTTAGCATCAGTCCCTCCAATGAACATCCAGGATTGATCTCCTTTAGAATGGACTGGTTGGATCTCCTTGCAGCATAAGGGACTCTCAAGAGTCTTCTCCAACACCACATTTCAAAAGCATCAATTCTTCGGCTATCAGGTAAAGGGTGTCAAATACCCTTCTGCCCTTCAAGAGGGAATGTGGTATTTCTGTTGAGATTCTGCAGCATAAAATTTCCTCATCTTGTATTGAGGGAATAATTCTCTGGTATTTCTCGAGTTGCGGCGGGAAGTTGGTGGTACTTCTCGAGTTGCCACCAGGACCTCAGGAACTCGCTTGGATTGCTTCAGGAAAGTCAGGTCCCCATTTGTGTTGAGGGGAAGTTCCGGTTTACTCTCGAGCCGTTAAATGGGAATATGGACTCATCTCGTATTGAGTTCATAAAGTGTGTTCACCTCTCCAATGGATACGGCTGTGTGAGAAACTTTCTGAGTCGCATAAAGGGTGTCAAGTACCCTTTTGCCTTTCAAGAGGGAATGTGGGATTTCTCTTGAGATACTGCAGTGCAATATTATCTCATCTCACATTGAGGGGATAATTTTGTGGTGTTTCTCGAGTTGCTGTGGGAAGCAGGGGATACTCCTCGAGTTGCGACAGGGACCTCAGGAACTCTCTCGGCTTGCTTCAATGATGTCAAGTCCCCTTTTTTGTTGGAAGGGGAACTTCAGGATTACTCTCAAGCCTGTTAATGGGAATAGGGCATCTTTTTGAGTTGAGTCCATAAAGGGTGTTCTCCTCTCCACTGAGGACGGATGTTAGATACCATTCTGAGTCGCTTAAAGTGTGTCAAGTACCCTTTTCACTTTGAAGTGGTAATGTGGGACTTCTCTTGAGATTCTGCACCACAAAATTTCCTCATCTCGCATTGAGGGGATAATTTTGTGGTGTTTCTCGAGTTGCGGCGGGAAGATGGGGGTACTTCTCCAGGTGCGACTGGGACCTCAGAAATGCTCTCCGGTTGCTTCAGGGAAATCAGCTCCCCTTTTGTGTTTGAAGGGGACCTTCCAGTTTACTCTCGAGCCGTTAAATGCGAATAGGGCCTCATCTCGAATTGAGTCCTTAATATGTGTTCTCATCTCCAATGGGGACTGATGTTAGTCAATTTTCTGAGTCGCATAAAGGGTGTGAAGTACCCTTTTGCCTTTCAAGAGGGAATGTGGTATTTCTCTTGAGATTCTGCAGGGTAATATTTCCTCATCTCGCACTGAGGGGATAATTTTGTGTAGTTTCCTGATTTATGGCGAGAAGCATGGGGAACTTCTCGAGTTGCGACCGGGACCTCAGGTCCTTGCTCGGGTTTCTTCAGGGAAGGAAGCTCCTCTTTTGTGTTGGAAGGGGAACTTCTGGTTTACTCTGAAGCCGTTAATTGGGAATAGGTCCTCATCTCGAATTGAGTCCATTAAGTGTGTTCTCCTCTGCAATGGGGACAGCTGTGTGAGGGAACTTTCTGAGTCGCATAAAGGGTGTCAAGTTCCCTTTTGCCTTTCAAGAGGGAATGTGGGATTACTCTAGAGATTATGCAGCGAAAAATTCCTCATCTCACATTGAGGGGATAATTTTCTGGTGTTTCTCGAGTTGCGTCGGGAAGCTGGGGGTACTTCTCGAGTTGCGACAGGGACCTCAGGAACTCGCTGGGGTTGCTTCAGGAAAGTCAGTTCCCCTTATGTGTTGGACGGGCACCTTCCGATTTATTCTCGAGCCGTTAAATCGGCTTAGGGCCTCATCTCGAATTGAGTCCATAAAGTGTGTTCTCCTCTGCAATGGGGACAGCTGTGTGAGGGAACTTTCTGAGTCGCATAAAGGGTGTCAATTTCCCTTTTGCCTTTGAAGAGGGAATGTGGGATTACTTTTGAGAGTATGCAGCGAAAAATTCCTCATCTCGCATTGAGGGGATAATTTTCTGGTGTTTCTCGAGTTGCTTCGGGAAGCTGGGGGTACTTCTCGAGTTGGGACAGGGACCTCAGGAACTCGCTGGGGTTGCTTCAGGAAAGTCATTTCCCCTTATGTGTTGGACGGGCAACTTCCGGTTTACTCTCGAACTGTTAAATGGGCTTAGGGCCTCATCTCGAATTGAGTCCATAAAATGTAATCTCCTGTCCAATGGGGACGGCTGTGTGACGGAACTTTCTGAGTCGCATAAAGGGTCAACTACCTTTTGCCTTTCAAGCGGGAATGTGGGATTTCCTTGAGATTCTGCAGCACAAAATTTCCTCATCTCGCACTGAGGAGATAATTTTGTGGTGTTTCTCGTGTTGCGGCGGGTAGCTGCTGGTACTTCTCGAGTTGCAACTTGGACTTCAGTTACTCGCTCGGGTTGCTTCATGTAAGTCAGGTCCCCTTTTGTGATGGAAGGGAAATTCTGATTAACTCTCGAGCCCTTAAATGAGAATAGAGCCTCTTCTCGATTTGAGTCCATAAAGAGGGTTCTCCACTCCAATGGAGACAAATGTTAGGGATCTGTGTAAGTCGCATAAAGTGTGTCAAGTAGCCTTTCGCATTTCAAGCGGGAATGTGGAATTTGTCTTGAGATTTTGCAGCGCAACATTTCCTCATCTCGGATTGAGGGGATACTTTTGTGGTGTTTCCCGAGTTGCGGCGTGAAGCTGGGGGTATTTCTCGAGTTGCGATGGGGACGTCAGGAACTCGCTCGTGTTGCTTCAGGGAAGTCAGGTCACCTTTTGTGTTGGAAGGGGAATTTCTGGATTAGTCTCGAGCCGTTAAATAGGAATAGGACCTCATCTAGTTTTGAGTCCAAAAAATGTGTTTTCCTCTCCAATTGGGAGGGCTGTGTGAGGGAACTTTCTGAGTCGTATAAAGGGTGTCAAGTATCCTTTTGCCTTTCAAGCGGGAATGAGGGATTTTTCTTGAGATTCTGCAGCTCTAAATTTCCTCATTTCGCATTGAGGGGATAATTTTGTGGTGTTTCTCGAGTTGGGGTCGGAAGCTGGGTGTACTTCTCGAGTTGCGAAGGGGATCTCAGTAAATCCCTCGGGTTGCTTCAGGGAGGTCGGATCGCCTTTTGTGTTGGACTGGGAACTTCCGGATGACTCTCGTGCCCTTAAATGGGAATAAGGCCTCTTCTCGAGTTGAGTCCATAAAATGTGTCCTCCTCTCCAATGGGGATGGTTGTTTGAGGGAAATATCTGAGTCACATAACGGGTGTCAAGTACACTTTTGCCTTTCAAGCGGGAATTTGGGTTTTCTCTTGAGATTCTGCAGCGCAAAATTACCTCATCTGCATTGAGGTTATAATTTTGTGGTGTTTCTTGAGTTTCTGCGGGGAGCTGGGGGTACATCTCAAGTTAGGACGTGGACCTCAGGAACTCGCTACGGTTGCTTCAGGGAAGTCAGGTCCCCTATTGTGTTGGAAGGGAAATATCCGGATTACTCTCGAGACGTTAAATGCATATAGGGCCTCTTTTCGAATTGAGTCCATAAAATGTGTTCTCTCCTGCAATGTGTATGGTTGTGTGAGTGAATTTTCTGAGTCGCATAAAGTGTGTAAAGGACCCTTTTGCCTTTGAAGTGTGAATGTGGGATTTCTCTTGAAATTCTGCAGAGGAAATTTTCCTCATCTCACAGTGAAGGTATAATCTTGAGCTGTTTCTCGAGATGCGACTGGAAAATGGGGGTACTTATCGATTTGCGACTGGAACCACAGGAACTCGCTCGGGTCGCTTCAGGGAAGTCCGGTCCCCTTTAGTGTCGGAAGGGGAACGTCCTATTTAATCTCCAGCCCTTAAATGAGAATAGGGCCTCTTCTCGAGTTGAGTCCTTAAAGTGTGTTCTCCTCTCCAATGGGAACGGCAGTTTGAGGGAACTTTCTGAGTCGCATAAAGGGTGTCAAGTACACTTTTGCCTTTCAAGCGGGAATGTAGATTTTCTCTTGAGATTCTGCAGCGCAAAATTTCCTCATCTCGCGTTGAGGGGATAATTTTGTGGTGTTTCTCGAGTTGCCGCTGGAAGTAGAGGGTATTTCTCGAGTTGCAACGGGGACCTCAGGAAGTCACTCGTTTTGCTTCAGGGAAGTCAAGTCCCCTTTTGTGTTGGAAGGGGAACTTCCGGATTACTCTCTAGCCGTTAAATGTGAATATTGCCTCTTCTCGATTTGAGTCCATAAAGTGTGCTCTCCTTTCCACTGAGGATGGATGATAGGGACCATTGTGAGTCGCCTGAAGGGAGGCAAGTACCCTTTGGCCTTTCAAAGGGAATGTGGGATTTCTCTTGAGATTCTGCAGCGCAAAATTTCCTCATCTCGCATTGAGGGGATAATTTTGTGGTGTTTCTCGAGTTGCGGTGGAAAGCTGGGTGTACTACTCAAGTAGCGACGCTGACCTCAGGATCTCGCTGGAGTTGCTTCAGGGAAGTATGGTCCCCTTTTGTGTTTGACGGGGAAGTTCCGGTTTACTCTCGAACTGTTAAATGTGAATAGGGCCTCATCTGGAATTGAGTCCATAAAGTGTATTCGCCTCTCCAGTGGGGACTGATGTAGTGACATTTCTGTGTCGCATGAAGGGTGACAAGTACCCTTTTGCCTTTCTAGAGGGGATGTGGTATTTCTCTTGAGATTCTGTAGCGCAAAATTTCCTCATCTGGCATTGAGTGAATGATTTTCTGTTATTTCTCGAGTTGCGGTGGTAAACTGGGGGTACTTCTCAAGTTGCGACGGGGACCTCAGGAACTCTCTTGGGTTGCTTCAGGGAAGGCAGGTCCCCTTTTGTGTTGGAAGGGGAACATCCGGTTTACTCTAGAGCTGTTAAATGCGAATAGGGCCTCATCTTCAATTGAGTCCTTCAAGTGTGTTCTCCTGTCCAATGGTGACGGCTGTGTGAGGGAAGTTTCTGAGTCGCAAAAATGGTGTTAAGTACCCTTTTGCCTTTCAAGAGGGAATGTGTTATTTCTCTTGAGATTCTGCAGCGCAAAATTTCCTCATCTCGCATTGAATGGATGATTTTATGGTGTTTCTCATGTTGCCGCGGGAAGCTGGAGGTACTTTCTCGAGTTGTGTCGGGGACCTCAGGGACTCGTTTGGGTTCCTCCAGGGAAGTCAGGTCACCTTTTGTGTTAAAAGGGGAACTTCCCGTTTACTCTTGAGCCGTTAAATTTGAATCGGGCATCATAATGAATTGAGTCTATAAACTGTTTTCTCATCTCTGGTTTGGCCTGATGTTAGTGAAATTTTGAGTCGCATAAAGGGTGTCAAGTACCCTTTTGCCTTACAAGAGGGAATGTGGTATTTCTCTTGAGATTCTGCAGCGCAAAATTTCCTCATCTCGCATTGAAGGGATACTTTTGTTGTGTTTCTCGAGTTGCGGCGGTAAACTGGGGGTACTTCTCAAGTTGCTACGGTGACCGCAAAAACGGGCTCGGGTTGCTTCAGGGAAGTCAGGTCCCCTTTTTTGTTGGAAGGGGAACTTCCGGTTTGCTCTCGAGCTCTTAAATAGGAATAGGGCCTCATCTCAAATTAAATCCATAAAGAGTGTTATTTTCTCCAATGGGGACTGATGTAGTCAAATTTCTGAGTCGCATAAAGGGTGTCAAGTACCCTTTTGCCTTTCAAGGGGGAATGTGGTTTTTCTCTTGAGATCCTGCTGCGCCAAATTTAATCTCCCACTGAGTGGATAATTTTGTGGTTTTCTCGAGTTGCAGCGGTAATCTGGGGGTTCTTCTCGAGTTGCGACGGTTACCTCAGGAACTCGCTCAGGTTGCCTCAGGGAAGGCAGGTCCCCTTTTGTGTTGGAAGGGTAACTTCCAGTTTACTCTTGAGCCATTAAATGGGAATAGGGGCTCATCTCGAATTGAGTGCATAAACTGTGTTCTCCTGTCCAATGGGAACGGCTCTGTGAGGGAACTTTCTGAGTCGCATAAAGGGTGTCAAGTACCCTTTGCCTTTCAAGAGGGAATGTGGTATTTCTCTTGAGATTATGCAGCCCAAAATTTCCTCATCTCGCATTGAGGGGATAATTTTGTGGTGTTTCTTGAGTTTCGGCGGGAAGCTGGGGAAACTTCTCGAGTAGTTAAGAGGACCTCTGGAATTCACTCTGGTTGCTTCAGGGAAGTTATGTCCCCTTTTGTGTTGGAAGAGGAATTTTGGGATTACTCTGGAGTCGTAAAATGGCAATAGGGCCTCTTCTCGAGTTAAGTCGATAAAATGTGTTCTCCTCTCCAATGGGGACGACTGTGTGAGGGAATTTTTTGAGACTCACCAGGCGGAGCAGACGCAACAGATGCAGTCCCCTCCCACGCAGTCGCAAGAGACGACAGCCCCGACGGCGCAGACGTCAGAGACCCAGGCCCTGCCAGCGCAGACGCGAGAGATGCCGGCCCTGGCGCAACCGAACATGCAAGATGTCCGGCCATGAGTAGTTACCCCACGCCTGAGGTCAGGGCAGGGGGCCAAGAGGAGGTATCCCACGTCCAATAGGCGGTGGCTGTGCGGGGGAGGGCCGAAAGGAGCTACACACGTTCAAGGTCAGGAGGGGCAGCCTTGAGGACGTACTCCTCATCCAAGGTAAGGTACAGCATCTGGGCTTTCTTGGAGCAGCTGTGAAGAGATATCCCACACCCAAAGTAAGAGAAACTCAAATAAGATGGTAGGTATTGCGAGGAAGTATCAGAGGGCAGACACACTGAAATCATAATCACAAGAATCTAGTCGATCTGATCACATGGACCACAGCCGAATGTGGTCCACTGGAGAAGGGAATGGCAAACCACCCCAGTATACTTCCCTTGAGAACCCCATGAAGAGTATCAAAGGGCAAAATTACAGGATACTGAATGAGGAATTCCCCAGGTCAGTAGGTGCCCAGTATGCTACTGGAGATTAGTGGAGAAATAACTCTAGAAGGAATGAAGGGATGGAGCAAAAGCAAAACCAGTACCCAGTTGTGGATGTGACCAGTGATAGAAGCAAGGTCTGGTGCTGTAAAGAGCAATATTGCATAGGAACCTGGAATGTTAGGTCCATGAATCAAGGCAAATTGGAAGTGGTCAAACAGGAGATGGCAAGAATGAACATAGACATTCTAGGAATCAGTGAATTAAAATGGACTGGAATGTTTGAATTTAACTCAGATGACCATTATATATACTACTGTGGGCAGGAATCCCTTAGAAGAATTGGAGTAGCCATTATGGTCAACAAAAGAGTCCGAAATGCAGTAATTGGATGCGATCTTAAAAACGACAGAATGATTTCTGTTCGTTTCCAAGGCAACCCATTCAACATTTCAGTAATCCAGGCCTATGCCCCAAACAGTAACACTGAAGAAGCTGTAGTTGAACGGTTCTATGAAGACCTACAAGACCTTTTAGAACTAACACCCAAAAAAGATGTCCTTTTCATTATAGGGTACTGGAATGCAAAAGTAGGAAGTCAAGAAACACCGGGAGTAACGGACAAATTTGGCCTTGGAGCACGGAATGAAGCAGGGCCAAGTCTAATAGAGTTTTGTCAAGAGAACGCACTGGTCATAGAAAACACCCTCTTCCAACAACACAAGAGAAGACTCTACACGTGGACATTACCAGATGATCAAAATTAAAATCAGATTGATTATAATCTTTGCAGGCAAAGACAGAGAAGCTGTATACAGTTAGCAAAAACAAGGCCAGGAGCTGACTGTGGCTCAGACCATGAACTCCTTATTGCCAAATTCAGACTTAAATTGAAGAAAGTAGGGAAAACCCCTAGACCATTCAGATATGACCTAAATCAAATCCCTTATGATTATACAGTGGAAGTGAGAAATAGATTTAAGGGATTAGATCTGTTAGATAGAGTGCCTGATGAACTCTGGACGGAGGTTCGTGACATGGTACAGGAGACAGGGACAAAGAGCATCCCCATGGAAAAGAAATGCAAAAAAAGCCAAATGGCTGTCTGAGGTGGCCTTACAAATAACTGTGAAAAGAAGAGAAGCGAAAAGCAAAGGAGAAAGGGCAAGATATAACCATTAGAATGCAGAGTTCCAAAGAATAGCAAAGAGAGATAAGAAAACCTTCCTCAGTGATCTATGCAAAGAAATAGAGGAAAACCACAGAATAGGAAAAACAAGAGGTCTCTTCAAGAACATTAGAGTTTCCAAGGGAATATTTCATGCAAAGATGGGCTCGATAAAGAACAGAAATGTTATGGACCTAACAGAGGCAGAAGATATTAAGAAGAGTTGGCAAGAATATAAAGAAGAACTGTACAAAAAAGATCTTCACGACCACGATATTCACGAAAATGTGATCACTGACCTACAGCCAGACATCTTGGAATGTGAAGTCAAGTGGGCCTTAGAAAGCATCACTACGAACAAAGCTAGTGGAAGTGATGGAATTCCAGTTGAGCTCTTTCAAATCTTGAAAGATGATGCTGTGAAAGTGCTGCACTCAATATGCCAACAAATTTGGAAAACTCAGCAGTGGCCACAGGACTGGAAAAGGTCAGTCTTCATTCCAATCCCAAAGAAAGGCAATGCCAAAGAATGCTCAAACTACCGCACAATTGCACTCATCTCACACGCTGGTAAAGTCATGCTCAAAATTCTCCAAGCCAGGCTTCAGCAATATGTGCTCCGTGAACTCCCAGATATTCAAACAGGTTTTAGAAAAGGCAGAGGCACCAGAGATCAAATTGCCAACATCCGCTGGATCATGGAGAAAGCAAGAGAGTTCCAGAAAACCATCTATTTCTGCTTCATTGACTATGCCAAAGCCTTTGACTGTGTGGATCACAATAAAGAGCAGAAGATTCTGAAAGAGATGGGAATATCAGACCACCTGAGCTGCCTCTTGAGAAACCTGTATGTAGGTCAGGAAGCAACACTCAGAACTGTACATGGAACAACAGACTGGTTCCAAATAGGAAAAGGAGTACGTCAAGGCTGTATATTGTCACCTTGCCTATTTAACTTATATGCAGAATACATCATGAGAAATGCTGGGCTGGAAGAAGCACAAGCTGGAATCAAGATTGCTGGGAGAAAAATCAATAACCTCAGATATGCAGATGATAACACCCTTAGGGCAGAAAGTGAAAAGAAACTCAAAAGCCTCTTGATGAAAGTGAAAGAGGAGAGTGAAAAGGTTGGCTTGAAGCTCAACATTCAGAAAACAAAGATCATGGAATCTGGTCCCATCACTTCACAGGAAATAGATGGAAAAACAGTGGAAACAGTGTCAGACTTTATTTTTTGGGGCTCCAAAATCACTGCAGATGCTTATTGCAGCCATGAAATTAAAAGGCGCTTATTCCTAGGAAGGAAAGTTATGACCAACCTTGATAGTATATTAAAAGAAGAGACATTACTTTACCAAGAAAGGTCCGTCTAGTCAAGGCTATGATTTTTCCCGTGGTCATGTATGGATGTGAGAGTTGGACTGTGAAGAAAGCTGATCACCGAAGAATTGACGCTTTTGAACTGTGGTGTTGGAGAAGACTCTTGAGAGTCCCTTGTACTGCCAGAAGATCCAACCAGTCCATTCTAAGGGAGATCAATCCTTGGTGTTCATTGCAAGGACTGATGCTAAAGCTGAAACTGCAATACTTTGGTAACCTCAGACGACGAGTTGACTCACTGGAAAAGATTCTGATGCTAGCAAAGTTTTGGGCGGGAGGAGAAGGGGAAGACAGAGAATGAGATGGCTGGACAGAATCACCGACTCTGTGGACATGAGTTTGAGTAAACTCCAGGAGTTGGATATGGACAAGGAGGCTTAGCGAACAGTGATTCATGGGGTCCCGGAGAGTCGGACATGACTGAGCGACTGATCGGAACTGAACTGAAAAAAGTGTGTCAAGTAACCTTTTGCCTTTCATGCGGGAATGTGGAATTTCTCTTGATTGTGCAGTGCAAAATTTCCTCATCTCGCCTGAGGGGATAATATTGTGGTGTTTCTCAAGATGCGGCGGGAACCTGGGGGTTCTTCTCGAGTTGCGACGGGGACCTCAGGATTTCGCTCGGGTTACTACAGAGATGTCAGGTGCCCATTTTTGTTGGAAATGGAACTCGCGATTACTCTCAAGCCGTTAAAAGGGTTTTGGCCTCTTCTGGAATTGAGTTCATAAAGTGTGTTCTCCTCTCCAATGGGGACGGCTGTGTGAATGAACTTTCTGAGTCGCATAAAGGGTGTCCAGTACACTTTTGCCTTTCAAGCGGGAATGTGGGATTTCCCTTGGGATTCGGCAGGGCAAAATTTCCTCATCTTGCATTGACGGGATAATTTTGTGGTGTTTCTCGAGTTGTGGTGGGAAGCTGCGGTTACTTCTAGAGTTGTGACAGGGACCTCAGCATCTCGCTCAGGTTGCTTCAGAGAAGTCAGGTCCCCTTTTGTGATGTTAGGGGAACTTCTGGATTACTCTAGAGCCCTTAAATGTGAATAGGGCCTCAAGTCAAGTTGAGTCCATAAACTGTGTTCTCCTCTCCAATGGGGACGGCTGTGTGAGGAACTTTCTGAGTAGCATAAACGGTGTCAAGTACCCTTTTGCCTTTCAAACCGGAGTGTGGGATTTCCCTTGAGATTCTGACCGCAAAATTTCCTCATCTCGCATTGAGGGGATAATTTTGTGGTGTAACTTGTGTTGGGGCGGGAAGCTGCGGATTTTTCTTTTTGCAATGGGGACCTCAGGAACTCACTCGGGTTGCTTCAGGGAAGTCAGCTCCTCTTTAGTGTTGCAAGTGAAACTTCTGGATTACTCTCGAGCCCTTAAAAGGGAATAGGGCCTCTTCTCCAATAGAGTCCCTAAAGTGTGTTCTCCTCTCCAATGGAGACCACTGTGTGAGGGAATTTTCTGAGTCGCATAAAGGGAGTCAAGTACCCTTTTGCCTTTTAAGAGGGAATGTGGGATTTCTCTTGAGATTCTGCAGTGCAACATTTCCTCATCTCGCATTGAGGGGATAATTTTGTGGTGTTTCTCGAGTTGCGGCGGATATCTGGTGGTATTTCTCGAGTTGCGACAGGAAACTCAGGAATTCTCTCGGGTTGCTGCAGGGAAGTCAGGTCCCCTTTTGTGTTGGAAGGGGAACTTCTGGATTCCTCTCGAGCCGTTAAACGGGGACTCTTTTCGAATTGAGTCTATAAAGTGTGTTCTCCTCTCTAATGGGGACGGCTGTGTGAGAGAACATTTTGAGTCACATAAAAGGTTTCTAGTAACATTTTCTCTTTCAAGAGGGAATGTGGGATTTCTCTTGAGATTCTGCAGCACAAAATTTCCTAATCTCACCTTTAGGGGATAATTTTGTGGTGTTTCTGGAGTTGTGGAGGGAAGATGGGGGTACATCTCGAGTTGCGACGGGGAACTCAGGAACTCGTTTGGGTTGCTTCATGAATGTCAGGTCTGCTTTTGTGCTGGAAGGGGAACATCCGGAATACTCTGCAGCCGTTAAATGGGAATAGAGCCGCTTCTTGAATTGAGTCCATAAAGTGTGTTCTCCTCTCCAATGGGGATGGCTTTGTGAGGGAACATTCAGAGTCGCATAAAGGGTGTCAAGTACGCTTTTGCCTTTCAAGTGGGAATGTGGGTTTTCTCTTGAGATTCTGCAGCGAAAAATTTCCTCATCTCAAATTGATTGGATAATTTTGTGGTGTTTCTCGAGTTTCAGCGGGAAGCAGGGGGTACTTCTAGAGTAGCAAAGGGGACCTCAGGACCTCGATCAGGTTGCTTCAGGGAAATCAAGTCACCTTTTGTGTTGGAAGGGGAACTTCCGGAATACTCTCGAGCCGTTAAATGGGAATAGTGCCTCTTCTCGATTTGATTCAATAAAGTGTGTTCTCCTCTCCAACGGGGACAGATGTTAGGGAACATTCTGAGTCGCCTAAGGGGAGTCAAGTACCCTTTTGCCATTCAAGCGGGAATGTGGGATTTCTCTTGAAATTCTGCAGTGCAAAATTTCCTCATCTCGCATTGGGGGGATAATTTTGTGTTTTTTTCTCGAATTGCGGAGGGTTGCTGGGGGTATTTCTCCAGTTGCGACAGGGACTTCAGGAACTCACTCGAGTTACTTCAGGGAAATCAGGTCCCCTTTTGTGCTGGAAGAGGAAGTTCAGGATTACTCTCGAGTCCTTTTTGGGAATAGGGACTCTTCTCGAGTTGAGTCCATAAAGTGTGTTCTCCTCTCCAATGCGGACGGATGTTAGGGAACTTTCTGAGTGGCATAAAGTGTGTCAAGTACTCCTTTGCCTTTCAAGTGGGAATGTGGGATTTCTCTTCAGATTCTGCTGTGCAAAATTTCCTCATCTCGCATTGAGGGGATAATAATTTTGTGTTGTTTCTCGAGTTGCGGCGGGAAGCTGGGGTATTTCTCGAGTTGCGACGGGTACCTCAGGAACTCGCTCGGGTTGCTTCAGGGAAATCCGGTCCCCTTTGGTTTTGAAGGGGAACTTCCGGTTTACTCTCGAGCTGTTAAATGGGAATAGGGGCTCATCTGGAATTGAGTCCATAAAGGGTGTTCTCCTCTCCAATGGGGACTGATGTTAGTGAAATTTCTGAGTCGCATAAAGGGTGTCAAGTACCCTTTTGCCTTTCAAGTGGGAATGTGGGATTTCTGTTGAGATTCTGCAGCGCAAAATTACCTCATCTCGCATTGAGGGGATACTTTTGTGGTGTTTCTCGAATTGAGGCGGGAACCTGGGGTTACTTCTCGAGTGCGACGGGGACTTCAGGAACTAACTCAAATTACATCAGAGAAGTCAGGTCACCTTTCGCTGGAAGGGGAACTTCCGGATTACTCTCAAACCCTTTAATGTTAATAGGGCCTCTTCTCGAGTTGAGTCCATAAAGTGTGTTCTCTTCTCCAATGGGTACGGATGATAGGGAACTTTCTGAGTGGCATAAAGTGTGTCAAGTACCCTTTTGCCTTTCAAGCGGGAATGTGGGATTTCTCTTGAGATTCTGCAGCGCAAAATTACTTCATCTCGCATTGAGGGGATAATTTTGTGGTTTTCCTCGACTTGGGACAGAAAGCAGGGTTTACTTCTCAATTTGCGACGGGGAACTCAGGAACTCTCTCGGGTTGCTTATGTGAAGTCAAGTTGCCTTTTGTGTTGGAAGGGTAAATTCCGGATTACTCTCGAGCCGTTAACTGGGAATAAGTCCTCTTCTCGATTTGACTTCATAAAGTGTGTTCTGCTCTCCACTGAGGGGGGATGTTAGGGAACATTCTGAGTCGCCTAAAGGGAGTCAAGTACCGTTTTGCCTTTCAAGCAATAATATGGGGTTTCTAATAAGATTCTGCAGCGCAAAATTTCCTCATCTCGCATTGAGAGGACAATTTTGTGTTGTTTCTCCAATTGCGGGAGGATGCTGGGGGTACTTCTCAAGTAGCACTGGGGACTCAGGAACTCACTCAAGTTACTTCAGGGAGGTCAGGTCCCCTTTTGTGCTGGAAGGTTAACTTCCGGTTACTGTCGAGCCCTTTAATGGGAATAGGACCTCTTCTAGAGTTGAGTCCATAAAGTGTGTTCTCCTCTCCATTGGGGACAGATGTTAGAAACTTTCTGAGTGACATAAAGTGTGTCAAGTACCCTTTAGCATTTCAAGAGGGAATGTGGGATTTCTCTTGAGATTCTGCAGCGCAAAATTTCCTCATCTCGCATTGAGGGGATAATTTTGTGGTGTTTCTCCAGTTGCGGCGGGAAGCAGGAGGTACTTCTCGAATTGCGACGGGGACCTCAAGAACTCGCTTGGGATGCTTCAGGAAATTCAAGTCTCCTTTTTTGTTGGAAGGGGAACTTCCGGATTACTTTCGAGCCGTTAAATGTGAATATTGCCTCTTCTCTATTTGAGTCCATAAAGTGTATTCTCCTCTCCACTGAGGACGGATCTTAGGGAACATTCGAAGTCGCATAAAGTTAGTCAAGTACCCTTTTGCCTTTCAAGCGTGAATTTGGGATTTCTCTTGAGATACTGCAGCACAAAATTTCCTCATCTATCATTGAGGGGATAATTTTGTGGTGTTTTTAGAGTTACGGCCGAAAGCAGGGGGTACTTCTCGAGTTGCGATGGGGACCTCAGGAAATCACTCGAATTACTTCAAGGAAGTCAGGTCCCACTTTGTGCTAGAAGGGGAAATTCCGGATTACTCTTGAGCTCTTTAATTTGAATAGGGCTTCTTCTCAGGTTGAGTCCATAAAGTGTGTTCTCCTCTCCAATGGGGACGGCTATGTTAGGGATCTTTCTGAGTCGCATAAAGGGTGTCAAGTACCCTTTTGCCTTTCAAGCAGGAATGTGGGATTACTCTTGAGATTACACAGCGAAAATTTCCTCATCTCGCATTGAGGGTATAATTTTGTGTTGTTTCTCGAGTTGCGGCCGAAAGCTCGAGGTACTTCTCGAGTCGGGACGGGGACATCAGAAACTCGCCTGTTTTGATTCAAGGTAGTCAGGTCCCATTTTTGTTGGAAGTGGAACTTCGGGATTACTCTTGAGCCGTTAAAAGGAAATTGGTCTCTTCTCGAGTTGAGTCCTTAAAGTGTGTTCTCCTCTCCAATGGGGACTGATGTTAGTGAAAATTCTGACTCACATAAAGGGTGTCAATTACCTTTTTGCCTTTCAAGATGGAAAGTGGTATTTCTCTTGAGATTCTGCAGGGCAAAATTTCCTCATCTCGCATTGAGGGGAAAATTTTGTTGTGTCTCGAGTTCTCGAGTTGTGGCGGGAAGCTGGGGGTACTTCTCGAGTTGCGACGGGGACCTCAGGAACTCACTCGGGTTGCTTCAGGGAAGTCAGTTCCCCTTTTGTGTAGGATGGGGAACTTCCGGTTTACTCTCGAGCTTTTATATGGGAATAGGGGCTCATCTCGAATTGAGTCCATATAGTGTGTTCTCCTCTCCAATGGGAACGGCTGTGTGAGGGAATATTCTGAGTCGCATAAAGGGTGTCAAGTACCCTTTGACTTTCAAGAGGCCATGTGGTATTTCACTTGAGACTCTGCAGCGCAAAATTTCCTCATCTGGCCCTGAGTGGATAATTTTGTAGTGTTTCTCGAATTGCGGTGGGAAGATGGGGTTATTTCTTGAGTTGCGATGGTGACCTCAGGAACTCGCTTGGGTTGCTTCAGGGAAGGCAGGTCCCATTTGTGTTGGAACGGGAACTTCCTGTTTACTCTGGACCCGTTAAATGGGAATAGGGCCTCATCTCGAATTGAGTCCATAAATTGTGTTCTCCTCTCCAATGGAACTGATGTATTGAAATATCTGAGTCGCATCAAAGGTGTCAAGTACCCTTTTCCCTTTCAAGAGGGAATGTGGTATTTCTCTTGAGATTCTGCAGAGCCAAATTTCATCTCGCATTGAGGGGAAAATTATGTGGTGTACCTTGAGTTGCCGCGGGAAGCTGTTGTTATTTATTGAGGTGCGACGGGGAACTCAGGAACTCTCTCAGGTTGCTTCAGGGAGGTCAGGTCCCCTTTTGTTTTGTGAAGGGGAATTTCTGGTTTCCTCTCAAACTGTTAAATGGGAATAGGGCCTCATCTCAAATTGAGTCCATCAAGTGTGTTCTCCTCTCTAATGGGGACTGATGTTTGTGAAATTTCGGAGTCACATAAAGGGTTTCAAGTATCCTTTTGCATTTCAAGAGGGAATGTGGTATTTCTCTTGAGATTCTGTAGTGCAAAATTTCCTCATCTCACATGAGAGCATAATTTTGTTGTTTTTCTTGAGTTGCGGCGGGAAGATGGGGGTTCTTCTCGAGTAGGGACGGTGACCTCAGGAATTTGCTCGGGCTTCTTCAGGGAAGTCAGGTCCCCTTTTGTGTTGGAAGGGGAACTTCCAGTTTACTCTCGAGCCCTTAAACGGAATAGGGCCTCATTTCCAATTGAGTCCATGAAGTATCTTTTCCTGTCCAATGGGGACTGCTGTGTGAGGGAATTTTCTGAGTCGCATAATGGGTGTCAAGTACGCTTTTGACTTTCAAGAGGGAATGTGGTATTTCTCTTGAGACTCTGCAGCACAAAATTTCCTCATCTCGCATTGAGTGGATAATTTTGTGGTGTTTCTCAAATTTCGGCGGGAAGATGGGGGAACGTCTCAAGTTGCGACGGGTACCTCAGGAATTCGCTCGGGTTGCTTCAGGGAAGTCAGGTCCCCTTTGGTGTTGGAAGGGGAACTTTCTGTTTACTCTCAAGCCGTTAATTGGGAATTGGGCGTCATCTCGAATTGAGTTCATAAAGTGTGTTCTCCTGTCCAATGGGGACTGATGTTAGTGAACTTTTTGAGTCACATAAAGGGTGTCAAGTAACCTTTTGCATTTCAAGAGTGAATGTGGTATTTCTCTTGAGATTTTGCAAGGCAAAATTTCCTCATCTCGCATTGAGGGGATAATTTTGTGGTGTTTCTCGAATTGCGGCGGGAAGCTGGGGATACTTCTCGAGTTGCAACGGGGACCTCAGGAACTCGCTCGGGTTGCTACATGGAAGTCAGGTCCCCTTTTGTGTTGGAAGGGGAACTTTCGGTTTACTCTCGAGCCGTTAAATGTGAATATTGCCTCTTTTCGAGTTGAGTCCATAAAGTGTGTTCTCCTCTCCACTGAATGCATAAGTAGGGAACATTCTGATTCGCCTAAAGGGAGTCAAGTACCCTTTTGCCTTTCAAGCGGGAATGTGGGATTTCTCTTGAGATTCTGACCACAAAATTTCCTCTTCTCGCATTGAGGGGATAAGTGTGTGGATTTCTCAAATTGCGGCAGGAACCTGGGGGTACTTCTCAAGTTGCGACGGGAACCTCAGGAACTCACTCAGGTTACTTCAGGGAAGTCGGTTCCCCTTTTGTGCTGGACGGGGAACTTCCGGATTACTCATGAGCCCTTTAATGGGAATAGGGACTCTTTCGATTTGGATCCATAAAGTGTGATCTCCTCTCCAATGGGAACGGCTGTGTGAGGGAAATTTCTGAGTCGCATAAAGTGTGTAAAGTACCCTTTTGCCTTTCAGGAGAGAATGTGGTATTTCTCTTGAGATTTTGCAGCGCAAAATTTCCTCATCTCTCATTTAGGGGATAATTTTGTGATGTTTCTCGAGTGTCACCGGGAAGCTGGGGGTACTTCTTGAGTTGAGACGGGGAGCTCAGGAACTCGCTCGGGTTGATTCATGGAAATCAGGTCCCCTTTGGTGTTGAAAGGGGAACTTCTGATTTATTCTCTTGCCATTAAATGGGAATAGGACCTCATCTCGTATTGAGTCCATAAAGTGTGTTCTCCACTCCAATGGGGACTGATGTTAGTGAAATTTCTCAGTCGCATAAAGAGTGTCAAGTACACTTTTTCCTTTCAACAAGAAATGTGGCATTTCTCATGAGATTCTTCAGCGCAAAATTTACTCTTCTAGCATTGAGGGGATAATTTTGTGGTGTTTCTCGAGTTGCGGCGGGAAGCTGGGGGTACTTCTCGAGTTGAGACGGGGTCCTCAGGAAATCGATCGGGTTGCTTCAGGGAAGTTAGGTTCCCTTTGTTGTTGGAACAAGAATTTCCTGTTGACTCTTGAGCCGTTAAATGGGAATAGGGTCTCATCTCGAATTGAGTCCATAAATTGTGTTCTCCTGTTAAATGGGGACGGCTGTGTGAGGGAACTTTCTGAGACGCATAAAGGGTGTCAATTACTCTTGCCTTTCAAGAGGGAATGTGGTATTTCTCTTGAGATTCTGCAGCACATAATTTCCTCATCTCACATTGACGGGATAATTTTGTGGTGTTTCACGAGTTGCATCGGGAAGCTGGGGATACTGCTCTACTTGTGACGGGGACCTCAGGAACTTGCTCTGGTTGCATCAGGGAAGTCAGGTCCCCTTTGGTGTTGGAAGGGGAACTTCTGATTTATTCTCGAGCCGTTAAATGGGAATAGCGCCTCATCTCGAATTGAGTCCATAAAGTGTGTTCTCCTCTTCAATGGGGACTGATGTTAGTGAAATTTCTCAGTCTCATAAAGGGTGTCAAGTACGCTTTTTCCTTTCAAGAGGGAATGTGGTATTTCTCTTGAGATTCTGAAGCGCAAAATTTCCTCATCTCGCATTGAGGGGATAATTTTGTGGTATCTCTTGAGTTGCAGTGAGAAGATGTGGCATCTTCTCGAGTTGCGACGGGGACCTCAGGAACTCGCTCGGGTTGCTTCAGGGAAGTTAGGTCCCCTTTTGTGTTGGACGGGGAACTTCGGGATTACTCTCGAGCACTTAAATGGGATTAGGGGCTCTTCTCGAGTTGAGTGCAAAAAGTGTGTTTTCCTCTTCAAAGGGGACGACTGTCGGAGGGAAATTTCTGAGTCTCATATACTGTCTCATGAACCCTTTTTTTTTTTCTTAAAGCAGGAATGTCGGATTTCTCTTGCGATTCTGCAACGCAAAATTTCCTCATCTCGCAAGGAGGGAATAATTTTGTAATGTTGCTTGAGTTGTGACAGGAAGCTGGGGGTACATCTCAAGTTGCGACGTAGACCTCAAGAAATCGTTCGGGTTGCTTCATGGAAGTCAGGTCCCCTTTTGTGTTGGAATGGGAACTTCCTAATTCTCTCCAGCCATTAAATGGGAATAGGGCCTCTGCTCATGTTGAGTCCATAAAGTCTCTTCTCCTCTCCAATGGTAACAGCTATGTGAGGGAACATTCTGAGTCGCATAAAGTGTGTCAAGTATCCTTTTGCTTTTCAAGCAGGAATGTGGGATTTCTCTTGAGATTTTGCCGTGCAAAATTTCCTCAACTCGCATTGAGGGAATAATTTTGTGGTGTTTCTCGAGTTGGGGCCGTAGGCTGGGGGTACTTCTCGAGTTGCGACGGGGACCTAATGAACTCGCTCAGGTTTCTTCAGGGAAGTCAGGTCCCCTTTTGTGTTGGAAGGTGAACTTCCGGATTATTCTCGAGCCATTAAATGGGAATAGGACCTCTTCTCGAGTTGAGTCCAAAAAGTGTATTCTCCTCTCCAATGGCGACGGCTGTGTGAGGGAAATTTCTGAGTCGCATGAAGGTTGCCAAGTTCCCTTTTGCCTTTCACAGGGAATGTGGGATTTCTCTTGAGTCTCTGCAGCGCAAAATTTCCTCATCTCGCATTGAGGAGATAATTTTGTGGTGTTTCTCGAGTTGCGGCCGGAAGCTGGGGGCATTTCTTGACTTGCAACGGGGACCTCAGAAATTTGATTGGGTAGCTTCAGGGAATTCAGGTCCCCATTTGTGTTGGAAGGGGAACTTCCGTATTACTCTCAAGCCGTTAAATGGGAATTCGGCCTCTTCTCGAGTTGAGTCCATAAAGTGTGTTCTCTTCTCCCATGGGGACGGCTGTTTGTGGGAACTTTCTGAGACCCATAAATGGTATTAAGTACACTTTTGCCTTTAAAGAGGGAAAGTGGGTTTTCTCTGGAGATTCTGCAGCGTAACATTTCCTCATCTCACATTGATGGTATAATTTCTTTTGTGTTTTTCGAGTTTCGGCTGGAAGCTAGGGGTACTTCTCGAGTTGAGAAGGGGATCTCAGGAACTCACACGGGTTGCTTAAGGGAAGTAAGTTCCTCTTTTGTGAAGGAAGGGGAACTTCGGGATTACTCTCGAGCCCTTAAATGGGAATAGGGCCTCTTGTTGAGTTGAGTTCATAAAGTGTGTTCTCCTCTCCAATGGGGATGGCTGTGTGAGGGATATTTCTGCATAGCATTAAGGGTGTCAGTTACCCTTTTGCCTTTCAAGGGGGAATGTGGGATTTCTCTTGAGATTCTGCAGCGCAGAATTTCCTTATCTCGCATTGAGAGGATAATTTTGTGGTGTTTCTCGAGTTGCGGCGGGAAGCTGAGGGTATTTCTCGAGTTGTGACGGGGCCCTCAGGAACTCGCTCGGGTTGCTTCAGTTAAGTCAGGTCCCCTTTTGTGTTGGAAGGGGAACTTCCAGATTACTCTCGAGCCGTTAAATCGTAATAGGGCCTGTTCTCGAGTTGAGTCAAAAAGTGTATTCTCCTCCCCCAAACCGACGGCTGTTTGAGGGAACTTTCCGAAGCGCATAAAGTGTGTCAAGTACCGTTTTGCCTTTCAAGCGGGAATGTGGGATTTCTCTTGAGATTCTGCAGGGCAAAATTTCCTCATCTTTCATTGAGGGGATAATTTTGTGGTGTTTCTTGAGTGTAGGCGGGAAGCTCGGTCTACTTTCCGAATTGCGACGGGGACCTCAGGAACTCGCTCGGGTTGCTTCAGGGAAGTCAGTTCCCCTTTTGTGAAGTATGGGGAACTTCGGGATTACTGTCGAGCCGTAAAATGTGAATACGGCCTCTTCTCCATTTGAGTCCATAAACTGTATTCCCCTCTCCAATGGGGACGGCTGTTTGAGGGAAATTTCTGAGTCACAAAAATGATGTCAAGTACCCTTTTGCCTTTCAAGGGGAATTTGGGATTTCTCTCGTAATTCTGCAGCGCATATTTTCCTCATCTCGCATTGAGGGGATAATTTTGTGGTGTTTCTCGAGTTGCGGGGGGAAGCTGGGATACTTCTCGTGTTGCGACAGGGACCTCAGGAACTTGCTCGGGTTGCTTCAGGGAAGTCAGATCCCCTTTTGTGTTGGAAAGGGAAACTCGGGATTACTTTTGAGCCATTAAATGGGAACAGGGCCTCTTTTCTGAATTGAGTCCATAAAGTGTGTTCTCCTCTGGAATGTGGACTGCTGTGTGAGGGAAACTCCTGAGTCGGGTAAAGGGTGTCAAGTACACTTTTGCCTTTCAAGCGGGAATGTGGAAATTCTCTTGAGGTACTGCAGTGCAGTATATCCTCATCTCGCATTGAGTGGATAATTTTGTGGCGTTTTTGGATTTGCGCTGGGAAGCTTGGGGTATTTCTCGATTTGGGACTGCGACATCAGGAACTCCTTCAAGTTGCTTCAGGGAAGTCAGGTCCCCTTTTGTGTTGAAAGGGGAAGTTCCGGATTAATCTCTAGCTGTTATATGGGAATAGGGCCTCTTCTCGAGTTGAGTCCATAAAGTGTGTTCTCCTCTCCAATGGGGACCGCTGTGTGAGGGAACTTTGTGAGCCGCAGAAAGGGTGTCAGTACCCTTTTGCCTTTCAAGCGGGAATGTGTGATTTCCCTTGAGTTACTGGAGTGCAGTATATCCTTATCTTGCATTGAGGGGATAATTTTGTGGTGTTTCTCAAGTTGCGGCGGGAAGCTCGGAAACTTCTCGATTTTCGACGGGGACCTTAGGAACTCGCTCAGGTGCTTCAGGGTAGTCAGGTCCACTTTGGTGTTGGAAGGGGAAATTCGGGATTACTCTCGAGCTGTAAAATATAAATACAGCCTCTTTTAGACTTGAGTCCATAAACTGTGGTCCCTTCTCCAATGGGGACGGCTGTTTGAGGGAACTTTCTGAGTCACATAAATCGTGTCAAGTACCCTTTTGCATTTCAAGGGGAATTTGGGATTTCTCTTGTAATTCTGCAGCGCCCATTTTCCTCATCTCTCATTGAGGGGATAATTTTCTGGTTTTTCTCGAGTTGCGGTGGGAAGCTGGTTGTTTTTGTTGTGTTACGACGGGGACCAGTTTAACTCGCTCGGGTTGCTTCAGGGAAGTCAGGTCCCCTTTAGTGTTGGATGCGGACCTTCGGAATTACTCTCGAAACTTTAAATAGGAATAAGGCCTCTTCTCGGGTTGTGTCCATAAAGTCTGTTCTCCTCTCCAATGCAGACGGCTGTGTGAGGGAACTTTCTAAGTCTGAAAAAGGGTGTCAAGTACCCTTTGCCGTTCAGGCGGGAATGTGGGATTTCTCTTGAGATTCTGCAGTGCACAATAACCTCATCTCGCATTGAGGATATTGTTTTGTGGTGTTTCTCGAGTTGCGGCGGGAAGCTGGGGTTAATTCTCGAGTTGCAACTGGGACCTCAGAAACTCTCTGGTGTTGCTTCAGGTAGGTCAGGTCCCCTTTTTATTGGATGGGAAACTTCGGGATTACTCTCAAGCCGGTAAGTGGGAATTGAGCCTCTTCTAGGTTTGAGTTCGTACCATGTGTTCTCCTCTCCAATGGGGACAGCTGTGTGAGGGAAATTTCTCAGTCGCATAAAGGGTGTCAAGTATCCTTTTGCCTTTCATGTGTCAATTTGGGACTTCTCTTGAGACTCTGCAGGGGAAATATTCGTCATCACACCTTGAGTGCAGAATCTTGTGGTTTTTCTCGAGTTGCGGCGGGAAGCTTGGGGTCCTTCTCGAGTTGGACAGGTACATCAGGAATTCGCTCGTGTAGTCCCTGGGAAGTCAGGATTACTTTCGTTTTGTTAGGGGAGCAGCGGGAGTTCCCTTGAGGAATGCAATGGGAATAGGCCATCATCTAACGTTGAGTCCATAAATTGTGTTCTCCTCTCAAGTTGGGAGAGCTATGTCAGGGAAAGTCTTGAGTCACATAAAAGGTATTCAGTACGCGTTCGAGTTTCAAGCGTTAATGTGGGATTTCTCTTGAGACTCCATGGGCGAAATATTTGTCTTCCCACCATGAGTGCAGAATCTTGTGGTTTTTCTCGAATTGCGGCGGGAAGCATGGGGTCCTTCTCGAATTGCGACAGGGACCTCAGGAACTCGCTCGGGTAATCCCTGGGAAGTCAAGTTTCCTTTCGTTTTGATAGGGGTCACCGGGATTACTCTCAAGGCGTGGAATGGGAATAGGGCCTCATCTAAAGTTGAGTCCATAAATTGTGTTCCCCTCTCAAGTAGGGAGAGCTGTGTCAGGGAATGTCTTGAGTCGCCTAAATGGTGTGAAATTCCCGTTTGAGTTTCAAGCGGGAATGTGGGATTTCTCTTGAGACTCTGCAGTGGAAAATTTCTCATCTCCCATTGATGGGAAAATTTTGTCGTGTCTCTTGATTTCTGGCGGGAAGCTTGGGGTTCTTCTCACATTGCTACTGGGATCTCAGAAACTAGCTCGTGTTGCCCCAGGGAAGTCAGGTCTCCTATCTTGTTGGAAGGGGAACTTCGGGATTACTCTCGAGCCATTAAATGGGAATAGGGCCTCATCTCGAGGTGAGTCCCTAAATTTTGTGCTACTCTCCAGTGTGGACGGCTATGTTAGGGAACTTTTTGAGTCACATAAATGGTGTCATGTACCTGTTCAAGTTTCAAGTGGTAATGTGGGATTTCTCTTGAGATTCTGCAGAAGAAACGTTCCTCATCTCGTATTGATGGGGGAATATTTTCATTTTTCTCGAGTTGCAGCAGAAAGTTAGGGGATCCCCTCGAGTTGCGACGGGAACCTCAGGAACTCGCTCGTGTTGCCCCAGGTAAGTCAGGTCTCCTGTCATGTTGGAAGGGAACCTCGGGATTCCTCTCGAGGCACAACAGGGGAGTAGGGCCGCATCTAGTGTTGATTAGGTCAACTGTGTGTTCCTTGTTTGTGACGACAAGGATCTCAGGGTTGGTCTCAAAATTCACCTGGGATGTCAGGCCTCATCTCATGTTAAGATATCGAACTGCACTTTCTTCTCGAGTAGTAAAACGGGTGTTAGGTCACATTAGATTTGAATTTTTACCTGGAGATTTTATCGTGTATGCTCTGCGAGTCAGGTGTCCACTTATCCTGTGAATTGATACTCGAGGATACATTTGAATCTGTGCAGTCGAATCAGACAATATCTCGAGTGGGTGTTGACATACATAACTTTTCCATTTCTGTTTTGATAACCTGGGGATCCTCCTGAGTTTCAACGTGGTACACGCCTCCTCGTACTCTGTGACTGGAACATCTGAATTCCATTCCAGAGAAAGTAGAGGAATCGACTCTCTTCTGGAAATGAGGACTGAAAAACAGGAGAAGTTGTCAGTGTGGCAGGTAACTCGGTGTTCCTCTCGATTGGGCTGTGCATGTCGGTTTAATTTTTGAGTCGCATAAAGGATGTTAAGTAGTAACCTGTCGAGTTTCAAGCGGGAATGTTGAATTTCTCTTGCGAATCTGTAACGGAAATGTTCTTCATCTCGCCTTGAGGGCAGAATCTTGTGGTTTTTCTCGAGTTGCCGCGGGAAGCTTGGGTTTCAAATCGCGATGGGCCATGGACGTCTGGAACTCACTCCTGTTGCTTCAGGGATGAGAGGTCTCCTTTGTGTTGGAAGGGGAACTTCAGGATTACTCTGGGGCCCTTAAATGGGAATAGGACCTCATCTCGCGTTGAATCCATAAACTGTGTGCTCCTCTCCAGTGGGGACATCTATGTTAGGGAACTTTTTGAGTCGCATAAAGGGTGTCAAGTACCC
This sequence comes from Moschus berezovskii, assembly GCF_049115385.1. NCBI lineage: Eukaryota > Metazoa > Chordata > Mammalia > Artiodactyla > Moschidae > Moschus > Moschus berezovskii. Next base: position 113,824,130 of record NC_142467.1, on the reverse strand, counting down.
GTTCGAGTTTCAAGCGGGAATGTGTAATTTCTCTTCAGATTCTGCAGCAGAAATGTTCCTCATCTCCAATTGATGGGGTATTTCTCGCTTTCCTCAAGTGGCGGCAGAAAGCTTGGGGTTCCTCTTGAGATGCGACGGGGACCTTAGTAACTCGCTCGCGTTGTCCCAGGGAAGTTAGCTGTCCTTTACTGTTGGAAGGGGAACCTCAGGATTCCTCATGAGGCGCCGGAGAGGAATAGGGGGGCATGTAGTGTTGTGTATGTAAATTGTGTGCTCCACTTCAATGTGGACAGCTATGTCGGGGAAGTTTCTGGGTCGCATAAAGTGTGTCTAGTACCCGTTCGAGTTTCAAGTGGAATGTGGGATTTCTCTTGAGACTCTGCAGCCGAAAAGATCTTCATCTCGCATTGAGGGGAAATTTTGTGGTGTTTCTCGATTTGTGGCGAGAAGCTTGGGGTTCTTCTAGAGTTGCAAACTCAGGAACTCACTCGTGTTCCCCCACAGAAGTCAGGTCTCCTATCCTGTCAGAAAGGGAACCCCGGGATTCCTCTCGAGGCGCAGCAGAGGAATAGGGCCTCATCTAGCTTTAGGTCAGACAACTGTGTGTTCCTTGACAGAGGTGACAGGGATCTCGCGGTTGCTTTCAAAATTCACCTGGGGAGTCAGGCCTCGTCTTTTGTTCAGACATGTGACTGCGCTTTTTCTCGAGTTGTAAAACGGGTGTTAGGACACGTTAGAGTTGAATGTGTACCTGAAATTGTATGCTCAGCGTGTCAGGTCTCCACTCATCTTGTGAGTTGATAATCGAGGACACATGTGAATCTGTTCAGGAGAATCAGACAATATCTCGAGTGGCTGGTGACATCCGTTCCTTTTCCATTTGTGTTTTGAAAACCTGGGGATCCTCCCGAGTTTCAGCGTGATACAGGCTTCCTTGCACTTTGTGACTGGATCGTCCAGATTCCATTCCACAGAAAGCAGAGGAATCAACTCTCATCTGGAAAAGAGGACTGGAAAACGGGGTAATTTGTCAGTGTGGCAGGAAACTCGGGGTTCCTCTAAATTGGTACTGTGTATATCAGTTTAATTTTTGAGTCGCATAAAGGATGTTAATAACCTGTTGAGATTCAAGAGTTAATGTGGAATTTCACTTGCAAATCTCAAAGGAAATGTTCCTCATCTCGCCTTGAGGGCAGAATGCTGTGGTTTTTCTTGAGATGCGGCAAGAAGCTAGGGCTCCCTCTCGAGTCGAGCCGGGGACGTCAGGAACTCGCTCGTGTTGCTTCAGGGAAGTCAGGTCCCCTTTGTGTTGGAAGGGGAACTTCTGGATTACTCTCTCGAGCCATTAAATGGGAATAGGACCTCATCTCGAGTTGAATCTATAAATTGTGTGCTCCTCTCCAGTGGGGACGGCTATGTTAGTGAACTTTTAGAGGCGCATAAAGAGTGTCAAGTACCCGTTCGAGTTTCAAGAGGGAATGTGGGATTTCTCTTGAGACTCTGCAGCGTTATTGTTCCTCATCTCTCATTGATGGGGGAACGTTGTCATTTTTCTCGAATTGTGGCAGAAAGCTTGGGGTTCCTCTCGAGTTGCGTCGGGGATCTCAGGAACTCGTTTGCATTGTGCCAGGGAAGTTAGGTCTCCTTTCGTGTTGGAAGGGAAACATTGGGATTCTTCTCGAGTCACGTTAGAAGAATAGGGCCACATCTAGTGTTGTGTACGTAAATTGTATTCTACTCTTCAATGTGGACGGCTATGTTGGGGAAGTTTATGGGTCGCATAATGGGTGTCAAGTACCCGTTCGAGTTTCAAATGGGAATGTGGGATTTCTCTTGAGACTCTGTAGCGGAAATATTCCTCATCTCGCATTGAGGGGATAATTTTGTGGTGTTTCTCGAGTTGCGGCGGGAATCTTGGGGTTCTTCTCGAGTTGCGACGGGGACCTCAGGAACTCTCTCGTGTTGCACTAGGGAAATCAGGTCCCCTATCATGTTGGAAGGGGAACCTCGGGATTCCTCTATAAGGAGCAGCAGAGGAATAGGGCCACATCTAGCGTTGAGTCGGTCAACGGTTTGTTATTCTCCAGTTGCGACAAGGATCTTGCTGTTGTTGCGGGTGAAATAACGCGAAGACAAGACACACAAAAGACAAACAAAGACACATCTCCGGCCGGAGGAAAAATTCTGCTCAAGCCCCCTTGCGGTTTATTTTTATACCCCGATAGCTGGACACATACCAAAATCTAAGCAATGCATTTTTCTACCAAATCAGGACAAAAAGCCAAGCACATTTCAAGAAGGGGAGGAAGAAAAGGAGGAAGTGACAACATCGTGTTTATTACGAAGCCTGCCGAGAACTCCAACCTCTTCCTTATTTTTAAGGAGCTCATGTTCCCTCGTATGCAAGCGGACCATTAACCTTGGATATTGTGTGCAGGCTTCCTGGCAGAACATCCTGTTTCAAGCATGCTCTGCCCAAGCAGAGAGTCTTGTTTTCAGGCTTCCTTAACCATTCTTTCTCGTGGTCACTGTCGGGCTCCTACATTTCCCCCTTCTTTCTGAGAGGCAGTAGCAAGCTGTAAGGTGGCAATAATGCATTGTCTGTCCTTTTTCAGTTGTTGCCTTCTCCACCAGCACCGGAAGACTCGAATAATAACACAGCATAAGAGTATTATGAACAAAGTATTCCCAAAGTTGTTTCAATTAGAGTAGATACAAACATAAAAAGATTCAAATTTTTCATCCCTTCCTGCAAATCCTTTAACAGATTGGACCCAGTAATATCAGGTAGCGTTTTGCTAAATGTATGCAAAATTTTTTGCTCTAATTCCATAATTTCCCTGGTTAGGTTTTGATGCCCTGTTAAAGACCGTTTCACCTTTTCCCAACCCTCACTCATGTTGAAAGGCACAGGTGTTAAAAATAATTGAGAGGAGTTCCAATTACATTTCAACACACTTCTTGTGGATAAGACAGTTAATTGATCCCCAAGCCAAGAAACAGTATGTTGAAGATTGTGCACATAATTTGCAAGTTTGGTATCCAAATCTCGTTGTTGTTGTCATAATAAATGAGAGTCTTTATGCCATTCCCGCACAAAGTCTGCTGCTTGGATTCCTTGATGCAAAGCAAGTCCAGCCATGGCAGCGGGTGTAGTAACTGAAGCCACTGTAAGAACTGAAGCTATGATTACTCCAAGCATGTGTCGGGATCAATGAAGCAAAGTCTGTACAGCAGTCACCAAATGAGATACAGCAAAAGAGTCTGACCAAGGTCTTGTCAAACTTACAGGTAGCCATACTTCGGTTTGAGTTTTAACAACCACCATAGAAAACTTAGAATTGCGATTTTGTATGTCAAAATTTTTCCACCATGATTGATTTACACATTGTGTTAAATTACAATGATTACACGATATAGATCCCTCAGTTGCATTTCAAGTCCAATTCCCATACAGCAGTGCAAAGGTGTATTTTAAACAAGCCGTAGCAGAATAAGATTTATTAATATGCAAGTTAACATGTAAGGGACCTGAACTGTCACTTGTATCCAAAGTATAGTTTTCCGACCATATAGTGAGATTCCCAGAAACTGCCCACAATTTCCAAATATTCCCTTGGAAGTGGGGATACCCTAACAATTGCAACTGAGGGGGAATGAGTGCAAACTGCTGCCATTTTACGGTTTCATTACCGTTACCCATTAAAGTACCAATAATTCGATGCCATTTGAGAGTTTTGTTAGACCATTTTTCCAAAATTTGGCTATGATCAGGGCTCTTATCTACAATAACAAATCCAGAATAGTTCATGACTTTGAAACGCCAATGACCTTGGAAACTTTCCCATTCCAAAGATTCTAGAGAAGAAATAAGAAATTTAGAAGGGCATAATGGTATAAAGGTATCAGAATGATGACTCATTGGTGACTTAGAGGTTTTGAATCCCCTGGTGGAAACAAGCAGAGTAAAGACAGCAGGATGATAATTATTATATTATACCCCCCAGGTATTATAAGAGTGATGATTGTGCTTTTTTGTAGAAAGGCAAAAGGGATGTCCTCTAATGCACAAGGGGAGGCCCTCCACTGCAACAGTAACATTATTTATGTTATATTGATTATTATGATGATACAAATGCTCAATTTCTCCACACACAGGTGGTGGGAAGAATGCAGTTTCATTGGTGCATACCTATACTTTAGGTTCACCCCAAGAGACAGCTCTCACAAGAGGAGGATTAGGAACATAAGCCCAATAAGTATATTCTATCGTTTGCGCATACATTACCTGACAGGTAACCACAGCCATCATAGCCAAAGCCAATTAGTAGGATTGAGAGGTGGACCAGCATTAACGAGGGTTTTTTCAGCCTCCTGTGTAAGCTTCTTCAGTTGCCCCCATGTTGGAAGGGACGCAGATAGGGTAAGGAAAGTAAAGCTCCGCTGTGCAGAAAGCTCTTCAAATTTTCGCACAAAGTGGTCATCCATGATGAATCTTGATCAACCGAGTTGGTGTCCAAAACCTAAAATTATCAACAGATATGAAAGCATAACCTCGTCCTAAATATATCAGTGATGCTGGAACCCAACATTTTTATCTTTATACCAAAGGAGTATATTCAAGATCTTCTTATCCTCATCTTTTCTTCGAAAATGCAATTCTGCTGCTGATAGAATTTCTTTGCGTCAAATATTCAAAAAATTTAAAGTAAGTAAGGTTTATTCAAGATATGTTTTGGTTTCATAAATCTCCCCTGTTCCCCTTTTTTTAATTTTTTCAATACATTTACGTAAAGTACGATTAGCTCTTTCAATGGTAGCTTGTCCTTGACTATTATAAGGGATGTCAAAAGTATGAGTTATATGATATTGGGATAAAAAGTGAGCTAATTTAGCTGATTGGTAAGCAGGTGCATTATCAGTTTTAATTCAATTGGTATTCCCATAATTGCAAAACAAGATAATAAATGAGTAATAGCAGCGTCATCTTTTTCAGAATGTAATGCAATAGCCCATTGGAAATGTGTGCATGTATCTATAGTATGATGGACACATTTTTGTTGCCCAAAAGATGAAATAAAAATTAGATCCATTTGCCATATCTGATTTGCTTGTAGTCTTCTTATGTTGACACCTGGTTGGGTAAATGGTAAAGTAAAAGGCGCACATTTGGGACATGAGCGAACAATATTTTCATCTTGTTTTTGAGCAATATCATAAGATATTTTTAATCCTTTAGAGTTAGTGTGTGGCAGATGATGCTCTTGTTTTGCTACTTTTATATGATAAAGTAATGCATGAATTGCAGCATTTCCCAGGGAAAAGGGTCCAGGAAGGGCGGAATGAGCATGGATATGAGTAAAGAAAATTGATTTTGAATGTTGTAGAAGCAATTGCTGCACCTGATAAAACAATTTATCAATATCTGTCTTAAGAGTTATAGGCAGGGAAACTTGAGGAAGTTGAAGACAAGAGAGAACAGCATATCGAGAATTTGAAACAATGTTAACAGGAAGTTGAGGAAAATCTTGCAAAACTAAATAATTAGCCCACAACTCAGCAGGCTGTGCAGAGGAGAATGAATGGGGAAGAACTTTAGAACGTTCAAAAGTAAAATGTCCAGCGGTGTTTTTATTTGCATCAGTAAAAACAGTGGGTCTTTTAACTGGAACATCTGAAATCGGAGATTTCATGGCGTTGGCTCGAAGAAAATCAATCAATTTACATGACGGATAATGATTCGAAAATGAACCAGGAAATGAAGCAAGGGAGATTTGCCAATTTTTATTAAATTGTAAACAAAGATATCTGAGCATTTGTTACTTGAATGAAAATTTGGTGTGTTTTTATTTTCTGATAATTGTAAAATACGATTGTGACCCTTTTGTATAAGAAAGGCTAATTTATCCATATATATATATAGTTAATTTTTTAGAGAAACTATTAGGTAAAAAAAAAAAACAAAAACATTTTATTAATCCTTTTCCTTGAGCAATTGCACCAGATGTAGAATGAGGGGTATGAAATATTATGAATGCAATAGGTTGACACGCAGAAATATATGTTAAAAAACCATCATTTAATCTTTGTTCAACAAACTGAAGCTCTTGCAAAGCCAAGGGGGTTAAGATTCGGGGACTATCTAAAGCTGTGTCTCCTTTTAAAGTAGAAAATAAGTGTTGTAATTGATAAGTAGGAATCCCAAGTACCGAGTGAAGCCAATTAATATCTCCTCATAATTTCTGGAAGTCATTTAAAGTTGTTAAATGGTATCTTTTAATTTGCAAATTTTGAGGCCAAATTTGGTGTTGTTCTAATATGGTCCTTAAATAAGAAATGGGAAAATCCTTTTGAATTTTCTCTGGCGCTATCAGCAAGTTATATTATTTCAAAGCCTCCTGTACTTTTCAGAAGAATTTATCACGTTCAGCGATACCGGGAACTGCCAATAAGTGAGCATCCATATGATGATAGAGAATATAATTAGGATATTCTTGACGGATAGATTGTAAGGAACGAGCTACAAACTCTTGATATAAGGTAGGACTATATATCATTCCCTGTGGCAAGACTGTCCAATGGTAGTGCTTAACGGGCTGAGCGTGATTAAGAACAGGAACCGTGAAAGCAAATTTATCTCTATCTTGTAATTGTAAGGGAATAGTAAAAGAAAAAAAAAACAATCTTTAAGATCTAATACCATTAAAGACCAATTTTGTGGAAAAAGAGCAGGAGAAGGAAGGCCCAACGGTAAGGCTCCCATGGATTCAATACATTTATTAACTTCTCTTTCATCAGTCAACATTTTCCATTTTTCAGATTTCTTTTTTTATAACAAATACAGGAGAATTCCAAGGGGAAGTAGAAGGCTCTGTATGGCCAAGTGGATATTGTTTGTTATTAATTACTCTAAGGCCTCGAGCATCATTTTTGGTAATGGCCACTGCTGAACGTATTTAGGAGTATTAATTATCCATTTTAATGAGAGTGCTCGAGGAGTTTGAGCAGTGGCTATTAGTTTCCCACGGAATGCTTACAGAGGCTCCCATGGGAGAGAGAATATCTCTTCCCCATATATTAATAGGTATACTAACAATATAAAAATGACAAAAACTTTTTCCATTATGGAACTGGCATTGTAAAGGACGAGTACTTTTTCAAACATCTGCAATGGAGCCTATTCCGGTCAACATTAGAGGACTCTTTTCTTTGCTCCAGTCTTGGGGCCGTTGTTGGGAGGATATGACTGAAACATCTGCCCCGGTGTCTATTAGCCCTTCAAAGTTCTTTCCGTGTATGGTCAAGGAAAGGACAGGACGAGAATCCTTGATGAGCATCTCCCAAAATATATGTTGCCCAGTACTTCTAAAACCTCCTGACCTTTCATAAGGAAGAGCAGAAAATGGTAGAAAAGATAAAAGAAGTACTTGTGCTATACGTTCTCCAGCCAATAGTGAAATTGTAACAGAAGTAGAGACCAAAATTAAAATTTCTCCAACAAAATCAGAGTCTATTACTCAAGGAATTATGGTTAGGCCTCTTAGAGCGGCACTATTGCGGCCCAATATTAAGCCAAAAGTGCCTTTAGACAATGGGCCAAATACGTTTGTTCTTAATTTATAAATGCCACATCCCGGAAACAAAAGAATATTTTCAGCGAGAGGCAAATCAGCCGCAGCTCTTCATGAAGTTGCAGAGCGTAAATCTGACACCATTAGAGCTTTGGTTTTTCCTGTTGTAGTGGTCATCTCTAAGGGTTGTTGGGAAACAAAGGAGTTACTTGAGGAGCAGGAGGCATGGTTAATTGCATCCCCGGCATTGATCCTGGGACCCAGGGACTGAGGCACGCTAAGTAGTTTCGGAATGTGGGTTACCAATAGGATTGCCATACTTATTAGTTTTAGAGAGGCATTCATTGGTCCAATGAAGCCCTTTATCACATTGGCGGCAAAGCCCATGGGGCTTATTTTGTTTTGTATATCCTTGATTTGCCTTTATTTTTTTGCTATCCTTATTCATATGTCCAGGTTTCCCACAATGGTAACAATTTTTGCCCTTAGAGGGCTTCATAGCTTGAGCCAAGGCAGTAGCAAAAACAGTAGCACTATGTTCAGTTCCTCCCACTCCCGATCAAGCTCTAATATATTTAGCTATAGAAGCCCCCTGTCCCCTTAAAGGACCTAAAACACGTTTACATTCCGGGTTTGCATTTTCGAAAGCAAGTGTTTGTAAAAGTATCTCTGAAATTTCATCACGTCCAACAGCCCCTTAACAGCCACCCACAATCTAGCAAGAAAATCAGTATAAGGTTCATTGGGTCCTTGTAAAGTTTTTGTGAAAGAAGGCTGAGCGTGGCCAGTAGGTACAATATGGCGCCAAGCCCTAAGAAATATTTGGCGCACTTGTTGTAAATTCTGGTCAGAATAATGAGCCTGATCTCTTAAGGCTCGAAATTGTCGTTCTCCCATCAATTTATCTTCTAAAGGACCAGGAGGGTTCTCTCCCTCATTAATTTGAGCCTGTGTTTGGGCTTTTTCTTCTCACCAACTCTTTAATTGCAACCACTGGGATCCTTTAAGCAGAGCCTGGGCTATGGACTCCAAATCGAAGAGCAGAATCAATTTTGTCTTCTCTACAGAATCTAACATAGCTAATACAAAAGGGGATTGGGGACCATATTGAGCAACAGCAGCTTTAAGATCCTTGAAAAATTTATATTTAAAAGGCGAATATTGAACATTAATCATATTGTTGGGAGCTGCTTGCCACTGAATTGGAAATAACTGTGGAGGATCTGTAAAACCACCAGAGGGCACAGCGATATCATCATCATAAAACATGGACTCGGGAAATGAGAAAGAGGGCCCCTCTTGGCCTACATCTGGAGAACTATGCGATACCGGAAAAAGAGAAGCATAGGGAGGGGCTGTAGGAGTAGGAACCCTCTTTGTTCCTTCATTCTGTGTTTCCCACCATTGTTGAAAATTTCAGGTCACTTTATCAACATCGTCGTTCCCTTCGGATTACGAGGAGAAATCATTAGCACTATCAGATTTGGTGTCTGATTCCCCATCCCTGGAATGCAAAGCAGTGGCCACGGAAGCATCATTTAAAGCGGCACCATTTGATTTTTTGTTTGTTTGTTTCTCAATAGGACTTGCTCATAAATTACCTCAGATTTTGTAGATTTAGTTTCACTATCGGTGGAAAACAATGCAAGTGCTTGAGTGATATTACTACATAGAGTCCACAATTTCAAAAGAATTATGTTACCCTTCTGATGCTGTTGCCGTAATTCTTTCTGTATTAATTTCCATTCCTTTAAGTTTAATTGTACTTTAGGTTGGCACTTAAACCAATAACAATGCTGCTCCACAAGGGGAAATAACTCTGATAAACGACGACTAGATGCCTTTACCCCGATGGAGTGGAGAAGTCCTTTGACTAGCTCCATGTATTGTGCCTTTGTTGATGGGGAATTCCCCATAATTTTCCCGAAAGTTCCCCTGCCTTGGACCTACAATGCCCGAGGGGGTACTCACCCTTTCGGTTTCGCTTGCGCCCCACGTTGGGCGCCAGATGTTGTGGGCTAAATGACACAAAGACAAGACACACAAAAGACAGGCAAAGACACAACTACGGCCAGAGGTAAAATTCTGCGCAAGCCCCCTTGCGGTTTAATTTTATACCCCGGTAGCTGGGCACATACCAAAATCTAAGCAATGCATTCTTCTACCAAATAAGGACAAAAAACTAAGCACATTTCAATGACAGGAGGAACAAAGGGAAGAAGTGACCACATCATGTTTACTGCAAAGCCTGCCCAGAACTCCAGCCTCTTCCATTTTTTTAAGGAGGGCATGTTCCCTCGTATGCGAGCGGAACATTAACCTTGGATATTGTGTGCAGGCTTCCTGGAAGAACATCCTGTTTGCAAGCATGCTCTGCCCAAGCAGAGAGTCTTGTTTGCAGGCACATCTCTGCTTCCTTAACCATTCTCTCTCGTGGTCACTGTCGAGCTCCTAAACGCGGTTGCTCTCAAAATTTTCCAGGGGATTCATCCCTCGTCTCTTGTTCAGACATGGAACTGCGCTTTCTTCTCGAGTTGTAAAACGGGTGTTAGGCCCCATGAGAGTTGATTTAGTACCTGAAGATTGTATCGAGTATGCTCAGGGAGTCAGGTCTCCACTCGTCTTCTGAGTTGATACTCAAGGCTACATTTGAATCTGTGCAGTAGAATCAGACAATATTTCCAGTGGGTGGTGACATCCGTACCTTTTCCATTTGTGTGCTGAAAACCTGGGGATCCTCCCGAGTTTCAAATTGGTACCCGCCTCCTTGTACTGTGCGACCAGAACATCCGGATTCCATTCCAGAGAAAGCAGAGGAATCGACTCTTTCATCTGGAAAAGAGGACTGGAAAACGGGGTAATTTGTCACTGTGGCAGGAAACTCGGTATTCCGCTGGATTGGGGCTGTGTATGTCGGTTTAATTTTTGAGTCGCATAAAGGATGTTCAGTAACCTGTCGAGTTTCAAGTGGGAATGTGGTATTTCTCTTGCGAAACTGCAACAGAAATGTTCCTCATCTCGCCTTGAGGGCAGAATCTTGTGGTTTTTCTTGAGATGCGGCAGGAAGATTGGGGTCCCTCTCGAGTTGGGCTGGGGACCTCAGGAACTCTCTTGTGTTTCTTCAGGGAAGTCTGGTCCCCTTTTGTGTTGGAAGGGGAACTTTGGGATTACTCTCGAGCTGTTAAATGGGCTTAAGGCCTCATCTTGAGTTGAGTCCGTAAATTGTGTGCTCCTCTCCAGTGGGGACGGCTATGTAAGGGAGATTTTTGAGTCGCATAAAGGGTGTCAAATACCTCTTCGAGTTTCAACTGGAAATGTGGGATTTCTCTTGAGATTCTGCAGCAGAAAATTTCCTCATCTCGCATAGATGGGGGAACATTGTCGTTTTTCACGTGTTGATGCGGAAAGCTTTGGGTTCCTCTCGAGTTGCTATGGGAACGTCAGGAACTCACTCGCGTTGTCCCAGGGAAGTTGGGTCTCTTTGCTGTTGGAAGGGGAACCTCAGGATTCATCTAGAGGCACGGGAGAAGAATAGGGTCGTTATCTAGTGTTGTGTAGGAAAATTGTGTGCTCCACATCAATGTGGATGGCTATGTTGGGGAATTTTTTGAGTCGCATAAAGGGTTTCAAGTACCCGTTCGAATTTCAAGCGGGAATGTGGGATTTCTCTTGAGATTCTGCAGCAGAAAATTTCCTCATCTCGCATTGAGGGCATAATTTTTTGGTGTTTCACGAGTGCGGCGGGAAGCATTGGGTTCTTCTCGAGTTGTGACGGGGACCTCCGGAAATCCCTCGTGTTGCCCCAGGGAAGTCAGGTTTCCTATCGTGTTGGAAGGTGAACCTCCGGATTCCTCTCGAGGCGCAGCAGAGGAATAGGGCGGCATTTAGTTTTGATTCTTTCAACTGTGTGTTCTTTGCCAGTGGCAACAAGTATCTCGGGTTGCTCTCAAAATTCACCTGGGCAGTCAGGCCTCGTATATTATTCAGACATCGAACTGCACTTTCTTCTCGAGTTGTAAAATGGGTGTTAGGCCACATTAGAGTTGAATTTGTACCTGGAGATTGTATCGAGTATGGTTGGGGAGTCAGGTCTCCACTCGTCTTATGAGTTGATACTCGAGGATACATTTGAATCTGTGCAGTAGAATCAGACAATATCTCAAGTGGGTTTTGACATCCGTACCTTTTCCATTTGTGTTTTGAAAACCTGGGGATCCTCCTGAGTTTCAAGGCGGTACCCACCTGCTCGTACAGTGCGACCTGAAGGTCCGGATTCCATTCCAGGGAAAGCAGAGGAATCTCCTCTCATCTGGAAAAGATGACTGGAAAACGGGACAATTTGTCAATGTGGCACAAAACTCGGTGTTCCTCTCGACTGGGGCTGTGTATGTCGGTTTAATTTTTGAGTCGCATAAAGAATGTTCAGTAACCTGTCGAGTTACAAGTGGGAATGTGGATTTCTCTGGTGAATCTGCTACGGAAATATTCCTCATCTTGCCTTGGGGGCAGAATCTTGGTTTTTCTCCAGTTGAGGCGGGAAGCTTGGGTTCCCTCTCGAGTTGCGCCGTGGACCTCAGGAACTCGCTCGTGTTGCTTCAGGGATGTCTTGTCCCCTTTTGGGTTGGAACGGGAATTTCGGGGTTACTCTTGAGCCGTTAAATGGGAATAGGCCCTCATCTCGTGTTGAGTCCATTAATTGTGTACTCCTCTCCAGTGGGGACGGCTATGTTAGGGAACTTTTTGAGTTCCATAAATTGTGTCAAGTACCCTTTAGAATTTCAAGCGGGAATTTGGGATTTCTCTTGATATTCTGCAGCAGAAAATTTCCTCATCTCACATTGATGGGGGAAGGTTGTCGTTTTTCTTGAGTTGTGGCAGAAAGCTAGGGGTTCCCTGCGAGTTGCGACGGGAACTCAGGAACTCGTTCACGTTGTCCCAGGGAAGTTAGTGCTCATTTGCTGTTGGAAGGGGAACCTCAGTATTCCTCTCGAGGTGCGTGGGAGGAAAAGGGCCACATCTAGTGTTGTGTACGTAAATTGTGTGCTCCGGTTCAATGTGGACGGCTATATCCTGGAAGTTTTTGGGTCGCATAAAGGGTATCAACTACCCGTTCGAATTTCAAACGGGAATGTGGGATTTCTCTTGAGACTCTGCAGTGAAAATATTCCTCATCTCTCCTTGAGGGCAGATTTTTATGGTTATTCTCTAGTTGTGGCAAGAAGCTTGGGCTCCCTCTCGATTTGCGACTGGGACCTCTGGAACTCGATGGTGTTGCTTCAGGGAAGTCAGGTCGCCTTTCGAGTTGAAGGGGAACCTCGGGATTCCCCTCGAGGTGCAGCAGAGAAATAGGGCCGCATCTAGCGTTGTGTACCTAAATTGTGTGCTCCTCTTCAGTGGGGACAGCTCTGTCGGGGAAGTTTTGATTCGCATAAAGGGTGTCAAGTACTTGTTCGAATTTCAAGCGGGAATGTAGGATTTCTCTTGAGACCCTGCAGCGGAAAAATTTCTCATCTCACATTGAGGGGAAAATCTGATGGTTTTTCTCTAGTTGCCATGGTAAGCTTGGGGTTCTTCTCCAGTTGCGAAGGGGACCATATGAAATCGCTCGTGTTGCCCCAGGGAAGTCAGGTCTCCTTTCGTGTTGGAAGGGGAACCTCGGGATTTCTCTCGAGGTGCAGCAGAGCAATAGGGACGCATCTAGCGTTGAGTCTGTCAACTCTGTGTTCTTTTCCAGTGGCGACAGGGATCTCGGGACTGCTATGAAGGTTCTACTGGGGAGTCAGGCTTCATCTCAATTTGAAGCATGGAATTCTGCTTTCCTTTCTAGTTGTAAAAGGGGAATCATTCTTCGTGTCTTGATCCGGAGGTTCATTAGGGCTTTTTCTCTCGGCTAAGCATGGGTGTCAGGTTTCTCATCATGTTGTGAGGGGATAGTCGGTGTTCCATTGGAGCTTTGCTAGATCATCAGGACTTACCTCGATTGGAGGTGGAACTCAGAGTCCTCAGCAGCTTCCACGGGAGGGCACTTGAGTTTCAATAGGAGACAGAGGCCTCCTCTTGTGGTGGGAGAAGAAGAAAGGATACATCTAGTGTTGAAGCAGGGTTTGAATGCTCATATCGTGAGGACGTGGGGAATACAGAGCTCTTCTAGAGCTGTGCACGGAAACTGGGCTTTTCTCTCAATTGAAGATGGATATTCTGGGAGCCCCTTCAATTGTAAATAAGGATTCAAGTCTCCTGTGGTCTCTCGAGAGAGAACTCGGGATTGCTCTTCAGGCACTGTAGGAAAAAAGGGCCTCAAGTGACGTTGCCTGGGGCTTCTCGTGGTATATGGCGATTGCAAAGGGAAGTATGGCTTCCATTTCGAGTTATGCCAGGGAACTCAGGGAGACACTCATATTGCCTCAGGGAAGAAAAGTTGTGAGGGGAAGTTCGTGATTGATCTCGAGTCAATGCAGAGGAATCGGGCTTCAATTCGCATTGAAAGTGGGTAATCCCAAAGTGTTTCTCGAATTTGGGCAGGAATCTTTCGGATCCCTCGAGCTGCAAAAGGGGCTTCACGGATCCTCTCAAGTTGTCTCTGGGAAGTCCAGAAACCTTTTTTAGTGTGGACAGCCTTTGGGATGCCTTTGGAGACAGTGCAGGGGAATAGGGTCTAATCTGGAGTTGAGGCGCTAACCTCAGTGTGCCTCTCCAGTTCCTACATGGATCACAGTGTTCCTACGAAGTTTCAAAAGGGGAGTCATGCCAAGTCTCTAGTTGAGGCATGGAACTCCACTAACTTTTCGAGTTGTAAAAGGGGTTGTTGGCCTCCTGTTGAGTTGATTTTCTGTCTTGGGGCTTTTTCTCTATGATGCACCTGGGAAATCAGGCCTCCCTGAGTGGTGTTATTTGATCCTGGGAGTTCCCTTTGAATTGGGACGGTGGAATCAGTCCTTATATTTAGCGGATGGTTAAATTGTTGTCTTTTTGAATTGTGGCACGACTCCCCGGGGTCCTCTCGAGTTTTAAGAGGACATAGGCCTCCTCTTCAGATTTGACAGAAACATCGGGATTAATTTCCATACGAAGCAGGGCAATCGATCCTCACCTTGAGATGACGAGTGGAAAACGGGTCTCTTCTTGAGCTGTGGCAGGAACCTCGCTGCTCCTCTTGAGTTTAGCCGGGTATCTCGGGGAAACTCTTCAGTTGCCTATAGTGTGCCGAGTATCCTTTCGAGTTTGAAGAGGGAATATGGGACTTCTCTTAAGACGCTGCAGCAGAAAAGGGCATCCTGTCGCGTGGAGTGGAGAATTTCATGGTTTATCTGGAGTTGCGGCTTGAAGCTTGGAGGTATTCTCGCATTATGACGGGAACCACTTGGACTTGCTAGTTTTGCCTCAGGGAAGTCAGGTCTCCTTTCCTGTTGAAAGTGGAACTTTGCGATTCCGTTGGAGTCGCTGCAGGGCATGAGGGCCACATTTAGACTTGAGTGGGTAAACTCAGTATTCCTTTCAAGTGACCACATGGATCTTGGTGTTGCTCTGATGGTTGCACTGGGGAATCAAGCCTAGTCTTTGTTGAGGAGGGAGCTCTACTTTACCCCCGAGTTGTAAAAGGACTATCAGGTCTGCTTTCTGTTTTAGCGGGAAATTTGCGCTTTTTCAAGAGTCTCAGCAGGGAACTCATGCCTCCGATCATGTTGCGAGTTGATACTCGGTGTTCCACTGGAGCTGCTGCAAACACAACACGACTCATCTCTAGTTGAGTGTGAACTCGGAGTCCTTTGAACATGCTGCAGTATCTACAGTGTTGCCCTCAAGTGTAAATAGATGTGACAGGACACGTCCTGTGGTACGAGGTGAAATTGGGATTCCTCTTCATTTGAACGTGGAACGCTCATTATCTTCAGCTGAGGTGTGATCACTGGCCTTTTCTTAAATTGTGGTGGGGAAAATTGGTTTTCTTCTCTCATTGGGACCGGTAGCTCTGGGAGACCCTTAAGTGGCATCAAGGAACTCAAGCCTAATCGAATTTTGAGAAGGAACTTGGGACTTTTGTCTACGTGCTGTAGGAAAAAAAAAGGGGGGCATCATCTTGCTTTGAAAGAGGAATTTCGAGGTTATTCTCGAGTTGCGGCAGGAAATGTGGTGATCCTCTCGAGTGACGATGGTTATATAAGGGAGCCTCCTGTGTTGTTTCTGGGAAGTCAGAACGCCTTTCCATTTGCAAGGGGAACCTCGGGATTCCTTTGGAGTCACTGCAGAGAAGTAGGTCTGCGTCTAGATTTGAGTCCGTTTAACTCAGAATTCCTCTCCAGTAGCTAAAGGGTTGCTCTCAAAATTGTCTTGGAGAGTCAGGCCTCGTCTCGTGTTCAGACATGGTACTCTACTTTCTTCTCGACTTGTAAAAGGAGTTGTAGGCCACAATTGAGTTAAGTTTTACCTGGAGATTTTGTAGAAAATCCTCAGGAGACAGGTCTTGTGAGTTGATATTCGAGGATATATTTGAATCTGTGCAGTGGAATCAGACAATATCTCGAGTGGGTGGGGACATTGGTACCTTTTCCAATTGTGTTTTGAAACCCGGAATTCTCCCGAGTTTCAAGGTGTTACCGGTCTCCTCATACTGTGCGACGAGAACGTCCGGATTCCATTCCAGACAAAGCGGGGGAATCGACTTTCATCTGGAAAAGAGGACTGGAAAACGGGACACTTTGTCAGTTGTGGCAGGAAGTTCGGTGTTCCTCTCGGTTCAGTTCAGTTCAGTCGCTCAGTCCTCTCCCACTCTTTGCGACCCCATGATTCACAGCACGGCAGACCTCTCTGTCCATCACCCTTTCCCACAGTTCATTCAATCTCATGTCCATCCAGTCGGTGATGCCATCCAGGCATCTCATTCTCCGTCGTCTACGTCTCCTCCCACCCCCAATCCCTCCCAGCATCAGACTCTTTTCCAGTGAGTCAACTCGTCACATGAGGTGGCCAAAGTATTGGAGTTTCGGCTTTAGCATCAGTCCTTCCAATGAACACCCAGGATTGATTTCCAAGGGACTCTCAAGAGTCTTCTCCAGCACCACAGTTCAAAAGCATCAATTCTTCGGCGATCAGCTTTTTTCACAGTCCAACTCTCACATCCATACATGACCACGGGAAAAATCATAACCTTGACTAGACGGAACTTATTTGCCAAAGTAATGTCTCTGCTTTTTAATATGCTATCTAGGTTGGTTATAAATTTCCTTCCAAGGAGTAAGCGTCTTTTAATTTCCTGGATGCAATCAGCATCTGCAGTTTTTTTTGGAGCCCCCCCAAAATGAAAGTCTGACGGTTTGCAAGGATTCCTCATCTATTTCCCATGAAGTGATGGGACCAGATGCCATGATATTCGTTCTCTGAATGTTGAGCTTCAAACCAAATTTTCACTCTCCTCTTTCACTTTCATCAAGATGCCTTTGAATTCCTCTTTAAATTCTGCCATAAGGGTGGCGTCATCTGCATATCTGAGGTTATTGATATTTCTTCCAACAATCTTGATTCCAGCTTGTGCTTCTTCCAGTCCAGCGTTCCTCATAAGGTCATCTGCATATAAATTAAATAAGCAGGGTGACAATATACAACCTTGACGTACTCCTTTTCCTATTTGGAACCAGTCTGTTGTTCCATGTCCAGTTCTAACTGTTGCTTCCTGACCTGCATAAAGGTTCCTCAAGAGGCAGGTCAGGTGATCTGGTATTCCCATCTCTTTCAGAGTGTTCCACAGTTTATTGTGATCCACACAGTCAAAGGCTTTGGCATAGTCAATGAAGCAGAAATGGATGTTTTTCTGGAACTCTCTTGCTTTCTCCATGATCCAGCGGATGTTGGCAATTTGATCTCTGGTGCCTCTGCCTTTTCTAAAACCTGCTTGAGCATCTGGGAGTTCACGGTTCACATATTGCTGAAGCCTTGCTTGGAGAATTTTGAGCATGACTTTAGTAGCATGTGAGATGAGTGCGATTGTGCGGTAGTTTGGGCATTCTTTGGCATTGCCTTTTTTTGGGATTGGAATGAAGACTGACCTTTTCCAGTCCTGTGGCCACTGCTGAGTTTTCCAAATTTGCTGGCATATTGTGTGAAGCACTTTCACAACATCATCTTTCAGGATTTGAAATAGCTCAATTGGAATTCCATCACCTCCACTAGCTTTGTTCATAGTGATGCTCTCTAAGGGCCACTTGACTTCACATTTCAAGATGTCTGGTTCCAGGTGAGTGATCACGCCATCGTGTTTATCTTTTTCCTGAAGATCATTTTTGTACAGTTCCTCTGTGTATTCTTTCCACCTCTTCTTAATATCTTCTGCTTCTGTTAGGTCCATACCATTTCTGTCCTTTATCGAGCCCATCTTTGCATGAAATGTTCCCTTGATATCTCTAATTTTCTGGAATGGTTATGTCAGTGTCACTTTTGAGTCGCCTAAAGGAGGTTAAGTAACTTGTCGAGTTTTAAGCGGGAATGTGGGATTTCTCCTGAGAGTCGGCAACGGAAAAGTTGAACATCTCGCCTTGAGGGCAGAATCTTGTGATTTTTCTCGAGTTGTGGCGGGAAGCTTTGGGTTCCTCTTGAGCTGTGACGGGGAATTCAGGAACTCGCTCGTGTCATTCCAGGGAAGTCAGGTCTCATTTCGTGTTGGAAGGGGAACCTCGGGATTTCTCTCGAGGTGTGGCAGAGGAATAAGGCCGCATCTAGCGTTGTGTACATAAACTGTGTGCTCCTCCTCAGTGGGGACGACTATGTCGGGGAAGTTTTGAGTTGTATAAAGGGTGTCAAGTACCCATTCAAATTTCAAGCGGGAATTTGGGATTTTTCTTGTGACTCTGCAGTGGAAATGTTCCTCATCACGCATTGCGTGGAGAATCAGGTTGTTTTTCTCGGGTTGCGGCGGGAAGCTTGGTATTCTTCTCAAATTGTGACGGGGACCTTATGAACTTGCTCATGTTGCCCCAGGGAAGTCAGGATTCCTCTCGTGTTGAAAGAGGAACCTCGGGATTTCCCTCGAGGCACAGTAGAGCAATAGGGCCCCATCTTGCGTTGAGTCGGTCAACTGTGTTTTCCTCTCCAGTGGCGACAGGGATCTCGGGGTTGCTATGAAGGTTCTGCTGGGGAGTCAGGTTTCGTCTCGATTTGAGGCATGGAATTCTGCTTTCCTTTCGAGTTGTAAAATGGGATCCAGTACTCTTGTCTTGATCAGGCTGTTCATTAGCGCTTTTTTTATAGGCTCAGCATGGGTGTCAGGATTCCCATCACATTGTGAGGGGATCGTCGGTTTTCCATTGGAGCTTTGCTAGATCATCAGGACCTACTGTGATTGGAGGTGGAACACAGAGTCATTTATCCTTGCATCAGGACCCTCGGGAGTGCCCTCGAGTTTCAATAGGAGACAGAGGCCTTATCTTTTGGTGGGAGAGGAAGAAAGGATTCCTCTAAATTTGAAACAGGGTTTTAACGATCATATCGTGAGGAGGTGGGGAATACAGAGCTCTTCTTGAACAGTGGATAGAAACTCAGGGATTCACTCGGCTGAAGATGGGTATTCTGTGAGCCACTTGAATTGTAAATAGGGATTCAAGCCTCCTATGTTATCTTGATAGTCAACTCGGGATTGCTCTCCAGGCGCTGCAGGAAAAAAAGGGCCTCATGTGAAGTTGCCTCGGTCTTCTCGTGGTTTTTGGCGAGTTGAGAAGGGAAGTTTGGATTTCCTTTCGAGTTACGCCAGGAACTCAGGGAGACACTCGTATTGCCTCAAGGAAGTCAATTTGCAAGGGGAAGGTTGTGATTGTTCTCGAGGCAATGCAGAGGAATCGGGCTTCAATTCACATTGAAAGGGGTAATGCCAGAGTGTTTCTAGGTTGGGGGCAGGAAACTGTCGGATCCCTCGAGTTGCAAAAGAGGCCTCACGGAGCATCTCAAGTTGTCTCTGAGAAGTCCGGAATCCTTTTGAGCTGTGAGAAGCCTTTGGGATGTCTTTCGAGTCAGTGCAGGGAAATAGAGTCTGATCTGGAGTTGAGGCGCTACCTCAGGGTGTCTCTCCAGTTCTGACATCGGTCTCAGACTTCCTATGAAGTTTCAACAGGGGAGTCATGCCACGTCTCTTGTTGAGGCTTGTAACTCCGCTATCTTTTCGAGTTGTCCAAGGGGTGGGAGGCCTCCTGTTGAGTTCACTTTCTGTCCTGGGGCTTTTCCTCCATGATGCACCTGCGAAGTCAGGCCTCCCTTATTGGTGTTACTTGATCCCGGGAGTTGTCTTTGAATCAACACAGTGGAATCAGTCTTTATTCGAGCGGATGGGATAATCAGTGTCTTTTTGAATTGCGACACGACTCCCCAGGGTCCTATCGAGTTTCAAAGGGACAGAGGCCTCCTCTTCACATTCAACAGGAACATCGGGATTAATTTCCAGACAAAGAAGGGGAATCGATCCTCACCTCGACATGACGAGTGGAAAACTGGTCTCTTCTTGAGTTGTGGCAGGAACCTCGCTGCTCCTCTCGAGGTTGGTCTGGTATCTCGGGGAACTCTTTGAGTTGCATATAGGGTGCTGAGTATTCTTTCGAGTTTGAAGAAGGAATGTGGGATTTCTCTTGAGATGTTAAGCAATTAGACTATCCCTGCTGCTAGAGCTGCTGCATCCATTCAACTGTGGAAATGCAGGCTAAAAAAAACCCGCATCTTTCCGAGAAGTTCTCCAAATGGATTTAGGAACAACACGTTTGCAAACCAGAGTTGATGACATGCATGTCCATGGAAACAAGACACGTCTCAACAAATGCACTACACATGATTCCTAGACATACATTCCATGCAAAACGGATCACAAATCCAGAAGGAAATGGAGCAGACATTAGACATGAGCTCTGAGTCTTCACACACAATACAGAATGGCACTACACAAAGAGTAACCAGGGAACAGTGAACTTTGTCAAATCCAAGATTTGGACTCTGGGAAAGACCTTCTGAAAAATGCAGACGAGACATCCCACATTGGGAGACAACTGTTTGAATACACAGAACTTAGGTAGGATTTGGCTCTTAAAACACAAAACACATGATCACAAACGAGCCTGAAGGAGGGGTCTGAAAGGACTACAGGTGAAGGAAGGGACCCGGAGAGTACACCGAATGATGCCCAGTACTGAGGGCCTGAGAAATAAGATCTAGCTGCACTTCCCGAGACGCATGTTACCCTGGACTAGGCCTGTTCTACCTGGAGTCTCAGAGAGATGGACAGTGAGGAAGGGGAAGAGAAATCCTTGGCATTTCTATCACTCACAGCAAACACTTAGAAGGAGAAGGCAAGTATCAACCCCACCGACGGTGACATTCCCTGAAACGCAATAGCTAGGAGTCCGTCTAACTCAGGAGGGAAGCCCCTGTTCTCAGAGAACTGCAAGAGATGGATGAAAGAAGGTGAAGTCCACCAATCCAGTGGAAAATAAGCTGTGCTCACGGATCAAAAGAATTCCTCCTGGTAAGATGATGTCGGTTCCCCCTCCCCCCGACCCCCACCGTGGGGCAATCCAGAGTTTCCACGCTATTCCTCTCAAAATACCAACAGCTTTTCTCAGGGTAATATAACCAAAGAATTCCAAAATGTCTATGGAAATATTAAGAGTCAAAGGAGTCAATGCAATCTGCCGCAAAGTCGTGAAATGGACATCACAGGCTGCCTGATAGCCAGTTAGACTATCACACTAGGATCATCAGGACAGCATGGTTCTGGGAAGAAATGAAACACGCAGAACCAGATCCATGGAATGGAATTAAGGGTCCAGAAATAAACCCAAGCTTCTATGGTCAATTCATTGACGCCAAAGGAGAGTACACAATACGAATGGGAACAAGAGCCTCTGCAACGAAAGACAATGGGAATTGGAGATGGTTCCATCTGAAAAATCACATTGGCTTTTGGTCTCATAACACCTCAGATTCAGTGAAACACATCAACACAAAACTGAAGAGATGAAAGTCCTGGAAATAAACAAGGGACATTGGCTTCTTAATGTCAGGGACTTCTCAACATGTGTGGGGGGTGAAGCAAAATTGGGTGTCTTCAAGTCAAGCAAACAGGAAACTAAAGGACAACAATGGGCTTGCATCCATCTGAACAGCTATGCAACAGAAAAGCTAAGCATTCACAAATCAAAATGGTAACAAACTGAACACAAAAGAATATTTGCAAGCAGAATATCGGCAAAGGGGTTCCTTCGTAAAAGAGAGTGAGAAATCCCACCACTAAGTCTCCCAGAATTGACCACAGACGAATCCCTTCCCCTCACACAAACTCCAGTCCCAAATCATTACCTCACTCGAAAGGAAAAACTATAGACTCACCCTAGGTCAATATTATACATGTGTACATGCATTCACAGTTTGTGAGCATCCACAGGAGAGACACAGAGAAGAGACAGACTGAATTTGGACAGGTCATAAAAGAGACGGAACGAGGGACAGAGACTGAACAATGGAGAGAGGAAATGAGTCAATTTCACAGAATTTGCATGAATCTCTCCTGAGGATGGAAACAATGACAGTGCCTATTCCCCCTCGATGATTAGACTCAAAGACAAGGATATGGGGAGCCACTGTTGGAACAGCCTCCCCCTCCCCTCGAGGCTGAGTGGGACACTTGAGTAGGACGAGGAAGGTTGATATCAGAAGGGGCGATGTCTGAATATGACCTTCCGATCCTCCCAATGCGGGGGTCAAGAAATAGGCAGGAAGGGGACTGCCTTCGCCCAGGTCCCAGAGACCATCCAGGCCTGATTCTGCCCCATTCTGTGCTAGGTCAGCCCTGTGTGGAATCCTTCCTTTGGGAATTCTGTGTCCAAGCTCCTTTTGATGGAGGCCCAAAGTTTGAAAGGGCACTGGAGCTCTTCGTAAGCTGACAGACCTAGGCAGGAGATGGGAGAGGGACCCCCACTCTGCACACAAAGAGACTGGGGAAACCCTGCGGGGCACATGTCTTGCCCAGGGCCACATCATTCCTGAGAAGAAGGAGCCTGGGTTGAAAGCAGCTCTGTCCTCAGAGCTCAGGCTCTGGCTGCACCAAGTTCTCCCCAAGGCTGTTGGATGCGGTGTGTAGGTGTCACTTTGCCTGCACGTGGACCAAGGGCATTGGGGGACAGCCAGAAACCAGAGGTTCCATTTGGGAGCTTATGGAAGGGACCTCAGCCACGAACCCATGAAATGATGACACTTCCTGGCAACAGAACCCAACAGAACCCACAACCCATGTATCCAGGCCTCCCCAGCGGAAAGAAGCCCCAAGCCAGATCACTTGCTGTCAAGATGTTCTGCTGCTTGCCCCTGCTAAGAGGCCGGGGCCTCAGGAGAGCTCACAGGCACAGTGTGTGGGAATGTGGTCGACGCTGGCTCAGGCACCCCCCTCCTCGAGAGGCCTCTGGCCCTTTGCCCAAAGGAACAGAAAGGTACCAGGGGAGCCCCAGACCGGGTCCAGTCACATCTCCCATCTCACGCGGGGAAGACTGAGGCCTTTCGCTGTGTGTGGATGGGGGTTTCTCCGGGTGTGTCGAACTCAAGCAAGCCCAGCCACATGAGGGTCAGGAGTCCATGGGCTGCTTGTGGCCACACCCCAGGGGAGAGCAGGCTGGGTGGCATGAGGAGAGTCCGGGCAGTGCCAGCTGCCCATGCTGGCCGCACACCCTCATGAGGTCCTCCGTTCTTCCGGGTGCGTATCTGAGCAGACACTTGTGTCTCTGGTCTTTCTTGGAGCAGAAGGGCAGGCAGGCAGAAGCAGCAGCCATCCTGGCCAGGCACATCTCAGAAATATCGAAGCAGGGCTGGCTGATGGTCACTATCATTGCAGATCGTCCCAACTGAGGTGCCCCTGAGGGGCACACCCTATCCACCTCCCAGAGGGAGGGCTCAGCGCACCAGCCCCCTGCCCTGGAGGCTAAGTACAGGCCCCAGGTGAGAGTGGCCTCGGAGGGCTCAGCCCAAATGGCGTTGAAGAGGAAGAGGGCAAGGCCTGCTGCTCAGACACCACCCAGCACACAACCCGGGGCCCAGTGTCAGGCTGCCACGAACTCAGCACAGCTGGCTCTGACCCAGAGCTCTGAGAAGCCCTGCCTCGGAGGCAGCTGGAGGACCTGGAGCCCAGCAAGGCAGAGCACAGAGGTGAGGCGGCTGGGGCTGCTCCATGTGAGTGTGGGGAGGCGGTGCTGAGCCACAGAGAGAGGAGTCTCCCAGAGCTGGGGCTGGGCCTGGACCAAAGGCTGGCCTCACTCCACCCTTCTTGGAGACTGCAGAGAAGACTCCGATGGTGGCCTTCTTAGTGAATCTCTAGGAAGCTTTCTGGCCCATTTAGGCACATGGCAAGGCTGGCCTGTGGCAAACTCTTCTTCTCCCCCAGCTCTAGCTCTGGCCGTCAAACTCAGCCAGGCTCCATGTCTAAGACCTGTCACTAAGGAGGAGGAGAGAGGTCCAAGTGCAGGACCCAGGGATCCAGTGAAGGGAGACCGAGACCTGAGACGTCCCCTCCCAATGACACAGGGCCAGCCGGGTACTGGCCAGCACCCTCAGCACATCGGATTTCTGTGCCAGGATGACCCCCAGCCCCAGGCCCCGATGTCCCACCCGGCCTTCCAGAAACTCCAACTCCACGTGCACTTGCTCCTTCTTAGGCTTTGGCAGCAGAACCCCAGTCAAGGCCTGAGTGACCACATGTGCAGAGGCAGCCTGCCCTGGCTCCTGCAAAGGACTCAGACCCCCACCATGACTGTCCCACCCCACAGGGAGAAGAGGCCCCTGCTCTGGACAGAGACCCAGAGCCCTTTGGCAACCAAATCATCCAGGGGCGCGGTTGGCGCTGCAGCCTCCATCCCTGTATGTTCTCCATGGATGCTGTCCACTCCCTCCCCACCCAGGGGAGACTGAATTTCCTTAACCTGAGCTGATTTTCATCAGGGTCCTAGGCATTTTTCTCCTCCTCTTTATTTTCTTTTATAGCTTTCTGTATATTTTGCTCCTAAGTGTGTGTCAATAAAGCTTCCTTCGTTGATGCCAGTTGGGAATATGGAGGCGTTCACAATGCTGTGTAAGCATCACCACTGTCTACATTGGGACGTCCTCATTCTATCCACCCTCACTTCAAAAAAAAAAAAAAAGCCTCGATTCATGGCAAGCAGTCCCCATCCAACTCTCCTCCGCCTGAAAACATTGAGTCGTCTTCTCTCTGCATTTCTTCCCATCCTTTCGGGGTCCCCAGTCAATGCCAATCACTAAAATGAGAGGAAACTGGATTTTGCTCTGACTAAAGGTGAATGTTATAGTCTCTCAGTATTGTTAGTCTTGGCATTCCCGTGAATTCTACAGTCCATGGAATTCTCTAGGTCAGAATCCTGGAGTCGGTAGCTTTTCCTTTCTCCAGGGGATTGTGCTGATTCCCCACATATTTTAAGACCAAACTGGAGAATTCTGGTTTCTATGTCATTTGAAGGATCCTTTGGGTATCTGATAGGACCAGGTAGATCTTTTCAAGATGTCATCTGCCAAACGAAGCCCTCTTGGCAAATGTGTTCAGAATCTCCAGGTAGCATTGCTGTTGCAAGTGGGACACCTCAGGCACAAGAGAAAGGCTGAGTTCTTCCGCTGGCACAAACAAACTCCCAGCAATAAACCAGGCAGGAGAAATGGAAAGATATACCCACACCAACAAAGGGACAAATATTCCTCAGAACACGAGGCCAGAGAAAGACCCATCATTCTTGTGGCCCCCACACGCTGGAAAAAATCAGTGATCAGGAAGGAAACAGAAGAAACATGTGCAGGTCCAATTAGAGGCAATGCACATGGCTAGTGTAGCTCAGAGACAGCCTGACGCTTCGCATGGACATGTGGGCAAAGGGAAACACAGTGCAAGTGGTGCGGTCATCATCTCAGAGCTAGGTGCTCAGGATGGTGACAACCGAGCTTCAGGACCACGAGAGGGAGTGGAGGGCCTAGCAGAGCGCATAGACATTTCTCTCGCTCTCTGGCAGAAGAGTGTGACAGACCCATCAAAGTTCCACAGGAGCATCTCTTGACAGTAAGTGCCCAGCCTCCGTGTGGATCCCACTCCACTTCTGGCACGGTTGTTCCTCTCCTCTGAAATGCTCACCTCTGGTGGTCCGAAACGGCAGGCCTGCTGGGCGCCTGTGGAGTCGAAACTCACTTCAACTACTCACACAGCCAAGGACACTCAAGGATGCTTGTGGCCTCTGGCTCAAAGATGGAAGATCAGCACCCTGTCAACCCGACCTGGGGATCGGTGCTGAAAGGGAGGCCGCACCCGACTCCCTTTTCACTGGACACAGCGTCCCTGCTGCTAGAGCTGCTGAATCCATTCATCTGCGGAAATGCAAGCTAAAAAACCCCCATCTTTCCAAGAAGGTCTACAAAAGAGTTTATGAGCAACGCATTTGGAAACCAGAGGGGTTGACATGCATGTCCATGGAAACTTGACACCTCTCAACAAAGGCACTTCAAATGAGTCCTAGACATACGTTCCATGCAAAACGTTTCACAAATCCAGAAGGAAATGGAGCAGACATTAGACATGAGCTCTTAGTCTCCACACACAATACAGTAAGGCACTACACAAAGAGTAACCAGGGAACACAGTGAACGTTGTCTAACCAAGATTTGGACTCTGGGAAATAGGGTCTGTAAAACACAAACGATACCTCCCAAGCTGGGAGACAACTGTTTACAGACACAGAACTTAGGCAGGATTTGGCTGCTAATACACAAATGACATGAACAAAAACGAGCCTGAAGGAGAGGACTGTGAAGGGACACCAGGCGAAAGAAAGGACACAGAGAGTACACTGAGTGATGCCCAGCATTGAGGGCCTCAGAAACACGGTCTAGCTGCACTCCCTGAGACTCGTGGGATCCCGGACTTGGCCTGTTCTACAAAGAAGCTCAGAGAGATGGACAGTGAGGATGGGGAAGAGAAATCCTTGGCATTTCTAACACTCACTGCAAACGCTTAGAAGGACAAGGCAAGGATCAACCCCACCGACAGTGACATTCCTTGAAAGGCAATAGCTAGGAGTCCATCTAACCCAGAGGGAAGTCCGTCTTCTCAGAGAACTGCAAGAGATGGATGAAAGAAGGTGAAGCCCACAAATCCAATGGAAATTAAGCTGTGCTCACGGAGAAGAAGAATTCCTCCTGGAAAGATGATGTCAGTTCCCCATCCCCCCCGATCCCTACAGTGGGGCATTACAGAGGTTCCACGCTATTCCTCTCAAAATACCAACTGCTGCTCTCAGGGCATTATAACCAAAGAAATCCAAAATGTCTATGGAAACACAAAGGAGACAAAAGGGTCAATGCGATCTGCCGCAAAGCCCTGAAATGGACATAGCAGGCTGCCTGATAGCCAATTTGATTATCACACCAGGATAACAGGACAGCATGGTACTGGGAAGAAACGAAACATGCAGAACCAGATCCATGGAATGGAATTGAGGGTTCAGAACTAAACCCAAGCTTCTATGGTCAATTCATTGACGCCAAAGGAGGGGAGGCGATAAGAATGGGAACAAGAGCCTCTGCAACGAAAGGACGTGGGAAATGGAGATGGTTCCATCTAAACAATCACATTGGCTTTTGGTCTCAGAACACGTCAGATTCAGTGAAACACATCAACGCAAAGCCTGAAGTGATGAAACTCCTGGAAATAAGCAGGGGCCATAGGGTCCTCCTTGTCAAGGATTTCTCAACATGTGTGTGTGGGGGGGAGGCAAAATTGGGTCTCTTCAATTCAAGGAAACAGGAAACCAAGGGACACCCACCAGCTTCCCTCCACTTGAACAGCTTTGCAACAGAAAAACTAAGCATTCACAAATCAAAATGGTAACAAAGTGAACACACAAGCATATTTGCAAGAAGAATATCGGAGAAGGGGTTATTATGTAAGAGAATGAGAACTCACACCACTAAATCTCCCAGAACAAACCCCAGGCCTAACCCTTCCCCTAACACCAACTCCAACCCCAAAACTTTACCTTACTCAAAATGAAACCCTAAAGCATCAGCCTAGGCCAAAAATATACATGCGTACATGCCTTCATAGGCATGAGAGCATCCATAGGGGAGACACAGAGTGGAAGAGACAGACTGAATTTGGAAAGGTCAAGAAAGAGAGGAAACGAGGGAGAGAGACTGAACAATTCAGAGAGGAAATGAGTCGATTTCACAGAATTTGAATGAATCTCCCTTGAATTTGCAAAAAATGACTGTGTCTATTCTCTTGCAAGTGGTAAAATGACCCACGATAATGGGACTCCAAGACAAGGATGCGGGGAGCCACTGTTGGGGAGACCTTTCCACCCCTCGAGGCTGAATGGGACACTTGAGTAGGACGAGGAAGGTTGATATCAGAGGAGGCGATGTCTGAATATGACTTTCTGGCCCTCCCAATCCGGGGGTCAAGAAATAGGCAGGAATGGAACTGCCTTTTCCCAGGTAACATATGCCATCCAGGCCTGATTCTACCCTTTTCTGTGTTAGGTCAGCCCTGTGTTGAATCCATCCTTTGGGAAGTCTCAGTGTCCAAGCTCCATGTGAGAGCGCCCAAAGTTTGAACAGGCACTGGAGCTGTTCGTAGGTTGACAGACCTAGGCAGGAAATGGGAGAGTGAGCCCCACTCTGCAGATGGAGAGACATGAAACCCTGCAGGGCACATGGCTTGCCCAGGGCCACATCACTTCTGAGAAGAAGTAGCCTGAACTGAAAGCAGCTGTGTCCTCAGAGCTCAGACCCTGGCTGCACCCAGGTTTCCCCAAGGTTGTGGGGTAGGCTGTGTGGGTGTCACTGTGCCTGCACGTGGCCTAAGGAAGTGGGGGAACAACCAGAAACACAGAGGTTCCCTTGGGGAGCTTTGTGGAAGGGACCTCAGCCACGAACCAGGAAATGTTGTCATTTCCTGGCAACAGAACCCAACAGAACCCGCAACCTGTGTATCCAGGCCTGGCCAGTGGAGAGGAGCCCCTGGCCAGATCGCTTGCTGTCAAGATGTTTTGCTGTTTGCCCCTGCCCAGGGGCCGGGTCCTCAGGCGAGCTCATCGGCCGAGTGTGTGGGAATGCCGTCGATGCTGGCTCAGGGGTCCCCCGAGAGGCCTCTGG
The DNA here is from genome assembly GCF_049115385.1 of Moschus berezovskii. Lineage (NCBI taxonomy): Eukaryota > Metazoa > Chordata > Mammalia > Artiodactyla > Moschidae > Moschus > Moschus berezovskii. The sequence continues at coordinate 113,795,403 of NC_142467.1, read as the reverse complement.
CCCTTTGCCCGAAGGGACAGAAAGGTAACAGGGGAGGCCCAGGCCGGGTCCGGCCACTTCTCCCATCCCACCCTGGGAAGCCTGAGGCCTTTCCCTGTGTGTGGATGGGGGTTTCTTGGGGTGTGTCTGCCTCAAGCACGCCCAGCTGCATGTGGGTCAGGAGCCTGTGGGATGCTTGTGTCCACACCCCAGGGGAGAGCAGGCTGGGTGTCATGGGCAGAGTCCGGGCAGAGCTGGCTGCCCAGGCTGAACTCACGTCCTCATGGGGGTCTCCGACTTCCTGGGTGGGTATCTGAGACACACGTCTCCCTGGTCTTTCTGGGAGTAGAAGGGCAGGCGGGCAAAAGCAGCAGCCATCCTGGCCAGGCTCAGCTCAGAAATATTGAAGCGGGGCTGGCTGATGGTTACTCTAATTGCAGATCGTCCGAGGGGCACACCACATCCACCTCCCAGAGGGAGGGCTCAGAGCACCAGCCTCCTACCTGGGAGGCCCAGTGCAGGCTCCAGGTGAGCGTGGTCACAGAGGGCTCAGGCCACCTGGCGATTAGGAGGAGGCGGGCAAGACTTGCTGCCCAGACGCCACCCAGCACACACCCCGGGGCCCAGTCTCAGGCTGCCATGGAGCTCAGCACAGCCGGCTGTGACCCAGAACTCCGAGATATCCTGCCTCGGATGCAGCAGGAAGAACTGGAACTCAGTATGGCAGAGCACAGAGGTGAGTTGGCTGGGGCTAATGCCTGTGAGTGTGGGGACGCGGTGCTGAGCCACACAGGGAGGAGTCCCACAGAGCTGGGGCTGGGCCTGGATCAAAGGCTGGTCTCATACCACCCATCTTGGAGACTTCAGAGAAGACTCCGATGCTGTGACTTCTTAGCGAATCTCTAGGAAGCTTTCGTGCCCACTTAGGGACATGGAAATGTTGGCCTGTGGCAAATTTTTCTTCTCCCACAGCTCTAGCTCTGGACATTAAACTCAGCCAGCCTCCACGTCCAAGACCTGTCCCTAAGGAGGTGGGAGCTCAAGGAGCAGGACCCAGGGATCCACTGAGGGGAGATCGAGACCTGAGATGTCCCTCCCAATGTCATGGGGCCAGTCGGGTACTGGCCAGCAACCCTCAGCACATCCGAAATCTGTGCCTGCACGACCGCCAACCCAGGCACTGATGTCCCACCCCACCTTCCAGAAACTCCACCTCCATGTGCACTTGCACCTGCTCGGGCTTTGGTGGCAAAACCCAAGTCAGGGATTGAGTGACTACTTTCACAGCGGCAGCCTGACCTGCCTCCTACCAAGGACTGAGATGCCCACCATGACTGTCCAAACCTTGCAGGGAGAACAGGCCCCTGCTCTGGACAGAAGCCCAGAGCCCTTTGGTAACCACATCATCCAGGGGCGTGGTTGGCTCTGCATCTCCATCCCTGTGTGTTCCCCATGGACGCCGTCCACTCCCTCCCCACCCAGGGGAGATTTACATTCCTTACCCTGAGCTGATTTTCATCAGGGTCCTAGGCATTTTTCTCCTCGTCCGAAATGCAGTACTTGGATGCAATCTTAAAAGCGACAGAATGATTTCTGTTCGTTTCCAAGGCAAACCATTCAATATTACAGTAATCCAGGCCTATGCCCCAACCAGTAACGCTGAACAAGCCGAAGTTGAACGGTTCTATGAAGACTTACAAGACCTTTTAGAACTAACACCCAAAAATATGTCCTTTTAATTATAGGGGACTGGAATGCAAAAGTAGGAAGTCAAGAAACACCTGGAGTAACAGGCAAATTTGGCCTTGGAGCATGGAATGAAGCAGGGAAAAGGCTAATAGAGTTTTTTCAAGAAAACGCACTGGTCATAGCAAACACCCTCTTCCAACAACACAAGAGAAGACTCTACACGTGGACATCACCAGATGGTCAATACCGAAATCAGATTGATTACATTCTTTGCAGCCAAAGATGTAGAAGCTGTATTCAGTTAGCAAAAGCAAGAGCAGGAGCTAACTGGCTCAGATCATGAACTCCTTATTGCCAAATTCAGACTTAAATTGAAGAAAGTAGGGAAAACCACTAGACCATTCAGATATGACCTAAATCAAATCCCTTATGACTATATAGTGGAAGTGAGAAATAGATTTAAGGGACTAGATCTGATAGATAGAGTGCCTGATGAACTCTGGACGGAGGTTCGTGACATTGTACAGGAGACAGGGACCAAGAGCATCCCCATGGGAAAGAAATGCAAAAAAGCCAAATGTCTGTCTGAGGAGGCCTTACAAATAAATAGCTGTGAAAAGAAGAGAAACAAAAAGCAAAGGAGAAAAGGAAAGATATAAGCATCTGAATGCAGAGTTCCAAAGAATAGCAAGGTGAGATAAGAAAGCCTTCCTCAGTGATCAATGCAAAGAAATAGAGGAAAACAACAGAATAGGAAAAACAAGAGATCTCTTCAAGAAAATTAGAGATTCCAAGGGAACATTTCATGCAATGATGGGCTCGATAAAGGACAGAAATGGTAGGGACCTAACAGAAGCAGAAGATATGAAGAAGAGGTGGCAAAAATACACAGAAGAACTGTACAAAAAAGATCTTCACGAGCAAGATAGTCACGATAACGTGATCACTGACCTAGAGTCAGACATCTTGGAATGTGAAGTCAAGTGGGCCTTAGAAAGCATCACTACGAACAAAGCTAGTGGCGGTGATGGATTTCCAATTGAGCTATTTCAAATCTTGAAAGATGATGCTGTAAAAGTGCTACACTCAATATGCCAGAAAATTTGGAACACTCAGCAGTGGCCACAGGACTGGAAAAGGTCAGTCTTCATTCCAATCCCGAAGAAAGGCAATGCCAAAGAATGCTCAAACTACCGCACTATTGCACTCATCTCACTCGCTACTAAAGTCATGCTCAAAATTCTCCAAGCCAGACTTCAGCAATATGTGAACTGTGAACTCCCAGATGTTCAAGCGGGTTTTAGAAAAGGCAGAGGCACCAGAGATCAAATTGCCAACATCCACTGGATTATGGAGAAAGCAAGAGAGTTCCAGAAAAACATCTATTTCTGCTTCATTGACTATGCCAAATCCTTTGACTGTGTGGATCATAATAAACTGTGAAAATTCTGAAAGAGATGGGAATACCACACCAACTGACCTGCCTCTTGAGAAACCTGTATGCAGGCCAGGAAGCAACAGTCAGAACTGTACATGGAACAACCGATTGGTTCCAAATTGGAAAAGGAGTACGTCAAGGCTGTATATTGTCACCTTGTTTATTTAACTTATATGCAGTGTACATCATGAGGAACGTTGGGCTGGAAGAAGCACAAGCTGGAATCAAGATTGCTGGGAGAAATATCAGTAATCTCAGATATGCAGATGACACTACCCTTATGGCAGAACGTGAAGAGGAACTCAAAAACCTCTTGATGAAAGTGAAAGAGGAGAGTGAAAAGGTTGGCTTGAAGCTCAACATTCAGAAAACAAAGATAATGGCATCTGGTCCCATCACTTCATGGGAAATAGATGGAAAAACAGTGGAAACAGTGTCAGACTTTATTTTTTTGGGCTCCAAAATTACTGCAGATGCTGACTGCAGCCATGAAATTAAAAGACGCTTACTACTTTGAAGGAAAGTTATGACCAAATTTGATAGTATATCCAAAAGAAGAGACATTACTTTGCCAACCAAGGTCCGTCTAGTCAAGGCAATGGTTTTTCCCGTGGTCATGTATGGATGTGAGATTTGGATTGTGAAGAAAGCTGATCACCCAAGAAGAAAGCTGATCACCCAAGAATTGATGCTTTTGAACTGTGGTGTTGGAGAAGACTCTTGAGAGTCCCTTGTACCGCATGGAGATCCAACCAGTCCATTCTAAGGGAGATCGATCCTGGGTGTTCATTGGAAGGACTGATGCTAAAGCTGAAACTGCAATACTTTGGCCACCTCATGCGACGAGTTGACTCACTGGAAAAGACTCTGATGCTGGGAAAGTTTGGGGGCGGGAGGACAATGGGACGACCGAGATTGAGATGGCTGGATGGCATCACCGACTATGTGGACATGAGTTTGAGTGTACTCCGGGAGTTGCTGATGGATAGGGAGGCCTGGCGTGCTGTGATTCATGAGGTCGCGGGGAGTCGGACAGGACTGAGTGACTGAATTGAACTGAACTGAACTGACTGATAGCTTTCTGTATATTTTGCTAGTAAGTGTGTGTCAATAAAATTTTCTTCCTTGATGCCAGTTGGGAATATGAAGGCCTTCACAATGCTGTGTAAGCATCAACACTGTCTACATTTGGACACCCTCATTCTATCCCCCCCCCCCCACTTCTAGCAAAGCCTGTATTCATTGCAAGCAGTCCCCGTTCCACTCTCCCCCGCCTGAAAACATTGAGTCTTCTTCTCTCTGCATTTCTTCCCATTTTTGGGGGTTCAACCATCAATGCCAATCACTAAAATGTGAGGAAACTGGATTTTGCTCTGACTGAAGGTGAACGTTATAGACTCTCAGTATTGTTAGTCTTGGCATCCCCATGAATTTTACCATCCATGGAATTCTCTAGGCCAGAATCCGTGAGTTGGTAGCTTTTCACTCCTCCAGGGGATTGTGCTGACTCCCCACATATTGGAAGACCAAACTGGAGAATTCTGGTTTCTATGTCATTTGAAGGATACTTTGGGTATCTGAAAGGACCGTGTAGGTCCTTTCAAAATGTCATCGGGCAAACGAAGCCCTCTCAGCAAATGTGTTCAGAATCTCCAGGTAGGCATTGCTGTTGTAAGTGGGACACCTCAGGCACAAGAGAAAGGCTGAGTTCTTCCGCCGGCATAAAAAAACTCACAGCAATAAACCAGGAAGGAGAAATGGAAAGATAAACCCACACCAACAAAGGGAAAAGTGTTCCTCAGAACACAAGACCAGAGAAAGACCCACCATCATTGTGGCCCCCACATGCTCAAGAAAATCAGTGCTTGGGAAGGAAACAGAAGAAACATGCACAAGTCCAATGAGAGGCAATGCACATGGCTAGTGTAGCTCAGAGACAGCCTGACGCTTTGCATGTATACGCGGGCAAAGGGAAACACAGTGCAGGTGGCGGTGGTCATCATCTCAGAGCTAGGTGCTCAGGATGGTGATAACCAGCCTTTGGGACCCAAAGAGGGAGCGGAGAGCCTAGCAGAGCCCACAGACATCTCTCTCACTCTCTAGCAGAAGAGTGTGCCAGACCCATCAAAGTCCCACAGAAGCATCTCTTGATGATCAGTGCCCAACCTCAGGGTGGATCCCACTCCACTTCTGGCACGGTTGTTCCTCTCCTTTGAGATGCTCACCTCTGTCGTTCCGAAGCTGCAGGCAAGCTGGGTGCCTGTGGAGACGAAACTCCCTTCAGCTGCTCACACAGACAAGGACACACAAGGATGCCTGTGGCCTCTGGCTCACGGATGGAAGATCAGTGCCCTGTCAACCTGAAATGGGGATCGGTGCTGAAAGGGAGGCCGCACCAGACTCCCCTTTCACTGGACACAGCGTCCCTGATGCTAGAGCTGCCGAATCCAATCATCTGTGGAAATGCAAGCTGAAAAACACCCATTTTTCCGAGAAGGTCTCCAAAAGAGTTTAGGAACAATGCATTTGGAAACCAGAGGGGATGACATGCATGTCCATGAAAATATGACACCTCTCAATAATTGCACTTCAAATGATTCCTAGACATATGTTCCATTCCAAACGGTTCACAAATGCAGAAGGAAATGGAGCAGACATTAGACATGAGCTCTTAGTTTTCACACACAATACAGAAAGGCACTACACAAAGAGTAACCGGGGAACACAGTGAAATTTTTAAAATCCAAGATTTGGCCCATTTTTTGATTGGGTCACTTATTTTTCTGGAAATGAGCTGCAGGAGATGGTTGTATATTTTGGAGATTAATCCTTTATCAGTTGCTTCATTTGCTATTATTTTCTCCCATTTTGAAGGCTGTCTTTTCACCTTGCTTATAGTTTCCTTTGCTGTACAGAAACTTTTGATTTTATTTAAGTCCCATTTGTTTATTTTTGCTTTTATTTCCAATATTCTGGGAGGTGGGTCATGGAGGATCCTGCTGTGATTTATGTCGGAGAGTGTTTTGCCTACGTTCTCCTCTAAGAGTTTTATAGAATCTGGTCTTACATTTAGCTCTCTAATCTATTTTGAGTTTATTTTGTTGTGTGGTGTTAGGAAGTGTTTTAGTTTAATTCTTTTACAAGTGGCTGACCTGCTTTCCCAGCACCACTTGTTAAAGAGACTGTCTTTTCTCCATTTTATATTCTTGCCTCATTTGTCAAAGATAAGATTTCCATAGCTGCGTGGATTTATCTCTGGGCTTTCTATTTTATTCCATTGATCAATGTTTCTGTCTTTATGCCAGTACCATACTGTCTTGATGACTGTGGCTTTATAGTAGAGCCTGAAGTCCAGCAGGCTAATTCCTCCAGTTCCATTCTTCTTCTTCAAGATTGCTTTGGCTATTCGAGGTTTTTTGTATTTCCATACAAATTGTGAGATTATTTGTTCTAGTTCTGTGAAAAATATCATTGGTAGCTTGATAGGGATTGCATTGAAAGTATAAATTACTTTGGATATTATACTTATTTTCACAATATTTATTCTTCCAATCCACGAACATGGTATATTTCTCCATCTATTAGTGTCCTCTTTGGTTACTTTCACTAGTGTTTTATAGTTTTCTATGTACAAGTCTTTTGTATCCTTAGGTAGATATATACCTAAGTATTTAATTCTTTTCTTTGCAACAGTGAATGGAATAGTTTCCTTAATTTCTCATTCTATTTTCTTATTATTAGTGTATAGGAATGCAATGGATTTCTGTGTGTTGATTTTATATCCTGCAACGTTACTGTATTCATTGATTAGCTCTAGTAGTTTTCTGGTAGAGTCTTTAGGGTTTTCTGTGTAGAGGATCATGTCATCAGCGAACAGTGAAAGTTTTACTTCTTCTTTTCCAATTTGGATTCCTTTTGTGTCTTTTTCTACTCTGATTGCTGTAGCCAAAACTTCAAGAACTATGTTGAATAGTAGTGGTGAGAGTGGGCACCCTTGTCTTGTTCCTGACTTTAGGGGAAATGTTTTCAGTTTTTCACCGTTGAAGATAATGTTTGCTGTACGTTTGTCATACATAGCTTTTATTATGCAGAGATATGTCCATTCTATTCCCACTTTCTGGAGTGTTTTTATCATAAATGGATGTTGTATTTTGTCAAAGGCTTTCTCTGCATCTATTGAGATAATCATATGATTTTTATTTTTCAGTTTGCTAATGTGGTGTATTACGTTGATTGATTTGCGGATATTGAAGAATCCTTGCATTCCTGGGATAAAGCCCACTTGGTCATGATGTATGATCTTCTTAATGTGTTGTTGGATTCTGATTGTTAGAATTTTGGTAAGGATTTTTGCATCTATGTTCATCAGTGATATTGGCCTGTAGTTTTCTTTTTTTGTGGGATCTTTAGCAGGTTTTGGGATTAGGGTGATGGTGCCCTCATAGAATGAGTTTGGAAGTTTCCCTTCCTCAGCAATTTTCTGGAAGAGTTTGAGTAGAATAGGTGTTAGCTCTTCTCTAAATTTTTGGTAGAATTCAGCTGTGAAACCGTCTGGACCTGGGCTTTTGTTTGCTGGAAGATTTCCGATTACTTCCTCTAGATCCGTGCTTGTGATGGGTCTGTTCAGATTTGCTATTTCTTCCTGGTTCAGTTTTGGCAAGGTGTACTTTTCTAGGAATTTGTCCGTTACTTATAGGTTATTCATTTTATTGCCATATAATTGCTAATAGTATTCTCTAATAATCCTTTGTATTTCTGTGTTGTCGGTTGTGATCTCTTCATTTTCATTTCTAATTTTATTGATTTGGTTCTTCCTCCTTTGTTTCTTGATGAGTCTGGCTAGTGGTTTGTCAATTTTATTTACCTTCTCAAAGAACCAGCTTTTGGCTTTGTTGATTTTTGCTATGGTCTCTTTTGTTTCTTTTGCATTTATCTCTGCCCTAATTTTTACGATTTCTTTTCTTGTACTAACCCTGGGGTTCTTCATTTCTTCCTTTTCTAGTTGCTTTAGATGGAGAGTTAGGTTATTTAGTTGACTTTTTTCTTGTTTCTTGACGTGTGCCTCTATTACTATGAACTTCCCTTTTGGCACTGCTTTTGCAGTGTCCCAGAGGTTTGGAGTTGTTGTGTTTTCATTTTCATTCATTTCTATGCATATTTTGATTTCTCTTTTGATTTCTTCTATTATTTGTTCATTATTCAGCAGCATGTTGTTCAGCCTCCATATGTTGGCATTTTTAATAGTTTTTCTCCCGTAATTGAGATCTAATCTTACTGCATTGTGGTCAGAAAAGATGCTTGGAATGATTTCAATTTTTTTGAATTTACCAAGGCTAGATTTATGGTCCAGGATGTGATCTATCCTGGCAAAGGTTCCGTGTGTGCTTGAGAAAAAGATGGAATTCATTGTTTTGGGGTGAAATGTCCTATAGAGACCTATTAGGTCTAACTGGTCTATTGTATCATTTAAAGTTTGTGTTTCCTTGTTAATTTTCTGTTTAGTTGATCTATCCAAAGATGTAAGTTGGATATTAAAGTCTCCCACTCTTATTGTGTTTTTGTTAATTTCCCCTTTCATACTTGTTAGTAATTGTCTTACATATTGTGGTGCTCCTATGTTGGGTGCATAAATATTTATAATTGTTATATCTTCTTCTTGGATTGATCCTTTGATCATTATGTAGTTTCCTTCTTTGTCTCTTTTCACAGTCTTTGTTTTAAAATCTATTTTATCTGATGTGAGTATTGTAACTCCTGCTTTCTTTTGGTCTCTATTTGTGTGGAATATCTTCCTCCAGCCCTTCACTTTCAGTCTGTATGTGTCCCTCGTTTTGAGGTGGGTCTCTTGTAGACAACATATATGGGGGTCTTCTTTTTGTATCCATTCAGCCAACCTTTGTCTTTTGGTTGGGGCTTTCAACCCATTTATCTTTAAGGTGATTATTGATAAGTATGATCCCATTGCCATTTTCTTTATTGTTTTGGATTCTAGTTCGTATACCTTTTCTTTGTTTCCTGTCTAAAGAAGATCCTTTAGTATTTGTTGGAGAGCTGGTTTGGTGATGCTGAATTCTCTCAGCTTTTGCTTGTCTGTAAAGCTTTTGATTTCTCCTTCATATTTGAATGTGATCCTTGCTGGGTATAGTAATCTGGGCTGTAAGTTACTTTCTTTCATCACTTTAAGTATGTCTTGCCATTCCCTCCAGGCCTTAAGGGTTTCTGCTGAGAGATGAGCGGTTATCCTTATGGGGATCAACTTGTGTGCTATTTGTTGTTTTTCCCTTGCTGCTTTTAATATTTGTTCAAAGACATAAAGAGGGCTAACAAACACATGAAAAAATGCTCAACATCCCTCATAATCAGAGAAATGCAAATCAAAACCACAATGAGATACCATTTCACACCAGTCAGAATGGCTGCTTTCCAAAAGTCTACATTCAATAAATGCTGGTGAGGGTGTGGAGAAAAGGGAACCCTCTTACACTGTTGGTGGGAATGCAAACTAGTACAGCCACTATGGAGAATAGTGTGAAGATTCCTCAAAAAACTTGAAATAGAACTACCATATGATCCAGCAATTGCACTCCTGGGCATACACATGGAGGAAACCAGAATTGAAAGAAACATATGTACTCCAATTTTCATCGCTGCACTGTTTATAATAGCCAGGACATGGAAGGAACCTAGATGTTCATCTGCAGATGAATGGGTAAGAAAGCTTTGGTACATATACACAATGGAATATTTTTCAGCCATCAAAAAGAATGCATTTGAATCAGTTTTAATGAGGTGGATGAAATTGGAGCCTATTATACAGAGTGAAGTAAGCCAGAAAGAAAAACACCAATACAGTATACTAACACATATATATGGAATTTAGAAAGATGGTAACATTAACCCTGGTTACGACACTGGAAAAGCGACATATGTATATAAAACAGTCTTTGGGACTCTATGGGAGAGGGTGAGGTGGGATGATTGGAGAGAACGACATTGCAGCACATATTTTATCATATGTGAAATGAATCACCAGTCCAGATTCAACACATGATACAGGATGCTTGGGGCTGGTGCATGGGGATGACCTGGAGGGAGGATATGGGGAAGAGGGTTGTGGGAGGGGCTTTCAAAAAAGGGAACACATGTACACCCGGAGCAGATTCGTCTCAACATATGGTGAAACCAACCAATATATTAATGTAAGGTAATTTGCCTTCAATAAAATAAATTAAAAAAAATAAAATCCAAGAGTTGGACTCTGGGAAAGACCTTCTGAAAAATGCAAATGACACATCCCAAGCTGGGAGACAACAGTTTACAGACACAGAGCTTTGGCAGGATTTGGCTCCTAATACACAAACGACATGAACAAAAACGAGCCTGAAGGAGAGGTCTGAACGGACACCAAGCGAAGGTAGGGACACAGAGTGTACACTGAATGATGTCCAGCACTCAGGGCCTTAGAAACACGGTCTAGCTGCAGTCCCCGAGCCCCATGGGTCCCTGAACTAGGCCTCTTCTACCTGGAGGCTCAGAGAGATGGACAGTGAGGAAGGGGAAGAGAAATCTTTGGCATTTCTAACACTCAGAGCAAATGCTTTGAAGGAGAAGTCAAGGAACAACCCCACCGAAAGTGACATACCCAGAAAGACAATAGCTAGGAGTCCATCTAACCCAGGAAGAAAGTCCCTCGTCTCAGAGAACTGCAAGAGATGGATGAAAGAAAGTGAAGCCCACAAATCCAGTGGAAAATAAGCTGTGCTCACGGAGCAGAAGAATTCCTCCTGGAAAGACGATGTCAGTTCCCCATCCCCCTTATCCCCACCGTGGGTCAATCCAGAGGTTCCATGCTATTCCTCTCAAAACACCAACTGCTGCTCTCAGGACATTATAACCAAAGAAATCCAAAATGTCTATGGAAACACAAAGGAGACAAAAGGGTCAATGCGATCTGCCGCAAAGCCCTGAAATGGACATAGCAGGCTGCCTGATAGCCAATTTGATTATCACACCAGGATAACAGGACAGCATGGTACTGGGAAGAAACGAAACACGCAGAAGCAGATCCATGGAATGGAATTGAGGGTCCAGAACTAAACCCAAGCTTTTATGGTCAATTCATTGACGACAAAGGAGGGGAGGCGATAAGAATGGGAACAAGAGCCTCTGCAACAAAAGGACGTGGGAAATGGAGATAGTTCCATCTAAACAATCACATTGGCTTTTGGTCTCAGAACACGTCAGATTCAGTGAAACACATCAACACAAAGCCTGAAGTGATGAAACTCCTGGAAATAAGCAGGGGCCATAGGGTCCTCCTTGTCAGGGATTTCTCAACATGTGTGTGTGGGGGGGAAGCAAAATTGGGTCTCTTCAATTCAAGGAAACAGGAAACCAAGGGACACCCACCAGCTTCCATCCACTTGAACAGCTTTGCAACAGAAAAGCTAAGCATTCACAAATCAAAATGGTAACAAAGTGAACACACAAGCATATATGCAAGAAGAATATCGGAGAAGGGGTTATTATGTAAGAGAATGAGAACTCACACCACTAAATCTCCCAGAACAAACCCAAGACCTAACCCTTCCCCTAACACCAACTCCAACCCCAAACCTTTACCTCACTCAGAATGAAACCCTAAAGCCTCAGCCTAGGCCAAAATATACATGCGTACATGCCTTCACAGGCATGCGAGCATCCACAGGAGAGACACAGAGTGGAAGAGACAGACTGAATTTGGAAAGGTCAAGAAAGAGAGGAAACGAGGGAGAGAGACTGAACAATTTAGAGAGGAAATGAGTCGATTTCACAGAATTTGAATGAATCTCTCTTGAATTTGGAAAAAATGATTGTGCATATTCTCTTGCAAGTGGTAAAATGACCCACGATGATGGGACTCAAAGACAAGGATGCGGGGAGCCACTGTTGGCGAGGCCTCCCCTCCCCTCGAGGCTGAATGGGACACTTGAGTAGGACGAGGAAGGTTGATATCAGAGGGGGCGATGTCTGAATATTACTTTCTGGTCCTCCCAATCCGGGGGTCAAGAAATAGGCAGGAATGGAACTGCCTTTTCCCAGGTAACATATGCCATCCAGGCCTGATTCTGCCCTTTTCTGTGTTAGGTCAGCCCTGTGTTGAATCCATCTTTTGGGAAGTCTCAGTGTCCAAGCTCCATGTGAGAGCGGCCCAAAGTTTGAACAGGCACTGGAGCTATTCGTAGGCTGACAGACCTAGTCAGGAGACGGGAGATTGTGACCCACTCTGCAGATGGAGAGACGGGAAACCCTGTGGGGCACATGGCTTGCCCAGGGCCACAACACTTCTGAGAAGTAGGAGCCTGTTCTGAAAGGAGCTTTGTCCTCAGAACTCAGGCCCTGGCTGCACCCAGATCTCCCCAAGGCTGTGGGATGGGCTCTGTGGGTGTTACTGTGCCTGCACGTGGCCTAAGGGCATGGGGAAACAGCCAGAAAACCAGAAGTTCCGTTAGGGAGCTTTGTGGAAGGGACCTCAGCCACGAACCAGGAAATGATGTCACTTCCTGGCAACAGAATCCAACAGAACCCGCAACCTGTGTATCCAGGCCTGGACAGCAGAGAGGAGACCCTGGCCAAATCGCTAGCTGTGAAGATATTCTACTGTTTGCCCCTGCCCAGAGGACGGGGTCTCAGGCTAGCTAACAGGCAGAATTACGTGGGAACGCGGTCGACACTGGCTCAGGGCCCCCGCCGAGAGGCCTCTGGGCCTTTGCTGAAGGAAATAAAGGTAACAGGGGAGCCCCAGACTGGGTCCGGCCACCTCTCCTGTCCCACACGGGGAAGCCTGAGGCCTTTCCATCTGTGTGGATGGGGGTTTCTTGGGGTGTGTCTGCCTCAAGCAAGCCCAGCCGCATTTCAGTCAGGAGCCCATGTGCTTCTTGTGTCCACACCCCAGGGGAGAGCAGGCTGTGTGGCCTGGGGAGTGTCTGGGCAGAGCCAGATGCCCAGGCTGACCTCATGCCCTCAGGGGATTCTCCATCCTCCCGGTTGGGTATCTGAGCAGACATTCGTGTCTCTGGTCTTTCTTGGAGCAGAAGGGCAGGCAGGCAGAAGCAGCAGCCATACTTGCCAAGCAAACCTCTGAAATATTGAAGCAGGGCTGGCTGATGGTCACTGACATTACAGACAGTCCCACCCGAGGTGGCCTATGAGGGGCACACCCCATCCACCTCCCAAAGGGAGGGTTCAGAGCACCAGCCCCCTGCTCGGGAGGCCCAGTGCAGGCTCCAGGTGTGGGTGGCTACGGAGGGCTCAGCCCAACTGGCGATGAAAAGGAAGTGGGCAAGGTCTGCTGTCCAGACTCCACCCAGCACACACCCTGGGACCCAGTCTCAGGCTGCCACGGAGCTCAGCACAGCCGGCTCTGATGCAGAACTCCGAGAAGCCCTGCCTCGGAGGCAGCAGGAAGACATGGAGCCCAGCACGGAAGAGCACAGAGGTGAGTTGGCTGGGGCTACTGCCGGTGAGTGTGGGGAGGCAGTGCTGAGCCACACAGGGAGGTGTCCCCCAGAGCTGGGGCTGGGCCTGGAATGAAGGCTAGCCTCACACCACCCATCTTGGAGACTGCAGAGAAGACTCTGATGCTGGGCCTTCTTAGCAAATCTCTAGGAAGCTTTCGTGCCCACTTAGGCACATGGCAAGGCTGGCCTGTGGCAAACTTTTCTTCTCCCCCAGCTCTAGCTCTGGCCGTCAAACTCAGCCAGCCTCCATTTCTAAGACCTGTCTCTACGGAGGGGGGAGCTCCTGGTGCAGGACCCAGGGATCCACTGAGGGGAGATCGAGACCTGAGACATCCCCTCCCAATCACACGGGAACAGCCGGGTATTGGCCACCACCCTCAGCACATCAGATCTCTGTGCCTGCACAACACCCAGCGCCAGGCCAAGATGTCCCACCCCGCCTTCGAGAAACTCCACTTCCATGTGCACTTGCACCTGTTCAGGCTTTGGCGGCAGAAACCGAGTCAGGGCCTGAGTGACCAACTTTGGAGCAGCAGCCTGCCCTGCCTCCTACCAAGGACTCAGACTCCCACCATGACTATCCAACACTTGAAGGGAGAACAGGACCCTGCTCTGGATAGAAGCCCAGAACCCTTTGGCAACCACATCATCCAGGGGCGCAGTTGTCTCTGCAGCCTCCATCCCTGTGTGTCCCCCGTGGACGCCGTCTACTCCCTCCACACCCAGGGGAGATTGCCTTTCCTTCCCCAGAGCTCATTTTCATCAGGCTCCTAGGCATCTTTCTTCTCATCTTTTATGTCTTTTATGACTTTCTGTATATTTTGCTCGCAAGTGTGTGTCAATAAATTTTCCTTCCTTGGGAATATGGAGGCCTTTACAATGCTGTGTAAGCGTCAACACTGTCTACATTCAGACACCCTCATTCTATCCCCCCCACTTCGCAGCAAAGCCTGGATTCATGGCAAGCATTCCCCGTTCCTCTCTCCCCCGCCTCTCAACATTGAGTCCACTTCTCTCTGCATTTCTTCTCATCCTTTCGGGGTTCCCAATCAACGCTATTCACTGAAATGATAGGAAACTGGATTTTGCTCTTATTGAAGGCGAAAGTTATAGTCTCTAAGTATCGTTAGAGTCTTGGCATCCCTATGAATTCTACAGTCCATTGTATTCTCTAGGCCAGAATCTTGGGTGGGTAGCTTTTCCCTTTTCCAGAGGATTGTTCTGACTTCCCACATATTGGAAGACCAAAGTGTGAAGTAGCCTTTGGGGATCTGAAAGGACTTGTAGGTCCTTTTATAATGTTATCTTCCAAATGAAGCCCTCTCGGCTAATATGCTCAGAATCTCCAGGTAGGCAGTGTTGTTGTAAGTGGGACACCTCAGGCACAAGGGAAAGTCTGAGTTCTTCCGCCGGCACAAACAAACTCACAAGAATAAACCAGGCAGGAGAAATGGAAAGATATACCCACACGAACAAAGGAACAAGTGTTCCTCAGAACACAAGGCCAGAGAAAGACCCACCATCCTTGTGGCCCCGAAATGCTTGAGAAAATCAGTGATCAGGAATTAAAAAGAAGAAACATGTGTAAGTCCAATGAGAGGCAATGCACATGGCTAGTGTATCTCAGAGATGTCCTGACTCTTCGCATGGTCACATGGGCAAAGTGAAACACAGTGGAGGTGGCGGTGGTCATCATCTCACAGCTAGGTGTACAGGATGATGACAACCAGCCTTCGGGACCCAAAGAGGGAGCAGAGGGCCTAGCAGAGCCCATAGACATCTCTCTCACTCTCTGGCAGAAGAGATTGCCGGACCAATCAAATTCCCACAGTAGCATCACTTAATGATCGATGCCAACCCTCAAGGTAAATTCCACTTACTTCTAGCACGGTTGCTCCTGTCCTCTTAGATGTTCACCTGTAGCGATCCAAAGCTGCAGACCTGCTGGGCGCCTGTGGAGTAGAACCTCACTTCAGCTGCTCACACAGACAAGGACACACAAGGATGCCTGTGGCCTCTGGTTCACAGAAGGAAGATCAAAGCCCTGTCAACCTGAACTGGGGACCAGTGTTGAAAGGGAGAACGCACCCAACTCCCCTTTCACTGGACACAGCGTCCCTGATGCTAGAGCTGCTGAATCCATTCAACTGTGGAAATTAATGCTGAAAAACACCCATCTTTCCGACAAGGTCTCTAGAAGGGTTTACGAGCAACGCATTTGGAAACCAGAGGCGATGACATGCATGTCCATGAAAATTGACACCTCTCAACAAATGCATTTCAAATGTTTCCTAGACATATGTACCATGCAAAACGGTTCATAAATCCAGAAGTAAATGGAGCATACATTAGACATGAACTCTGAGTCTTTTCACAAAATACAGAAAGGCACTACAAAAAGAGTAACCAGAGAACACAGTGAACTTTGTCAAATCAAAGATTAGGACTCTGGAAAGACCGTCTGAAAAATGCATAAGACACCTCCCAGGCTGGGAGACAACTCTTTGCATACACAGAGTTTAGGCAAGATTTGGCTCCTAATATGCAAGCGACATGAACACAAACTAGCCTGAAGGAGAAGTCTGAAGGGACACCAGGCGAAGGAAGGGACACAGTATACCGAATGATGCCCAGCACTGAGGTCCTGAGAAACACGGTCTAGCTGCACTCCCCAAGCCCCGTGGGACCCTGGACTAGGCCTCTTCCACCTGGAGGCTCAGAGAGATGGACAGTGAGGAAGGGGAAGAGAAATCCTCGGCATTTCTAACACTCACAGCAAACGCTTAGAAGGAAAAGGCAAGTATCAACCACACCGACAGTAAATTCCCTGAAAGGCAATAGCTAAGAATCCATCTAACCCAGAAGGGGTGCCCCTCTTCTCAGAGAACGGCAAGAGATGGATGAAAGAAGGTGAAGCCCACCAATCCAATGGAAAATAAGCTGTGCTCATGGGTCAGAATTATTCATGATAAAATGATGTTACTTCCCCCTCCCCCGGACCCACCCCGTGGGGCATTCCAGAGGTTCCACGCTATTCCTCTCAAAATAAAAACGGCTGCTCTCAGGGCATAAAAACCAAAGAATTCCTAAATGTCTTTGGAAACACTACGGTGTCAAAAGAGTCAATGCAATTGGCCGCAAAAACCTGAAATGTATATAGCAGGCTGCTGATAGCCAATTAGATGATCACAATAGGATCATCAGGACAGCATGGTACTGGGAAGAAATCAAACATGCAGAACCAGATCCATGGAATGGAATTGAGGGTCCAGACATAAACCCAAGCTTCTACGGTCAATTCCTCGACGCCAAAGGAGGGGAGGCGATAAGAATGGGAACAAGAGTCTGTGCAACGAAAGACCGTGGGAATTGCAGATGGTTCCACCTGAACAATCACGCTGGCTTTTGGTCTCAGAACACGTCAGATTCAGTGAAACATATCAAAGCAAAGCCTGAAGTGAAGAAACTCCTGGAAAAAAGCACAGGACATAGGCTTTTAATGTCAGGGACTTCTCAACATATGTGGGTGGAAAAGCAAAGTAGGGTCTCTTCAAGTCAAGGAAACAGGAAACGAAAGGACACCCACGAGTTTCCGTCCACTTGAACAGCTTTGCAACAGAAAACCTAAGCATTCACAAATAAAAATGGTAACAAAGTGAACACAAAAGGATATTTGCAAACAGAATATTGGAGAAGGGGTTCCTACGTAAAAGAGACTGAGAACTCACACAACTAAGTCTCCCAGAAAAAAACCCAGACCTATCCCTTCCCCTAACACAAACTCCAACCCGATACCATTATCTCACTCGACACGAAACCATAAAGCCTCACCCTAGGTCAACACTATACATGTTTACATGCATTCACAGACATGCAAGCATCCACAGGAGAGACACAGAAAGGAAGATACAGAATGAATTTGGAAAGATCAAGAAAGAGACAGAACGAGGGAGAGAGACTGAACAATAGAGAGAGGAAATGAGTCAATTTCACAGAACTTGCATGAATCTCTCTTGAGGATGGAAACAATGACAGTGCCTATTCCCCCTGCAAGGGGGAAAATGACCCAAGTTGATGAGTCTCAAAGACAAGGATTCGGGGAACCACTGTTGGGACAGCCTCCCCCAGGCCTCCAGGCTGAGTGGGACACTTGAATAGGACAAGGAAGGTTGATATCAGAGGTCGCGATGTGTGAGTATGATTTTCCGGTCCTCCAAATGCAGGGGTCAAGAAATAGGCAGAATGGGGACTGACTTTTCCCAGGTCCAAGAGCCCATCCAGGCCTGATTCTGCCTATTCTGTGCTAGGTCAGCCCTGTGTTGAATCCGTCCTTTGGGAAGTCTCAGTGCCTAAGTTCCATGTGATAGCAGCCGAAAGTCTGAACAGGCACTGGAGCTGTTTGTAGGATGACAGACCTAGGGAGGAGATGGAAGAGTGACCCCCACTCTGCAGATGGAGAGACTGGGGAAACCAAGGGGGGCACATGTCTTGCCCAGGACCACATCACTTCTGAGAAGAGGGAACCTGGGCTGAAAGCAGCTGTGTCCTCAGAGCTCAGGCCCTGGCTGCACCCAGGTCTCCCAAAGGCTGTGGGGTGGGCTGAATCTGTGTCACTGTGCCTGCACGTGGCATAAGGGCATGGGAGAACAGCCAGAAACCCAAGGTTCCCTTGGGGAACTTTGTGGAAGGGACCTAGGCCACGAACCAGGAAATGATGTCATTTCCTGGCAACAGAACCCAATAGAACCCACAACCCGTGTATCTAGGCCTCCCCAGTGGAGAGGAGCCCCCAGCCAGATCGCTTGCTGTCAAGATGTTCTGCTGTTTGCCCCTGCCCAGAGGCCGGGTCCTCAGGCGATCTCACAGGCAGAGACTGTGGGAAGGCCGTCGACGCTGGCCCAGGGCCCCTCTGAGAGTCCTCTGGCCCTTTGCCCGAAGGAACAGAAAGGTAACAGGGGAGCCCCAGGCCGGGTCCGCCCACCTCTCCCGTCCCACCCGTGGAAGCCTGAGGCCTTTCGCTGTGTGTGGATGGGGGTTTCTCAGGCTGTGTCTGCCTCAAGCAAGCCCAGCCACAGGTGGGTCAGGAGCCCGTGGACCGCTTGTGTCCACACCCCAGGGGAGAGCACGCTTGGTGGCATGGTGAGCGTCCAGGCAAAGCCGTGTGCCCAGGCTGACCTCAAGCCCTTGGCGGGGGTCTACATCCTCCCTGGTGGGTGTCTGAGCAGGCATTCATCTCTGTTCTTTCTGGGAGCAGAAGGGCAGACGGGCAGAAACATTAGACATCCTGGCCAGGCTCAGCTCAGAAATATCGAAGCAGGGCTGGCTGACGGTCACTATCATTGCATAGCGTCCCACCCGAGATGGCCTCTGAGGGGCACACCCCATGCACCTCCCAGAGGTAGGGTTCAGAGCACCACCCCGTGACCAGGAGGCCCAGTGCAGGTTCCAGGTGAGCATGGCCACGGAGGGCTCAGCCCAACTGGCAATGAAGAGGAGGCAAGCAAGTCCTGCTGTGAGACACCACCCAGGTCACAAACCGGGGCCCAGTCTAAGGCTGTCACCGAGCTCAGCACAGCTGGCTCTGACACAGAGCTCCAAGAAGCCCTGTTTCAGAGGCAACAGTAGGACCTGGAGCCCAGCACGGCAGAGCTCAGAGGTGAGGCGGCTGGGCTTCTGCATGTGAGTGTGGGGAGGCGGTGCTGAGCCACACAGGGAGGAGTCCTACAGAGCTGGGGCTGGACCTGGACCAAAGGCTGGCCTCAAACTACCCATCTTGGAGACTGCAGAGAAGACTCCGATGCTGGGCCTTCTTAGCGAATCTCTAGGAAACTTTCGTGCCCACTTAGGCACATGGCAAGGCTGGCCTGTGGCAAACTTTTCTTCTCCCCCGGCTCTAGCTCTGGCCGTCAAACTCAGCCAGCCTCCATGTCTAAGACTTGTCCCTACAGAGGTGGGAACTCCAAGTGCAGGACCCAGGGATCCACTGAGGGGAGATCGAGACCTGAGACGTCCCCACCCAAAGATACGGGGCCAGCCATGTACTGGCCAGCACCCTCAGCACATCGGATCTCTGCATGCATGACGCCCAGCC
Organism: Moschus berezovskii; assembly: GCF_049115385.1. NCBI lineage: Eukaryota > Metazoa > Chordata > Mammalia > Artiodactyla > Moschidae > Moschus > Moschus berezovskii. The sequence goes on along the minus strand of NC_142467.1, from coordinate 113,775,707 downwards.
CCAGGCCCTGATGTCGCACCACGCCTTCCAGAGCCTCTACCTCCACCGGCACTTGCACCTGCTCGGCCTTTGGCGGCAGGACTAAAGTCAGGGCCTGATTGACCACCTGCACAGAGGGAGCCTGTCCTGGCTCCTGCCCAGGACTCAGATGCCCACCATGACTGTCCAACCCCTGCAGGGAGAACAGGCCCCTTCTCTGGACAGAGACCCAAAGCCCGTTCGGCAAATACCTTATCCAGAGGTGCAGTTGGCCCTTCAGCCACCATCCCTGTGTGTTCCCCATGGACGCCGTCCACTCCCTCCCCACCCAGGGGAGACTGACTTCCCTTCCCCTGAGCTCATTTTCATCAGGCTTCTAGGAATCTTTCTTCTCAACTTTTATGTCTTTTATGGCTTTGTGTATATTTTGCTCACAAGTGTGTGTCAATAAATTTTCCTTCCTTGATGCCATTGGGAATATGGAGGCTTCAATGCTGTGTAAGGATCACCACTGTCTACATTCGGACACCCTCATTCTCCCCCCTCCCCAACTTCACAGCAAAGCCTCGATTCATAGCAAGCACTGCCCGTTCCTCTCTCCCCCGCCTGACAACATTTAGTCTATTTCTTTCTGCATTTCTTCCCATTCTTTCGGGGTCCCCAATCAATGCCAATCACTGAAAAGACAGGAAACTTTATTTTGGTCTGACTGAAGGTGAAAGTTATAGTCTCTCAGTATCGTTCGAGTCTTGGCATTCCCATGAATTCTACAGTCCATGGAATTCTCTAGGCCAGAATCCTGGAGTGAGTAGCTTTTCCCTTCTCCAGGCAATTGTTCTGACTCCCCATATGTTGGAAGACCAAAGTGGATTATTCTGGTTTCTATTTCATTTGAAGTAGCCTTTGGGTATCTGAAAGGACCGTGTAGGTCCTTTCAAGAAGTCATCTGCCAAACAAAGCCCTCTCGGCAAATGTGCTCAGAATCTCCAGGCAGGCAGTGCTGTTTCAGTGGGAAACTGCAGGCATAAGGGAAAGTCTGAGTTCTTCCGCCGGCACAGACAAGGGCTGACCTAGCACAGAATGGGGCAGAATCAGGCCTAGATGGGCTCTGGGACCTGGGAAAAGGCAGTCCCCTTCCTGCCTATTTCTTGCCCCCTCATTGGGAGGACCGGAAGGTCACATTCAGCCATCGCTCCCTCTGATATCAACTTTCATCCTCCTGCTCAAGTGTCCCACTCATCTTCGAGGGGTGAGGGAGGCTGCCCCAAAAGTGGCTCCCCGCATCCTTGTCTTTGAGCCTCATCAACTTGGGTCATTTTCCCCTTTGCAGGGGGAATAGGCATTGTCATTGTTTCAAAACTCAAGAGAGATTCATGCAAATTTTGTGGAATCGACTCATTGCCTCTCTCCATTATTCAGTCTTTCTCCCTCCTTCTGTATTTCTTGAGCTTTCCAAATTCATTCTGTATCTTCCTTTCTGTGTCTCTGCTGTGGATGCTCGCGTGCCTGTGAATGAATGTAAGCATGTATATTGTTGACCTAGAGTGAGGCTTCAAGTTTTCCTTTCCAGTGAGGTAAAGGTTTGGGGATAGAGTTGAGGTTAGGGGAAGGGATAGGTCTGGGGTTTGTTCTGTGAGACTTAGTCGTGTGAGTTCTTGTCTTTTTTACTTAGGAAACCCTTCTTCTATATTCTGGTTGCAAATATTCCTTTGTGTTCAGTTTGTTACCATTTTGATTTGTGAATGCTAAGCTTTTCTGTTTCAAAGCTGTTCAAGTGGATGGAAGCTAGTTGATATTGTTTGGTTTCCTGTTTCCTTGACTTGAAGAGACGCAGTTTTGCTTCTGCCACCACACACATGTCGTGAAGTCCCTGACATTAAGGAACCTATGGCCCGTGCTTATTTCCAGGAGTTTCATCACTTCAGGCTTTGCGTTGATGTGTTTCACTGAATCTGAGGTGTTATGAGACCAAAAGCTAATGTGATTATTCAGATGCAACCATCTCCAATACACACACCTTTTCGTTGCAGAGGCTCTTGTTCCCATTCATATCGCCTCCCCTCCTTTGGCGTCCATGAAGTGACTATAGAAGCTTGGGGTTATTTCTGGACCCTCAATTCCATTCCATGGATCTGGTTCTTCATGTTTGTACCATGCTGTCCTGATGATCCTAGTGTGATAGTCTAATTGGTTATCCGGCAGCCTGCTATGTACATTTCAGGGCTTTGTGGCAGATTGCATTGACTATTTTGACTCCTTTCTGTTTCCATAGACATTTTGGAATTCTTTGGTTATAATGCCCTGAGAACAGCCTTTGGTATTTTGAGAGAAATAGCATGCAACCTCTGGATTGCCCCATGGTGGGGGTTGGGGGGAGGGGGAAGTGACATCATCTTACAAGGAGGAATTCTTCTGATCTGGGAGCACAGCTTATTTGCAATTGGATTGGTGGGCTTCACCGTCTTTCATCCATCTCTTGCAGTTCTCTGAGAAGAGGGGCTTCCCTCCTGGGTTAGATGGACTCCAAGCTATTGCCTTTCAGGAAATGTCACTGTCGGTGGGGTGGATCCTTGCCTTCTCCTTCTAAGCGTTTGCTGTGAATGTTAGAAATGCCAAGGATTTCTCTTCCCCTTCCTCACTGTCCATCTCTCTGAGCCTCCAGGTAGAACAGGCCTAGTCCAGGGTCCCCAGGGCCTCGGGGAGTGCAGCTAGATCATGTTTCTCAGGTGCTCAGTGCTGGGCATCATTCGGTGTACTCTCCAGGTCACTTCCTTCTCCTGGTGTCCCTTCAGACCTCTCCCTCAGGCTCCTTTGTGTTCATCTCACTTGTGTATTAGAAGCTAAATCTGCCTAAGCTCTGTGTATGCAAACAGTTGTCTCTCAGCTTGGGACGTGTCGTTTGCGTTGTACAGACCATTTTTCCCAGAGTCCAATTCTTGGTTAGACAAGTTCACTGTGTTCCCTGGTTACTCTTTGTGTACTGTCTTTCTGTATTTTGTGTGAAGACACAGAGCTCATGTCTAATGTCTGCTTCATTTCCTTCTGGTTTTGTGAACCATTTTCCATGGAAAGTATGTCTAGGAATCATTTGAAGTGCATTTGTTGAGAGGTGTCAAGTTTCCATGGACATGCATGTCATCCGCTCTGGATTCCAAATGCGTTGCTCCTAAACTTTTTAGGAGAACTTCTTGGAAAGATGGATGTTTTTCAGCTTGCGTTTTCACAGTTGAATGGATTCAGCAGCTCTAGCAGAAGGGGTGCTGACTCCAATGAAGGGAGTCGGGTGCGGCCTCCCTTTCAGCACAAATACCCAGGTCGGATTGTCAGGGGGAAGATTTTCCATCTGTGAGCCACAGGCCACTGGCATCCTTGTGTGCCCTTGGCTGTGTGAGCAGCTGAAGGGAGTTTCATCTCAGCAGGTGCCCAGCAGGCCTGTGGCTTCGGACCGCCAGAGGTAAGCATCTCAGAAGACAGGAGCCACTGTGCCAGAAGTGGAGTGGGATCCACCCTGAGGGTGGGCACTGATCATCAATAGATGCTCCTATGGGACTTTGATGGGTCCGGCACACTCTTCTCCCAGATAGCGAGAGAGATGTCTGTGGGCTCTGTTAGGCCCTCCACTCCCTCTTGTGGTCCCGAAGGCTGGTTGTCACCATGATGAACACCTAGTTCTAGATGATGACCACTGCCACCTGCACTGTGTTTCCTTTTGACCGCATGTCCACCCAAAGCATCAGGCTGTCTCTGAGCTACACTAGCCATGTCCATTGCCTCTCATTGGACCTGCATATATTTCTTCTGTTTCCTTCCCGATCATACATTTTCTCGAGCATGTGGGGACCACAAGGATGGTGGGTCTTTTTCTGGCCTTGTGTTCTGAGGAAGAGTTTTCCCTTTGTTGGTGTGGATTTATCTTTCCATTTCTCCTGCCTGGTTTATTGTTGTGAGTTTGTTTGAGCCGGGAGAAGAACTCAGCATTTCCTTGTGTCTGAGGTGTCCCAGTTACAACAGCACTGCCTACCTGGAGATTCTGAGCAGTTATCGAGAGGGCTTCGATGGGCAGATGACATCTTGAAAGGACCTACACTGTCCTTTCATATACCCAAAGGCTCCTTCAAATGACATAGAAACCAGAATTCTCCAGTTTGGTCTTCCAATATGTGGGGACTCAGAACAATCCCCCGGAGAAGGGAAAAGCTACCCACTCCAGGATTCTGGCCTAGAGAATTCCATGCACTGTAGAATTCATGGGCATGTCAAGACTCTAACAATACTGAGAGACTATAACGTTCACCTTCAGTCACAGGAAAATCCAGTTTCCTTTCATTTCAGTGATTGCATTGATTGGGGACCCCGAAAGGATGGGAAGAAATGCAGAAAGAAGTAGACTCAATGTTGTCAGGCAGGGGAGAGAGGAATGGGCAATGCTTGCCATGAATCCAGGCTTTGCTGGGAAGTGGATGGGGGGATAGAGTGAGGGTGTCCGAATGTAGACAGTGGTGATGCTTACACAGCATTGTGAAGGCCTATATATTCCCAAATGGCATCAAGGAAGGAAAATTTATTGACACACACTTGTGAGCAAAATATACAGAAAGCCATAAAAGACATAAAAGGTGAGAAGAAAGATGCCTAGGAACCTGATGAAAATCAGCTCAGGGGAAAGGAAGTCAGTCTCCCCTGGGTGGGGAGGGAGTGGATGGCATCCACAGGGAACACACAGGGATGGAGCCTGCAGAGCCAAACGCGCCCCTGGAAGAGGTGTTTGCTGAACGGGCTCTGGGTCTCTGTCCAGAGCAGGGGCCTTTTCTCCCTGCAGGGGTGGGACCGTCATGGTGGGTGTCTGAGTCCTTGGCAGGAGCCAGGGTAGGCTGCCCTTGTGCAGATGGTCACTCAGACCCTGAATCAGATTCTGCCACCAACGCCCGAGCAGGTGTAAGTGCACGTTGAGGTGGAGGATCTGGAAACGGGGTGGGACATCGGGTCCTGGGGCTGTGGGTCATGCAGGCACAGAGATCCGATGTGCTGAGTGTGCCTGCCAATACCCGGTTGGCCACATGTCTTTGGGAGGGTACGTCTCAGGTCTCGAACCTCCCTCAGTGGATCCCTGGGTCCTGCACCTGGAGCTCCCACCTCCGTAGGGACAGGTGTTGGAGGTGGAGGCTCGCTGAGTTTGACGGCCGGAGCTAGAGCTGTGGGAGAAGAAAAGTTTGCCACAGGCCAGCATTGCCATGTGCCTAAGTGGGCACGAAAGCTTCCTAGAGATTCGGTAAGAAGGCCCAGCATCGGAGTCTTCTCTGCAGTCTCCAAGATGGGTGGTGTGAGGCTAGCCTTTGGTCCAGGCCCAGCCCTAGCTCTGGGGGACTCCTACCTGTGTGGCTCAGCACTGAATCCCTACAGTCATGTTCAGCAGTCCCAGCCGCCTCACGTCTGTGCTATGCCGTTCTGGGTTTCAGGTCCTCCTGCTACCTCAGGTGCAGGGGTTCTCAGAGCTCTGGGTCAGGGCCGGCTCTGCGGAGCTCTGTGGCAGCCTGAGACTGGGCCCCGGGGTGCATGCTGGGGGGTGTCTGGGTAGCAAGCCTTGCCCTTTCCGTCTTCATCTTCAGTTGGGCTGAGCCCTCCTTGGCCACGCTCACTTGGAGCCTGCACTGGGCCTCCCGGGCAGGGGGCTAGTGCTCTGAGCCCTCCTTTTGGGAGGTGGATGGGGTGTGCCCCTCAGGGGCCAACTCGGGTGGGACGCTCTGCAATGATAGTGACCATCAGCCAGCCCTGCTTCGATATTTCTGGGCTGAGGCTGGCCAGGATGGCTGCTGCCTCTGCCTGTCTGCCCTTCTGCTCACAGAAAGAGCAAAGACAAAGATCTGCTCAGCTACCCACCCGGGAGGACAGAGACACCCCTGAAGCTGTGAGGTCAGCCTGGGCACGCGGCTCTGCCTGGACACTCCCCATTCCACCCAGGCTTCTCTCCCCTGGGGTGTGGACACAAGCGACCCATGGTCTCCTGACCCACATGCGGTTGGGCTTGCTTGAGGCAGACACACCCCGAAAAACCCCCATCCATACACAGTGAAAGGCCTCAGGCTTCCCCGGGTGGGACAGGAGAGGTGGCCGGACCTGGCCTGGGGCTCCTCTGTTACCTTTCTGTTCCTTCGGGCAAAGGGTCAGAGGACTCTCGGGAGGGGGGGTTGCTGAGCCAGTGTCAACCACGTGCCACACAGTCTGCCTGTGAGCTCGCCTGAGGTCCCGGCATCCTCTGGGCAAGGGCAAGCAGCAGAACATCTTGACAGCAAACGATCTGGCTGGGGGCTCCTCTCCGCTGGGGAGGACTGGATACCCGGTTTGTGGGTTCTGTTGGGTTCTGTTGCCAGGAAGTGACATCATTTCCTGGTTCGTGGCCGAGGTCCCTTCCACAAAGCTCCCCAAGGGAACCTCTGGGTTTCTGGCTGTTCCCCCACGTCCTTAGACCACATGCAGGCACAGTGAAACCACACAGCCCACCCCATAGCACTGGGGAGACCTGGGTGCAGCCAGGGCCTGAGCTCTGAGGACACAGATGTTTTCAAGCCCAGGATCCTTGTTCTCAGAAATGATATGGCCCTGGGCAAGGCATGTGCTCCGCAGGGTAACCCAGTCTCTTGATCTTCAGAGTGAGGAACACTCTCCCATCTGCTCCCTAGGTTTGTCAGCCTACGAACAACTCCAGTTCCTGTTCACACTTTGGGCCTCTATCACATGGAGCTTGGACACTGAGACTTCCCAAAGGACAGATTTCACACAGGGCAGACCTAGCACAGAATGGGGCAGAATCAGGCCTGGATGGGCTCTGGGACCTGGGAAAATGCAGTCCGCTTCCTGCCTATTTCTTGACCCCCGCATTGGGAGGACCGGAAGGTCATATTCAGACATCGCCCCCTCTGATATCAACCTTCCTTGTCCTACTCAAGTGTCCCACTCAGCCTCGAGGAGTGGAGGAGTCTGCCCAAACAGTGGGTCCCCGCATCCTTGTCTTTGAATCTCATCATCTTGTGTCATTTTACCACTTGCAGGGGGAATACGCACGGTCAATATTTCCAACCTCAAGAGAGATTCATGCAAATTCTGTGAAATCGACTCATTTCCTCTCTCCCTGGTTCAGTCTCTCTTCCGCGTTCCGTTTCTTTCTTGACCTTTCCAAATTCAGTCTGTCTTCCTCTCTGTGTCTCTCCTGTGGATGCTTGAATGCATGTGAATGTATGTAAGCATGTAAACTGTTGACCTAGGGTGAGGCTTTAGTGTTTCGTGTAGAGTGAGTTAAAGGTTTGGGGTTGGAATTGATGTTAGGGGAAGGGCTAGATCTGGGGTTTATTCTGGGAGACTTAGTGGTGTGAGTTCTCAGTCTCTTTTATGTAGGAACCCCTTCTCCGATATTCTGCTTGCTAATATTCTTTTTTGTTCAGTTTGTTACCATTTTGATTAGCAAATTCTTAACTTTTCTGTTGCAAAGCTGTTCAAGTGGATGGAAGCTGGTCGGTGTCCTTTGGTTTACTGTTTCCTTGACTTGAAGAGACCCAATTTTCTTCCACCCCCACACACATGTTGAGAAGTCCCTGTCATTAAGGCGCCTATGGCCCGTACTTATTTCCAAGAGTTTCATCACTTCAGGCTTTGCATTGATGTGTTTCACTGAATCTGACGTGTTCTGAGACCAAAAGCCAATGTGATTGTTCAGATGGAACGATCTCCAATTCCCACGGCCTTTCCTTGCAGAGGATCTTTTTCCCATTCGTATCACCTCCCCTCCTTTGGCATCGAGGAATTGACCATAGAAGCTTGGGTTTACGTCTGGAACCTCAAATCCATTCCATGGATCTGGTTCTGCGTGTTTGATTTCTTCCCAGTACTATGCTGTCCTGATGATCCTAGTCTGAGAGTCTAATTGGCTATCAGTCAGCCTGCTATGTCCATTTCAGAGCTTTACGGCAGATTGCATTGACTCTTTTGACTCCTTTGTGTTCCCATAGACATTTTGGATTCTTTGGTTAAAATGCCCTGAGAAAAGCCGTTGGTATTTTGAGAGAAATAGAGTGGATCCTCTGGATGGCCCCACGGTGGGGGTCCGGGGGAGGGGTAATTGATATCATCTTACCAGGAGGAATTCTTCTGATCCTTGAGCACAGCTTTTTTCCATTGGATTTGTGGGATTCACGTTCTTTTATCCATCTCTTGCAGTTCTCAGAGAAGAGGGGCTCCCCTCCTGGTTTAGATGGACTCCTAGCTATTGCCTTTCAGGGAATGTAACTGTCGGTGGGGTTGATAATTGTCGTCTTCTAAGCGTTTGCTGTTAGAGATTCCAAGGGAACATTTCATGCAAAGATGAGCTCGATAAAGGACAGAAATGGTATGGACCTAACAGAAGCAGAAGATATTAAGAAGAGGTGGCAGGAATACACAGAAGAACTGTACAAAAAAGATCTTCACGACCAAGATAGTCATGATAACGTGATCACTGACCTAGAGCCAGACATCTTGGAATGTGAAGTCAAGTGGGACTTAGAAAGCATCACTACAAACAAAGCTAGTGGAGGTGATGGAATTCCAGTTGAGCTATTTCAAGTCTTGAAAGATGATGCTGTGAAAGTGCTGCACTCAATATGCCAGCAGATTTGGAAAACTCAGCAGTGGCCACAGGACTGGAAGAGGTCAGTCTTCATTCCAATCCCAAAGAAAGGCAATGCCAAAGAATGCTCAAACTACCGCACAATTGCACTCATCTCACACGCTAGTAAAGTCATGCTCAAAATTCTCCAAGCCAGGCTTCAACAATATGTAAACCGTGAACTCCCAGATGTTCAAGCAGGTTTTAGAAAAGGCAGAGGCACCAGAGATCAAATTGCCAACATCCGCTGGATCATGGAGAAAGCAAGAGAGTTTCAGAAAAACATCTATTTCTGCTTTATTGACTATGACAAAGCCTTTGACTGTGTCAATCACAATAAACTGTGGAACATTCTGAAAGAGATGGGAATCCCAGACCACCTGACCTGCCTCTTGAGAAACCTGTATGCAGGTCAGGAAGCAACAGTCAGAACTGGACATGGAACAACAGACTGGTTCCAAATAGGAAAAGGTGTACGTCAAGGTTGTATATTGTCACCTTGCTTATTTAACTTATATGCAGAGTATATCATGAGGAACGCTGGGCTGGAAGAAGCACAAGCTGGAATCAAGATTGCCAGGAGAAATATCAATAACCTCAGATATGCAGATGACACTACCCTTATGGCAGAAAGTGAAGAGGAACTCAAAAGCCTCTTGATGAAAGTGAAAGAGGAGAGTGAAAAGGTTGGCTTGAAGCTTAACATTCAGAAAACAAAGATCATGGCATCTGGTCCCATCACTTCATGGGAAATAGATGGAAAAACAGTGGAAACAGTGTCAGACTTTGTTTTTTTGGGCTCCAAAATCACTGCAGATGCTGATTGCAGCCATGAAATTAAAAGACGCTTGCTCCTTGGAAGGAAAGTTATGACCAACCTTGATAATATATTAAAAAGCAGAGACATTACTTTGCCGACCAAGGTCCGTCTAGTCAAGACAATGGTTTTTCCCGTGGTCATGTATGGATGTGAGAGTTGGACTCTGAAGAAGGCTGACCGCCGAAGAATCGATGCTTTTGAACTGTGGTGTTGGAGAAGACTCTTGAGAGTCCCTTATACTGCAAGGAGATCCAACCAGTCCATTCTAGAGGAGATCAATCCTGGATGTTCATTGGAGGCACTGATGCTAAAGCTGAAACTGCAATACTTTGGCCACCTCATGCGACGAGTTGACTCACTGGAAAAGACTCTGATGCTGGGAAAGGTTGGGGGCAGGAGGAGAAGGGGACGACGTAGAATGAGATGGCTGGATGGCATCACCGACTCTGTGGACATGAGTTTGAGTGTACTCTGGGAGTTGGTGATGGACAGAGAGGCCTGGCGTGCTGTAATTCATGGGGTCGCGGAGAGTCGGACACGACTGAGCGACTGAACTGAACTGAACTGAAGCGTTTGCTGTGAGTGTTAGAAATGCCAAGTATTTCTCTTCCCCTTCCTCACTGTCCATCTGTCTGAGCCTCCAGGTAGAACAGGCCTAGTCCAGGGTCCTACGGGCCTCAGGGAGTGCACCTAGACCCTGTGGATCAGACCCTCAGTTCTGGGCATCATTTGGTGTACTCTCTTCGCCTTTGGCGTCCCTTTCTTCGCTTGGTGTCCCTTCAGACCTCTCCTTCAGGCTCCTTTGTGTTCATGTCATTTGTGTATTAACAGCCAAATCCTGCATAAGCTCAGTGTATGCATACAGGGTCCTGCCACCTCTCCCATCCCACCCGGGGAAGCCTGAGGCCTTTCCCTGTGTGTGGAAGGGGTTTTCTCGGCATGTGTCTGACTCAAGCAAGCCCAGCTGCATGTGGGTTTGGAGCCCTTTGACGGCTTGTGTCCACACCCCAGCGGAGAGCAGGCTGCCTGTCATGGGGAGCGTCCAGTCAGAGATGGTGGACCAGGCTGACCTCACGCCCTTGGGTGTGTCTCCGTCGTCCTGGGTGGGTTTCTCAGCATATCTTTGTCGCTGCTCCTTCTGGGAGCAGAAGGGCAGACAGGCAGAAGCAGCAGCCATACTGGCCAGTCTCAGCTCACGAATATCAAAGCAGGGCTGGCTGATGGTCTCTATCATTGCAGAGCATCCCTCCCGAGGTGGCCCCTGAGGGGCACACCCCATCCACCTCCCAGAGGGAGGGCTCAGAGCACCAGCCCCCAGCCCGGGAGGCCCAGTCCAGGCTCCAGGTGAGCGTGGCCATGGAGGGCTCAGCCCAACTGGCAATGAAGACGGAGCAGGCCAGGCCTGCTACACAGACACCACCCAGCACGCACCCTGGGGCCCAGTCTCAGGCTGCCACGGAACTCAGCAGAGCCTGCCCTGACCCAGAGCTCTGAGAAGTCCTGCCTTGGAGGTAGCAGTAGGATCTGGAACCCAGGAGGGCAGAGCAAATAGATGAGGTGTTTGTGGCTGCTGCATGTGAGTGTGGGGAGGTAGTGCTGAGCCACACAGGGAGGTGTCCCCCAGAGCTGGGGCTGGTCCGGGACCAATGGCTGGCCTCACAGCACACATTTTGGAGACTGCAGAGAAGACTCCAATGCTAGGCCTTCTTATAGAATCTCTAGGAATCTTTCGTACCCACTTAGGCAAATGGCAAGGCTGTCCTGTGGCAAACTCTTCTTCTCCACCAGCTCTAGCTCTGACCGTCAAACTCAGCCAGCCTCCACGTCCAAATCGAGTCCCTACAGAGGTTGGAGCTCCAGGTGCAGCACCCAGGGATCCACTGAGGGGAGATTGAGACCTGAGACATCCCCTCCCAAAAAAATGGGGCGAGCTGGGTACTGGATAGCACCATCAGCACATCCGAACTCTGTGCCTGCACGAACCAGAGCCCCAGGCTCCGATATCCCACCCCGTTTTCCAGAACCTCCACCTCCACGTGAACTTACACCTGCTCAGGCTTTAGTGGCAGAACCCGAGTCAGGGCCTGAGTGACTACCTGCAGAGTGGCAGCCTGCCGTGTCTCCTGCCAAGGACTCAGATGCCCAACATGCCTGTCCCACCCCTGCAGGGAGAACAGGCCCATGCTCTGGATAGAGACCCAGAGCCCTTTCATCAAAAACCTCGTCCAGGGACGCGGTTGACTCTGCAGCCTCCATCCCTGCGTGTTGTCTGTGGCAGCCGTCCACTCGCTCCCCACGCATTGGAGATTGAATTCCATTCCTCTGAGCTGATTTTCATCAGGCTCCTAGGCATCTTTCTTTTCATCTTTTATGTCTTTTATGGCTTTCTGTATATTTTGCTCACAACTGTGTGTCAATAAATTTTCCTTCCTTGATGCCATTTGGGAATATGGAGGCCTTCACATTGCTGTGTAAACATCACCACTGTCTACATTTGGACACCCTCATTCTATCCCCCCCACTTCCCAGCAAAGCCTGGATTCATGGCAAGCACTCCCCGTTCTTCTCTCCCCGCCTGACAACATTGAGCCTACTTCTCTTTGCATTTCTTCCCATCCTTTCGAGGTCCCCAATCAATGCTAATCACTGAAATAAAAGGAAACTGGATTTTCCTCTGACTGAAGGCGAAAGTTATAGTCTCTCGGCATTGTTAGAGTGTTGGCATCCCCATGAATTCTACAATCCATGCAATTCTCTAAGTCAGAATCCTGGAGTCAGTAGCTTTTCCCTTCTCAGTGGATTGTTCTGACTCCCCACATATTGGAAGACCAAACTGGAGAATTCTGGTCCCTATGTCATTTGACGTAGCCTTTGGGTATCTGAAAGGACCATGTAGGTCTTTTCAAGATGTTATCTGCCAAACGAAGCCCTCTCGGCAAATGTGCTCAGAATATGCAGGTAGACAATGCTGTTGTAAGTGGGACACCTCAGGCACAAGGGGAATGCTGAGTTCTTCCGCTGGCACAAACAAACTCACAACAATAAACCAGGCAGGAGAAATGGAATGATAAACCCAAACCAACAAAGGGAGAAGTGTTCCTCAGAACACAAGGCCAGACCCACCATCCTCGTAGTCCCCACATGCTTGAGAAAATCAGTGATCGGGAAAGAAACAGAAGAAACATGTGCAAGACCAATGTGAGGCAATGCACATGGCTAGTGTAGCTCAGAGATGGCCTGATGCTTTGCATGGACACGCAGGCAAAGGGAAACACAGTGTAGGTGGCGGTTCTCATAATCTCAGAGCTAGGTGCTCAGGTTGGTGTCAACCAGCCTTCGGGACCACAAGAGGGAATGGAGGGCCAGCAGAGCCCATAGACATCTGTCTCGCTCTCTGCCAGAAGAATGTGCTGGACCCATCAAAGTCCCACTGGAAAATCTCTTGGCAATCAGTGCCCACCCTCAAGGTGGATCCCATTCCACTTCTTGCACGGTTGATCCTGTCTTCTGAGATGCTCACCTCTGGTGGTCCAAAGCCGCAGGCTTGCTTGGTGCCTGCGCAGACGAAACTCCCTTAAGCCGCTCACACGTCCAAGGGCACACAAGGATGCCTGTGGCTTCAGGCTCAATGATGGAAGATCAGAGCCCTCTCAACCAGACTTGGGGATCAGTGCTGAAAGGGAGGCCGCACCTGACTCCCCCTTTCACTGGACAAAGTGTCCTTGCTTCTAGAGCTCCTGAATCCATTCAACTGTGGAAATGCAAGCTGAAAAACACCCATCTTTCCGAGAAGGTCTCCAAAAGAGTTTAGGAGTGACACATTGGAAACCAGAGGGGATGACATGCATGTCCATGGAAAATTAACACCTCGCAACAAATGCACTTCAAATGATTCTTAGACATACGTTCCATGCAAAATGGTTCACAAATCCAGAAGGAAATGGAGCAGACATTAGACATGAGCTCTGAATTTTCACACACAATACCAAAATGCACTACACAAAGAGTAACCGGAGAACACAGTGAACTTTGTCAAATCCAAGATTTGGATTCTGGGAAAGACCGTCTGAAAAACACAAACAACATATCCCAAGCGGGAAGACAACTGTTTGCATACACGGAAAGGAGGCAGAATTTGGCTCCTAATACACAAACGACATGAACACAAGCTTGAAGGAGAGGTCTGCAGGGAAACCAGGCGAAGGAAGGGACATGGAGAATATACCGAATGATGCCCAACAATGAAGGCCTGAGAAACACGGTCTAGCTGCACTCCCCAATAGCCGTGGGACCCTGGACTAGGCCTGTTCAACCTGGAGGCTCAGAGAGATGGACAGTGAGGAAGGGGAAGAGAAATCGTTGGCATTTCTAAAACTAACAGCAAATGCTTAGAAGGAGACGGCAAGTATCAACCCCATCGACAGTGATATTTCCTGAAAGGCAATAGCTAGGGGTCCATCTAACCCAGGAGGGAAGCCCCTCTTCTAAGAGAACTGCAAGAGATGGATGAAAGATGGTGAAGCCCACCAATCCAATGGAAAATAAACTATGCTCCAGTATCAGAAGAATTTCTCCTGGTAAGAAAATGTCACTTCCCCCTCCCCCCCGACCCCCAACTTGGGGCAGTCCAGAGGTCGCACGCTATTCCTCTCAAAATACCAACGGCTACACAAATACAAAGGATTATTAGAGAATACTATCAGCAATTATATGGCAATAAAATGAATAACCTGGAAGAAATTGAAAAATTCCAAGAAAAGTACAACTTTACAAAAATGAATCAGGAAGAAATAGAAAATCTGAACAGACCCATCACAAGCTCGGAACTAGAGGCTATAATAAAAAATCTTCCAGCAAACAAAAGCCCTGGTCCAGATGGCTTCACGGCTGAGTTCTACCAAAAATTTAGAGAAGAGCTAACACCTATCTAATCAAACTTTTCCAGAAAATTGCTGAGGAAGGGAAACTTCCAAACTCATTCTATGAGGCCACCATCACCCTAAACCCAAAACCTCGTAAAGATCCCACAAAAAAAGAAAACTACAGGCCAATATCACTGATGAACATAGATGCAAAAATCCTTAACAAAATTCTAACAATCAGAATCTAACAACACATTCAGAAGATCATACATCATGACCAAGTGGGCTTATCCGAGGAATGCAAGGATTCTTCAATATCCACAAATCAATCAACGTAATACACCACGTTAACAAACTGAAAACTAAAAATCATATGATTATCTCAATAGATGCAGAGAAAGCCTTTGACAAAATACAGCATCCATTTATGATAAAAACCCTCCAGAAAGTGGGAATAGAAGGGACATATCTCAATATAATAAAAGCTATATATGACAAACCCACAGAAAACGTTATCCTCAATGGTGAAAAACTGAAAGCATTTCCCCTAATGTCAGGAATAAGACAAGGGTGCCCATTCGCACCACTACTATTCAACATAGTTCTGGAAGTTTTGGCTACAGCAATCAGAGCAGAAAAAGACATTAAAGGAATACAAATTGGAAAAGAAGAAGTAAAACTTTCACTGTTCACTGATGATGTGATCCTCTACACAGAAAACCCTAAAGAATCTACCAGAAAACTACTAGAGCTAATCAATGAATACAGTAAAGTTGCAGGATATAAAGTCAACACACAGAAATCACTTGCATTCCTGTACACTAATAATGAGAAAATAGAATGAGAAATTAAGGAAACTATTCCATTCTCTGTTGCAATGAAAAGATTTAAATACTTAAGAATGTATTTACCTAAGGAAACAAAAGACTTGTACAGAGAAAACTATAAAACACCAGTGAACATAATCAAAGAGTACACTAATAGATGGAGAAATATACCATGTTCGTGTATTGGAAGAATAAATATTGTTAAAATGAGTATAATATCTAAAGTAACTTATACATTCAATGCAATCCCTGTCCAGCTACCAACGATATTTTTCACAGAACTAGAACAAATAATCTCACAATTTGTATGGAAATACAAAAAACCTCGAATAGCCAAAGCAATCTTGAGGAAGAAAAATTAGCCTACCGGACTTCAGGCTCTACTACAAAGCCACAGTCATCAAGAGAGTATGGTACAGGCATAAATACATAAACATAGATCAATGGAACAAAATAGAAAGCCCAGCGATAAATCCACACACCTATGGATGTCTTATCTTTGACAAAGGAGGCAAGAATATAAAATGGAGAAAAGACAGTCTCTTTAACAGGTGGTTCTGGGAAAACTGGTCAGCCACTTGTAAAAGAATAAAACTAGAATACTTCCTAACACCATATACCAAAATAAACTCAAAATAGTCTAGAGAGATAAACGTAAAACCAAAAACTATAAAACTCCTAGAGGAGAATGTAGGCGAAACACTCTCTGACATAAAACACAGCAGGATCCTCCAAGACCCACCTCCCAGAATATTGGAAATAAAAGCAAAAATAAACAAATGGGACCTAATTAAAATCAAAAGCTTCTGCACAGCAAAGGAAACTATAAGCAAGGGGAAAAGACAGCCTTCAGAATGGGGGAAAATAATAGCAAATGAAACAACTGATAAAGGATTAATTTAAAATATACAAGCAGCTCCTGCAGCTCAATTCCAGAAAAATAAATGAGCCAATCAAAAAATGGGCCAAAGAACTAAACAGACATTTCTCTAAAGAATTCATAAAGATGGCTAACAAACACATGAAAAAATGCTCAACATCTCTCATAATCAGAGAAATGCAAATCAAAACCACAATGGGATACCAATTCACACCAGTCAGAATGGCTGCTATCCAGAAGTCTACATGCAATAAATGCTAGAGAGGTTGTGGAAAAAAGGGAACCTTCTTACACTGTTGGTGGGAATGCAAACTAGTACAGCCACTATGGAGAACAGTGTGGAGATTCCTCAAAAAACTGGAAATAGAAATGCCATATGATCCAGCAATCACACTCCTGGGCATACACACTGAGGAAACCAGAATTGAAAGAGACACATGTACTCCAATGTTCATCGCAGCACTGTTTACAATAGCCAGGACATGGAAGCAACCTACATGTCCATCTGCAGACGAATGGATAATAAAGCTTTGGTACATATAAACAATGGAGTATTACTCAGCCGTTAAAAAGAATGCATTTGAATCAGTTCTAATGAGGTGGGTGAAATTGGAGCCTATTATGCAGAGTGAAGTAAGCCAGAAAGAAAAACACCAATACAATATACTAACGCATATATATGGAATTTAGAAAGATGAAAATGATAACCACGTATACGATACAGCAAAAGAGAAACAGATGTATAAAACAGTCGTAGGGATTCTGTGAGAGAGGGTGAGGATGGGATGGTTTGGGAGAATGGCGTTGAAACATGTATATTATCATATGTGAAACGAATCACCATTTCAGGGTCGAGGCATGTTAAAGGATGTTCAGGGCTGGTATGACCCAGTGGGAAAATAAAGGAAGGAGGGAGGTGGGAGGGGGGTTCGGGAGAGGGACCTCATGTACACCTGAGGTGGATTCATGTCAATGTATGGCAAAACCAACCAATATAATATTGTAAAATAATTAGCCTCCAATAAAAATAAAATTAAAAAAAAAACAACGGCTGTTCTCAGGGCATTATAACCAATGAATTCCAAAATGTCTATGGAAACACAAAGGAGTCAAAAGAGTCAATGCAATCTGCCACAAAGCCCTGAAATGGACATAGCAGGCTGCTTGATAGCCAATTAGACTATCACAGTAGGATCATCAGGACAGCATGGTACTGGGAAGAAATCAAACACGCAGAACCAGATCCATGGAATGGAATTGAGGGTCCAGACATAAACCCAAGCTTCTACGGTCAATTCCTCGACGCCAAAGGAGGGGAGGTGATACGAATGAGAACAAGAGCCTCTGCAATGAAAGGCCGTGGGAATTGGAGATGGTTCCATCTGAACAATCACATTGGCTTTTGGTCTCAGAACACGTCAGATTCAGTGAAACACATCAACGCAAAGCCTGAAGTGATGAAACTCCTGGAAATAAGCACGGGCTCCTTCATGTCATGGACTTCTCAACATGTGTGTGTGTGGGGGGAAGAAAAATGGGTCCCTTCAAGTCAAGGAAACAGTAAATGAAAGGACACCCACGGGCTTCCATCCACTTGAACAGATTTGCAACAGAAAAGCTGAACAGTCACAAATCAAAATGGTAACAAACTGAACAAAAAAGAATATTAGCAAGCAGAATATCGGAGAAGGGCGTCCTACGCGTCTCCCAGACAAACCCCAGACCTATCCCTTCCCCTAACACCAAATCCAACGACAAACCTTTAACTCACTCTACACGAAATCCTAAAGCCTCAAACAAGTTCAACAACATACATGCGTCCATGCATTCACACGCATGCGAGCATCCAGAGGAGAGACACAGAGAGAAAGAGAGAGACTGAATTTAGAAAGGTCAAGAAAGAGAGGGAACGAGGGAGAGAGACTGAACAATGGAGAGAGGAAATGATTCGATTTCATAGAATGTGCATGAATCTCTCTTGTGGTTGCAAACAATGACTGTACTTTTCCCCCAAGGGGGAAAATGACTCAAGATGATGAGACCCAAGGACAAGGATGCGGGGAGCTACTGTTGGGGCAGACTCCCCCAGCCTTCGAGGCCAAGTGGGGCAATTGAGGAGGATGGGGAAGGTTGATATCAGAGGGGGTGATGCCTGAATATGACTTCCCGGTCCTCCAAATGCAGGGGTCAAGAAATAGGCAGAAAGGGGACTGCCTTTTCCCAGGGCCCAAAGCCCATCCAGGCCTGATTCTGCCCCACTCTGTGCTAGGTCAGCCCTGTGTGGAATCCATCCTTTAGGAAGTCTCAGTGTCCAAGCTCCATGTGATAGCGGCCCAATGTTTGAACAGGCACTGGAGCTGTTCCTAGGCTGAGAGACCTAGGCAGGAAATGGGAGAGTGACTCCCACTCTGCAGATGGAGAGAGTGGGGAAAACCTGCAGGGCACATGCCTTGCCCAGGGCCACTTCACTTCTGAGAAGGAGCCTGGGCTGAAAGCAGCTGTGTCCTCAGAGCTCAGGCCCTGGCTGCACCCAGGTCTCCCCAATGCTGTTGGGTCAGCTGTGTGTGTCACTGTGCCTGCACGTGGCCTAAGGGCATGGGGAAACAGCCAGAAACCCAGAGGTTCCCTTGGGGAGCTTTGTGGAAGTGACCTCGGCCATGAACCAGGAAATGATGTCACTTCCTGGCAACAGAACCCAACAGAACCGGCAACCCTGGTATCCAGGCCTCCTCAGTGGAGAGGAGTCCCCAGCCAGATCACTTGCTTTCAAGATGTTCTGTTGTTTGCCTCTGCCCAGAGGCCGGGGCCTCAGGTGAACTCACAGGCAGAGAATGTGGGAACGTGGATGACGCTGGCTCAGGGACCCCGGAGAGGCCTCTGGCCCTTTGCCCTAAGGAACAGAAAGGTAACAGGGAGGCCCAGGCCGGGTCCAGCTACCTCTCCCGTCCCACATGGGGAAGCCTGAGGCCTTTGCGTGTGTTGATGGGGGTTTCTCGGGGTGTGTTTGCCTTAAGCAAGACCAGCCGCATATTGGTCAGGAGCTCGTGGGTCGCTTTTGTCCACACCACAGGGGAGAGCAGGCTGGTGGCATGGGAAGCATCCGGGCAGAGCTGGCTGCCCAGGCTGACCTCACTCCCTCAGGGGTATCTCTGTCCTCCCGATTGCGTATCTGAGCAGACACTTGTCTCTGCGCTTTCTGGGAGCAGAAGGGCAGATGGGCAGAGGCAGCAGCCATCCTGGCCAGGCACAGCTCAGAAATATTGAAGGAGTGCTGCTGATGGTCACTGTCATTGTAGAGCGTCCCACCCGAAGTGGCCCCTGAGGGGAACACCCCTACCACCACCCTGAGGGAGGGTTCAGAGCACCAGCCCCCTGCCCAGGAAGCCCAGTACAGGCTGCAGGTGAGCGTGGCCACGGAGGGCTCAGCCAAACTGGCGAAGAAGAGGAAGCAGGCAAGGCCTGCTGCACAGACACCACCAAGCACACACTCCGGGGCCCAGTCTCAGGCTGCCACGGAGCTCAGCACACCCGGCTCTGACCGAGAGCTCCGAGAAGCCCTTCCTTGGAGGCAGCAGGAGAGCCTGGAGCCCAGCAGTGCAGAGCACAGAGTTGAGGCTCCTGGGGCTGCTGCAGGTGAGTGTGGGGAGGCGGTGCTTAGCCACACAGGGAGGAGTCCCCCAGAGTGGGGCTGGGCCTGGACCAAAGGCTGGCCTCACACCACCCATCTTGGAGACTGCAGAGAAGACTCCGAAGCAGGGCCTTCTTAGCGAATTTCTAGGAAGCCTTCATGTCCCCTTAGGCTAATTGCAAGGCTGGCATTTGGCAAACTCTTCTTCTCTCCCAGCTCTAGCTCTGGCCATGAAACTCAGCCAGCCTCCACGTACAAGACCCGTGCCTACAGAGGTGGGAGCTCCAGGTGCAGGACGCAGGGATCCAATGAGGGGACATCGAGACCTAAGACAACCCTCCCAAAGCTACGGGGCGAACCGGGTACTTGACAGTCCCTTGAGCACATCGGAACTCTGTACCTGCACGACTCCCAGCCCTAGGCCCCGATGTCTCACCATGCCTTCCAGAACCTCCACCTTCACGTGTACATGCATCTGTTTGGGCTTTGGCGGCAGAACCCGAGGCAGGGGCTGAGTGACCACCTGCACAAGGACAGCCTGCCCTGGCTGCTGCCAAAGACTCAGACGCCCACCATGACTGTCCCACCCCTGCAGGGAGAACAGGTCCCTGCTCTGGACAGACTTCCAGAGCCCTTTCAGCAAACACATCATCCAGGGGCGCAGTTGGCTCTGCAGCCTCCATCCCTGTGTGTTCCCCGTGGACGCCGTCCACTCCCTCCCCACCCAGGGGAGATTGACTTCCCTTCCCCTGAGCTGATTTTCATCAGGCTTCTCGGCATCTTTCTTCTCACCTTTTATGTCTTTTATGGCTTTCTGTATATTTTGCTCACAAGTGTGTACCAATAAATTTTCCTTCTTTGATGCCATTTGGGAAGATGGAGGCCTTCACAATGCTGTGTAAGCATCACCACTCTCTACATTCTGAAACACTCATTCTATCCCCCTCCCACTTCTCAGCAAAGACTGGATTCATGGCAAGCACTCCCCGTTCCTCTCTCCCCCACCTGAAAACATTGAGTCTACTTCTCTCTGCATTTCTTCCCATCGTTTCGGGGTTCCCAATCAATGCCAGTCACTAAAATGAGAGGAAACTGGATTTTGGTCTGACTGAAGGTGAAAGTTATAGTCTCTCAGTATTGTTAGAGTCTTGGCATCCCCATGAATTCTACAGTCCATGGAATTCTCTAGGCCAGAATCCTGGAGTTGGTAGCTTTTCCTTCTCCAGGGGATTGTTCTGACTCCCCACATATTGGAAGACCAAACTGGAGAATTCTGGTTTCTGTGTCATTTGAAGGAGCCTTTGGATATCTGAATGGACTGTGTAGATCCTTTCAAGATATCATCTGCCAAATGAAGTCATCACGGCAAATGTGCTCAGAATCTCCAGGTAGGTCGTCCTGTTGTAAGTGGGACGCATCAGGCACAAGTGAAAGGCTGAGTTCTTCCGCCGATACAAACAACCTCACAACAATAAACCATGCAGGATAAATGGAAAGATAAACCCACACCAACAAAGGGAGAAGTGTTCTTCAGAACACAAGGCCAGAGAAAGACAAACCATCCTTGTGGCACCCACATGCTCGAGAAAATCAGTTATCAGGAAGGAAACAGAAGAAACATGTGCAGGTCCAATGACAGGCAAAGCACATGGCTAGTGTAGCTCAGAGATGTCCTGACACTTTGCATGGACATGTGGGAAAAGGGACATACATTGTAGGTGGAGGTGGCCATCATTTCAGAGCTAGGTGCTCAGGATGGTGACAACCAGCCTTCGGGACCACAAGAGGGAGTGGAGGGCCTAGCAGATCTCATAGACATCTCTCTCGCTATGTGGGAGAAGAGTGTGCCGGACCCATCATAGTCCCACAGGAACATCACTTGACAATCAGTGCCCAACCTCAGGGTGGATCCCACTCCACTTCTGGCACGGTGGCTCCTGTCCTCTGAGATGCTCACCTCTGGCGGTCTGAAGCTGCAGGCCTGCTCGGCGCCTTCGGAGACGAAACTCCCTTCAGCTGCTCACACAGCCAAGGGCACACAAGGATGCCTGTGGAATCTGGATCACAGATGGAAGTTCAGAGCCCTTTCAACCTGAAATTGGGATTGGTGCTGAAAGGGAGGCTGCACCCAACTCCCTTTTCACTGGACACAGCGTCCCTGAGCTAGAACTGCTGAATCCATTCTTCTGTGGAAATGCAAGCTGAAAAACACCCATCTTTCCGAGAAGATATCCAAAAGAGTTTAGGAGCAACACATTTGGAAACCAGAGGGGATGACATGCATGTCCATGGAAACCTGACACCTCTCAACAAATGCACTTGAAATGATTTCTAGACATATATTCCATGCAAAACGGTTCACAAATCCAGAAGGAAATAGAGCAGAGATTAGCATGAGTTCTGTGTCTTCACACACAATACAGAAAGGCACTACACAAAGAGTAACAAGGGAACACAGTGAACTTTGTCAAATCCAAGATTTGGACTCTGGGAAAAACCGTCTGAAAAGCGCAAATGACACATGCCAAGCTGGGAGAAAACTGTTTGCATACACAGAGCTTAGGCAGGATTTGGCTCTTAATACACAAATGACATGAACACAAATGGGCCTGAAGGAGACATCAGGAGAAGGAAGGGACAGGGAGAGTACACCGGATGATGCCCAGCACTGAGGCCTGAGAAATACGGTCTAGCTGCATTCTCCGAGCCCCGTGGGACCCTGGAATAGGCCTGTTCTACCTGGAGGCTCAGAGAAATGGACAGTGAGGAAGGGGAAGAAAAAGCCTTGGCATTTCTAACACTTCCAGCAAACGCTTAGAAGAAGGCAATTATCAACCCCACCGACAGTGACATTCCCTGAAAGGCAATAGCTAGGAGTCCATCTAACCCAGGAGGGAAGCCCTTCTTCTCAGAGAACTGCAAGAGATGGATGAAAGAAGGTGAATCCCAACAATCAAATGGAAAATAAGCTGTGCTCACGGATCAGAGGAATTCCTCCTGGTAAGATGATATCACTTCCCCCTCCCCCCAACCCCCACCGTGGGGCAATCCAGAGTTTCCACGCTATTCATCTCAAAATACCAACGGGTGTTCTCAGGTCATTATAACCAAAGAATTCCAGAATATCTATGGAAAAACAAAGGAGTCAAAATAGTCAATGCAATCTGCCACAAAGCCCTGAAATGTACATAGCAGGCTGCCTGATAGCCAATTAGAGTATCACACTAGGATCATCAGGACAGCATGGTACTGGGAAGAAATCAAACATGCAGAACCAGATACATGGAATGGAATTGAGGGTCCAGAAATAAACCCAAGCATCAACGGTCAATTACTCAATTCCAAAGGAGGGGAGGCGATACGAATGGGAACTAGAGCCTCTGCAACGAAAGGCAGTGGGAATTGGAGATGGTTCCATCTGAACAATCACATTAGCTATTGTTCTCATAACATTTCAGATTTAGGGAAACACGTCAATACAAACCTAAAGTGATGAAACTCCTGGAAAGAAACAAGGGCCATTGGCTCCTTAATGTCAGGGACTTCTCAACACGTGTGTGGGAGGTGGAAGAAAATTGGGTCTCTTCAAGTCAAGGAAACAGGAAACCAAAAGACACCAACTTGCTTCCATCCACTGAACAGCTTTGCATCAGAAAAGCTAAGCATTCACTTATCAAAATGGTAACAATCTGAACACAAAAGAATATTTGCAAGCAGAATATCGGAGAAGGGGTTCCTTCATAAAAGAGACTGAGAACTCACACCACTAAGTCTCCCAGAACAAACCCCAGACATATCCTTTCCCCTAACACGAACTCCCACCCGAAACCTTTACCTCACTTGAAATGAAACCCTAAAGCCTCACCCTAGGTCAACAATTCCCCAGCGATCAATGCAAAGAAATACAGGAAAACAACAGACTAGGAAAAACAAGATATCTTTTCAAGAAAATTAGAGATATCAAGGGAACATTTCATGCAAAGATGGGCTCGATAAAGGACAGAAATATTATGGACCTAACAAAAGCAGAAGATATTAAGAAGAGGTGGCAAGAATACACAGAAGGACTGTACAAAAAAGATCTTCAAGACCAAGATAATCACAATGGCGTGATCACTCACCTGGAGCCAGACATCTTGGAATGTGAAGTCAAGTGGGCCTTAGAGAGCATCACTACAAACAAAGCTAGTGAAGGTGATGGAATTCCAATTGAGCTATTTCAAATCCTAAAAGATGATGCTGTGAAAGTGCTGCACTCAGTATGCCAGCAAATTTGGAAAACTCAGCAATGGCCACAGGACTGGAAAAGATCAGTCTTCATTCCAATCAAAAAGAAAGGCAATGCCAAAGAATGCTCAAACTACAGCACAATTGCACTCATCTCACACACTAGTAAAGTCATGCTCAAAATTCTCCAAGCTAGGCTTCAGCAATGTGTGGATCAAGAACTTCCAGATGTTCAAGCAGGTTTTAGAAAAGGCAGAGGCACCAGAGATCAAATTGCCAACATCCGCTGGATCATGGAGAAAGCAAGAGATTTCCAGGAAAACATCTATTTCTGCTTCATTGACTATGCCGAGGCCTTTGACTGTGTGGATCACAATAAACTGTGGAACATTCTGAAAGAGATGGGAATCCCAGACCACCTGACCTGCCTCTGGAGAAACCTGTATGCAGGTCAGGAAGCAACAGTTAGAACTGGACATGGAACAACAGAATGGTTCCAAATAGCAAAAGGAATACGTCAATGTTGTATATTGTCACCCTGCTTATTTAACTTCTATGCAGAGTACATCATGAGGAACGCTGGGCTGGAAGAAGCACAAGCTGGAATCAAGATTGCTGGGAGAAATATCAATAAACTCAGATATGCAGATGACACCACCCTTATGGCAGAAAGTGAAGAGGAACTCAAAGGCCTATTGATGAAAGTGAAAGAGGAGAGTGAAAAGGTTGTCTTGAATCTTAACATTCAGAAAACGAAGATCATGGCATCTGGTCCCATCACTTCTTGGGAAATAGATGGAGAAACAGTCGAAACCGTGTCAGATTTTATTTTTGGGGGCTCCAAAATCATTGTGGATGCTGATTGCAGCCATGAAATTAAAAGACGCTTACTCCTTGGAAGGAAAGTTATGACCAGCCTAGATAGCCTATTAAAAAGCAGAGACATTACTTTGCCAACCAAGGTCCGTCTAGTCAAGACTATGGTTTTTCCCGTGGTCATGTATGGATGTGAGAGTTGGACTGTGAAGAAAGCTGATCACCGAAGAAGTGTCGGACACGACTAAGTGACTGAACTGAACTGAACTGAACTGAAGGTCAACCATATACATGTGTACATGCATTTCTCAGGCATGCAAGCATCCAGAGGAGAAAAACAGAGAGGAAGAGACAGACTGAATTTGGAAAGGTCAAGAAAGAGAGGGAACGAGGGATAGAGACTGAACAATGGAGAGAGTAAATCAATCGATTTCACAGTATTTGCATGAATCTCACTTGATTTTGGGAAAAGTAACAGTGCCAATTCCCCCTGAAAGGGAGAAAATGACCCAAGATGATGAGACTCAAAAACAAGTATGCGGGGAGCCACTGTTGGGGCAGGCTCCACCACCCCTCGAGGCAGAGTTCGACATTTGAGTGTGACGAGGAATGTTGATATCAGAGGCGGGGATGTCTGAATATTACCTTCCGGTCCTCCCAATGCTGGGGTCAAGAAATATGCAGGAAGTGGACTTCATCTTCGAAGGTCCCAGAGCCCATCTAGGCCTGATTCTGCCCCATTCTGTGCTAGGTCAGCCCTGTGTGGAATCCGTCCTTTGGGAAGTCTCAGTGTCCTAGCTCCATGTGAGAGCGGCCCAAAGTTTGAACAGGCACTGGAGCTGTTCGTAGGTTGACAGACCTAGGCAGGAAATGGGAAGTGATCCCCACTCTGCAGATGGAGAGACTGTGGAAACCCTGTGGGGCCCATGGCTTGCCCAGGGCCACATCACTTCTGAGAAGAAGGAGCCTGGGCTGAAAGCAGCTGTGTCCTCAGAGTGCAGGCCCTGGCTGTACCCTGGTCTCCTCAAGGCTGTGGGTTGTGCTGTGTGGGTGTCAATTTGCCTGCACGTGTCCTGAGGGCATGGGGGAACAACCAGAATCACAGAGGTTCCCTTGGGGAACTTTGTGGAATGGATCTTGGCCACGAAAGCAGGAAATGATATCACTTCCTGGAAACACAACCCAACAGAACCCGAAACCCGGGTTTCCAGGCCTCCCCAGCAGAGAGGAGCCCCCAGCCAGATCGCTTGTGTTCAAGATGTTCTGCTGTTTGCCCCTGCCCAGAGGCCAGGGCCTCAGGCAAGCTCACAGGCAGAGTGTGTGGGAACGCGGTCGACGCTGGCTCAGGTCCCCCAGAGAGGCCTCTGATCCTTTGCCTGAAGGAACCGAAAGGTAACAGGGGAGACCCAGGCCAGGTCAGGCCACCTCTCCCGTCCCATATGGGGAAGCCTGAGGCCTTTCCTTGTGTGTGGATGGGGGTTTCTTGGGGTGTGTCTGCCTCAGGCAGGCCCAGCCGCATATGAGTCAGGAGCCCGTGGGTCGTTTGTGTCCACACCCCAGGGGAGAGCATGCTGGGTGCATGGGGAGTGTCCGGGCTGAGCCGTGTGCCCAGGCTGACCTCACACCCTCATGGGGGGTCTCCGTCCTACCCGGTGGGTACTGAGCAGACACCCGTATCTGTTCTTTTTGGGAGCAGAAAGGCAGACGGGCAGAAACTTTAGACATCTTGTCCAGGCTCAGCTCAGAAATATTGAAGCAGGGCTGGCTGGTGGTCACTATCATTGCATAGCGTCCCACCAGAGGTGGCCAATGAGGTGCACACCCAATCAACGTCCAAGAGGGAGGTTTCAGAGCTCCACCCCCTGCCCTGGAGGCCCAGTGCAGGCTCCAGGTGAGCGTGACCACGGAGGGCTCAGGCGAACTGGCGATGAAGAGGAAGCGGGCAAGGCCTGCTGCTCAGACACCACCCAGCAAACACCCAGGTACCCAGTCTCAGGCTGCCACTGAGCTCAGCACAGCCAGCTCTAAACCAGATCGCTGAGAAGCCCTGCCTCGGAGGCAGCAGGAGGACCTGGAACCCACCACAGCAGAGCACAGAGGTGAGGCGGCTGGGGATGCTGCATGTGAGTGTGGGGAGGCGGTGCTGAGCCACACAGGGATGAGTCCTCAAGAGCTGAGGCTGGGCCTGGACCAAAGGCTGGACTCAAACCACCCATCTTGGAGACTGCAGAGAAGACACCAATGCTGGGCCTTCTTAGCGTATCTCTAGGAAGCTTTCATGCCCACTTAGGCACATGGCAAGGCTGGCCTGTGGCAAACTCTTCTTTTCCCCAAGCTCTAGCTCTGGCCGTCAAACTCATCCAGCCTCCATGAACAAGACCTGCCCCTACAGAGGTGCGAGCTCCAGGTGCAGGACCCAGGGATCCAATGAGGGGAGATCGAGACCTGAGACGTCCCCACCCAAAGACACGGGGCAAGCCGGGTACTGGCCAGCACCCTCAGCACATTGGATCTCTGTGCCTGCAGGACCCCCAGCCCCAGGCCCTGATGTCCTACCCCACCTTCCAGAACCTCCACCTCCACGTGCACTTGCACCTGCTTGGGCTTAGGTGGCAGAACCCTAGTCAGGGCCTGAGTGACCACCTGGGCAGGGGCAGCCTGCCCTGGCTCCTGCCAAGGACTCAGACGCACACCATTTCTGTCCGACCCTGCAGGGAGAACAGGCCCCAGTTCTGGACATAGATTCAGAGCCCTTTTGGCAAATACCTGGTCCAAGGGTGCGGTTGGGTCTGCAGTCTCCATCCCTGTGTGTTCCCCGTGGATGCCGTCCACTCTCTCCGGACCCAGGGGAGATTGAATTCCCTTCCCCTGAGCTGATTTTCATCAGGCTCCTAGGCATCTTTCTTCTCATCTTTTATGTTTTTTGTGGCTTTATGTATATTTTGCTCATAAGTGTGTATCAATAAATTTTTCTCCCTGGAAGCCATCTGGGAATATGAAGGCCTTCACAATGCTCTGTAAGCATCACCACTGTCTACATTCAGACACCCTCATTCTATTCCCCTCACTTCCCAGCAAAGCCTAGATTCATGGCAAGCACTCCCCGTTCCTCTCTCCCCCTCCTGACAACATTGAGTCTACTTTTCTCTGCATTTCTTCCCATCCTTTTGAGGCCACAATAAATGCCAATCACTGAAATGAAAGGAAACTGGATTTTCCTCTGAGTGCAGTTGAAAGTTGCAGTCTCTCAGTATTGTTAAAATCTTGGCATCCCCATGAATTCTACAGTCCGTGGAATTCTCTAGAGCAGAATCCTGGAGTGGGTAGATTTTCACTTCTCCAGGGGAGTTTCTGATTCCCCACATATTGGAAGACCAAACTTTAGAATTCTCGTTTCTATGTCATTTGAAGTAGCCTTTGGGTATCTGAAAGGACAGTGTAGGTCCTTTCAAGATGTCATCTGCCAAACGAAGCCTCTTGGCAAATGTGCTCAAAATCTCCAGGTAGGCAGTGCTGTGGTAATTGGGACTCCTCAGGCACAAGGGAAATGCTGAGTTCTTCTGCCGGAACAAACAAACTCACAACAATAAACCAGACAGGAGAAATGGAAAGATAAACCCACACCAACACAGGGAGAAGTGTTCCTCAGAGCACAAAGCCAGAGAAAGACCCACCATCCTTTTGGCCCCCATATCCTCGAGAAAATCAGTGATCGGGAAGGAAAGAGAAGAAACATATGCAGGTCCAATGAGAGGAAATGCACATGTCTCGTGTAGGTCAGAGATGGCCTGACACTTCGCATGGACACGCGGGCAAAGGGAAACACAGTGCAGGTGGCAGTGGTCATCATCTCAGAGCTAGGTGCTCCAGATGGTGACAACCAGCCTTCCGGACCACAAGAGGGAGCCGAGGGCCTAGCAGAGCCCATAGACATCTCTCTCGCTCTCTGGGAGAAGACGGTGCAGGACCCATCAAAGTCCCACAGGAGCATCTCTTGGCGATCAGTGCCCACCCTCAGGGTGGATCCCACTCCACTTCTGGCACGGTTGTTTCTGTCTGCTGAGATGCTCACCTCTGGCGGTCCGAAGCCACAGGCCTGCTGGGCGCCTGCCGAGACTAAACTCCCTTCAGCTGCTCACACAGCCAAGGCCAAACGAGGATCCCTGTGGCCTGCGGCTCACAGATGGAAGATCAGTACCCTGTCAACCCGACCTGGGGATCGGTGCTGAAAGGGAGGCTGCACCCGAGTCCCTTTTCACTGGAAACAGAGAAAGTCTGATTGGCTATTGTTCGTCATGAACATCCAAAAAGTTTAATTAGTGGATAGGGGCGACCTGCACATGGAGTGCAGAATTTCATGGTTTTTCTCGAATTGCGGCTTGAAGCTTGGAGGTCTTCTCGAGTTACGGCGGGAACCACTGTGACTCGCTAGTTTTGCCTCATGGAAGTCAGGTCTCTTGTCGTGTTGTAAGTGGAACTTCGTGATTCCTTTCGAGTCGTTGCAGGGCATGAGGGCCACATTTAGACTTGAGAGGGTAAACTCAGTTTTCCTCTCCAGTGGCCACAGGGATCTTGGGGTTGCTATGAAAGTTCCCCTGGGGAGTCAGGCCTAGTCTTCGTTGAGGAGGGAACTAAGATTTCCCCCCAAGTTGTAAAAGGATT
Source organism: Moschus berezovskii (assembly GCF_049115385.1). Taxonomy (NCBI): domain Eukaryota; kingdom Metazoa; phylum Chordata; class Mammalia; order Artiodactyla; family Moschidae; genus Moschus; species Moschus berezovskii. The sequence goes on along the minus strand of NC_142467.1, from coordinate 113,746,371 downwards.
ATCAGGCCTGCTATCTGTTTGAGCGGGAAATTTGGGCTTTTTCGAGAGGCTCAGCGGGGGATAAATGCCTCCGATCACATTAGGAGTTGATACTCCGTGTTCCACTGGAGCTGCTGCAAACACAACATGACTCATCTCTAGTTGAGTGTGAACTCGGAGTCCTTTGACCTTGCTGCAGTATCTATTGGGTTGCCCTCGAGTGTCAATAGATGTGACAGGACTCATCAAGTGGTGTGAGTGTAAGTTGGGATTCCTCTTCATTTGAAAGTGGATTGTCCCATTATCTTCAGCTGAGGTGTGATCACAGGCCTTCTCTTAAATTGTGGTGGGGAAATTCAGTTTTCTTCTCTCATCGGGATGGGTGTTTCTGGGCGACCCTTAAGTTGCATCAAAGAAGTCACGCCTCATATCGAATTTGGAAAAGGAACTCGGGACTTCTGTCTATGTGTTTCAGGAAAAAAAGATTACCTCATCTTGCTTTGAAAGAGGAATCTCGAGGTTTTGCTCCAGTTGCTATGGTAAGTTTGGTGATCCACTCGAGTAACGACGGGAATATCAGGGAGCCTCCCGTGTTGTCTCTGGGAAGTCAGAACTCCTTTCCATCTGCAAGAGGAAACTTAGGATTCCTTGGCGTTGCTGCAAAGAAAGAGGTATGCATCTAGATTCGCGTCGGTTTAACTCAGCATTCCTCTCCAGTAGCAACAGAGTTCTTAGGATTGCTCTCAAATTTCACCTGGGGAGTCAGGCCTCCTCTCGTTTTCAGACTTGGAACTCCGCTTCCTTCTCGATTTGTAAAAGGGGTGTTAGGCCACAGTCGAGTTGAATTTGTACCTGGAGATTGTATCGAGAATGCTCGGGGAGTCAGGTCTCCACTCGTCTTGTGTGTTGATCCTCGAGGATACATTTGAATCTGTTCAGTGGCATCAGACAATATCTCGAGTGGGTGGGGACACAGGTACCTTTTCCAATTGTGTTTTGAAACCCTGTGGATATTCCCGAGTTTCAAGGTGGTACTGGCCTCCTTGTACTGTGCCACGGGAATGTCCGGATTCCATTCCAGACATAGCAGTAGGATCAACTGTCATCTGGAAAAGAGAACTGGAAACAGGGCACTTTGTCAGTTGTGGCAGGAAACTCGGTGTTCTTCTTGATTGGGATGGGGTAGGTCGGTGTAATTTTTCAGTCACATAAAGGATGTTAAGAACCTTCTGGAGTTTCCAACGGGAACGTGGGACTGCCCTTGAGAATTTGCAACGGAAATGCTCCTTATCTCGCCTTTAGGGCAAAATCTTGTTGTTTCACTCGAGTTGTGGAGGGAAGCATGGTATCTCTCTCCAGTTGCGAAGGGAACCTAGGAAATCGCTCGTGTTGCTTCAGGGAATTCAGGTCTCCTGTCATCTTGGAAGGGGTACTTCGGGATTACTCTTGAGACGTGGAATGGGAATAGGGCCTCCTCTGCTGTTGAGTCGGAAAAACGTGTGCTCCTCTCCAGTGGGAACAGATATGTCGGGTAGTTTTTGAGTCGCATAAAGGGTGTCAAGTACCCATTCGAATTTCAAGCTGGAATCTGGGATTTCTCTTGAGACTCTGCAATGAAAAATTTCCTCATCTGGCATTGAAGGGATAATCTTGTGGTTTTTCTCGAGTTGCGGCTGGAAGCTCGGGGTTCTTCTCGAGTTGTGACGGAGAACTCAGGAACTGTCTCGTGTTGTCCCATGGAAGTCAGGTCTCCTATCATGTTGGAAGGGAAACCTCGGGATTCCTCTATAGGCACAGCAGAGGAATAGGGCCGCATCTAGCGTTGAGTCGGTCAACTGTGTGTTCCTCTCCAGTGGCGACAGGAATCTCGGAGTTGCTACGAAGGTTTTACTGGGGGGTCAGTTTTCGTTTCGATTTGAGGCATGGAATTCTGCTTTCCTTTCGAGTTATAAAAGAGGAATCTGTCCTCGTGTCATGATCAGGCCGTTCATTAGGGCTTTGTCTATAGCCTCATCATGGGTGTCAGGTATCCTGTCCTTTTGTGATGTCATAGTCGGTTTTACCTTGGAGCTTTGCTAGATCCTCAGGACCTACCTCGCTTGGAGGGGGAACTCATAGCAGCGGGAAGCTTGTAGTCTCTCTCGAGTTATGACAGGGACCTCAGGAACTCGTTCGTTTCGCTTCTTAGAAGTCAGGTCTCCTTTCGTGTTGCAAGGAAAGCTTCGGGATTACCCTCGAGGTGTGGAATGGGAATAGGGCCTCATCTAAGAATGAGTCTGTATATTGTGTTCTCCTCTCCTGTTGGGACTGCTGTCTCAGGGAATTTTTGTGTCGCATAAAGGGTGTCAAGTACCCCAACGAGTTTCAAGCGTGAATGTGGGATTTCTCTTGAGACTCTGCAGCAGAAAATTTCCTCATCTCGCATTGATGGGCGAATTTTTTGGTTTTTGTCCAGCTCAGGCTGGTAGCTTGTAGTTTCTCTTGAGTTGCGACGGGGATCTCAGGATATTGCCGGTGTTGTCCCAGGGAAGTCTGGCCTGCTTTCGTGTTGGAACGGAAACTGCAATATTCTTCCCATGGCACACCAGAGGAATAGGGCCGAATCTAGCGTTTTGTAGGTAAATTGTGTGCTCTTCCTCATGTCGCCTTGAGGGCTGAATCTTTTGGTTTCTCTCCAGTTGTGGCAGGAAGACTGTGGTCCCACTTGAGTTTCGACAGGGACTTCAGGAACTCACTCTTGGTCTTCAGGGACATCAGTTCTCCTTTCGTATTGCAAGGACAGTTTCGGGATTACTCTCGAGGAGTGGAATGGGAACAGGGCATGACATAAGTTTGAGTCCGGAAATTGTGTGCTCCTCAGTACTGGGGACAGCTATGTCAGGAAACGTTTTGGGTCGCATAAAGAGTGTCAAGTACCCGTACGAGTTTCAAGCGGAAATGTGGGATATCTCTTGAGACTCTGCAGCAGAAAAGTCCCTCATCATGCCTTGAGGGCAGAATGTCGTGGTTTTTCTTGAGTTGCGGCGGGAACCTTGGAGTCCCTCTCGAATTGGGATGGGGACCTCAGGAACTCGCTCCCATGGACCCTGGAAAGTCAGGTCTCCTTTCGTGTTGGAAGGGCAACTTAGAGATTCCTGTCGAGGTGTGGAATGGGAATTGGGCCTCATCTAGAGATGAGTCCGTTAATTGTGTGCTCCTCTCCTGTGGGGACGGCTTAATCAGGGAGCTTTTTGTGTCGCAGAAAGGGTGTCAACTATCTGTTCGAATTTAAACTGGTAATGTGGGGTTACTCTTGAGACTCTGCAGCAGAAATATTCCTCATCTCACATTGATGCGGAATCTTTTGATTTTTCTCGCTTTTCAGAGGGAAGCATATGGTCTCTCTCGAGCTACGTCGGGTACCACAGGAACTCACTCGTGTTGCTTCAGGGAAGTCAGGTCTCCTTCCGTGTTGCAAGAGAGTTTCTGGATTAACTGGAGTCATCGAGAGAATAGGGCCTCATCGAGGAATCAGTCTGTAAATTGTGTTCTCCTCTCCGTGCAGGCAGCCATTTCATGGAACTTTTTGAGTCACATAAAGGGTGTCAAGTACCCGTAAGAGTTTCAAGCGGAAATGTGGGATTTCTCTTGAGACTCTGCAGCGGAAAATTTCTCATCTCACACTTAAGGTAGAATCTTGTAGTTTTTCTGAAGTTGTGGCAGGAAGCTTGGGGACCCTCTCAAGTTGCGCCGGGGACCTCAGGAATTCACTCGTGGTGCTTCAGCGAAGTCATGTCTCCTTTCGTTTTGCAAGAAGAGCTTCGGGATTACTCTCGAAGCGTGGCATGGGAATAGGGCCTCATCAAATGTTGAGTCCGTAAATTGTGTGCTCCTCTCCAGTGGGGACGGCATAGTCAGGGAACTTTTTGTGTCACAGAAAGTGTTTCAAGTACCCTTTCGAGTTTCAAGTGGGAATGTGTGATTTCTCTTGAGACTCTGCAGGAGAAATGTTCCTCATCTCGCATTGAGGAGAGAATCTTGTGGTTTTTCTCGAGTTGCAACTGAAAGCTTGGGGTCCCTTTCGGGTTGAGACGGGGATCTCAGGAACTGGCTAGTGTAGCCCAAGGGAAGTCAGGTCTCCTTTCTTCTGATAGGGGAACTTCGAGATTACTCTTTAGGAGTGGAATGGGAATAGGGCATCATCTAAAGTTGAGTCCATAAATTGTGTTCTCCTCCTACGTGGGGAGAGCTATGTCAGGGAATGTCTTGAGTCGCATAAACGGTGTCATGTATCCATTTGAGTTTCAAGCGGGAATGTGGGATTTCTCTTGAGACTCTGCAGGGGAAATTTTCCTCATCTCAACTTGAGTGCAGAATCTTCTGGTTTTTCTGTGGTGTGGCATGAAGATTGGGGTCCTTCTCGAGTTGCGACGGGGCCCTCAGATATTCGCTGGTCATGCCCCAGGGAAGTCAGGTCTCCTTGCATGTTGGAATGGAAACTTCGGGTTTATTCTGGAGGCGTGGAATGGCAAATGGAAGTCATCTAGAAATGAGTCCTTAAATTGTGTGCTCCTCTCAAGTAGGGACGGCTTAGTCAGGGAAATTTTATGATTGCCGAAAGGGTGTCAACTACCCGTTCGAATTTCAAGCAGGAATGTGGGTTTTCCCTTGAGACTCTGCAGCAGAAAATTCCTCATCTCGCATTGCTGGGGGAATCTCGTGAGTTTTATCGAGTTGCGGCGGGAAGCTTGTAGACCCTCTCGAGTTGTGACAGTGACCTCAGAACCTAGCTCTTTTCATTTCAGGGATGTCAGGTCACTCATCTTGTTACAAGGAGAGCTTCAGAATTACACTCGAGGCATAGAAAGAGAATACCACCTCATCCAAAATGAGTCCATAAACTGTGTTCTCCTCTCAAGTGGGGACATCTATATCAGGGAATGTCTTGAGTAGCATAAAGCGTGTCAAGTACACGTTGGAGTTTAAAGCGGGAATGTGGGATTTCTCTTGAAACTCTGCAAGGGAAATTTTCCTCACCTCATGTTGAGTGCACAATCTTGTGGTTTTTCACGAGATGCGGTGGGAAGCTAGGGGTACTTCTCGAGTTTCGACGGGGACCTCAGTAACTCGCTCGTGTTGCCCCAGGGAAGTCAGGTCTCATTTCGTGTTGGAAGGGAAATTTTGGGATTATTCTCGAGGCGTGGAATGGGAATTGGAAGTCATCTGGAGATGAGTCCGTAAATTGTGTGCTCCTCTCCAGTAGGGACAGCTTAGTCAGGGAACTTTTATGGTTGCAGAAATGGCAAAAAGTACCCGTTCCAATTTCAATTGGGAATGTGGGATTTCCCTTGAGACTCTGCAGAAGAAAATTCCTCATCTCGCTTTGATGGGGAAATCTCGTGGTTTTATCGAGTTGTGGCGACAAGCTTGTAGTCTCTCTCGAGTTGGGACAGTGGCCTCAGAACCTAGCTTTTTTTATTTCCGAGAGGTCAGGTCACTTTTCTTGTTACAAGGAGAGCCTCGGGATTTCACTCGAGGAGTAGAATGGGAATAGGGCCCCATCTAAAATTGAGTCCATAAATTGTTTTCTCCTCTCCAGTGGGGACATCTATGTCAGGGAATGTCTTGAGTCGCATAAAGGGTATCAAGTACCCGTTCACGTTTCAAGCGGGGATGTGGGATTTCTCTTGAGACTCTGCAGGGGAAATATTCCTATTCTCACCTTGAGTGCAGAATTTGTGGTTTTTCTCGAGTTGCGGCGGGAAGCTTGGGCTCTCTCTCGATTTGCCAAGGGGACATCAGGAAATCCTCCATGTTGTTCAGAGAAGGCAGTTCCCCTTTTGTGTTGGAAGGAAAACTTCGGGATTACTCTCGAGCCGTTAAATGGGAATAGGGCCTCTTCTCGAGTTGAGTACATGAAATGTGTACTCCTCTTCAATGGGGACCGCTGTGTTAGGGAACTTTCTGAGTCGCATAAATGTTGTCAAGTTAACTTTCGCGTTTCAAGCGGCAATGTGGGATTTCTCTAGAGATCTGCAGTGGAAATTTACCTCATCTCTCATTGAGGGGTAATATTGTGGTGTTTCTCGACTTCCGGCAGGAAGCTAGATGTTCCTGTCGTGTTGTGATGGGGACCTCAGGACCTTGATCGCGATGTCCCAGGGAAGTTGGGTCTCATGGCGTGTTAGAAGGGGAACATGGTGATTCCTCTCGAGACACAATAGAATAACAGGATCACATCTAGTGTTGTATAGAAAGTTGTGTTCTCCGCTTCAATGTGGACCGCTTTCTTGGGGAAGTTTTTGGGTCGCATAAATGGTGTCAAGTACCCGTTCGAGTTTCAAACGGTAATGTGCGATTTCTCTTGAGTCTCTGCAGCGGAAAATATCCTCATCTCGCATTGAGGGGAAAATATTGAGGTGTTTTTCGAGTTGCGGCAGGAAGCTTGGTCCCCCTCTCGATTTGGGACGGGGACCTCAGGAAATCCCCCGTGTTGCTTCAGAGAAGGCAGGTCCCCTTTTGTGTTCAAAGGGGAACTTCGGGATTACTGTCGACCTGTTAAATGTGAACAGGGCCTCTTCTCGACCTGAGTCCGTAAATTGTGTTCTCCTCTCCAATGGGGACGGCTGTGTTTGGGAACTTACTGAGTCGCATAAAGGATGTCAAGTTCCCGTTCGCCTTTCAAGTGGAAATGTGGGATTTCTCTTGAGATTCTGCAGTGGAAAATGTCCTCATCTCGCATTGAGGGGATAATTTGTGGTGTTTCCCGATTTGCGGCAGGAAGCTTGGGGTTGCTCTCGAGTTGCGACGGGGACCCCAGGAACTCGTTCTTGTTGCCCCAGGGAAGTCAGGTCTCCTATCTTTTTGGAAGGGGAACCTCGAGATTCCTCTATAAAGAGCAGCAGAGGAATAGGGCCACATCTAGCGTTGAGTCAGTCAACTGTTTGTTCTTCTCCAGTGGAGACAGGGATCTCACGGTTGCTCTCAAAATTCTCCAGGGGATTCAGACCTCGTCTCTTGTTCAGACCTGGAAGTGCGCTTTCTTCTCGAGTTGTAATACAGGTGATAGGCCACTTTCAGTTCAGTTCGATTCAGTCGCTCATTCCACGCCTTTTGAGATTCTGAAGCGGAAAATTACTTCATCTCGCATTGAGAGCATAATTTTGTGGTGTTTCTGGAGTTGCCGCGGCAAGCAGGGTTTACTTCTCGAGTTTCGACGGGGAACTGAGTAATTCACTGGGGATGCTTCAGGGAAGTCAAGTCCACTTTTGTGTTGGAAGGGGAACTTCCGAATTATTCTTGAGCCGTTAATTGGGAATATTACCTCTTCTCGATTTGAGTCCATAAATTATGTTCTACTCTCCACTGAGGACTGATGTTAGGGAACATTCTATGTCGCATAAAGTGAGTCAAGTAGCCCTATGTCTTTCAATCGGGAATGTGGGATTTATCTTAAGATTCTGCAGCGCAAAATTTCCTCATCTCCCATCAAGGGGATAATTTTGTGATGTTTCTCCAGTTGGGGCGGGAAGCAGGGGGTACATCTCAAGTTGCGACGGGGACTTCAGGAACTCCCTCGAGTTACTTCAGGGAAGTCAGGTCCCCTTTTGTGCTGGAAAGGAATTTCCGGATTACTCTTGAGCCCTTTAATGGGAATAGGGCCTCTTGTCAAGTTGAGTCCAAAAAGAGTGTTCTCCTCTCCACTGGGTACAGATTTTAGGGAAGTTTCTGAGTGGCATAAAGTGTATCAAATACACATTACCTTTCAAGCGGGAATGTGGGATTTCTCTTGAAATGATGCAGCACAAAATTACCTCATCTCGCATTGAGGGGATAATTTTGTAGTCTTTCTCGAGTTGTGGCAGGAAGCAGGGGGTTCTTCTCGAGTTGCGATGGGGACCTCAGAAACTCACTCAAGTTACTTCAGGGAAGTCAGGTCCCCTTTTGTGCCGGAAGGGGAACTTCCAGATTACTCTCAAGCCCTTTAATGGGAATAGGGCCTCTTCTCGAGTTGAGTCCATAAAATGTGTTCTCCTCTCCAATGGGGACGGAGGTTGGGGAATTTTCTGAGTGGCATAAAATGTGTCAAGTACCCTTTGCCTTTCAAGCGGGAATGTGGTATTTCTCTTGAGATTCTAAAGGGTAAAATTTCCTCATTTCACATGGAGGGGATAAATTTGTGGTGTTTCTCGAGTTACGGCGGGAAGCTGGGGGTACTTCTCGAGTTGCTACTGGGACCTCAGGAATTCGCTCGGGTTGCTTCAGGGAAGTCAGTTCCCCTTTTGATTTGGAAGGGGAACTTCTGGTTTACTCTCGAGCCGTTAAATGGGAATAGGGGCTCATCTCGAATTGAGTCAATAAAGTGTGTTCTCTTCTCCAATGGGGACTTCTGTGTGAAGGAAGTTTCTGAGTCGCATAAAGGGTTTCAGGTACACTTTGGCTCTCAAGAGGCAATGTGGTATTTCTCTTGAGATTCTGCAGCACAAAATTTCCTCATCTTGCATTGAGGGGATAATTTTGTGGAGTTTCTCGAGGTGCGGCGGGAAGCTGTGGTCACTTCTCGAGTTGTGACGGGGACCTTAGGATCTCACTCGGGTTGCTTCAGGGAATTCAGTTCCCCTTCTGTGTTGGAAGGGGAAATTCCGGTTTCCTCTCGAACCGTTAAATGGGAATAGGGCCACATCTCGAATTGAGTCCATATAGTGTGTTCTCCTCTCCAATGGGGACTGATGTTAGTAAAATTTCTGAGTCGCATAAAGAGTGTCAAGTACCCTTTTGCCTTTCAAGATGGAATGTTCTATTTCTCTTGAGATTCTGCAGCACAAATTTTCCTGTTCTCCCATTGAGGGGATAATTTTGTGGTGTTTCACCAGTTGCGGCGGGAAGCTGGGGGGACTTCTTGAGTTGCGACGGGGACCTCAGGAACTCTCTCGGGTTGCTTCAGGAAGTCAGGTCCCCTTTGGTGTTGGAAGGGGAACTTCCGGTTTACTCTCGAGCCGTTAAATGGAATAGGGGCTCATCTCAATTGAGTCCATAAAGTGTGTTTTCTTCTCCAATGTTGATGGCTGTGAGAGGGAACTTTCTGAGTCGCATAAAGGGTGTCAAATACACTTTTGCATTTCAAGAGGGAATATGTTATTTTTCCTGAGATTCTAATGCGCAAAATTTCCTCATTTCACATTGAGGGGATAAATTTGTGGTGTTTCTCGAGTGGCGGTGGGAAGCTGGGGGTACAACACGAGGTGCGACGGGTAACTCAGAAACTCGCTCGGGTTGCTTCAGGGAAGTCAGTTCCCCTTTGGTTTCGGAAGGGTAACTTCTGGTTTACTCTTGAGCCGTTACATGGGAATAGGGGCTCATCTCGAAATGAGTCCATAAATTGTGTTCTCCTGTCCAATGGGAACGGCTGTGTGAGGGAAATTTCTGAGTCGCATAAAGGGTGTCAAGTACCCTTTTGCCTTTCATGAGGGAATGTGGTATTTCTCTTAAGATTCTGCAGCGCAAAATTTCCTCATCTCGCATTGAGGAGATAATTTTGTGGTGTTTCTCCAGTTGTGACGGGAAGCTGGAGTACTTCTCGAGTTGCGACGGGGACCTCAGGTACTCGCTCGGGTTGCTTAAGGGAAGTCAGGTTCCCTTTGGTGTTGGAAGGGGAACTTTCGATTTACTCTCGACCATTAAATGGGAATAAGGGCTGATCTCGAATTGAGTCCATAAAGTGTGTTCTCCTCTCCATTGGGGACTGATGTTAGTGAAATTTCTGAGTCGCATAAAGGGTGTCAAGTACCCTTTTCCTTTCAAGAGGGAATGTGGTGTTTCTCTTGAGATTCTGCAGCGCAAATTTCCTCATCTCGCCTTGAGGGGAAAATTTTGTGGTGTTTCTCGAGTTGCGGCGGGAAGCTGGGGGTACCTCTCGAGTTGCCACGGGGACCTTAGGAACTCGCTCGGGTTTCTTCATGGAAGTGAGTTTCCCTTTGTTGTTGGAAGGGGAAATTTCAGTTTACTCTCGAGCCGTTAAATGGGAATAGGGGCTCATCACGAATTGAGTCCATAAATTGTGATTTCCTGTCCAATGGGAACAGCTGTGTGAGGGAGCTTTCTGAGTCTCATAAAGGGTGTCAAGTACACTTTTGCCCTTCAAGAGGGAATGTGGTATTTCTCTTGAGATTCTGCAGTGAAAATTTCGTCACCTCGCATTGAGGGGATAATTTTGTGGTGTTTCTCGAGTTGAGGTGGGAACTTGGGGATACTGCTCGAGTTGCGACGGGGACCGCAGGAACTCACTCGGGTTGCTTCAGGGAAGTCAGGTCCCCTTTGGTGTTGGAACGGGAACTTCTGGTTTACTCTCGAGCCGTTAAATGGGAACAGGGGCTCATCTCGAATTGAGTCCATAAACTGTCCTCTCCTTTCCAACGGGGACGGCTGGGTGCGGGAACTTTCTGAGTCCCATAAAGGGTGTCAGTACCCTTTTGCCTTTCAAGAGGGAATGTGGTATTTCTCTTGAGATTCTGCAGTGCAAAATTTCCTCATCTTGCATTGAGGGGATAATTTTGTGGTGTGTCTCGAGTTGCGGCGGGAAGCTGGGGGTACTACTTGATTTGCTAAGCTGACTTCAGGAACTCACTCGGGGTGCTTCATGGAAGTCCGGTCCCCTATGGTGTTGGAAGGGGAACTTCCGGTTTACACTCGAGCCGTTAAATGGGAATTGGGCCTCATCTAGTATTGAGTCCATCAAGTGTGTTCTCCTCTCCAATGGGGACTGATATTAGTGAATTTTCTAAGTAGCATAAAGGGTGTTAAGTACACTTTTGCCTTTCAAGAGGGAATGTGATATTTCTCTTGAGATTCTGTAGCGCAAAATTTCCTCATCTTACATAGAGGGGATAATTTTGTGGTGTTTCTCGTGTTGCGGCGGGAAGTTGGGGGTACTTCTCGAGTTGCGAAGCGGACCTCAGGAACTCGCTCGGGTTGCTTCACGGAAGTCAGGTCCCCTTTTGTGTTGGAAGGGGAACTTCCAGTTTACTCTCGAGCCGTTAAATGGGAATAGGGGCTCATCTCGAATTGAGTCTATAAAGTGTGTTCTCCTCTCCAATGGGGACTGATGTTAGTGAAATTTCTGAATCGTATAAACAGTGTCAAGTACAATTTTGCCTTTCAAGAGGGAATGTATAATTTTTCTTGAGATTCTGCAGTGCAAAATTTCCTCATCTCGCATTGAGGGGATAATTTTGTGGTGTTTCTCGAGTTGCAGCGTGAAGCTGGCAGTACTTCTTGAGTTGCGACTGGGACCTCAGGAACTCTCTCGGGTTGCTTCAGGGAAGTCAGGTCCACTTTGGTGTTGGAAGGGGAACTTCCGGTTTACCCTCAAGCCATTAAATGGGAATATGGGCTCATCTCGAATTGAGTCCATAAAGTGTGTTCTCCTGACCAAGCGGGACGGCTGTTTGAGGGAACTTTCTGAGTCACATTAAGGGTGTCAAGTACCCTTTGGCCTTTCAAGAGGGAACGTGGTATTTCTCTTCAGATTCTGCAGCGCAGAATTACCTCATCTCGCATTGAGGGGATAGTTTTGTGGTGTTTCTTGAGTTGCGGCGGGAAGCAGGGGGTACTTCTTGAGTTGCGACGGGGACCTCAGGAACTCGCTCCGGTTTCTTCAGGGAATTCAACTCCCCTTTTGTGTTGAAAAGGGAACTTCCGGATTACTCTCGGGCCATTAAATAGGAATATTGCCTCTTTTCGATTTGAGTCCGTAACGTGTGTTCTCTCTCCACTATGGATGGATTTTAGGGACCATTCTGATTCGCCAAAAGGGAGTCACGTGCACTTTTGCCTTTCAAGCAGGAATGTGCGATTTCTCTTTAGATTCTGCACCGCAAAATTTCCTCATATCGCACTGAGGGGATAATTTTATGGTGTTTCTCGTGTTGCGCCCGGGAAGCAGCGTATTTCTTGAGTTGCGATCGGGACCTCAGGAACTCGGTCCAGTTTCTTCAGGGAACTGAAGTCCACTTTCGTGTTGAAAGGGGAACTTCTGGATTACTCTCTAGCCGTTAAATCGGAATATTGCCTCTTCTCTATTTGACTCCATAAATTGTGTTCTCCTCTCCAATGAGGACGGTTTTAGGGACCATTCTGAGTCGCCTAAAGGGAGTCAAGTACCCTTTTGCCTTTCAAGCGTGAATGTGGGTTTTCTCTTGACATTGTGCAGCGTAAAATTTCCTCATCTCGCATTGAGGGGATAATTTTGTGGTGTTTCTCGAATTGCGGCGGGAATTTTTGGGTACTTCCCGATTTGCGACGGGTACCTCAGGAACTCACTCCAGTTACTTCACGGAGGTCAGGTCCACTTTTTGGTGGAAGGGGAACTTCCGAATTACTCTCGAGCCATTAAATGGGAATATTGCCTCTTCTCGATTTGAGTCCATAAAATATGTTCTCTCTCCACTGAGGACGGATGTTAGGAACCATTCTGAGTCGCCAAAAGTGTGTCAAGTACACGTTTGCTTTTCAAGCGGGAATGTGGGATTTCTCTTGAGATTCTGCAGCGTAAAATTTCCTCATCTCACAATGAGAGGATAATTTTGTGGTATTTCTTGAATTGCAGCAGGAAGCTGAAGGTACATCTCGAGTTACGACCGGGACTTCAGGAACTCACTCGAGTTATTTCATGGAGTTCAGGTCCACCTTTGTGGTGGAAGGGGAACTTCCGGATTACTCTCGAGCAATTTAATGGGCAGAGGGCCTCTTCTCGAATTGAGTCCATAAAGTTTGTTCTCCTCTTCAATGGGGATGGATATTAGGGAACTTTCTGAGTGGCATAATGAGTGTCAAGTATCCTTTTGCTTTTCAATCGGGAATGTGGGATTTCTCTTGAGATTCTTCAGGGCAAAATTACCTCATCTCGCATTGAGGAGATAATTTTGTGGTGTTTCTTGAGTTGCAGCGGGAAGCAGGGTGTATATCCCGAGTTGCGACGTGGCCCTCAGGAACTCCCTCGGGTTTCTTCAGGGAAGTTACGTCCCCTTTTGTGTTGGAAGGGGAACTTCCGGATTAGGCTCGAGCCGTTAAATGGGAATATTGCCTCTTCTCGATTTGAGTTCATAAAGTGTGTTCTCTTCTCCATTGAGGATCGATATTGGGGAACATTCTGAGTCGCCTAAAGGGAGTCAAGTACCCTTTTGCCTTTCAAGCGGGAATGTGGGATTTCTTTTGGGATTCTGCAGTGCAAAATTTCCTCATCTCGCATTGAGGGGATAATTTTGTGTTGTTTCTAAAATTTCGGCGGGAAGCTGGTGGTACCCTCGAGTTGCAATGGGTACCTCAGGAACTCACTCGAGTTACTTCAAGGAAGTCAGGTCCCTTTTGTGCTGGAAGGGGAACTTCCGGATTACTCACTAGCCATTAAATGGGAATATTGCCTCTTCTAGAATTGAGTCCATAAAGTGTGTTCTCCTCTCTAATGGGGACAGATGTTAGGGAACTTTCTGAGTGGCATAAAGAGTGTCAAGTACACTTTTGCCTGTTAAGCGGGAAAGTGGGATTTCTCTTGAGATTCTGCAGAGCAAAATTACCTCATCTCGCATTGAGGGGATAAATTTGTGGTGTTTCTCGAATTGGGGCAGAAAGCTGGGGGTGGTTCTCGAGGTGCGACGGGGAGCACAGGAACTCACTCGAGTTACTTCAGGGAAGTCAGGTCCCCTTTTCTGTTGGAAGGGGAATTTCTGGATTACTCTCGAGCCGTTAAATGGGAATATTGCCTCTTCTCGATTTGAGTCCTTAAAGTGTGTTCTCTCTCCAGTGAGGACTGAGGTTAGGGACCATTCTGAGTCGCCAAAAGGGAGTCAACTACCGTTTTGCCTTTCAAGAGGGAATGTGGGATTTCTCTTTAGATTCTGCAGTGCAAAATTTGCTCATCTCGCATTGAGGACATAATTTTGTGGTGTTTCTCGAATTGCTGCGGGAAGCTGGATGTACTTTTCGAGTTGGGACGGGTACCTCAGAAACTCACTCGATTTACTTCAGGGAGGTCAGGTCCACTTTTGTGGTGGAAGCGGAACTTCCGGATTACTCTCTAGCCCTTTAATGGGAATAGGGCCTCTTCTCCTGTTGAGTCCATAAAGTGTGTTCTCCTCTCCAATGCGGACAGATGTTAGGGTACTTTCTGAGTGGCAAAAAGAGTGTCAAGTACCCTTTTGCCTTTCATGCGGGAATGTGGGCTTTCTTTTCAGATTCTGCAGCGCAAAATTACCTCATCTCACATTGAGGGGATAATTGTGTGGTGTTTCTCGAGTTGCGGCGGGATGCAGGGGGTACTTCTCGAGTTGCGACAGGGACCTCAGGAACTCACTGTGGTTGCTTCAGGGAAGTCAAGTCCTCTTTTGTGTTGGAAGGGGAACTTCCGGATTACTCTTGAGCCGTTAAATGGTTATATTGTCTCTTCTCGATTTGAGTCCATAAAGTGTGTTCTCCTCACCACTGAGGATGGATGTTAGGCACCATTCTGAGTCGCCAAAAGTGTGTCAAGTACCCTTTTGCCTTTCAAGCGGGAATGTGGGATTTCTCTTGAGATTCTGCAGCGTAAAATTTCCTCATCTCGCAATGAGGGGATAATTTTGTGGTGTTACTTTAATTGCGGCAGGAAATTGGGTATACCTCTCGATTTGCAACGGGGACCTCAGGAACTCACTCGAGTTACTTCAGGGAGGTCAGGTCCACTTTTGTGGTGGAAGGGGATCTTTCGGATTACTCTCGAGCCCTTTAATGGGAAATGGGCCTCTTCTCGAGTTGAGTCCATGAAGTGCGTTCTCCTCTCCAATGGGGACGGATGTTAGGGAACTTTCTGAGTGGCATAAAGAGTGTCAAGTACCCTTTTTCATTTCAAGCGGGAATGTGGGATTTCACTTGAGATTCAGAAGCGCAAAATTACCTCATTTCTCATTGAGGGAATTTTTTGTGTTGTTTCTTGAGTGCGGCGGGAAGCCGGGGGTACTTCCCGATTTGCGACGTGGCCCTCAGGAAATCCCTCAGGTTTCTTCAGGGAAGTCACGTCCCCTTTTGTGTTGGAAGGGAAACTTCCGGATTAAACTCGAGCCGTTAAATGGGAATATTGCCTCTTCTCGATTTGAGTTCATAAAATGTGTTCTCTTCTCCATTAAGGATCGATGTTGGGGAACATTCTGAGTCGCCTAAAGGGAGTCAAGTACCCTTTTGCCTTTCAACCAGGAATGTGGGATTTCTCTTCAGATTCTGCAGCGCAGATTTTCCTCATCTCACATTAAATGAATAAATTTGTGGTGTTTCTCGAATTGCAGCGGGAAACTGGGGGTACTTCTCGAATTGCGACAAGGACCTCAGGAAGTCACTCGAGTTACTGCGGGGAAGTCAGTTCCCCTTTTGTGCTGAAAGGAGAATTTTCGGATTACTCTCAAGCCCTCTAATGGGAATAGGGCCTCTTCTCGAGTTGAGTCCATAAAGTGCGTTCTCCTCTCCGATTGGGACGGATGTTAGGGAACATTCTAAGTGGCATAATCTTTCTCAAGTACCTTTTGCCTTTCAAGCTGGAATGTGGGATTTCTCTTGAGATTCTGCAGCTCAAAATTTCTTCCTCTCCAATTGAGGGGATAATTTAGTGGTGTTTCCCTAATTGCGGCGGGTAGCTGGGGTACTACTGGAGTTGTGACGGGGACCTCAGGAACTCGCTCGGGTTGCTTCAGGAAAGTAAAGTCCCCTTTTGTGGTCGAAGGGGACCTTCCGGATTGCTCTCGAGCTGTTAAATGGGAATATTGCCTCTTCTCGATTTGAGTCCATAAAGTGTGTTCTCCTCTCCACTGATGACAGACGTTACTGACCACTCAGAGTTGCCTCAAAAGAGTCAAGGACACTTTTGCTTTTCAAGCGGGAATGTGGGATTTCTCTTGAAATTCTACAGCGCAGTATTTCCTCATCTCGCATTGAGGGCATAATTTTGTGGTGTTTCTCGAGTTGCGACTGGGACCTCAGGGACTCAATCGAGTTATTTCAGGAAAGTCAGTCCCGTTTTGTGCTGGAAAGGGAAAATTCCAAATTACTTTCTAGCCTTTTAATGGGAATAGGGCCTCTTCTCGAGTTGAGTATATAAAGTGTGTTCTCCTCTCCATTGAGGACGGATGTTAGGGAACATTCTGTGTCGCCTAAAGGGAGTCAAGTACCCTTTTCCCTTTCAAGCGGGAAGGTGGGATTTCTCTTGAGATTCTGCAGCGCAAAATTTCCTCATCTCGCATTGAGGGGATAATTTTGTGGTGTTTCTCCTGTTGAGGCGGGATGCTAGGAGTACCTCTCGAGTTGTGACGTGAACCTCAGGAACTCGCTCGTGTTGTTTTAGTGAAGTCAGGCCCCCTTTTGGGTTGGAAGGGGAAATTCAGGATTTCTCTGGAGCCATTAAATGGGAATAGGGCCTCTTCTTGAGCTGAGTCCATAAAGTGTGTTCTCCTCTGCAATGAGGTTCGGCCGTGTCAGGGAACTTTCTGTGTCACATAAAGGGTGTCAAGTACCCTTTTGCCTTTCAAGCGGGAAATGGCATTTCTCTTGAGATTCTTCAGGGCAAAATATCCTCATCTCGCATTGCAGGGATAATTTTTTCGTTTTTCTCGAGTTTCTGCGGAAAGCTGGGGAAACTTCTCCAGTAGTTAAGAGGACCTCAGCAATTCACTCTGGTTGCTTCAGGGAAGTCAGGTTCCCTTTTGTGTTGGAAGAGAAATTTCGGGATTACTCTCAAGCAGTTAAATGGCAATAGGGCCTCTTCTCGAGTTAAGTCCATAAAGTGTGTTCTCCTCTCCAATGGGGACGACTGTGTGAGGGAATTTTGTGAGTCTCACCAGGCATTGCAGAGGCGAGAGATGCCGTCCCCTCCCTCACAGACGCGAGAGACACCGGCCCCACCTGCGTAGACCCACGAGACCCTGGCCCCTTCTGCATAGATGCGAGTGACACTGGCCCTGCCCATGCAGACGCGAGAGTCGCCGGCCCCTCCTGCCCAGACCCTAGAGTCCCGGGCCCCTCCCCCGAAGACTCGAGAGAACCTGGCCCCACCCGCACAGACCTGAGAGATGCCGTCCCCACCCTTGCAGTCACGAGAGACGCCGGCCCCACTAGCGCCAACAGGAGAGACGCTGGCCCTGGCGCAACCGACCATGAAAAGATGCCTGGCCATCAGGAGTTACCCCACGCCTGAGGTCAGGGCAGGCGCCCAAGAGAAGGTACCCCACGTCCAGTAGGCGGTGGCTGTGCGGGGGAGGGCCGAGAGGAGCTACTCACTTTCAAGGTCAGGAGGGGCAGCCTTGAGGACATACCTCTCATCCAAGGTAAGATGCAGCAGCTGCGCTTTCTTGGAGCAGCTGTGAAGAGATATCCCACACCCAAGGTAAGAGAAACTCAAATAAGATGGTAGGTATTGCGAGGGATATCAGAGGGCAGACACACTGAAATCATAATCACAGGAATCTAGTCGATCTAATAACATGGACCACAGCCGAATGTGGTCCACTGGAGAAGGGAATGGCAAACCACTTCAGTATACTTGCCTTGAGAACCCCATGAACAGTATCAAAGGGCAAAATGACAGGATACCGAATGAGGAATTCCCCAGGTCGTTAGGTGCCCAGTATGCTACTGGAGATCAGTGGAGAAATAACTCTAGAAGGAATGAAGGGATGGAGCAAAAGCAAAACCAGTACCCAGTTGTGGATGTGACCGGTGACAGAAGCAAGATCTGGTGCTGTAAAAAACAATATTGCATAGGAATCTGGAATGTTAGGTCCATGAATCAAGGCAAATTGGAAGTGGTCAAACAGGAGATGGCAAGAGTGAACATAGACACTCTAGGAATCAGTGAATTAAAATGGACTGGAATGTGTGAATTGAACTCAGATGACCATTATATCTACTACTGTGGGCAGGAATCCCTTAGAAGAAATGGAGTAGCCAGCATAGTCCACAAAGAGTCCGAAATGCAGTACTTGGATTCAATCTTAAAAACGACAGAATGATTTCTGTTCGTTTCCAAGGCAACCCATTCAACATTACAGTAATCCAGGCCTAGGCCCCAACCAGTAACGCTGAAGAAGCCGAAGTTGAACGATTCTATGAAGACCTACAAGACCTTTAAGAACTAACACCCAAAAAAGATGTCCTTATCATTATAGGGGAATGGAATGCAAAAGTGGGAAGTCAAGAAACACCTGGAGTAACAGGCAAATTTGGACTTGGAGTACGGAATGAAGCAGGGCCAAGGCTCATAGAGTTTTGTCAAGAGAACGCAATGGTCATAGCAAACACCCACTTCCAACAACACAAGAGAAGACTCTACACGTGGACATCACCAGATGGTCAACACCAAAATCAGATTGATTATATTCTTTGCAGCCAAAGACAGAGAAGCTGTATACAGTTAGCAAAACAAGACCAGGAGCTGACTGTGACTCAGATCATGAACTACTAATTGCCAAATTCAGATTAAATTGAAGAAAGTAGGGAAAACCCCTAGACCATTCAGATATGACCTAAATCAAATCCCTTATGATTATACAGTGGAAGTGAGAAATAGATTTAAGGGACTAGATCTGATAGATAGAGTGCCTGATGAACTCTGGACGGAGGTTCGTGACATTGTACAGGAGACAGGGACCAAGAGCATGCCCATGGAAAAGAAATGCAAAAAAAGCAAAATGGCTGTCTGAGGTGGCCTTACAAAAGCTGTGAAAGGAAGAGAAGCGAAAAGCAAAGGAGAAAGGGAAAGATATAAGCATTAGAATGCAGAGTTCCAAAGAATAGCAAGGAGAGATAAGAAAGCCTTCCTCAGTGATCTATGCAAAGAAATGAAGGTAAACAACAGAATAGGAAAAACAAGAGATCTCTTCAAGAACATTAGAGTTTCCAAGGGAACATTTCATGCAAAGATGGGCTCGATAAAGGAAAGAAATGGTATGGACCTAACCGAAGCAGAAGATATTAAGAAGAGGTGGAATGAATACACAGAAGAACTGTACAAAAAAGATCTTCACGACCAGGATAGTCACGAAAATGTGATCACTGACCTAGAGCCAGACATCTTGGAATGTGAAGTCAAGTGGGCCTTAGAAAGCATCACTACGAACAAACCTATTGGAAGTGATGGAATTCCAGTTGAGCTCTTTCAAATCTTGAAAGATGATGCTGTGAAAGTGCTGCACTCAATATGCCAACAAATTTGGAAAACTCAGCAGTGGCCACAGGACTGGAAAAGGTCAGTCTTCATTCCAATCCTAAAGAAAGGCAATGCCAAAGAATGCCCAAACTACTGCACAATCGCAGTCATCTCACACGCTGGTGAAGTCATGCTCAAAATTCTCCAAGCCAGGCTTCAGCAATATGTGATCCGTGAACTCCCAGATGTTCAAGCAGGTTTTAGAAAAGGCAGAGGCACCAGAGATCAAATTGCCAACATCCGCTGGATCATGGAGAAAGCACGAGAGTTCCAGAGAAACATCTATTTCTGTATCATTGTCTATGCCAAAGCCTTTGACTGTGTGGATCAAAATAAACTGTGGAAGATTCTGAAAGAGATGGGAATCCCAGACCACCTGAGCTGCCTCTTGAGAAACCTGTATGCAGGTCAGGAAGCAACACTCAGAACTGTACATGGAACAACAGACTGGTTACAAGTATGAAATGGACTACGTCAAGGCTGTATATTGTCACCTTGCTTATTTAAATTATATGCAGAGTACATCATGAGAAATGCTGGGGTGGATGAAGCACAAGCTGGAATCAAGATTGCTGGGAGAAATATCAATAACCTCAGATATGCAGATGACACCACCCTTAGGGCAGAAAGTGAAGAGGAACTCAAAAGCCTCTTGATGAAAGTGAAAGAGGAGAGTGAAAAGGTTGGCTTGAAGCTCGACATTCAGAAAACAAAGATCATGGATTCTGGTCCCATCTCTTCACTGGAAATAGATGGAAAAACAGTGGAACCAGTGTGAGACTTTATTTTTTGGGGCTCCAAAATCACTGCAGATGCTGATTGCAGTCATGAAATTAAAAGGCGCTTATTCCTAGGAAGGACAGTCATGACCAATCTTGATATTATATTAATGAGCAGAGACATTACTTTGCCAAGAAAGGTCCGTCTAGTCAAGGCTATGGTTTTTCCCGTGGTCATGTATGGATGTGAGAGTTGGACTGTGAAGAAAGCTGATCGCCGAAGAATTGACGGTTTTGAACTGTGGTGTTGGAGAAGACTCTTGAGAGTCCCTTGTACTGCCAGAAGATCCAACCAGTCCATTCTAAGGGGGATCAATCCTGGGTGTTCATTTGAAGGACTGATGCTAAAGCTGAAACTGCAATGCTTTGGCAACCTCAGGCAACGAGTTGACTCACTGGAAAAGATTCTGATGCTAGGAAAGGATGGGGCGGGAAGATAAGGGGTCGACAGAGAATGAGATGGCTGGATAGAATCACCGACTCTGTGGACATGAGTTTGAGTAAACTCCGGGAGTTGTTGATGGACAGGGAGGCTTGGCGAACATTGAATCATGGGGTCGCGGAGAGTCGGAGACGACTGAGCGACTGAACTGAACTGAACTGAATAAAGTGTGTCAAGTACCCTTTTGCCTTTCAGGAGGGAATGTGGAATTTCTCTTGATTGCGAAGTGCAAAATTTCCTCATCTCGCCTTGAGGGGATAATTTGTGGTGTTTCTCGAGATACGGCGGGAAGCTGGGTGTTCTTCTCGAGTTGTGACGGGGACCTCAGGAACTAGCTCCGGTTGCTACAGAGATGTCAGGTCCCCTTTTTTGTTGGAAATGGAACTTCGCGATTATTCTCGAGCCATTAAATGGGAATTGGCCTATTCTGAAGTTGAGTTCCTAAAGTGTGTTCTCCTCTCAAATGGGGACGGCTGTGTGAGTAAACTTTCTGAGTCGCATAAAGGGTGTCCAGTACACTTTTGCTTTTCAAGCGGGAATGTGGTATTTCTCTTGGGATTCGGCAGCGCAAAGTTAACTCATCTCGCATTGAGGGGATAATTTTGTGGTTTTTCTCGAGTTGCGGCGGGAAGCTGGGGTTACTTCTCGAGTTGCGATGGAGACCTAAGCATCTCGTTCGGGTTGCTTCAGAGAAGTCAGGTCCCCTTTTGTGCTGGTAGGGGAACTTCTGGATTACTCTCGAGCCCTTAGATGGGAATAGGGCCTCAACTCAAGTTGAGTCCATAAACTGTGTTCCTCCCCAATGGGGACAGCAGTGTGAGGAACTTTCTGAGTCGCATAAACAGTGTCAAGTAACCTTTTTCCTTTCAAGCGTGAATGTGGGGTTTCTCTTAAGATTGTGCAGCACAAAATTTCCTCATCTCGCATTGAGGGGATAATTTTGTGGTGTAACTTGTGTTGGGGCGGGAAGCTGCGGATTCTTCTCTTTGCGATGGGGACCTCAGGAACTCCCTCGGGTTGCTTCAGGGAAGTCAGCTCCAATATTGTGTTGCAGGTGGAACATCCGGATTACTCTCAAGCCCTTAAAAGGGAATAGGGCCTCTTCTCCAATAGAGTCCATAAAGTGTGTTCTCCTCTCCAATGGGGACGGCTGTGTGAGGGAATTTTCTGAGTCGCATAAAGGGTGTCAAGTACCCTTTTGCCTTTTACGAGGTAATGTGGGATTTCTCTTGAGATTCTGCAGTGCAAAATATCCTCATTTCGCATTGAGGGGATACTTTTGTGGTGTTTCTCGAGTTGCGGCGGATACCTGGTGGTATTTCTCGAGTTGCGACGGGAACCTCAGGAATTCGCTCGGGTTGCTGCAGGGAAGTCAGGTCCCCTTTTCTGTTGGAAGGGGAACTTTTGGATTACTCTCGAGCCGTTAAAAGGGGCCTCTTTTCGAATTGAGCCCATAAAGTGTGTTCTCCTCTCCAATCCGGACGGCTGTGTGAGAGAACGTTCTGAGTTGCATAAAAGGTGTCTAGTAACATTTTCCCTTTCAAGAGGGAATATGGGATTTCTCTTGAGATTCTGCAGCGCAAAATTTCCTATTTTCGCATTGAGGGGATAATTTTCTGGTGTTTCTGGAGGTGTGGCGGGCAGATGGGGATACATCTCCAGTTGCGACAGGGACCTCAGGAACTCGTTCGGGTTGCTTCATGAATGTCAGGTCTGCTTTTGTGCTGGAAAGGGAACATCCGGAATACTCACCAGCCGTTAAATGGGAATAGGGCCGCTGAGTGAATTGAGTCCATAAAGTGTGTTCTCCTCCTCAATGGGACGGCTGTGTGAAGGAACATTCTGAGTCGCATAAAGGGTGTCAAGTACTCTTTTGCTTTCAAGAGGGAATGCGGGATTTCTCTTGAGATTCCGCATTGCAAAATTACCTCATCTTGCATTGAGGGGAAAATTTTGTTGTGTTGCTCGAGTTGTGGCGAGAAGCATAGGGTACTTCTTGAGTTGTGACGGGGAGCTCAGGAAATCGCACGGGTTGCTTCAGGGAAGTCAAGTCCCCTTTTCTGTTGGAAGCGGAACTTCCGGATTACTCTCCAGGCGTTAAATGGGAATATTGCCTCTTTGCGATTTGAGTCCATAAAGTGTGTTCTCCTCTCCACTGAGGATGGATGTTAGGGACCATTCTGAGTCGCCTAATTGGAGTCAAGTACCCTTTTGCCTTTCAAGCGGGAATGTGTGATTTCTCTTGAGTTTTTGCAGGGCAAAATTTCCTCATCTCGCATTGAGGGGACATTTTTGGTGTTTCTCGAATTGCGACATGAAGCTGGGGGTATTTCTAGAGTTGTGACGGGGACTTCAGGAACTCACTCTAGTTACTTCAGAGAAGTCAGGTCCCCTTTTGTGCTGGAAGGGGAACGTCCGGATTACTCTCAAGCCCTTTAATGAGAATAGGGCCTCTTCTCGAATTGAGTCCATAACGTGTGTTCTCCTCTCCAATGGGGACGGATGTTAGGGAACTTTCTGAGTGGCATAAAGTGTGTCAAGTACCCAATTGCCTTTCAAGCATGAATGTGGGATTTGTCTTGAGATTCTACAGCGCAAATTACCACATCTCGCATTGAGGGGATAATTTTGTGGTGTTTTTCGTGTTGCGGTGGGAAGGAGGGGGTATTTCTCGAGTTGCGACCGGGACCTCAGGAACTCACTCTGGTTGCTTCAGGGAAGTGATGTCCCCTTTTGTGTTGGAAGGAGAACTTCCGGCTTACTCCACAGCCGTTAAGTGGGAATATTGCCTCTTCTAGACATGAGTACATAAAGTGTGTTCCATTCCCCACTGAGTACGAATGTTAGGGATCATTCTGAGTCGCCTAAAGGGAGTCAAGTGCCCTTTTGCCTTTCAAGCGGGAATCTGGGATTTCTCTTGAGATTCTGCAGCGCAAAATTTCCTCATCTCGCATTGAGGGGATAATCTTGTGTTGTTTCTCGAATTGCGGCGGAAGCTGGGGGTACTTCTTGAGTTGCGACGGGGACCTCAGGAACTCACTCGAGTTACTTCAGGGAAGTCAGGTCCCCTTTTGTGAAGGAAGGGGAATTTCCGGATTACTTTCGAGCCCTTAAATGGGAATAGGGCCTCTTTTCGAGTTGAGTCCACAAAATGTGTTTTCCTCTCCAAAGGGGACGGATTTTAGGGAACTTTCTGATGGCATAAATTGTGTCAAGTACCCTTTTGCCTTTCAAGCGGGAATGTGGGATTTCTCTTGAAACTCTGCAGCGCAAAATTACCTCATCTCGCATTGAGTGGAAAATTTGGTGGTTTGTCCAGTGTTGGCAAGAAACAGGGGGTACTTCTTGAGTTGCGTCGGGTACCTCAGGATCCCGCTCTGGTTGCTTCAGGGAAGTCAAGTCCCATTTTGTGTTGGAAGGAGAACTCCGGATTACTCTTGAGCCGTTAAATGGGAATATTGCCTCTTCTCGATTTGAGTCCATAAAGTGTCTTCTCCTCTCCACTGAGGACGGATGTTAGGGACGAATCTGAGTTGCCTAAAGGGAGTCAAGTACCCTTTTGCCTTTCAAGTGGGAATGTGGGATTTCTCTTGAGATTCTGCAGCGCAAAATTTCCTCATCTCGCATTGAGGGGATAATTTTGTGGTGTTTCTCGAAATGCGACAGGAAGCTGCGGATACTTCTTGAGTTGCAACGGGGACCTCAGGAACTCACTCGAGTTACTTCAGGGAAGTCAGGTCCCCTTTTGTGCTGAAGGGGAACACCCGGATTACTCTCGTTCCCTTTAATGAGAATAGGGCCTCTTCTCGAGTTGAGTCCATAAAGTGTGTTCTCCTCTCCAATGGGGACGGATGTTAGGGAACTTTCTGAGTGGCATAAAGTGTGTCAAGTACCCTTTTGCCTTTCAAGCAGGAATCTGGGATTTCTCTTGAGATTCTGCAGTGCAACATTTCCTCATCTCGCATTGAGGGGATAATTTTGTTGTTTTTCTCGAATTGCGGCGGGAAGCCAGGGGTACGTCTCGAGTTGCGACGGGGACGTCAGGAACTCACTTGAGTTACTTCAGGGAATTCAGGTCCCCTTTTTTGTTGGAAGGGGAAATTCCGGTTTACTCTCGAGCCCTTAATTGGGAATAGGGCCTCTTCTCGATTTGAGTCCATAAAGTGTGTTCTCTCCAATGGGGACGGATGTTTGGAACTTTCTGAGTGGCATAAAGTGTCTCAAGTATCCTTTTGCCTTTCAAGCGGGAATGTGGGATTTCTCTTGAGATTCCGCAGCGCAAATTTACCTCATCTCGCATTGAGGGGATAATTTTGTGGTGTTTCTCGAGTTGCGACCGGTAGCAGGGCGTACTTCTCGAGTTGCGACGGGGACATCTGGACCTCGCTCAGGGTGCTTCAGGGAAGTCAAGTCGCCTTTTGTGTTGGAAGGGGAACTCCGGATTACTATCATGCCGTTAAATGGGAATATTGCCTCTTCTCGATTTCAGTACTAAATTGTGTTCTCCTCTCTACTGAGGATGGATGTTAAGGTCCATTCTGAGTCGCCTCAAGGGAGTCAAGTACGCTTTTGCCTTTCAAGCGGGAATGTGGGATTTGTCCTGAGATTCTGCAGTGCAACTTTACCTCATCTCGCTTTGAGGGGATAATTTGGTGGTGTTTCTTGAGTTGCGACGGGAAGCACGGGGTACTTCTAGAGTTACGACGGGGATGTCAGGAACTCGTTCCAGTTTCATCAGGGAAGTCAAGTCCCCTTTTGTGTTGGAAGAGGAACTTCCAGATTACTATCGAGACGTTAAATGGGAATATTGCCTCTCTCGATTTAAATCCATAAAGTGTGTTCTCCTCTCCACTAAGGACGGATATTGGGGAACATTCTGAGTCGCCTAAAGGGAGTCAAGTACCCTTTTGCCTTTCAAGCGGGAATGTGGGATTTCTCGTGAGATTATGCAGCGTCAAATTTCCTCATCTCGCATTGACGGGATAATTCTGTGGTGTTTCTCAAATTGCGGCGGGAAGCTGGAGGTAATTCTTGAGTTGAAACGGGGACCTCAGGAACTTACTCGAGTTACTTCAGGGAAGTCAATCCCCTTTTGTGCTGGAAGGGGAACTTCCGGATTACTCTCGAGCCCTTAAATCAGAATAGGACCTCTTCTCGAGTTGAGCCCATAAAGTGTGTTCTCCTCTCCAATAGGGATTGATGTTAGGGAACTTTCTGAGTGGCATAAAGTGTGTCAAGTACCGTTTTGCCTTTCAAGTGGGAATGTGGGATTTCTCTTGAGATTCTGCAGCGCAAAATTTCCTCATCTCCCATTGAGGGGATAATTTTGTGGTATTTCTCGAGTTGCGGCGGGAAAAAAGGCGTACTTCTCGAGTTGCGACATGGACCTCAGAATCTCGCTCTAGTTGCTTCAGGGAAGTAAAGTCCCCTTTGTTGTTGGAAGGGGAACTTCCGGATTACTTTCGAGCCGTTAAATGGGAATAGGGGCTCATCTCGAATTGAGTCCATCAAGTGCGTTCTCCTCTCCACTGAAGACAGATGTTAGGGAGCATTCTGAGTCGACTCAAGGGAGTCAAATACCCTTTTGCCATTCAAGCAGGAATGTGGGATTTGTTTTAAAATTCTGCAGCGCAAAATTACCTCATCTCGCATTGAGGGGATAATTTGGTGGTGTTTCTCGAGTTTCAGCGGGAAGCAGGGGTTACTTCTAGAGTTACGACAGGGACCTCAGGAACTCGCTCCGGTTTCTTCAGGGAATTCAACTCCCCTTTTGTGTTGAAAAGGGAACTTCCGGATTACTCTCGGGCCATTAAATAGGAATATTGCCTCATCTCGATTTGAGTCCGTAACGTGTGTTCTCTCTCCAGGAGAGGCAGCCTTGAGGACAAGGTAAGGTGCAGCAGCTGCACTTTCTTGGAGCAGCTGTGAAGAGATATCCCACACCCAAGGTAAGAGAAACTCAAATAAGATGGTAGGTATTGCGAGGGGGTATCAGAGGGCAGATACACTGAAATCATAATCACAGGAATCTAGTCGATCTGATCACATGGACCACAGCCGAATGTGGTCCACTGGAGAAGGGAATGGCAAACCACTTCAGTATACTTGCCTTGAGAACCCCATGAAGAGTATCAAAGGGCAAAATGACAGGATACTGAATGAGGAATTCCCCAGATCGGTAGGTGCCCAGTATGCTACTGGAGATCAGTGGGGAAATAACTCAAGAAGGAATGAAGGAATGGAGCAAAAGCAAAACCAGTACCCAGTTGTGGATGTGACCGGTGATAGAAGCAAGGTCTGGTGCTGTAAAGAGCAATATTGCATAGGACCCTGGAATGTTAGGTCCATGAATCAAGGCAAATTGGAAGTGGTAAAACAGGGGATGGCAAGAGTGAACATAGACATTCTACGAATCAGTGAATTAAAATGGACTGGAATGTGTGAATTTAACTCAGATGACCATTATATCTACTACTGTGGGCAGGAATCCCTTAGAAGAAATGGAGTAGCCAGCATGGTCATCAAAAGAGTCCGAAATGCAGTACTTGGATGCAATCTTAAAAACGTCAGAATGATTTCTGTTCGTTTCCAAGGCAACCCATTCAATATTAGAGTAATCCAGGCTTATGCCCCAACCAGTAACACTGAAGAAGCCGAAGTTGAACGATTCTATGAAGACCTACAAGAGCTTTTAGAACTAACATCCAAAAAAGATGTCCTTTTCATTCTAGGGGACTGAAATGCAAAAGTAGGAAGTCAAGAAACAGCTAGAGTAACAGGCATATTTGGCCTTGGAGCACGGAATGAAGCAGGGCCAAAGCTCATAGAGTTTTATCAAAAGAACGCACTGGTCATAGCAAACACCCCCTTCCAACAACACAGGAGAAGACTCTACACGTGGACATCACCAGATGGTCAACACCAAAATCAGATTGATTATATTCTTTGCAGCCAAAGACAGAGAAGCTGTATACAGTTAGCAATAACAAGACAAGGAGCTGACTGTGGCTCAGATCATGAACTCCTAATTGCCAAATTCAGACTTAAATTGAAGAAAGTAGGGAAAACCCCTAGACCATTCAGATATGACCTAAATCAACTCCCTTATGATTATACAGTGGAAGTGAGAAACAGATTTAAGGGACTAGATCTGATAGATAGATTGCCTGATGAACTCTGGACGGAAGGTCGTGACATGGTACAGGGAACAGGGACCAAGAGCATCCCCATGGAAAAGAAATGCAAAAAAAGCAAAATGGCTGTCTGAGGTGGCTTTACAAATAGCTGTGAAAAGAAGAGAGGCGAAAAGCAAAGGAGAAAGGGAAAGATATAAGCATTAGAATGCAGAGTTCCAAAGAATAGCTAGGAGAGATAAGAAAGACTTCCTCGGTGATCAATGCAAAGAAATAGAGGAAAACAACAGAATAGGAAAAACAAGAGACCTCTTCAAGAACATTAGAGATTCCAAGGGAACATTTCATGCAAAGATGGGCTCGATAAAGGATAGAAAGTGTATGGACCTAACAGAAGCAGAAGATATTAAGAAGAGGTGGCATGAATACACAGAAGAACTGTACAAAAAAGATCTTCAGGACCAGAATAGTCACGAAAATATGATCACTGACCCAGAGCCAGACATCTTGGAATGTAAAGTCAAGTGGGCCTTAAAAAGCATCACTACCAACAAAGCTAATGGTGGTGATGGAATTCCAGTTGAGCTCCTTCAAATCTTGAAAGATGATGCTGTGAAAGTGCTGCACTCAATATGCCAACAAATTTGGAAAACTCAACAGTGGCCACAGGACTAGAAAAGGTCAGTCTTCATTCCAATCCCAAAGAAAGGCAATGCCAAAGAATGCTCAAACTACCGCACAATTG
Source organism: Moschus berezovskii (assembly GCF_049115385.1). NCBI lineage: Eukaryota > Metazoa > Chordata > Mammalia > Artiodactyla > Moschidae > Moschus > Moschus berezovskii. Next base: position 113,718,095 of record NC_142467.1, on the reverse strand, counting down.
CACTCATCTCACACGCAGGTGAAGTCATGCTCAAAATTCTCCAAGCCAGGCTTCAGCAATATGTGATCCGTGAACTCCCAGATGTTCAAGCGGGTTTTAGAAAAGGCAGAGGCACCAGAGATCAGATTGCCAACATACGCTGGATCATGGAGAAAGCAAGAGAGTTCCAGAAAACCATCTATTTCTGCTTCGTTGACTATGCCAAAGCCTTTGACTGTGTGGATCACAATAAACTGTGGAAGATTCTGAAAGAGATGGGAATCCCAGACCACCTGAGCTGCCTCTTGAGAAACCTGTATGCAGGTCAGGAAGCAACACTCAGAACTGTACATGGAACAACAGACTGGTTACAAGTATGAAATGGACTACATCAAGGCTGTATATTGTCACCTTGCTTATTTAACTTATATGCAGAGTACATCATGAGAAATGCTGGGGTGGATGAAGCACAAGCTGGAATCAAGATTGCTGGGAGAAATATCAATAACCTCAGATATGCAGATGACACCACCCTTAGGGCAGAAAGTGAAGAGGAACTCAAAAGCCTCTTGATGAAAGTGAAAGAGGAGAGTGAAAATGTTGGCTTGAAGCTCAACATTCAGAAAACAAAGATCATGGAATCTGGTCAAACCACTTCACTGGAAATAGATGGAAAAACTGGAACCAGTGTGAGACTTTATTTTTTGGGGCTCCAAAATCACTGCAGATGCTGATTGCAGCCATGAAATTAAAAGGCGCTTATTCCTAGGAAGGAAAGTTATGACCAACCTTGATAGTATATTAAAAAGCAGAGACATTACTTTGCCAAGAAAGGTCCGTCTAGTCAAGGCTATGGTTTTCCCGTGGTTATGTATGGATGTGAGATTTGGACTGTAAAGAAAGCTGATCGCCGAAGAATTGACGGTTTTGAACTGTGGTGTTGGAGAAGACTCTTGAGAGTCCCTTGTACTGCAGGAAGATCCAACCAGTCGATTCTAAGGAAGATCAATCCTGGGTGTTCATTGGAAGGACTGATGCTAAAGCTGAAACTGTAATACTTTGGCAACCTCAGGAGACAAATTGAATCACTGGAAATGATTCTGATGCTAGTAAAGGTTGGGCGGGGGAGAAGAGGACGACAGAGAATGAGATGGCTGGATAGAATCTCCGACTCTGTGGACATGAGTTTGAGTGAACTCCGGGAGTTGGTGATGGACAGGGAGGCTTGGCGAACAGTGATTCATGGGGTCGCGGAGAGTTGGACACGACTAAGCGACTGAACTGAACTGAAATGAAAAAAGTGTGTCAAGTACCCTTTTGCCTTTCAGGCAGGATTTTGGAATTTCTCTTGATTGTGCAGTGCAAAATTTCCTCATCTCGCCTTGAGGGGATAATTTTGTGGTGTTTCTCGAGATGCGCCAGGATGCTGGGAGTTCTTCTCGTGTTGCGACGGGGACCTCAGGAACTCGCTCGGTTTGCTACAGGGAAGTCAGGTCCCCTTTTTTGTTGGAAGTGGAACTTCGCGATTACTCTCGAGCCCTTAAATAGGAATAGGGCCACAACTCAAGTTGAGTCCATAAACTGTGTTCTCCTCCCCAATGGGGATGGCTGTGTGAGGAACTTTCTGAGTCGCATAAATGGTGTCAAGTACCCTTTTGCCTTTCAAGCCGGAATGTGGGATTTCTCTTGAGATTCTGCAGCCAAAATTTCCTCATCTCGCTTTGAGGGGATAATTTTGTGGTGTTTCTCGAGTTGCGGTGGGAAGCTGGGGGTACTCCTCGAGTTGCGACGGGGACCTCAGGAACATGCTCGTGTAGCTTCAGGGAAGTCAGGTCCAGTTTGGTGTTGGAAGGGGAACTTCCGGTTTACTCTCGAGCCGTTAAATGGGAATAGGGGCTCATCTCGAATTGTGTCCATAAATTGTGTTCTCCTGTCCAATGTAAACGGCTGTGTGAGGGAACTTTCTGAGTGCCATAAAGGGTGTCAAGTACCCTTTTGCCTTTCAAGTGGAAATGTGGTATTTCTCTTGAGATTGTACAGCGCAAAATTTCCTCATCTCACATTGAGGTGATAATTTTGTGGTGTTTCTCGAGTTGTGGCGGGAAGCAGGAGGTACTTCTCGAGTTTCGACGGGGACCTCAGGATCTCGCTCGAGTTGCTTCAGAGAAGTCAGGTCTTCTTTGTTGTTAAAAGGGGAACTTCCGGTTTACTCTCGAGCCATTAAATGGGAATAGGGGCTCATCTCGAATTGATTCCATAAAGTGTGTTTTCCTCTCCAATGGGGACTGATGTTAGTGAAAATTCTCAGTCGCATAAAGGGTGTCAAGTACCCTATTGCCTTTCAGAGGAAATGCGGTATTTCTCTTGAGATTCTGCAGCACAAAATTTCCTCGCATTGAGGGGATAATTTTTTGGTGTTTGTCGAGTTTCAGCGGTAAGCGGGGGGTACTGCTCGAGTTGCGATGGGGACCTCAGGAACGCGCTCGGGTTGCTTTAGGGAAGTCAGTTCCCCTTTGGTGTTGGAATGGGATCTTCCGGTTGACTCTCGAGCCATTAAATGGGAATAGGGGCTCATCTCGATTTGAGTCCAAAAAGTGTGTTCTCCTCTCCAATGGGGACGGCTGTGTGAGGGAACTTTCTGAGTCGCATGAAAGGTGTCAAGTACCCTTTTGCCTTTCAAGAGGGAATGTTGTATTTCTTTTGAGATTCTGCAGCGCAAAATTTCCTCATCTCGCATAGAGGGGATGATTTTGTGGTGATTCTCGGGTTGCGGCGGGAAGCTTGGGGTACTGCTCGAGTTGCGACGGGGACCTCAGGAAATCGCTTCAATTGCTTCGGGGAAGTCAGGTCCCCTTTGGTGTTGGAAAGGGAACTTCCGGTTTACTCTTGTGCCGTTAAATGGGAATAGGGTCTCATCTCGAACTGAGTCCATAAAGTGTGTTCTCCTCTCCAATGGGGACTGTTCTTAGTGAAATTTCTCAGTCGCATAAAGGATGTCAAGAACCCTTTTGCCTTTCAAGAGGGAATGTGGTATTTCTGTGGAGATTGTTCAGAGTAAAATTTCTCATCTCGCCTTGAGGGTATAATTTTGTGGTGTTCCTCGAGTTGCGGCGGGAAGAAGGGGGTACTTCTCGAGTTGTGACTTGGACATCAGAAACTCGCTCGAGTTGCTTCAGGGAAGTCAGGTCCCCTTTTGTGTTGGAAGGGGAACTTCTAGTTTACTCTCGAGCCGTTAAATGAGAATAGTGTCTCATCACGAATTGAGTCCATAAAGTGTTTTCTCCTGTCCAATGGCGACAGCTGTGTGAGGCAACTTTCTGAGTCGCATAAAGGGTGTGAAGTACACTTTTGCCTTTTAAGAGGGAATGTGGAATTTCTCTTGAGATTCTTCAGCGCAAAATTTCCTAATCTCGCATTGAGAGGATAATTTTGTGGTGTTCTCGACTTGCGGGGGGAAGCTGGGGGTACTTCGCGAGTTGCGACGGGGAACTCAGGAACTCGCTCGGGTTGCTTCAGGAAAGTCAGGACCCCTTTTGTGTTGGAAGGGGAACTTCCATTTAACTCTCGAGCCCTTAAATGGTAATAGGGAATCATCTTGAATGCAGTTCTTAGAATGTGTTCTCCTCTCCAATGAGGAAGGCTGTGTGAGGGAACTTTCTGAGTTGCATAAAGGGTGTCAAGTAACCTTTTGCCTTTCAAGAGGGAATGTGGTATTTCTCTTGAGTTTGTGCAGCTCAAAATTTCCTCATCTCGCATAGAGGGGATAATATTGTGGTGATTCTCGAGTTGCCGCGGGAAGCTGGGGTACTGCTCGAGTTGCGACGGGGACCTCAGGATCTCGCTCGAGTTGCTTCAGAGAAGTCAGGTCTCCTTTGGTGTTGAAAGCAGAACTTCCGGTTTACTCTCGAGCCATTAAATGGGAAAAGGGGTTCATCTCCATTTGAGTCCATAAAGTGTGATCTCCTGTCCAATGGGAACGGCTGTGTGAGGGAACATTCTGAGTGGCGTAAAGGGTATCAATACCCTTTAGCCTTTCAAGAGGGAATGTGGTATTTCTCTTGAGATTCTGCAGCACAAAATTTCCTCATCTCACATTTAGGGGTTAATTTTGTGGTGTTTCTCGAGTTGTGGCGGGAAGCTGAGGGTACTCCTTGATTTGCGAATGGGCCTCAGGAACTCGCTCCAGTTATTTCAGGGAAGTCACGTACCCTTTGATGTTGGAAGGGGAACTTGCGGTTTACTCTCGAACCGTTAAATGGGAATAGGGGCTCATTTCGAATTGATTCCATAAAGTGTGTTCTCCTCTCCAATGTTGACGGCTGTGTGAAGGAACTTTCTGAGTCGCATAAAGGGTGTCAAGTACCCTTTTGCCTTTCAAGAGGGAATGTGGTATTTCTCTTGAGATTTTGCAGCGAAAAATTTCCTCATCTCGCATTGAGGGGATAATATTGTGTTGCTTCTCGAGTTGCGTCTGGAAGCCGGGTGTACTTCTCGAGTTGCAACGGGGACCTCAAGAACTCGCTTGGGTTGCTTCAGGAAATTCAAGTCTCCTTTTGTGTTGGAAGGGGAACTTCCGGATTACTTTCGAGCCGTTAAATGTGAATATTACCTCTTCTCTATTTGAGTCCATAAAGTGTATTTTCCTCTACACTGAGGAAGGATGTTAGGGAACATTCAGAGTCGCATAAAAGTAGTCAAGTACCCTTTTGCCTTTCAAGAGGGAATGTGGGATTTCTCTTGAGATTCTGCAGCGCAAAATTTCCTCATCTATCATTGAGGGGATAATTTTATAGTGTTTTTAGAATTACGGAGGAAAGCAGGGGGTAATTTTTGAGTTGCGATTGGGACCTCAGGAAATCACTCGAATTACTTCAAGGAAGTCAGGTCCCACTTTGTGCTAGAAGGGGAACTTCCGGATTACTCTTGAGCCCTTTAATTTGAATAGTGCCTCTTCTCATGTTGAATCCATAAATTGTGTTCTCCTCTCCAATAGGGACGGCTATGTTAGGGATATTTCTGAGTCGCATAAAGGGTGTCAAGTACCCTTTTGCCTTTCAAGCAGGAATGTGGGATTACTCTTGAGATTACGCAGCGAAAATTTCCTCATCCCGCATTGAGGGTATAATTTTGTGTTGTTTCTCGAGTTGTGGCCGGAAGCTCGAGGTACTTCTCGAGTCGCGACGGGGACCTCAGAAACTCGCCTGTTTTGATTCAAGGTAGTCAGGTCCCATTTTTGTCGGAAGTGGAACTTTGGGATTACTCTTGAGCCGTTAAATGGAAATTGGTCTCTTCTCGAGTTGAGTCCTTAAAGTGTGTTCTCCTCTCCAATGGGGACTGATGTTAGTGAAAATTCTGAGTCGCATAAAGGGGGTCAAGTAACCTTTTGCCTTTCAAGAGGCAATGTTATATTACTGTTGATATTCTGCAGCGAAAATTTCTTCTTCTCGCATTGAGGGGATAATTTTGTGGTGTGTCTCGTGTTGCGTCGGTAATCTGGGGGTACTTCTCGAGTTGCCAAGGGGACCTCAGGAACTCGCTTGTGTTGCTACAGGGAAGTCAGGTCTGCTTTTTTGCTGGAAGGGGAACATCCGTAATACTCTCGAGCCATTAAATGGGAATTGGCCTCTTCTTTAATTCAGTCCATAAAGTGTGTTCTCCTCTTCAATGGGGACGGCTCTGTAAGGGAACATTCTGAGTCGCATAAAGGGTGTCAAGTACTCTTTTGCCTTTCAAGCGGGAATGTGGGTTTTCTCTTTAGATTCTGCAGTGCAAAATTTCCTCATCTCGCATTGAGGGGATAATTTTGTGGTGTTTCTCCAGTTGAGGCGGGAAGCTGCGGGTATTACTCTAGTTGCTACGGGGACCTCAGTTAGTCGCTCAGGTGGCTTCAGGAAATTCAGGTCCACTTTTGTTTTGGAAATTTTACTTTTGGATTATTCTTGAACGTTAAATGGAAATAGGGCCTCATCTCGAGTTGAGTCCAAAAGTGCGTATTCATCTCCAATGGGGACGGCTGTGTGAGGGAACTTTCTGAGTGGAATAAAGAGTGCCAAGTACCCTTTTTCCTTTCAGGCGGTAATGTGGGATTTCTCCTGAGATACCGCAGCGCAAAATTTCTTCATCTCGCATTGAGGGGATTATTTTGTTCTGTGTCTCGAGTTGCAGTGGGAAGATGGGGTAATTAGCGATTTACGACGGGACCTCAGGAACTCGCTTGGGTTGCTTCAGGGAAGTCAGGTCCGCTTTCGTCCTGGAGGCGGAACTTCCGGATTACTCTCGAGCCATTAAATGGGAATAGGGAATATTCTCGATTTGAGTCCATAAAGTTTGTCCTCTTCTCTAATGGGGACGGCTGTGTGAGGGAACTTTCTGAGTCGAAAAAGGGTGTCAACTAAACTTTTGCCTTTCAAGCAGCAATGTGGGATTTCTCTTGATATACTGCAGCGCAAAATTTCCTCATCTGACACTGAAGGGATAATTTTTTGATGTTTCTCGACTTGCAGCGGGAAGCTGGGGGTTCTTCTCCTGTTGTGATGGGGACCTCAGGACCTCGCTCTGGTTGCCTCAGCGAAGTCAGTTCCCACTTTGTGTTGGAAGGGGATATTCTGGATTACTCTCGAGCCCTTAAAAGGGAATAGGGCCTCTTCTCGAGTTGAGTCCAAAAAGTGTGTTCTCCTCTCCACTAGGACGGATGTTAGGGACCATTCTGAGTGGCCTAAAAGGTGTCAAGTACCCTTTTGCTTTTCAAGAGGGAATGTGGGATTTCTCTGCAGATTCTGCAGTGCAAAATTTCTTTATCTGTCATGATGGGATAATTTTGTGGTGTTTCTCGAAATGGGACTGGACGCTAGGGGTATGTCTCAAGTTGCGATGGGGAGGTCAGGAAATCACTCGAGTTACTTCAGGGAATTCAGGTCCCCCTTTGTGCTGGAAGGGGAACTTCTGGATTACTCTCGAGCCCTTTAATGGGAATAGAGCCTCTTCTCGAGTTGAGTTCATAAAGTGTGTTCTCCTCTAAAATGGGGACGGAATGTAGGGACCTTTGAGTGGCATAAAGGTGTCAAGTACCCTTTTGCCTTTCAAGCGGGAATGTGGGATTTCTCTTGAGATTCTGCATCGCAAAATTACCTCATCTTGCATTGAGCGAATAATTTATGGTGTTTCTGGAGTTGCGGCAGGAAGCAGGGAGTACTTCTCCAGTTGCGATGGGGAACTCAGGAACTCGCTTACGTTGCTTCAGGGAAGTCAAGTCCCATTTTGTGTTGGAAGGGGAACTTCTGGTTTACTCTCGAGGCTTTAAATGGGAATATTGCCTCTTCTCGATTTTAGTCCATAAAATGTTTTCTCCTCTCCACTGAGGATGGAAGGTAGGGAACATTCTGAGTCGCCTAAAGGGAGTCAAGTACCCTTTTGCCTTTCAAGCGAAAATGTGGGATTTCTCTTGAGATTCTGCAGCGCAAAATTTCTTTATCTCGCATTGAGGGGATAATTTTATGGTGTTTCTCGAATTGCGGCGGGAAGCTGGTGGTAATTCTCAAGTTGCGATGGGGAGCTCAGGAACTCACTCGAGTTACTTCAGGGAAGTCAGGTCCGCTTTTGTGTTGGAAGGGGAATTTCCGGATTACTCTCGAGCCCTTAAATGGGAATAGGGCTTCTTCTCGATTTGAGTCCAAAAACTGTTTTCTCCTCTCCAATGGGGATGAATGTTAGGGAACTTTCTGAGTGGCATAAAGTGTGTCAAATACCCTTTTGCCTTTCAACGGAAAGGTGGGATTTCTCTTGAGATTCTGCTGCACAATATTACCTCATCTCGCATTGAGGGGATAATTTAGTGGTGTTTCTCGAGTTGCGGCAGGAAGCAGGGGGTACTCTCGAGTAGCGACGAGGACCTCAGGAATTCGCTCGTGTTGCTTCAGGTAAAGTCAAGTCCCCTTTTGTGTTGGAAAGGGAGCTTCTGGATTACTCTCGAACCGTTAAATGGGAATATTGCCTCTTCTCCTTTTGAGTCAATAAAGTGTTTTCTCCTCTCCCCAAGGACGGGTGTTAGGGACCATTCTTAGTCGCCTAAAGAGAGTCAAGTACCCTTTTGCCTTTCGAGTGGAAATGTGCGATTTCTCTTGAGATTCTGCAGCACAAAATTTCTTCATCTCACATTGAGTATATAATTTCGTGGTGTTTCTCAAATTAGGGCGGGAAGCTGGGGGTTCTACGCTAGTTGTGACGGGGACCTCAGGAATTCACTGGAGTTACTTCAGGGAAGTCAGTTCCCCTTTTGTGCTGAAAGGAGAACTTCCGGATTACTCTCGAGCCCTTTATTGGGAATAGGGCATCTTCTAAATTTGAGTCCATAAAATGTGCTCTACTCTCCAATGGGGACGGATGTTAGGGAACTTTCTGAGTGGCATAAAGTGTGTCAATACCCTTTTGCCTTTCAGCGTGAATGTGGGATTTCTCTTGAGCTTCTGCAGCACAAATTTACCTCATCTCGCATTGAGGGGATACTTTTGTGGTGTTTCACGAATTGCGGCAGGAAGCATGGGGTACTTTTCGAGTTGCGACGGGGACCTCAGGTATTCGGTCAGGTTGCTTCAGGGAAGTCAATCCCCTTTTGTGTTGGAAGGGGAACTTCTGGAATACTCTTGATCCGTTAAATGGGAATATTGCCTCTTAACAGTTTGAGTCCATAAAGTGTGTTCTCCTCTCCACTGAGGACGGATGTTAGGAACCATTCTGAGTCGCCTAAAGTGAGTCAAGTACGCTTTTGCCTTTCAATAGGGAATGTGGGATTTCTCTTGAGATTCTGCAGCACTAAATTTCCTCATCTCGCATTGAGGGGATAATTATGTAGTGTTTCTCGAATTGCAGCGGGAAGCTGGGGCTACTTCTCGAGTTGCTACAGGGACTTCAGAAACTCACTCGAGTTATTTCAGGGAAGTCAAGTCCCTTTTTGTGCTGGAAGGGGAACTTCTGGATTACTCTCGAGCCCTTTAATGGAAATATTGCCTCTTCTCCTTTTGAGTCCATAAAGGGTTTCTCCTCTCCCCTAGGACGGATATTGGGGCTTCCCTGGTGGCTCAGAGGTTAAAGCTTCTGCTCCAATGCGGGAGACCCGGGTTCGATCCTTGGGTCGGGAAGATTCCCTGGAGAAGGAAATGGTAACCCACTCCAGTATTCTTGCCTGGAGAATCCCATGGACGGAGAAGCCTGGAAGGCTATAGTCCATGGGGTAAGAAAGAGTCGGACACGACTGAGCGACTGAACAGAACAGAACAGGACGGATATTAGGGACCATTCTGAGTCGCCTAAAGAGAGTCAATACCCTTTTGCCTTTCGAGCGGAAACGTGGGATTTCTCTTGAGATTCTGCAGCACAAAATTTCTTCATCTCACATTGAGTATATAATTTTGTGGTGTTTCTGAAATTAGGGCGGGAACCTGGGGGTTCTACCCTTGTTGCGACGGGGACCTCAGGAACTCACTGGAGTTACTTCAGGGAAGTTAGTTCCCCTTTTGTGCTGGAAGGGGAACTTCCGGATTACTCTCGAGCCCTTTAATGGGAATAGGGCCTCTTCTCAAGTTGAGTCCATAAAGTGTGCTCTACTCTCCAATGGGGACGGATGTTAGGGAACTTTCTGAGTGGCAAAAAGTGTGTCAAGGACCCTTTTGACCTTTCAAGTGGGAATGTGGGATTTCTCTTGAGATTCTACAGCACAAATTTACCTCATTTCGCATTCACATTGACGGGATAACTTTGTGGTGTTTCTGGAGTTGCGTTGGGAAGCAGGGGGTACTTCCTGAGTTGTGACAGTGACTTCAGGAACTCGCTCTGGTTGCTTCAGGGAAGTCAAGTGCCCTTTTGTGTGGAAGGGGAATTTCCGGTTTACTCTCCAGCCGTTAAATGGAAATGTTGCCTCTTCTCCTTTTGAGTCCATAAAGTGTGTTCTCCTCTCCCCCAAGACGAATAATAGGGACGATTCTGATTCGCCTAAAGAGTGTCAAGTAACCTTTTGCCTTTCAAGCGGAAATGTGGGATTTCTCTTGAGATTCTGCAGCACAAAATTTCTTCATCTCACATTGAGTATATAATTTTGTGGTGTTTCTCAAATTGCGGTGGGAAGCTGGGGGTTCTATGCTAGTTGCAACGGGGACCTCAGGAACTCACTGGAGTTTCTTCAGGGAAGTCAGTTCCCCTTTTGTGCTGGAAGGGGATTCTCACGTTGAGTCCAAAAAGTGTGCTCTACTCTCCAATGGGGATGGATGTTAGGGAACTTTCTGAGTGGCATAAAGTGTGTCAATACCCTTTTGCCTTTCAAGCGGGAATGTGGGATTTCTCTTGATATTCTGCAGCGCAAAATTACCTCATCTCGCATTGAGGGGATAATTGTGTGGTGTTTCTCGAGTTTCGGCAGGAAGCATGGGGTACTTTTCGAGTTGCGACGGGGACCTCAGGTGTTCAGCCGGGTTTCTTCAGGGAAGTCAATCCCCTTTTGTGTTGGAATGGGAACTTCCGGATTACTCTCGAGCCGTTAAATGGGAATATTGCCTCTTTTCGATTTGAGTCCATAAAATGTGTTCTTCTCTCCAATGAGGATGGATTTTGTGGACCATTCTGAGTCGCCTAATGGGAGTCAAATACCCTTTTGCCTTTAAAGCGGGAATGTGGGATTTCTCTTGAGATTCTACAGCGCAAAATTTCCTCATCTCCCATTGACGGGATAATTTTGTTGAGTCTCTCAAATTGCAGCGGGAAGCGGTGGGAACTCCTCGAGTTGCGACGGGGACCTCAGAAAGTCACTCGAGTTACTTCAGGGAAGTCAGGTCCCCTTTGTGCTGGAAGGGGAACTTCTGGATTACTCTCGAGCCGTCAAATGGGAATAGGGACTCATCTCGAATTGAGTGCATAAAGTGTTTTCTCCTGTCCAGTGGGAACGGCGGTGTGAGGGAAATTTCTGAGTCGCATAAAGGGTGTCACTTACCCTTTTGCCTTTCAAGAGGGAATGTGGTATTTCTCTTGAGATTCAGCAGCGAAAACTTCAACTCGCATTTTGGGGATAATTTTTTGGTGTTTCTCGAGTTGTTGCGGGAAGCAGGGTGTACTTCTCGAGTTGCGACGGGGACCTTAGAAAATTGCTCGGGTTGCTTCAGGGAAGTCAGGTCCCCTTTTGTGTTGGAAGGGGAACTTCCGGTTTACTCTCGAGACGTTAAATGGGAATAGGGGCTCATCTCGATTTGAGTCCATAAAGTGCGTTTTCCTCTCCATTGTGGACGGCTGTGTGAGGGAATTTTCTGAGTAGCATAAAGGTTGTCATGTACCCTTTTGCCTTTCAAGAGGAAATGTGGTATTTTTTTTGAGATTCTGCATTGCAAAATTTCCTCTTCTCGCATTGAGGGGATAATTTTGTGGTATTTCTCGAGTTGTGGCCAGAATCTAGGGGTACTTCTCGAGTTTCGACGGGGATCTGAGGAACTCGTTCGGGTTGCTTCAGTGAAGTCAGGTCCCCTTTGTTGTTGGAAGGGGAAATTTCGGTTTACTCTCGAGCCTTTAAAAGGGAATAGGGCCTCATCTCGAACTGAGTCCATAAAGTGTGTTCTCCTGTCCAATGGGGACGGGTGTGAGAGGGAACTTTCTGAATTGCATAAAGGGTGTCAAGTATCCTTTTGCCTTTCAAGAGGGAATGTGGTATTACTCTTGAGATTCTGCAGCGCAAAATTTCCTCATCTCGCATTGAGGGGATAATTTTGCGGTGTTTCTCGAGTTGCGGCGGGAAGCTGGGGGTACTTCTCGAGTTGCGACGGGGACCTCAGGAACTCTCTTGGGTTGCTTCAGGACGTCAGGTCCCCTTTGGTGTTTAGGGGAACTTCCGGTTTACTGTCGAGCTGATAAATGGGAATAGGGCTTCATCTCATATTGAGTTCTTAAAGTATGTTCTCCTCTCCAAAGGGAAATGATTTTAGTGAAATTTCTGAGTCGCATAAAGGGTGTCAAGTATCCTTTTGTCTTTCAAGAGGGAATGTGGTATTTCTCTTGAGATTCTGCAGTGCAAAATTTCCTCCTCTCACATTGAGGGGATAATTTTGGGGTGTTTCTCGAGTTGCGGCAAGAAAATGGGTGTACCTCTCGAGTTGCAACTGGGACCTAGGGAACTCTCTCGGGTTGCTTCAGGCATGTCAGGACCCCTTTTGTGTCCGAAGGGGAACTTCCGGTTTACTCTCTAGCTGTTAACTGGAAATAGGGGCTCATCTCTAATTGAGTCCAAAAAGTGTGTTCTCCTGTCCAATGGGGACGGCTGTGTGAGGGAACTTTCAGAGTCGCATAAAGGGTGTCAAGTACCCTTTTGCCTTTCAAGAGGGAATGTGGTATTTCTCTTGAGATTCTGCAGAACAAAATTTCCTCATCTCTCACTGAGGGGATAATTTTTGTGTTTCGGGAGTTGCGGCGGGGTGCTGGGGGTACTTCACGAATTGCGACGGGGACCTCAGGAACTCGCTCGGTTTGCTTCAGGGAAGTCAAGTTCTCTTTTGTGTTGGAAGGGGAAATTCTGGATTACTCTCGAGCTGTTAAATGGGAATATTGCCTCTTCTCGATTTGATTGCATAAATTGTGTTCTCCTCTAAACTGAGGACGGATGTTAGGGAACATTCTGAATCGCTTAATGTGGTCTAGTACCGTTATGCCTTTCAAGCGGGATTTTGGATTTCTCTTAAGAATCTGCAGCGCATTATTTCCTCATCTCGCAAAGAGGGGATAATTTTGTGGTATTTCTCGAATTGCGGCGGGAAGATGGGGGTACTTCTCGAGTTGCAACAGAGACATCAGGAACTCACTCGAGTTACTTCAGGGAAGTCAGGTCCCCTTTGTGCTGGAAGGGGAACTTCCAGATTACTCTCGATTCGTTAAATGGGAATATTGCCTCTTCTCGATTTGAGTCCATAAATTGTGTTCTCCTCTCCACTATAGACGGATATTAGGGACCATTCTGAGTCGCCTAAAGGGATTCAAGTACCATTTTGCCTTTCAAGAGGGAACGTGGGATTTCTCTTGAGATTCTGCAGGTCAAAATTTCCTCATCTCCCATTGAGGGGATAATTTTGTGGTGTTTCTCGAGTTGAGGTGGGAAGCTGCGGGTACTTCTCGAGTTGCTACGGGGACCTCAGGAACTCGCTTGGGTTGCTTCAGTGAAGTCAGGTCCCCTTTGGTGTTGAAAGGGGAACTTCCGGTTTACTCTCGAGCCATTAAATGTGAATAGGGGCTCATCTCGAAGTGAGTCCATAAAGTGGGTTCTCCTCTCCAATGGGTACTGATGTTAGTGAAATTTCTGAGTCGCATAAAGGGTGTCAGGTACACTTTTGCATTTCAAGAGGGAATGTGGTATTTCTCTTGAGATTCTGCAGCACAAAATTTCCTCACCTTGTATTGAGGGGAAATTTTTGTGGTGTTTCTCGAGTTGCGGCGGGAAGCTGGGGGAACTGTTCGAGTTACGACGGAAACCTCCGGAACTCGCTCGGGTTGCTTCAGGGATTTCAGGTCATCTTTGGTGTTGGAAAGGGAAATTCCGGTTTACTCTCGAGCTGTTAAATGGAAATAGGGGCTCATCTCGAATTCAGTCCATAAAGTGTGTTCTCCTCTCCAATGGGAACGGCTGTGTGAGGGAACTTTCTGAGTTGGATAAAGGGTGTCAAGTACCGTTTTGCCTTTCAAGAGGGAATGTGGTATTTCTCTTGAGATTCTGCAGCGCAAAATTTCCTCATCTCGCATTGAGGGGAAAATTTTGTGATGTTTCTCGAGTTGAGTTGGGAAGCTGGGGGTACTCCTCGAGTTGCGACGGGGACCTCAGCAACTCGCTCGGGTTGCTTCAGGGAAGTCAGGTCCCCTTTCGTGTTGGTAGGGATACTTCAGGTTTACTCTCGAGCCGTTAAATGGGAATAGGGCCTCATCTCGATCTGAGTCCATAAAGTGTGTTCTCCTGTGCAATGCGGACGGGTGTGAGAGGGAACTTTCTGAGCCTCACAAAGAGTGTCAAGTACACTTTTGCCTTTTAAGAGGGAATGTGGGATTTCTCTTGAGATTCTGCTGGGCAAAATTTCCTCATCTCGCATGCGGGGATAATTTTGTTGTGTCTCTCGAATTGCGGTGGGAAGCTGGAGGTACTTCTCGAGTCGCTACAGGGACCTCAGGAACTCACTCGAGTTACTTCAGGGAATTCAGGTCCCCTTTTGTGCTGGAAGGGGAACTTCCGGATTACTCTCGAGCCCTTTTCTCTTGAGATTCTGCAGCGCAAAATTTCTTCATCTCGCATTGAGGGGATAATTTTTCGGTGTTCTCGAATTGCGGCGGGAAGCAGGGTGTACTTCTCGAGTTGCGACGGGGACCTCAGGAACTCGCTCGAGTTGCTTCAGGTAAAGTCAAGTCCCCTTTTGTGTTGGAAAGGGAACTTCAAGATTACTCTCAAGCCGTTAAATGGGAATATTGCCTCTTCTCCTTTTGAGTCCATAAAGTGTGTTCTCCTCTCCCCTAGGACGGATGTTAGGGACCATTCTGAGTCGCCTAAAGAGAGTCAAGTACCCTTTTGCCTTTCGAGCGGAAATGTGGGATTTCTCTTGAGATCCTGCAGCACAAAATTTCTTCATCTCACATTGAGTATATAAATTTGTTGTGTTTCTGAAATTGCGGCGGGAAGCTGGGGGTTCTACGCTGGTTGCGCGGGGACCTCAGGAACTCACTGGAGTTACTTAATGGAAGTCAGTTCCCCTTTTGTGCTGGAAGGGGAACTTCCGGATTACTCTCGAGCCCTTTAATGGGAATAGGGCCTCTTCTCAAGTTGAGTCCATAAAGTGTGCTCTACTCTCCAATGGGGACGGATGTTAGAGAACTTTCTGAGTGGCATAAAGATTGTCAAGTACACTTTTGCCTTTCAAGTGGGAATGTGGGGTTTCTCTTGAGATTCTGCAGCGCAAAATTACCTCATCTCGCATTGAGGGGATAATTTTGTGGTGTTTCTCGAGCTGCGTCGTGAAGCAGGGGTTACTTCTCGAGTTGTGACGGGGATCTCAGGAACTCACTCGGGGTGCTTCAGGAATATGAAGTCCCCTTTTGTTTTGGAAAGGAATCTTCCGGATTACTCTCCAGCTGTTAAATGAAAATATTGCCTCTTCTCGATTTGAGTCCATGAAGTGTGTTCTCCTCTCCACTGAAGACGGATGTTAGCGACCATTTTGAGTTGCCGAAAGGGAGTCAAGTACCTTTTGCCTTTCAAGAGGGAATGTGGTATTTCTCTTGAGATTCTGCAGTGCAAAATTTCCTCATCTCCAATTGAGAGGATAATTTTTTGGTGTTTCTCGCGTTGCGGAGGGAAGATGAGGGTACTTCACGAGTTGCGACGGGACCTCAGGAACTCGCTCGGGTTGCTTAAGGGAAGTCAGGTCCCCTTTGTTTTGGGAAGGGGAACTTCCGGTTTACTCTCGAGGCGTTAAATGGAAATAGGGAATAATCTAGAATTGAGTCCATAAAGTGTGTTCTCCTGTCCAACTGGGACGGCTGTGTGAGGGAAGTTTCTGTGTCGCATAAAGGGTGTCAAGTACCCTTTTGCCTTTCAAGCGGGAATGTGGGATTTCTCTTGAGATTCTGCAGCGCAAAATTATCTCGTCTCGCATCGAGGGGATAATTTTGTGGTGTTTCTCGAATTGAGGCGGGAAGCTGGGGTTACATCTCGAGTGTGACTGGGACCTCAGGAACTAACTCAAATTACTTCAGAGAAGTCAGGTCACCTTTTACTGGAAGGGGAACTTCCGGATAAATCTCAAGCCCTTTAATGGTAATAGGGCCTCTTCTCGAGTTGAGTCCTTAAAATGTGTTCTCCTCTCTAATGGGTACGGATGATAGGGAAATTTCTGAGTGGCATAAAGTGTGTCAAGTACCCTTTTGCCTTTCAAGCGGGAATGTGGGATTTCTCTTGAGATTCTGCAGCGGGAAATTACCTCATCTTGCATTGAGGGAATAATTTTGTTGTTTTTCTCGAGTTGTGACGAAAAGCAGGGCTTACTTCTCAAGTTGCGATGGGGACCGCTGGAACTCGCTCGGGTTGCTTTATGAAGTCAAGTCAACTTTTGTGTTGGAATGGGAACTTCTGGTTTACTCTGGACCCATTAATTGGGAATAGGGCCTCAACTCGAATTGAGTCCATAAAGTGTGCTCTCCTCTCCAATGGGGACTGATGTATTGAAATATCTGAGTCGCATCAAGGGTGTCAAGTACCCTTTTGCCTTTCAAGAGGGAATGTGGTATTTCTCTTGAGATTCTGCAGCGCCAAATTTCATCTCGCATTGAGGGGATAATTTTGTGGTGTTCCTCGATTTTCGGCGGGAAGCTCTGGTTATTTCTTGAGTTGTGACTGGGATCTCAGGAACTTGCTCGGGTTGTTTCAGGGAGGTCAGGTCCCCTTTTGTTTTGTGAAGGGGAATTTCTGTTTACTCTGAAACTGTTAAATGGCAATAGGGCCTCATCTCGAACTGAGTCCATAAAGTGTGTTCTCCTCTCCACTGAGGACGGATGTTAGGGACCATTCTGAGTCGCCTAAGTGGAGTCAAGTACCCTTTTGCCTTTCAATTGGGAATTTTGGGATTTCTGTTGAGATTCTGCAGCGCAAAATTTTCTCATCTCGCATTGAGGGGTTCATTTTGTGGTGTTTCTCGAATTGCAGCTGGAAGCTGAGGGTACTTCTCCACTTGCAACGGGGACCTCAGGAACTCACTCGAGTTACTTCAGGGAAGTCAGGTCCCCTTTTGGGCTTGAAGGGGAACTTCCTTATTACTCTTGAGCCCTTTAAAAGGAATAGGGCTACGTCTCGAATTTAGTCCATAAAGTGTGTTCTCCTCTCCAATGGGAATGGATGTTAGGGAACTTTCTGAGTGGTATAAAGTGTGTCAAGTAGCCTTTCGACTTTCAAGTGGGAAAGTGGGATTTCTCTTGAGATTCTGCAGCGCAAAATATCCTCCTTTCTCATAGAGGGGATAATTTTGTGGTGTTTCTCGAGTTGCCGCGGGAAGCAGGGTTTACTTCTAGAGTTGCGACGGGGAACTCAGGAATGCGCTCAGGTTGCTTCAGGGAAGTCAAGTCCCCTTTTGTGCTGGAAGGGGAAGTTCCGGATGACTCTCGAGCCGTTAATTGAGAATATTGCCTCTTCTCGATTTGATTGCATAAATTGTGTTCTCCTCTAAACTGAGGACGGATGTTAGGGAAAATTCTGATTCGCTTAATGTGGGTCTAGTACCGTTTTGCCTTTCAAGGTGGAATGTGGGTTTTCTCTTGAGATTCTTCAGCGCAAAATTTCCTAATCGCCCATTGATGGGTTAATTTTGTGGAGTCTCTCGAATTACAGCAGGAAGCAGGGGGAACAGCTCGAGTTGTGACGGGGACCTCAGCAAGTCACTCGAGGTACTTCAGGGAAGTCAGGTCCCCTTTGGGCTGGAAGGGGAATTTCCGGATTACTCTCGTGCCCTTTAATGGGAATAGGGCCTCTTCTGGAGTTGAGACCATAAAATGTGTTCTCCTCTCCAATGGGGACGGATGTTTGGGATCTTTCTGAGTGGCATAAAGTGTGTCAAATACCCTTTTGCCTTTCAAGCGGAATGTGGGATTTCTCTTGAGATTCTGCACAGCAAAATTACCTTATCTCTCATTGAGGGGATCATTTGGTGGTGTTTCTCGAGGTGCGTCGGGAAGCAGGGGGTACTTCTCGAGTTGTGATGGGGACCTCAGGAACTCGCTTGGGTTGCTTGAGGGAAGTCAATTCCCATTTTTGTTGGAAGGGGAACTTCTGGATTACTCTCGAGCCATTAAATGGGAATATTGCCTCTTCTCGATTTGAGTCTATAAATTGTGTTCTCCTCTTCCCGAGGATGGATGTTAGGGACCATTCTGAGTCGCCTAAAGGGAGTCAAATACCCTTTTGCCTTTCAAACGGGAATGTGGGATTTCTCTTGAGATTCTGCAGCACAAAATTGCCTCATCTCGCATTGAGGGGATAATTTTGCGGTGTTTCTCGAGTTGCGGCCGGAAGCAGGGGTGACTTCTCGAGTTGCGACGGGGAACTCAGGAACTCGATTGGGTTGCTTCAGGGAAGTCAAGTCCCCTATTGTGCTGGAAGGGGAAGTTCCGGATGACTCTCGAGCCGTTAATTGAGAATATTGCCTCTTCTCGATTTGATTGCATAAATTGTGTTCTCCTCTAAACTGAGGACGGATGTTAGGGAAAATTCTGATTCACTTAATGTGGGTCTAGTACCGTTTTGCCTTTCAAATGGGAATGTGGGTTTTCTCTTGAGATTCTTCAGCGCAAAATTTCCTCATCTCCCATTGATGGGATAATTTTGTGGAGTCTCTCGAATTACAGCGGGAAGCAGGGGGAAGAGCTCGAGTTGCGACGGGGACCTCAGCAAGTCACTCGAGGTACTTCAGGGAAGTCAGGTCTCCTTTGTGCTGGAAGGGAAACTTCCGGATTACTCTCGGGCCCTTTAATGGGAATAGGGCCTCTTCTCAAGTTGAGTCCATAGAGTGTGCTCTACTCTCCAATGGGGACGGATGTTAGGGAACTTTCTGAGTGGCAAAGGTGTGTCAAGTACCCTTTTTACCTTTCAAGCGGGAATGTGGGATTTCTCTTGAGATTCTGTAGCGCAAAATTACTTCATCTCGCATTGAGTATATAATTTTGTGGAGTCTCTGGAATTACAGCGGGAAGCTGGGGGAACACCTCGAGTTGCGACGGGGACCTCAGGAAGTCACTCCAGTTACTTAAGGGAAGTCAGGTCCCCTTTGGGCTGGAAGGGGAATTTCCGGATTACTCTCGTGCCCTTTAATGGGAATAGGGCCTCTTCTGGAGTTGAGACCACAAAGTGTGATCTCCTCTCCAATGGGGACGGATGTTAGGGAACTTTCTAAGTGGCATAAAGTGTTGCAAGTACCCTTTTGCCTTTCAAACGGGAATGTGGGATTACTCTTGAGATTCTGCATCACAAAATTACCTCATCTCGCATTGAGGGGATAATTTTGCTGTGTTTCTCGAGTTGCGGCCGGAAGCAGGGTGTACTTCTCGAGTTGCGACGGGGAACTCAGGTACTCGATTGGGTTGCTTCAGGGAAGTCAAATCCCCTTTTTTGTTGGAAAGGGAACTTCCGGATTACTCTCCAGCCGTTAAATGGGAATATTGCCTCTTCTCGATTTGAGTCCATGAAGTGTGTTCTCCTCCCCACTGAAGATGGATGTTAGGGACCATTCTGAGTCCCCTAAAGGGAATCAAGTACCCTTTTGCCTTTCAATCGGGAATGTGGGATTTCTCTTGAGATTCTGCATCACAATATTTCTTCATCTCGCATTAAGGGGATAATTTTGTGTTATATCTCGAATTGCGACGGGACCCTGGGTGTACGTCTTGAGTTGCGACGGGGACCTCAGGAACTCACTCGAGTTACTTCAGGGAAGTCAGGTCGCCTTCTGTGCTGGAAGGCGAACTTCCGGATTACTCTCGAGCCCTTTAATGGGAATAGGGCCTCTTTTCAAGTTGAGTCCATAAATTGTGTTCTCCTGTCCAATGGGGACAGATGTTAGGGAACTTTCTCAGTGGCATATAGTGTGGCAAGTACCCTTTTGCCTTTCAAGCGGGAATGTGGGATTTCTCTTGAGATTCTGCAGCGGGAAATTACCTCATCTTGCATTGAGGGAATAATTTTGTTGTTTTTCTCGAGTTGTGACGAAAAGCAGGGCTTACTTCTCAAGTTGCGATGGGGACCGCTGGAACTCGCTCGGGTTGCTTTATGAAGTCAAGTCAACTTTTGTGTTGGAATGGGAACTTCTGGTTTACTCTGGACCCATTAATTGGGAATAGGGCCTCAACTCGAATTGAGTCCATAAAGTGTGCTCTCCTCTCCAATGGGGACTGATGTATTGAAATATCTGAGTCGCATCAAGGGTGTCAAGTACCCTTTTGCCTTTCAAGAGGGAATGTGGTATTTCTCTTGAGATTCTGCAGCGCCAAATTTCATCTCGCATTGAGGGGATAATTTTGTGGTGTTCCTCGATTTTCGGCGGGAAGCTCTGGTTATTTCTTGAGTTGTGACTGGGATCTCAGGAACTTGCTCGGGTTGTTTCAGGGAGGTCAGGTCCCCTTTTGTTTTGTGAAGGGGAATTTCTGTTTACTCTGAAACTGTTAAATGGCAATAGGGCCTCATCTCGAACTGAGTCCATAAAGTGTGTTCTCCTCTCCACTGAGGACGGATGTTAGGGACCATTCTGAGTCGCCTAAGTGGAGTCAAGTACCCTTTTGCCTTTCAATTGGGAATTTTGGGATTTCTGTTGAGATTCTGCAGCGCAAAATTTTCTCATCTCGCATTGAGGGGTTCATTTTGTGGTGTTTCTCGAATTGCAGCTGGAAGCTGAGGGTACTTCTCCACTTGCAACGGGGACCTCAGGAACTCACTCGAGTTACTTCAGGGAAGTCAGGTCCCCTTTTGGGCTTGAAGGGGAACTTCCTTATTACTCTTGAGCCCTTTAAAAGGAATAGGGCTACGTCTCGAATTTAGTCCATAAAGTGTGTTCTCCTCTCCAATGGGAATGGATGTTAGGGAACTTTCTGAGTGGTATAAAGTGTGTCAAGTAGCCTTTCGACTTTCAAGTGGGAAAGTGGGATTTCTCTTGAGATTCTGCAGCGCAAAATATCCTCCTTTCTCATAGAGGGGATAATTTTGTGGTGTTTCTCGAGTTGCCGCGGGAAGCAGGGTTTACTTCTAGAGTTGCGACGGGGAACTCAGGAATGCGCTCAGGTTGCTTCAGGGAAGTCAAGTCCCCTTTTGTGCTGGAAGGGGAAGTTCCGGATGACTCTCGAGCCGTTAATTGAGAATATTGCCTCTTCTCGATTTGATTGCATAAATTGTGTTCTCCTCTAAACTGAGGACGGATGTTAGGGAAAATTCTGATTCGCTTAATGTGGGTCTAGTACCGTTTTGCCTTTCAAGGTGGAATGTGGGTTTTCTCTTGAGATTCTTCAGCGCAAAATTTCCTAATCGCCCATTGATGGGTTAATTTTGTGGAGTCTCTCGAATTACAGCAGGAAGCAGGGGGAACAGCTCGAGTTGTGACGGGGACCTCAGCAAGTCACTCGAGGTACTTCAGGGAAGTCAGGTCCCCTTTGGGCTGGAAGGGGAATTTCCGGATTACTCTCGTGCCCTTTAATGGGAATAGGGCCTCTTCTGGAGTTGAGACCATAAAATGTGTTCTCCTCTCCAATGGGGACGGATGTTTGGGATCTTTCTGAGTGGCATAAAGTGTGTCAAATACCCTTTTGCCTTTCAAGCGGAATGTGGGATTTCTCTTGAGATTCTGCACAGCAAAATTACCTTATCTCTCATTGAGGGGATCATTTGGTGGTGTTTCTCGAGGTGCGTCGGGAAGCAGGGGGTACTTCTCGAGTTGTGATGGGGACCTCAGGAACTCGCTTGGGTTGCTTGAGGGAAGTCAATTCCCATTTTTGTTGGAAGGGGAACTTCTGGATTACTCTCGAGCCATTAAATGGGAATATTGCCTCTTCTCGATTTGAGTCTATAAATTGTGTTCTCCTCTTCCCGAGGATGGATGTTAGGGACCATTCTGAGTCGCCTAAAGGGAGTCAAATACCCTTTTGCCTTTCAAACGGGAATGTGGGATTTCTCTTGAGATTCTGCAGCACAAAATTGCCTCATCTCGCATTGAGGGGATAATTTTGCGGTGTTTCTCGAGTTGCGGCCGGAAGCAGGGGTGACTTCTCGAGTTGCGACGGGGAACTCAGGAACTCGATTGGGTTGCTTCAGGGAAGTCAAGTCCCCTATTGTGCTGGAAGGGGAAGTTCCGGATGACTCTCGAGCCGTTAATTGAGAATATTGCCTCTTCTCGATTTGATTGCATAAATTGTGTTCTCCTCTAAACTGAGGACGGATGTTAGGGAAAATTCTGATTCACTTAATGTGGGTCTAGTACCGTTTTGCCTTTCAAATGGGAATGTGGGTTTTCTCTTGAGATTCTTCAGCGCAAAATTTCCTCATCTCCCATTGATGGGATAATTTTGTGGAGTCTCTCGAATTACAGCGGGAAGCAGGGGGAAGAGCTCGAGTTGCGACGGGGACCTCAGCAAGTCACTCGAGGTACTTCAGGGAAGTCAGGTCTCCTTTGTGCTGGAAGGGAAACTTCCGGATTACTCTCGGGCCCTTTAATGGGAATAGGGCCTCTTCTCAAGTTGAGTCCATAGAGTGTGCTCTACTCTCCAATGGGGACGGATGTTAGGGAACTTTCTGAGTGGCAAAGGTGTGTCAAGTACCCTTTTTACCTTTCAAGCGGGAATGTGGGATTTCTCTTGAGATTCTGTAGCGCAAAATTACTTCATCTCGCATTGAGTATATAATTTTGTGGAGTCTCTGGAATTACAGCGGGAAGCTGGGGGAACACCTCGAGTTGCGACGGGGACCTCAGGAAGTCACTCCAGTTACTTAAGGGAAGTCAGGTCCCCTTTGGGCTGGAAGGGGAATTTCCGGATTACTCTCGTGCCCTTTAATGGGAATAGGGCCTCTTCTGGAGTTGAGACCACAAAGTGTGATCTCCTCTCCAATGGGGACGGATGTTAGGGAACTTTCTAAGTGGCATAAAGTGTTGCAAGTACCCTTTTGCCTTTCAAACGGGAATGTGGGATTACTCTTGAGATTCTGCATCACAAAATTACCTCATCTCGCATTGAGGGGATAATTTTGCTGTGTTTCTCGAGTTGCGGCCGGAAGCAGGGTGTACTTCTCGAGTTGCGACGGGGAACTCAGGTACTCGATTGGGTTGCTTCAGGGAAGTCAAATCCCCTTTTTTGTTGGAAAGGGAACTTCCGGATTACTCTCCAGCCGTTAAATGGGAATATTGCCTCTTCTCGATTTGAGTCCATGAAGTGTGTTCTCCTCCCCACTGAAGATGGATGTTAGGGACCATTCTGAGTCCCCTAAAGGGAATCAAGTACCCTTTTGCCTTTCAATCGGGAATGTGGGATTTCTCTTGAGATTCTGCATCACAATATTTCTTCATCTCGCATTAAGGGGATAATTTTGTGTTATATCTCGAATTGCGACGGGACCCTGGGTGTACGTCTTGAGTTGCGACGGGGACCTCAGGAACTCACTCGAGTTACTTCAGGGAAGTCAGGTCGCCTTCTGTGCTGGAAGGCGAACTTCCGGATTACTCTCGAGCCCTTTAATGGGAATAGGGCCTCTTTTCAAGTTGAGTCCATAAATTGTGTTCTCCTGTCCAATGGGGACAGATGTTAGGGAACTTTCTCAGTGGCATATAGTGTGGCAAGTACCCTTTTGCCTTTCAAACGGGAATGTGGGATTTCTCTTGAGATTCTGCAGCACAAAATTTCCTCATCTCGCATTGAGGGGATAATTTTGCGGTGTTTCTCGAGTTGCGGCCGGAAGCAGGGGTTACTTCTCGAGTTGCGACGGGGAACTCAGGTACTCGATTGGGTTGCTTCAGGGAAGTCAAGTCCCCTTTTGTGCTGGAAGGGGAACTTCCGGATGACTCTCGAGCCGTTAATTGGGAATATTGCCTCTTCTCGATTTGATTGCATAAATTGTGTTCTCCTCTAAACTGAGGACGGATGTTAGGGAAAATTCTGATTCGCTTAATGTGGGTCTAGTACCGTTTTGCCTTTCAAACGGGAATGTGGGTTTTCTCTTGAGATTCTTCAGCGCAAAATTTCCTCATCTCCCATTGATGGGTTAATTTGTGGAGTCTCTCGAATTACAGCGGGAAGCAGGGGGAACAGCTCGAGTTGCAACGGGGACCTCAGCAAGTCACTCGAGGTACTTCAGGGAAGTCAGGTCCCCTTTGGGCTAGAAGGGGAACTTCCGGATTACTCTTGAGCCCTTTAATGGGAATAGGGCCTCTTCTCTATTTGAGTCCATAAAGCGTGTTCTCCTCTCCACTGGGGACGGATTTTAGGGAACATTCTGAGTGTCATAACGTGTGTCAAATACCCTATTGCCTTTCAAGCAGAAATGTGGGATTTCCCTTGGGATTCTGCTGCGCAAAATTACCTCATCTCGCACTGAGGGGATAAATTTGTGGTGTTTTTCAAATTGCGGCGGGACGTAGGGTGTACTCCTCGAGTTGCGACGGGGACCTCAGGAACTCGCTCAAGTTGCTTAAGGGAAGTCAAATCCCATTTTGTATTGGAAGGGGAACTTCTGGATTACTCTCGAGCCGTTAAATGGGAATATTGCCTCTTCTCGATTTGAGTCCGTAAAGAGTGTTCTCCTCTCCACTGAGGAATGATGTTAGGAACCATTCTGAGTCGGCTAAAGGGAGTCAAGTACCCTTTTGCCTCTCAATCGGGAATGTGGGATTTCTCTTGAGATTCTGCAGCCCAAAATTTCCTCATCTCGCTTTGAGGGGATAATTTTGTGGTGTTTCTCGAATTGAGGTGGGAAGCTTGAGGTACTTCTCGAGTTGCTACAGGGACCTCAGGAACTCACTCGAGTTACTTCAGGGAAGTCAGGTCCCCTTTTGTGCTGGAAGGGGAACTTCCGGATTACTCTCGAGCGCTTTAATGGGAATATTGCCTCTTCTCCTTTTGAGTCCATATAGTGTGTTCTCCTCTCCCCTAGGACGGATGTTAGGGACCATTCTGAGTCGCCTAAAGAGAGTAAAGTACCCTTTTGCCTTTCGAGCGGAAATGTGGGATTTCTCTTGAGATTCTGCAACACAAAATTTCTTCATCTCACATTGAGTATATTTTTTGTGGTGTTTCTCAAATTGCGACGGGAAGCCTGGGGTTCTACGCTAGTTGGGACGGGGACCTCAGGAACTCACTGGAGTTACTTCAGGGAAGTCAGTTCCCCTTTTGTGCTGGAAGGGGAACTTCCGGATTACTCTCGAGCCCTTTAATGGGAATAGGGCCTCTTCTCAAGTTGAGTCCATAAATTGTGCTCTACTCTCCAATGGGGACGGATGTTAGGGAACTTTCTGAGTGGCAAAAAGTGTGTCAAGGACCCTTTTGACCTTTCAAGCGGGAATGTGGGATTTCTCTTGAGATTCTATAGCACAAATTTACCTCATCTCGCATTCGCATTGACGGGATAATTTTGTGTTCTTTCTGGAGTTGCGTTGGGAAGCAGGGGGTACTTCCTGAGTTGCGACGGGGACTTCAGGAACTCGCTCCGGTTGCTTCAGGGAAGTCAATTCCCCTTTTGTGTGGAAGGGGAACTTCCAGCTGACTCTCCAGCCATTCAATTGAAATGTTGCCTCTTCTCGATTTGAGTCCATAAAGTGTGTTCTCCTCTCCTCTGAGCATGGAAGTGAGGGAATATTCTGAGTCGCCTAAAGGGAGTCAAGTACCCTTTTGTCTTTCAAGCGGAAATGTGCGATTTCTCTTGAGATTCTGCAGCCCAAAATTTCTTCATCTCGCATTGAGGGGATAATTTTGTGGTGTTTCTAGAATTGCGGCGGGAAGCTGGGTGTAATTCTCGAGTTGCGAAGGGGACCGCAGGAACTCACTCGAGTTACTTCAGGGAAATCAGGTCCGCTTTTGTGCTGGAAGGGGAATTTCCGGAATACTCTCGCGCCCTATACTGGGCATAGGGCCTCTTCTCAAGTTGAGTCCATAAAGCGTGTTCTCCTCTCCAATGGGGACTGATGTTAGAGAACTTCCTGAGTGGCATAAAATGTGTCAATACCCTTTTGCCTTTCACGTGGGAATGTGGGATTTCTCTTGAGATTCTGCAGTGCAAATTTACCTCATCTCCCATTGAAGGGATAATTTTGTGGTGTTTCTCGAGTTTTGGCGGGAAGCAGGGGGTACTTTTCGAGTTGTGACGGGGACCTCAGTTATTCGGTCGGGTTGCTTCAGGGAAGTCAAGTCCCCTTTTGTGTTGGAATGGGAACTTCCGGATTACTCTCGAGCCGTTAAATGAGAATATTGCCTCTTTTCGATTTGAGTCCATAAAATGTGATCTCCTCTCCAATGAGGATGGATGTTATGGACCATTCTGAGTCGGCTAAAGGGAGTCAAGTACCCTTTTGCCCTTCAAGAGGGAATGTGGTATTTCTCATGAGATTCTGCAGCGCAAAATTTCCACATCTCAATTGAGGGGATAATTTTGTGTTGTTTCTCGAGTTGCGGCGGAAAGCTGGGGGTACTTCTCTACTAGCGACGGGGACCTCAGGAACTCGCTCGGGTTGCTTCAGGGAAGTCAGGTCCCCTTTTGTGTTGGAAGGGAAACCTTCGGTTTACCCTCGGGCCGTTAAATGGGAATAGGGCCTCATCTCGAATTGAGTGCGTAAAGTGTGTTCTCCTGTCCAGTGGGGACGGCTGTGTGAGGAAACTGTCTGAGTCCCAAAAAGGTTGTCAAGGACACTTTTGCCTTTCAAGAGGGAATGTGGTATTCCTCTTGAGACTCTGCAGCGCAAAATTTCCTCATCTCGCATTGAGAGGATAATTTTGTGGTGTTTCTCGAGTTTCGGCGGGAAGCTGGGGAAACTTCTCGAGTAGTTAAGAGGACCTCTGGAATTCACTCTGGTTGCTTCAGGGAAGTTAGGTCCCCTTTTGTGTTGGAAGAGGAATTTCGGGATTACTCTCGAGCCGTTAAATGGCAATAGGGCCTCTTCTCAAGTTAAGTCCATAAAATGTGTTCTCCTCTCCAATGGGGACGACTGTGTGAGGGAATTTTCTGAGACTCACTAGGCGGAGCAGACGCGAGAGATGATGTCCCCTCCCACGCAGTCTCGAGAGACGCCGGCCCGGCCCGCCCAAACGTGAGAGACTGAGGCCCCGCCGGAGCAGACACGAGAGATGCCGGCCCTGGTGCAACCGACCATGCAAAGATGCCCGGCCATGAGGAGTTACCCCACGCCTGAGGTCAGGGCAGGCGGCCAAGAGGAGGTACCCCACGTCCAATAGGCGGTGGCTGTGCGGGGGAGGGCCGAGAGGTGCTACACACGTTCAAGGTCAGGAGGGGCAGCCTTGAGGTCATACCCCCCATCCAAGGTAAGGTGCAGCAGCTGCGCTTTCTTGGAGCAGCTGTGAAGAGATATCCCACACCCAAGGTAAGAGAAACTCAAATAAGATGGTAGGTATTGCGAGGGGGTATCAGAGGGCAGACACACTGAAATCATAATCACAGGAATCTAGTCGATCTGATCACATGGACCACAGCCGAATGTGGTCCACTGGAGAAGGGAATGGCAAACCACTTCAGTATACTTGCCTTGAGAACCCCATGAAGAGTATCAAAGGGCAAAATGACAGGATACTGAATGAGGACTTCCCCAGGTCGGTAGGTGCCCAGTATGCTACTGGAGATCAGTGGAGAAATAACTCTAGAAGGAATGAAGGGATGGAGCAAAAGCAAAACCAGTACCCAGTTGTGAATGTGACCGGTGATAGAAGCAAGGTCCAGTGCTGTAAAGAGTAAGATTGCATAGGAACCTGGAAAGTTAGGTCCATGAATCAAGGCAAATTGGAAGTGGTCAAACAGGAGATGGCAAGAGTGAACATAGACATTCTACGAATCAGTGAATTAAAATGGACTGGAATGTGTGAATTGAACTCAGATGACCATTATATCTACTACTGTGAGCAGGAATCCCTTAGAAGAAATGGAGTAGCCATCATGGTCAACAAAAGAGTTCGAAATGCAGTATTGGATGCAATCTTAAAAACGACAGAATGATTTCTGTTCTTTTCCAAGGCAACCCATTCAACATTTCAGTAATCCAGGCCTATGCCCCAACCAGTAACACTGAAGAAGCTGTAGTTGAACGGTTCTATGAAGACCTAAACGACCTTTAAGAACTAACACCCAAAAAAAGATGTCCTTTTCATTATAGGGGACTGGAATGCAAAAGTAGGAAGTCAAGAAACACCTGGAGTAACAGACAAATTTGGCCTTTGAGCACGGAATGAAGCAGGGCCAAGGCTAATAGAGTTTTGTCAAAAGAACGCACTGGTCATAGCAAACACCCTCTTCCAACAACACAAGAAAAGACTTTACACGTGGACACGCTCGGGTTGCTTCAGGAAGTCAGGTTCCCTTTGCTGTTGGGAGGGGAACTTCTGGTTTCCTTTCGAGACGTTAAATGGGAATAGGGCTTCATCTCGAATTGAGTCCTTAAAGTATGTTCTCCTCTCCAAAGGGGACTGATGTTAGTGAAATTTCTGAGTCGCATAAAGGGTGTCAAGTACCCTTTTGCCTTTCAAGAGGGAATGTGGTATTTCTCTGGAGATTCTGCATTGCAAAATTTCCTCATCTCGCATGAAAGGATAGTTTTGTTATTTTTCTTGAGTTGCGGCGGAAAGGTGGGGGTTCTTCTCGAGTTTGGACGGTGACCTCAGGAATTCGCTTGGGTTTCTTCATGGAAGTCAGGACCCCTTTTGTGTTGGAAGGGGAACTTCTGGTTTACTCTCGAGCCCTTAAATGGAATAGGGCCTCATTTCCACTTGAGTCCATACATTGTGTTCTCCTCTCCGATGCGAAAGGCTGTATGAGGGAACTTTCTGAGTCGCATAAAGGGTGTCAAGTACCCTTTTGCCTTTCAAGAGGGAATGTGGTATTTCACTTGAGATTCTGCAGTGCAAAATATCATCATCTTGCATTGAGGGGATAATTTTGTGTAGTTTCTCGAGTTGCGGCGGGAAGCTGGGTTTACTTCTTGAATTGTGAAGGGGACCTCATTAACTCCCTCGGGTTAATTTAGGGATGTCAGATCCCCTTTAATGTTCGAAAGGGAACTCAACGGGTTAGTCTCGAGCCGTTAAATGGGATAACGGCCTCATCTCCAGTTGAGACCAAAAAGTGTGTATTCATCTCCAAAGGTGACGGCTCTCTGAGGGAACATTCTGATTCGCATAAAGGATGTGAAGTACCTTTTTCCCTTCAAGCGGGAATGTGCGATTTCCCTTGAGATTCTGCAGCATAAAATTTCCTCATCTATCTTTGAGGGGATAATTTTGTGGTTTTTCCCGAGTTTCGGCGGGAATTTGGTGGTACCTTTCGAGTTGCCATGGGAATCTCAGGAACTCGCTCGGGTGGCTTCGGGGAAGTCAGGTCCCCTTTTGTGTTGGAAGGGGATCTTCCGGATTACTCTGGAGCCATTAAATGGGAATAGGGCCTCTTCTCGAATTGAGTCCATAAAGTGTGTTCTCCTGTCCAATGGGGACGGAAGTGAGAGGGAATTTTTTGAGTCGCATAAAGGGTGTCAAGTACCCTTTTGCCTTTCAAGAGGGAATGGGGGATTTCACTTGAGAATCTGCGGGAAAAAATTTCTTCATATCGCATTGAGGGGATGATTTTGTGGTGTTTCTCGAGTTGTGTTGGGAACGTGAGGGTACTTCTCCAGTTGCGACGGGGACCTCAGGGACTCGCTCGGGTTGGTTCAGGGAAGTCAGGTCCCCTTTGATGCTGGAAGGGGAACTTCCGGATTACTTTCAAGCCTTTAAATGGGAATAGGGCCTCATCTCGAGGTGAGTCCAAAAAGTGTGTTTTCCTCTCCAATGGGGATGTCTGTGTCGGGGAAATTTCTGAGTCGCATAAAGGTTGTCAAGTACTCTTTTGCTTTTCAAGTGGGAATGTGGAATTCCTGTTGAGATTATGTAGCGTAAAATTTCTTTATCTCCCATTGAGGGGATAATTTTGTGGTGTTTCTCAAGTTTCGGCGGGAAGCTGGGGATACTTCTCGAGTTGCCACGGGGACCTCAGGAACTCGCTCGGGTTGCTTCAGGGAAGTCAGGTCCCTTTTGTGTTTGAAGGGGAATTTCCGGATTACTCTAGAGCCGTTAAATGGGAATAGGGCCTCTTCTCGAGTTCAGTCCATAATATGTGTTCTACTCTCCAAGGGGACAGTTTTTTGAGGGAACTTTCTGAGTTGCATAAAGGTGTCAAGTTTCCTTTTGCCTTTAAAGCCTGAATGTTGGTTTTCTCTTGAGATTCTGCAGCGCAAAATTTCCTCATCTGGAAATGAGAGGATAATTTTATGGTGTTTCTCGAGTTACCCCGGGAAACTTGGGGTACTTCTCGAGTAGGGTTGGGAAACTCAGGAACTCGCTAGGGTTATTTCAGGGAAGTCAGGTCCCCTTTTTGTTGGAAGGGAACTTCCGGATTACTCTCGAGCCTTTAAATGGTATTAGGGCCTCTTCTCGAGTTGAGTCCAAAAAATGTGGTTTCCTCTCCAATGGGGACGGCTGTTTGGGGAAAAGTTCTGAGTCTCATAAAGGGTGTCAAATACCCTTTTGCCTTTAAAGCGGGAATGTGGGATTTCTATTGAGATACTGCAAGGCAAAATTTCCTCATCTCGCATTGAGGGGATAATTTTGTCGTGTCTCTCCAGATTCGGCGAGAAGCTGGGTGTACTTCTCGAGTTCTGACGGGGACCTCAGGAACTTGCTCGACTTGCCTCAGAGAAGTCAGTTCCCCTTTTGTGAAGGAATGGGAACTTCGGGATTATTCTCGAGCCGTTAAATGGGAATAGGTCCTCTTCTCGAGTTGAGTCCATAAAGTGTGTTCTCCTCTCCAATGGGGACGGATGTTAGGGAACTCTCTGAGTCGCATAAAGGGTGTCAAGTACCCTGTTGCCATTCAAGGGGGAATGTGGGATTTCTCTTGAGATTCTGCAGAGCAAAATTTCCTCATCTCACATTGAGGGGATAATTTTTTTGTGTTTCTCGAGTTGCGGCGGGACGCTCCGGGTACTTCTCGCGTTGAGAAGAGGATCTCAGGAACTCGCTCAGGTTGCTTAAGGGAAGTAAGTTCCTCTTTTGTGAAGGAAGGGGAACTTCGGGATTACTCTCGAGCCCTTAAATGGGAATAGTGGCTCTTCTTGAGTTGAGTCCATAAAGTGTGTTCTCCTCTCCAATGGGGTTGGCTGTGTGAGGGAACTTTCTGAGTCGCATAAAGGGTGTCAAGTAACCATTTGCCTTTCAAACGGGAATGTGGGATTTCTCTTGAGAATCTGCAGCACAAAATTTCCTCCTCTCGGATTGAGGGGAT
This sequence comes from Moschus berezovskii, assembly GCF_049115385.1. Taxonomy (NCBI): domain Eukaryota; kingdom Metazoa; phylum Chordata; class Mammalia; order Artiodactyla; family Moschidae; genus Moschus; species Moschus berezovskii. The sequence continues at coordinate 113,687,083 of NC_142467.1, read as the reverse complement.
AATTTTGTGGTGTTTCTCTAGTTGGGGCCGGAGGCTTGGGGTACTTCTCAAGTTGCGATGGGGACCAAAGGTACTCGCTCGGGTTGCTTCAGGGAAGTCTTGTCCCCTTTTGTGTTGGAAGGGGAACTTCCGGATTAATCTCGAGCCATTAAATGGGAATAGGTCCTTTTCTCGAGTTGAGTCCATTAAATGTGTTCTCCTCTCCAATAAGGACGGCTGTGTGAGATAAATTTCTGCTTCGCATGAAGGGTGTCAAGTTCCCTTTTGCATTTCATGGGGGAATGTGGGATTTCTCTTGAGTTTCTGCAGCGCAGAATTTCCTCATCTCTCATTGAGGGGATAATTTATTTGATATTATCGAGTTGCGCCGGGAATCAGGGGTATTTCTCGAGTTGTGATGGGGACCTCAGGAACTCGCTCGGGTTGCTTCAGGTAAGTCAGGTCCCATGTTGTGTTGGAAGGCGATCTTCCGGATTTCTCTCGAGCCCTTAAATGGGAATAGGGCCTCTTGTTGAGTTGAGTCCATAAAGTGTGTTCTCCTCTCCAATGGGGACGGCTGTGTGAGGGAAATTTCTGCATAGCATTACGGGTGTCAAGTACCCTTTTGCCTTTCAAGGGGGAATGTGGGATTTCTCTTGAGATTCTGCAGTGCAGAATTTCCTTATCTCCCATTGAGGGGATAATTTTGTGGTGTTTCTCGAGTTGCGTCTGGAAACTAGGGGTACATCTCAAGTTGCGACGTAGACCTCTGGAACTCGCTCGGGTTGCTTCAGGTTAATCAGGTCCCATTTTGTGTTGGAATGGGAACTTACTGATTACTCTCCAGCCATTAAATGGGAATAGGGCCATTGCTCGTGTTGAGTCCATAAAGTGTCTTCTCCTCTCCAATGGTAACGGCTATGTGAGGGAACTTTCTGTGTCGCATAAAGGGTGTCAAGTATCCTTTTGCTTTTCATGCGGGAATGTGGGATTTCTTTAAGATTCTGCAGCGAAAATTTCCTCATCTCGCATTGAGGGGATATTTTTGTGGTGTCTCTCGAGTTTCCGTGGGAAGCTGTGGGTAATTCTCGAGTTACGATGGTGACCTCAGGAACTCGCTCGAGTTGCTTCAGGAAAGTCAGGTCCCTTTTGTGTTGGAAGGGGTACTTCGAGATTAGTCTCGGGCCGTTAAATGGGAATAGGTCTTCTTCTCGAGTGAGTCCATAAAGTGTGTTCTTCTCTCCAATGGGTCGGATGTTAGGGAACTTTCTGAGTAGCAAAAAGGGAGTCAAGTACAATTTTGCCTTTCAAGCGGGTTGTGCGATTTCTCCTGAGAATCTCCAGGGCAAAATTTCCTCATCTGGCATTGAGGGGATAATTTTGTGGTTTTTCTCGAGTTGCGTCAGGAAACTGGGGCTACATCTCAAGTTGCGACGTAGACCTCAAGCACTCGCTCGGGTTGCTTCAGGGAAGTCAGGTCCCCTTTCGTGTTGGAATGGGAACTTTCGATTACTCTCCAGCCATTAAATGGGAATAGGGCCTCTGCGCGTGTTGAGTCCTTAAAGTGTCTTCTCCTCTCCAATTGGGATGGCTATTAGGGAACTTTCTGGGTCGCATAAACTGTGTCAAGTACCCTTTTTCATTCAAGCGGGAATGTGGGATTTCTCTTGAGATTCTGCAGCGCAAAATTTCCTCAACTGGCAATAAGGGGATAATTTTGTGGTGTTTCTCGAGTTTTGGCCGAAGCTGGGGGTCCTTTTCCAGTTGCAATGGGGAATACAGAACTTCCTCGGGTTGCTTCGGGGAACTCAGGTCCCCTTTTGTTTTGGAAGGGGAACTTCATGACTACTCACGATCCGTTAAATTGGAATAGGGCCTCTTCTCGAGTTGAGTCCATAAAGTGAATTCTTCTCTCCAAAGGGGCGGATGTTAGGGAACTTTCTGAGTCGCATAAAGGGTGTCAAGTACCATTTTGCCTTTCAAGCCGGTTGTGGGATTTCTCTTGAAATTCTGCAGCACAAAATTTCCTCATCTCGCATTGAGGGGATAATTTTGTGGTGTTTTCGAGTTGCGAGGCGGACCTCAGAAACTTTCTCAGGTTGCTTCAAGGAAGTCACGTTCCCTTTTGTGATGTAAGGGGAACTTCGGGAATTCTCTAGAGCCATTAAATGGGAATAGGGCCTCTTCTCGTGTTGAGTCCAAAAGGTGTGTTCTCCTATCCAATGGGGACGGCTGTGTGAGGGAAATTTCTGAGTCGCATAAAGGGTGTAAAGTACCCTTTTGACTTTATACCGGGAATTTGGGATTTCTCTTGAGATTCTGCAGCGGAAAATTTCCTCATCTCACATTGAGTGGATAATTTTGTGGTGTTTCTTGAGTTGTGTCGGGAAGCTGGGGGTACTTCTCGAGTTGTGACGGGGACCTCAGGAACTCGCCTGGATTGCCTCAGGGAAGTCAGTTCCCCTTTTATGTTGGATCGGGAACTTCGGGATTTCTGTCAAGATCTTAAATGGGAATAGGGCCTCTTCTCGATTTGAGTCCATAAGGTGTGTTCCTCTCTCCAATGGTGACGGCTGTTTGAGTGAACTTTTGAGTCGCATTAAGGGTGTCAAATACCATAGTGCCTTTGAAGCGAGAATGCGGGATTTCTCTTGAGATTCTACAGCGCAAAATTTCCTCATTTCGCATTGAGCAGATAATTTTGTGGTGTTTCTCGAGTTGCAGCGGGAATTGGGGGTACTTCTCGAGGTGTGACGGGGACCTCAGGAGCTAGCTCGGGTTGCTTCAGGGAATTCAGGTCCCCTTTTGTGTTGGAAGGGGAATTTCGGGATTACTCTCAAAACTTTAAATTGGAATAGGGCTTCTTCTCGAGTTGAGTCCATAAAGTGTGTTCTCCTCTCCAATGGGGATTGCTGGGTGAGGGAAATTTTGGAGTCGCTTAAAGGTTTTCCTGTACCCTTTTTCCTTTCAAGCGGGAATGTGGGATTTCACTTGAGATTTTCCAGTGAAAATTTCCTCATCGCGCATTGAGTGGATACTTTTGTGGTGTTTCTCGTGTTGCGGCGGGAAGCTGGGAGTACTTCTCGAGTTAAGACTGGGACCTCAGGAATTCGTTCGGGTTACTTAGGTAAGTCAGTTCCCCTTTTGGGCCAGAAGGGGAACTTCCGGATTACTGTAGAGCCGTTCAATGAGAATGGGGAATCGAGTTGAGTCCAAAAAGTGTGTTTTCCTCTCCAATGGGGACAGCTGTGTGAGGGAAATTTCTATGTCGCATAATTGTGTCAAGTACCCTTTTGCCTTTCAAGCGGGAGTGTGGGTTTTCTATTGAGATTCTGCAGCGCAAATTTACCTAATCTCGCATTGAGGGGATAATTTTGTGGTGTTTCTCAAGTTGCGCCGGGAAGTTGGGGGTATTTCTCGAGTTGCAAAGGGGACCTCAGGAACTGGCTCGGGTTGCTTCAGGGAAGTCAGGTCCCCTTTTCTGTTGGAAGTGGAACTTCCGGATTACTCTCGAGCCCTTAAATGGGAATAGGGCATCTTCTCGAGTTGAGTCCATAAAGTGTGTTCTCCTCTCCAATGGGGACGGCTGTGTGAGGGAATTTTCTCAGTCACATAAAGGGTGTCAAGTACCCTTTTGCCTTTCAAGCGGGAATGCGGGATTTCTCTTGAGATTCTGCAGCGCAAAATTTCCTCATCTCGCATTGAGGGGATAATTTTGTGGTGTTTCTCTAGATTCGACTGGAAGCTGGGGGTACTTCTCAAGTTGTGACGGGACCTCATGAACTCTCTTTATTGATTCAGGGAAGTGAGGACACTTTTGTGTTGGAAGGGGAACTTCGGGATTACTCTCGAGCCATTAAAAGGGAATAGGGCCTCTTCTCGAGTTGAGTCCATAAGGTGTATTCTCCTCTCCAATGGCGACGTCTGTGTGAGGGAACTTTCTGAGTCGCATAAAGGGTGTCAATTACCCTTTTGTCTTTCAAGAAGGTATGTGTGTTTTCTCTTGAGATTCTGCAGCACAAACTTTCCTCATCTCGCATTGAAAGGATAATTTTGTGGTGTTTCTCTAGTTTTCGCTGGATACTTTGGGAACTTCTCGAGTTTCGCGGGGGACCTCAGGAACTCGCTCGGGTTGCTTCAGGGAAGTCAGGTCCCCTTTTTTGTTGGAAGCGGAATTTTGGGATTACTCTCTAGGCATTAAATGGGAATTTTCCTCTTCTCGAGTTAAGTCCTTAAATTGTGTTCTCCTCCTAAGTGTGGATGGCTGTTTGAGGGAATTTTCTGAGTTGAATAATGGTTTTAAAGTAACTGTTTGCCTTTCAAGCGGTAATGTGGGATTATCATTGAGATTCTGTCTCACAAAATTTCCTCATCTCACATTGAGGTGATATTTTTGTGGTGTTTCTCCAGTTTCGACGGGAAGTTGTGGGTACTTCTCGAGTTGCGACGTGGAACTCAAGAGCTCGCTCAGGTTGTTTCAGGCTAGTCAGGTCCCCCTTCGTGTTGGAAGGGGAACTTCGGGTTTACTCTCGAGCGGTTAAATGGGAATAGGGCCTCTTCTCGAGTTGAGTCCATAAAGTGTGTTCTACTCTCCAATATGGACGCATGTTAGGGAAATTTCTGAATCGCATAAAGGGTGTCAAGTACAATTTTGCCTTCAAGCGGGAATTTGGGATTTCTCTTGAGATCATGCAGCGTAAAATTTCCTCATCTCCCATTGAAGGGATAATTTTGCTTTGTTTCTCCAGTTTCGGCGGGAACCTGGGGGTACTTCTCGAGTTGCGACGGGGACCTCAGGAACTCACTCGGGTTGCTTCAGGGAAGTCAGTTCCCCTTTTGTGAAGGAAGGGGAACTTGGGGATTACTCTCGTGCCATTCAATGGGGATAGGCCTCTTCTAGAGTTGAGTCCATCAAGTTCGTTCTCTTCTCCAAAGGGGACGGCTGTTAATGAACTTTCTTTTTCACATAAAGCGTGTTAAGTAGACTTTTGCCTTTCAAGTATGAATGTCTGATTTCTCTTGAGATTCTGCTGCGCAAAATTTCCTCATCTCGAATTGAGTGGATAATTTTGTGGTGTTTCTCAAATAGCGGTGGGAAGCTGGGGGTACTTCTTGAGTTGAGACCATAAAGTGTGTTCTCCTCTGTAAAGGGAAGGCTAGGTGAGGGACCTTTCTGAGTCGCATAAAGGGTGTCAAGTACCCTTTCGCCTTTCAAGCGGGAATGTGTGATTTCTCTTGAGAATCTGCAGCACAAAATATCCTCATCTCGCATTAGGGGATAATTTCGTGGTGTTTCTCAAGTTGCAGGGGGAAGCTCTGGGTCCTTCCTGAGTTGTGACGGGGACTTCAGGAACTCGCTCGGGTTGCCTCAGGGAAGTCAGGTCCCATATTTTGTTGGAAGGGGAACTTCCGGATTACTCTCGAGCCCGTAAATGGGAATAGGGCCTCTTTTCGTGTTGAGTCCAAAAAGTGTGTTTCTCTCCAATGTGGACTGCTGTGTGAGGGAACTTTGTGAGTCGCATAATGGGTGTCAAGTACCCTTTTGCCTTTCAAGGGGGAAGGTTGGATTTCTCTTGAGATTCTACAGCGCAGAATTTCTTCATCTCGCACTGAGGGAATAATTTTGTGGTTTTTTTCGAGTTGCGGCCAGAAACTGGGGGTACTTCTCGAGTTGCGATGGGAACTCAAGAACTCGCTCGGATTGCTATAGGGAAGTCAGGTCTCCTTTTGTGTTGCAAGGGGAACTTTTGGATTACTCTCGAGCCATTAAATGGGAGTAGGACCTCTTCTACAGTTGAGTCAAAAAAGTGTGTTCTCCTTCCCAATGGCGACGGCTGTGTGAGGCAATTTTCTGAGTCGCATGAAGCGCGTCAAGTACCCTTTTACCTTTCACAGGGAATGTGGGATTTCTCTTGAGATTCTGCAGTGCAAAATTTCCTCACCTCGCACTGAGGGGATAATTTTGTGTTGTTACTCGAGTTGCGGTGGGAAGGTGGGGGTACTTCTCGAGTTGCAACGGGGACTTCAGGAATTCACTCAGGTTGCTTCAAGGAAGTCAGGTCCCCTTTTGTTTTGGAAGGGGAACTTCTGGATTTCTCTGGAGCAGTTAAATTGAAATAGGGCCTTTTCTCGAGTTGAGTCCATAACGTGTGTTCTCCTCTCCAATGGGGACGGCTGTTTGTGGGAACTTTCTGAGTCGCCTAAAGGGTGTCAAGTACCCTTTTTCCTTTCAAGCGTGTATATGGGATTTTTCCTGAGATTCTGCAGCACAAAATTACCTCATCTTGCACTGAGGGGATAATTTCGTGGTATTTCTGGAGTTTCGGCTTGAAGGTGGGGGTACTTCTCGAGTTATGATGAGGACCTCAGGAACTCGCTTGGGTTGCTTCAAGGAAGTTAGTTCCTCTTTTGTGAAGGAAGGGGAACTTCGGGATTATTCTCGAACCATTAAATCGGAATAGGGGCTGTTCTCGAGTTGAGTCAAAAAGTTTATTCTCCTCCCCGAAGCCGAAGGCTGTTTGAGGGAACTTTCTGAAGCGTATATAGCGTGTCAAGTACCGTTTTGCCTTTTAAGCTGGAATGTGGGATTTCTCTTGAGATTCTGCAGGGCAAAATTTCCTCATCTTGCATTGAGGGGATAATTTTGTGGTGTTTCTAGAGTGTAAGTGGGAAGCTGGGTCTACTTCCCGAATTGCGACGGGGACCTCAGGAACTCGCTCGGGTTGCTTCAGGGAAGTCAGTTCCCCTTTTGTGAAGTATGGGGAAATTCGGGATTACTGTCGAGCCGTGAAATGTGAATACGGCCTCTTCTCCATTTGAGTCCATAAACTGTATTCCCCTCTCCAATGGGGACGGCTGTTTGAGGGAAATTTCTGAGTCACATAAATTGTGTCAAGTTCCCTTTTGCCTTTCAAGGGGAATTTGGGATTTCTCTTTTAATTCTTCAGCGCATATTTTCCTCATCTCGCATTGAGGGGACAATTTTGTGGTGTTTCTCGAGTTGCGGGGGGAACCAGGGGTACTTCTCGAGTTGCGACGGGGACCTCAGGAACTCGCTCGGGTTGCTTCAGGGAAGTCAGGTCCCCTTTTGTGTTGGAAAGGGAAACTCGCGATTACTTTTGAGCCGTTAAATGGGAACAGGGCCTCTTTTCTGAATTGAGTCCATAAAGTGTGTTCTCCTCTCAAATGGGGACGGTTGTGTGAGGGAACTTTCTAAATCTGAAAAAGGGTGTCAAGTACACTTTGCCTTTCAAGTGGGAATATGGGATTTCTCTTGAGATTCTGCAGCACACAATTTCCTCATCTCGCAATGAGGAGATAATTTTGTGGTGTTTCTCGAGTTGAGGCGGGAAGCTTGGGGTTCTTCTCGAGTTGTGACTGGGGCCTCAGGAACTCTCTCGGGTTGCTTCAAGGAAATCAGGTCCCCTTTTCTGTTGAAAGGGGAACTTCGGGATTACACTCGAGCCGTTAAATGGGAATAGGGTCTTTTCTCGTGTTGAGTTCATAAAGTGTGTTCTAGAAGTGTGTTCATAAAGTGTGAAAGAAGGCTGAGCTTGGCCAGTAGGTAAAATATGGCGCCAAGCCCTAAGAAATACTTGGCGCACCTGTTGAAAATCCTGGTCAGAATATTGAGCCTGATCTCTTAAGGCTCGAAATTGTCGTTCTCCCATCAATTTATCTTCTAAAGGACCAGGAGGGTTCTGTCTCTCGTTAATTTGAGCCTGTGTTTTGGCTTTTTCTTCTCACCAACTCTTTAATTGCAACCACTGGGATCCTTTAAGCAGAGCCTGGGCTATGGACTCCAAATTGAAGGGAAGAATCAATTTTGTCTTCTCTACAGAATCTAACATTGCTAATACAAAAGGGGATTGGGGACCATATTGAGCAACAGCAGCTTTAAGATCCTTGAAAAATTTATATTTAAAAGGCGAATATTGAACATTAATCATATTGTTGGGAGCTGCTTGCCATTGAAATGGAAATAACTGTGGAGGATCTGTAAAACCACCAGTGGGCACAGCGATATCATAGTCATAAAACATGGACTCGGGAAATGAGAAAGAGGGCCCCTCTTGGCCTACATCTGGAGAACTATGTGATACCGGAAAAAGAGAAGCATAGGGAGGGGCTGTAGGAGTAGGAACCCTCTTTATTCCTTCATTCTGTGTTTTCCACCATTGTTGAAAATTTCGGATTACTTTATCAACATCGTTGTTGCCTTCGGACGACGAGGAGAAATCACTAGCACTATCAGATTTGGTGTCTGATTCCCCATCCCTGGAATGCAAAGCAGTGGCCACGGAAGCGTCATTTAAAGCGGCACCATTTGATTTTTTCTTTGTTTGTTTCTCAATAGGACTTCCTCATAAATTACCTCAGATTTTGTAGATTTAGTTTCACTTTCGGTGGAAAACAATGCAAGTGCTTGAGTGATAGCACTACATAGAGACCACAATTTCAAAAGAATTATGTTACCCTTCTGATGCTGTTGCCGTAATTCTTTCTGTATCAATTTCCATTCCTTTAAGTTTAATTGTACTTTAGGTTGGCACTTAAACCAATAACAATGCTGCTCCACAAGGGGAAATAACTCCGATAAATGACGACTAGATGCCTTTACCCCGATGGAGTGGAGAAGTCCTTTGACTAGCTCCATGTATTGTGCCTTTGCTGATGGGGAATTCCCCATAATTTTCCCGAAAGTTCCCCTGCCTTGGAACTACAATGCCTGAGGGGGTACTCACCCTTTCGGTTTCGCTTGGGCCCCACGTTGGGCGCCAGATGTTGTGGGCTAAATGACACAAAGACAAGACACACAAAAGACAGGCAAAGACACAACTACGGCCAGAGGTAAAATTCTGCGCAAGCCCCCTTGCGGTTTAATTTTATACCCCGGTAGCTGGGCACAAACCAAAATCTAAGCAATGCATTTTTCTACCAAATAAGGACAAAAAACTAAGCACATTTCAAGAACAGGAGGAACAAAGGGAGGAAGTGACCACATCATGTTTACTGCAAAGCCTTCCCAGAACTCCAGCCTCTTCCTTTTTTTTAAGGAGGGCATGTTCCCTCGAATGCGAGCAGAACATTAACCTTGGATATTGTGTGCAGGCTTCCTGGAAGAACATCCTGTTTGCAAGCATGCTCTGCCCAAGCAGAGAGTCTTGTTTGCAGGCACATCTCTGCTTCCATAACCATTCTCTCTCGTGGTCACTGTCGGGCTCCTAAACGCGGTTGCTCTCAAAATTTTCCAGGGGATTCATCCCTCATCTCTTGTTCAGACATGGAACTGCGCATTCTTCTCGAGTTGTAAAACGGGTGTTAGGCCCCATGAGAGTTGATTTAGTAACTGAGGATTGTATCGAGTATGCTCAGGGAGTCAGGTCTCCATTCGTCTTCTGAGTTGATACTCAAGGCTACATTTGAATCTGTGCAGTAGAATCAGACAATATTTCCAGTGGGTGGTGACATCCGTACCTTTTCCATTCATTTGTTGAAAACCTGGGGATCCTCCCGAGTTTCAAATTGGTACCCGCCTCCTCGTACTGTGCGATCAGAACAACCGAATTCCATTCCAGAGAAAGCAGAGGAATCGACTCTCTCATCTAGAAAAGAGGACTGGAAAATGGGGTAATTTGTCACTGTGGCAGGAAACTCTGTATTCCGTTGGATTGGGGCTGTGTATGTCGGTTTAATTTTTGAGTCGCATAAAGGATGTTCAGTAACCTGTCGAGTTTCAAGTGGGAAAGTGGAATTTCTCTTGCAAAGCTGCAACGGAAATGTTCCTCAACTCGTCTTGAGGGCAGAATCTTGTGGTTTTGCTTGAGATGCGGCAGGAAGCTTGGGGTCCCTCTCGAGTTGCGCTGGGGACCTCAGGAACTCTCTTGTGTTTCTTCAGGGAAGTCTGGTCCCCTTTTATGTTGGAAGGGGAACTTTGGGATTACTCGCGAGTGGTTAAATGGGCTTAAGGCCTCATCTTGAGTTGAGTCCATAAATTGTGTGCTCCTCTCCAGTGGGGACGGCTATGTAAGGGAGATTTTTGAGTCGCATAAAGGGTGTCAAATACCTCTTCGAGTTTCAACTGGTGGGATTTCTCTTGAGATTCTGCAGCAGAAAATTTCCTCATCTCGCATAGATGGGGGAACTTTGTCGTTTTTCACGAGTTGAGGCGGAAAGCTTTGGGTTCCTCTCGAGTTGCTATGGGAACGTCAGGAACTCAGTTGTGTTGTCCCAGGGAAGTTGGGTCTCTTTGCTGTTGGAAGGGGAACCTCAGGATTCATCTAGAGGTGCGGGAGAAGAATAGGGTCGTGATCTAGTGTTGTGTAGGAAAATTGTGTGCTCCACATCAATGTGGATGGCTATGTTGGGGAATTTTTTGAGTCGCATAAAGGGTTTCAAGTACCCGTTCGAATTTCAAGCGGGAATGTGGGATTTCTCTTGAGATTCTGCAGCGGAAAATTTCCTCATCTCGCATTGAGGGCACAATTTTTTGGTGTTTCACGAGTGCAGCGGGAAGCATTGGGTTCTTCTCGAGTTGTGACGGGGACCTCCGTAAATCCCTCGTGTTACTCCAGGGAAGTCAGGTTTCCTATCGTGTTGGAAGGTGAATCTCCGGATTCCTCTCGAGGCGCAGCAGAGGAATAGGGTGGCATTTAGTGTTGATTCGTTCAAATGTGTGTTCCTTGCCAGTGGCAACAAGTATCTCGGGGTTGCTCTCAAAATTCACCTGGGGAATCAGGCCTCTTCTATTGTTCAGACATCGTACTGCACTTTCTTCTCGAGTTGTAAAATGGGTGTTAGGCCACATTAGAGTTGAATTTGTACCTGGAGATTGTATCGAGTATGCTCGGGGAGTCAGGTCTTCACTCGTCTTATGAGTTGATACTCGAGGATACATTTGAATCTATGCAGTAGAATCAGACAATATCTCAAGTGGGTTTTGACATCCGTACCTTTTCCATTTGTGTTTTGAAAACCTGGGGATCCTCCTGAGTTTCAAGGCGGTACCCACCTCCTCGTACAGTGCGACCTGAAGGTCCGGATTCCATTGCAGAGAAAGCAGAGGAATCTACTCTCATCTGGAAAAGATGACTGGAAAACGGGACAATTTGTCAATGTGGCACAAAACTCGGTGTTCCTCTGACTGGGGCTGTGTACGTCGGTTTAATTTTTGAGTCGCATAAAGGATGTTCAGTAACCTGTCGAGTTACAAGTGGGAATGTGGATTTCTCTGGTGAATCTGCTACGGAAATATTCCTCATCTTGCCTTGAGGGCAGAATCTTGATTTTTCTCCAGTTGAGGCGGGAAGCTTGGGTTCCCTCTCGAGTTGCGCCGTGGACCTCAGGAACTCGCTCGTGTTCCTTCAGGGAAGTCTTGTCCCCTTTTGGATTGGAAGGGGAATTTCGGGGTTAATCTTGAGCCGTTAAATGGGAATATGCCCTCATCTCGTGTTGAGTCCGTTAATTGTGTACTTCTCTCCAGTGGGGACGGCTATGTTAGGGAACTTTTTGAGTTCCATAAATTGTGTCAAGTACCCTTTCGAATTTCAAGCGGGAATTTGGGATTTCTCTTGATATTCTGCAGCAGAAAATTTCCTCATCTCACATTGATGGGGGAGCGTTGTCATTTTTCTTGAGTTGCGGCGGAAAGCTAGGGGTTCCCTGCGAGTTGCGACGGGGAACTCAGGAACTCGTTCGCGTTGTCCCAGGGAAGTTAGTGCTCATTTGCTGTTGGAAGGGGAACCTCAGTATTCCTCTCGAGGCTCGTGGGAGGAAAAGGGCCGCATCTAGTGTTGTTTACATAAATTGTGTGTTCCGGTTCAATGTGGACGGCTATGTCCGGGAAGTTTTTTGGTCGCATAAAGGGTATCAACTACCCGTTCGAATTTCAAGCGAGAATGTGGGATTTCTCTTGAGACTCTGCAGTGGAAATATTCCTCATCTCTCCTTGTGGGCAGATTTTTATGGTTATTCTCTAGTTGTGGCAAGAAGCTTGGGCTCCCTCTCGATTTGCGACAGGGACCTCTGGAACTCGATGGTGTTGCTTCAGCGAAGTCAGGTCTCCTTTCGTGTTGAAGGGGAACCTCGGGATTCCCCTCGAGGTGCAGCAGAGAAATAGGGCCGCATCTAGCGTTGTGTACCTAAAGTGTGTGCTCCTCTTCAGTGGGGACAGCTCTGTCGGGGAAGTTTTGATTCGCATAAAGGGTGTCAAGTACTTGTTCGAATTTCAAGCGGGAATGTAGGATTTCTCTTGAGACCCTGCAGCGGAAAAATTTCTCATCTCGCATTGAGGGGAAAATCTGAAGGTTTTTCTCTAGTTGCAGCGGTAAGATTGGGGTTCTTCTCCAGTTGCGACGGGGACCAAATGAAATCGCTCGTGTTGCCCCAGGAAAGTCAGGTCTCCTTTCGTGTTGGAAGGGGAACCTTGGGATTTCTCTCGAGGTGCAGCAGAGCAATAGGTCCGCATCTAGCGTTGAGTCTGTCAACTCTGTGTTCTTTTCCAGTGGCGACAGGGATCTCGGGGCTGCTATGAAGGTTCTACTGGGGAGTCAGGCTTCATCTCGATTTGAAGCATGGAATTCTGCTTTGCTTTCTAGTTGTAAAAGGGGAATCATTCTTCGTGTCTTGATCAGGAGGTTCATTAGGGCTTTTTCTCTCGGCTGAGCATGGGTGTCAGGTTTCTCGTCATGTTGTGAGGGGATAGTCGGTGTTCCATTGGAGCTTTGCTAGATCATCAGGACTTATCTCGATTGGAGGTAGAACTCAGAGTCCTCAGCAGCTTCCGCGGGAGGGCACTTGAGTTTCAATAGGAGACAGAGGCCTCCTCTTGTGGTGGGAGAAGAAGAAAGGATACATCTAGAGTTGAAGCAGGGTTTAAATGCTCATATCGTGAGGAAGTGGGGAATACAGAGCTCTTCTAGAGCTGTGCATGGAAACTGGGCTTTTTTCTCAATTGAAGATGGATATTCTGGGAGCCCCTTCAATTGTAAATAGGGATTCAAGTCTCCTGTGGTCTCTTGAGAGACAATTCGGGATTGCTCTCCAGGCACTGTAGGAAAAAAGGGCCTTAAGTGACATTGCCTGGGGCTTCTCGTGGTATATGGCGATGGCAAAGGGAAGTATGGCTTTCATTTCGAGTTATGCCAGGGAACTCAGGGAGACACTCATATTGCCTCAGGGAAGAAAAGTTGTGAGGGGAAGTTCGTGATTGATCTCGAGTCAATGCAGAGGAATTGGGCTTCAATTCACATTGAAAGTGGGTAATCCCAAAGTGTTTCTCGAATTTGGGCAGGAATCTTTCGTATCCCTCGAGTTGCAAAAGGGGCCTCACGGATCCTCTCAAGGTGTCTCTGGGAAGGCCAGAAACCTTTTGTAGTGTGGAGAGCCTTTGGGATGCCTTTCGAGACAGTGCAGGGGAATAGGGTCTCATCTGGAGTTGAGGCGAAAACCTCAGTGTGCCTCTCTAGTTCTTACATGGATCACAGTGTTCCTACGAAGTTTCAAAAGGGGAGTCATGCCAAGTCTCTTGTTGAGGCATGGAACTCCACCAACTTTTCGAGTTGTAAAAGGGGTGGTCGGCCTCCTGTTGAGTTGATTTTCTATCCTGGGGCTTTTTCTCTATGATGCACCTGGGAAATCAGGCCTCCCTGAATGGTGTTACTTGATCCTGGGAGTTCCCTTTGAATTGGGACGGTGGAATCAGTCCTTATATTGAGCGGATGGTTAAATTGTTGTCTTTTTGAATTGTGGCACGACTCCCCGGGGTCCTCTCGAGTTTTAAGAGGACATAGGCCACCTCTTCAGATTTGACAGAAACATCGGGATTGATTTCCATACGAAGCAGGGCAATCGATCCTCACCTTGAGATGACGAGTGGAAAACGGGTCTCTTCTTGAGCTGTGGCAGGAACCTCGCTGCTCCTCTTGAGTTTAGCCGGGTATCTCGGGGAAACTCTTCAGTTGCCTATAGTGTGCCGAGTATCCTTTCGAGTTTGAAGAGGGAATGTGGGACTTCTCTTAAGACGCTGCAGCAGAAAAGGGTGTCCTGTGGCGTGGAGTGTAGAATTTCATGGTTTATCTGGAGTTGCGGCTTGAAGCTTGGAGGTATTCTCGCATTATGACGGGAACCACTTGGACTTGCTAGTTTTGCCTCAGGGAAGTCAGGTCTCCTTTCCTGTTGAAAGTGGAACTTTGCGATTCCGTTGGAGTCGCTGCAGGGCATGAGGGCCACATTTAGACTTGAGTGGGTAAACTCAGTATTCCTTTCAAGTGACCACATGGATCTTGGTGTTGCTCTGATGGTTGCACTGGGGAATCAAGCCTAGTCTTTGCTGAGGAGGGAGCTCTACTTTACCCCCGAGTTGTAAAAGGACTATCAGGTCTGCTTTCTGTTTTAGCGGGAAATTTGCGCTTTTTCAAGAGTCTCAGCAGGAAATTCATGCCTCCGATCATGTTGCGAGTTGATACTCGGTGTTCCACTGGAGCTGCTGCAAACACAACACAACTCATCTCTAGTTGAGTGTGAACTCGGAGTCCTTTGAACATGCTGCAGTATCTACAGTGTTGCCCTTAAGTGTAAATAGATGTGACAGGACTCGTCCTGTGGTACGAGGTGAAATTGGGATTCCTCTTCAGTTGAACGTGGAACGCTCATTATCTTCAGCTAAGGTGTGATCACTGGCCTTTTCTTAAATTGTGGTGGGGAAAATCAGTTTTCTTCTCTCATTGGGACTGGTAGCTCTAGGAGACCCTTAAGTGGCATCAAGGAACTCAAGCCTAATCGAATTTTGAGAAGGAACTTGGGACTTTTGTCTACGTGCTGTAGGAAAAAAAAAAAAGCGGCATCATCTTGCTTTGAAAGAGGAATTTCGAGGTTATTCTCGAGTTGCGGCGGGAAATGTGGTGATCCTCTCGAATGACGATGGATATATAAGGGAGCCTCCTGTGTTGTTTCTGGGAAGTCAGAATGCCTTTCCATTTGCAAGGGGATCCTTGGGATTCCTTTGGAGTCACTGCAGAGAAGTAGGTCTGCATCTAGATTTGAGTCTGTTTAACTCAGAATTCCTCTCCAGTAGCGAAAGGGTTGCTCTCAAAATTGTCTTGGGGAGTCAGGCCTCGTCTCGTGTTCAGACATGGTACTCTACTTTCTTCTCTAGTTGTGAAAGGAGTGTTAGGCCACAATTGAGTTAAATTTTACCTGGAGATTTTGTTGAACATCCTCAGGAGACAGGTCTCCACTCGTCTTGTGAGTTGATATTCGAGGATATATTTGAATCTGTGCAGTGGAATCAGACAATATCTCGAGTGAGTGGGGACATTGGTACCTTTTCCAATTGTGTTTTGAAACCCGGAATTCTCCCGAGTTTCAAGGTGTTACCGGTGTCCTCGTACTGTGCGACGGGAACGTCCGGATTCCATTCCAGACAAAGCGGGGGAATCGACTTTCATCTGGAAAAGAGGACTGGAAAACGGGACACTTTGTCAGTTGTGGCAGGAAATTCGGTGTTCCTCTCGGTTCAGTTCAGTTCAGTCGCTCAGTCCTCTCCCACTCTTTGCGACCCCATGATTCACAGCACGCCAGTCCTCTCTGTCCATCACCCTTTCCCACAGTTCATTCAATCTCATGTCCATCCAGTCGGTGATGCCATCCAGCCATCTCATTCTCCGTCGTCTACGTCTCCCCCCACCCCCAATCCCTCCCAGCATCAGACTCTTTTCCAGTGAGTCAACTCGTCACATGAGGTGGCCAAAGTATTGGAGTTTCAGCTTTAGCATCAGTCCTTCCAATGAACACCCAGGATTGATTTCCTTTAGAATGGACTGGATGGATCTCCCTGCAGTCCAAGGGACTCTCAAGAGTCTTCTCCAGCACCACAGTTCAAAAGCATCAGTTCTTCGGCGATCAGCTTTCTTCACAGGCCAACTTTCACATCCATACATGACCACGGGAAAAATCATAACCTTGACTAGATGGAACTTTTTTGCCAAAGTAATGTCTCTGCTTTTTGATATGCTATCTAGGTTGGTTATAAATTTCCTTCCAAGGAGTAAGCGTCTTTTAATTTCCTGGCTGCAATCAGCATCTGCAGTTTTTTTGGAGCCCACCAAAAATGAAAGTCTGACGGTTTCCGAGGATTCCTCATCTATTTCCCATGAAATGATGGGACCAGATGCCATGATCTTCATTTTCTGAATGTTGAGCTTCAAGCCAAATTTTCACTCTCCTCTTTCACTTTCAACAAGAGGCCTTTGAATTCCTTTCTACTTTCTGCCATAAAGATGGCGTCATCTGCATATCTGAGGTTATTGATATTTCTCCCAGCAATCTTGATTCCAGCTTGTGCTTCTTCCAGCCCAACGTTCCTCATGATGTACTCTGCATATAAATTAAATAAGCAGGGTGACAATATACAACCTTGACATACTCCTTTTCCTATTTGGAACCAGTCTGTTGTTCCATGTCCAGTTCTAACTGTTGCTTCCTGACCTGCATAAAGGTTCCTCAAGAGGCAGGTCAGGTGGTCTGGTATTCCCATCTCTTTCAGAATGTTCCACAGTTTATTTTGATCCACACAGTCAAAGGCTTTGGCATAGTCAATGAAGCAGAAATAGATGTTTTTCTGGAACTCTCTTGCTTTCTTCATGATCCAGCGGATGTTGGCAATTTGATCTCTGGTGCCTCTGCCTTTTCTAAAACCTGCTTGAACATCTGGGAGTTCACAGTTCACATATTGCTGAAGCCTGTCTTGGAGTATTTTGAGCATGACTTTAGTAGCGTGTGAGATGAGTGCAACTGTGCGGTAGTTTGGGCATTCTTTGGCATTGCCTTTCTTTGGGATTGGAATGAAGACTGAGCTTTTCCAGTCCTGTGGCCACTGCTGAGTTTTCCAAATTTACTGGCATATTGACTGAAGCACTTTCAGAGCATCATCTTTCAGGATTTGAAATAGCTCAATTGGAATTCCATCACCTCCACTAGCTTTGTTCATAGTGATGCTCTCTAAGGCCCACTTGACTTCACATTTCAAGATGTCTGGTTCCAGGTGAGTGATTATGCCATCGTGATTATCTTTGTCCTGAAGATCATTTTTGTACAGTTCTTCTGTGTATTCTTGCCACCTCTTCTTAATATCTTCTGCTTCTGTTAGGTCCATAACATTTCTGTCCTTTATCGAGCCCATCTTTGCATGAAATATTCCCTTGATATCTCTAATTTTCTGGAATGGTTATGTCAGTGTCACTTTTGAGTCGCCTAAAGGATGTTAAGTAACCTGTCGAGTTTTAAGCGGGAATGTGGGATTACTCCTGAGAGTCGGCAACGGAAAAGTTGAACATCTCGCCTTGAGGGCAGAATCTTGTGATTTTTCTCAAGTTGTGGCGGGAAGATTTGGTTTCCTCTTGAGCTGCGATGGGGAATTCAGGAACTCTCTCGTGTCGTTACAGGGAAGTCAGGTCTCATTTTGTGTTGGAAGGGGAACCTCGGGATTTCTCTTGAGGTGTGGCAGAGGAATAGGGCCGCATCTAGCGTTGTGTACATAAACTGTGTGCTCCTCTTCAGTGGGGACGACTATGTCGGGGAAGTTTTGAGTTGTATAAAAGGTGTCAAGTACCCATTCAAATTTCAAGCGGGAATTTGGCATTTCTCTTGAGACTCTGCAGTGGAAATGTTCCTCATCACCCATTGTGTGGAGAATCAGGTTGTTTTTCTCGGGTTGCGGCGGGAAGCTTGGTATTCTTCTCAAATTGTGACGGGGACCTTATGAACTCGCTCGTCTTGCCCCAGGGAAGTCAGGATTCCTCTCATGTTGAAAGAGGAAACTCGGGATTTCCCTCGAGGCACAGTAGAGCAATAGGGCCCCATCTTGCATTGAGTCGGTCAACTGTGTTTTCCTCTCCAGTGGCGACAGGGATCTCGGGGTTGCTATGAAGGTTCTGCTGGGGAGTCAGGTTTCGTCTCGATTTGAGGTATGGAATTCTGCTTTCCTTTCGAGTTGTAAAATGGGAACCAGTACTCTTGTCGTGATCAGGCTGTTCATTAGGGCTTTTTTATAGGCTCAGCATGGGTGTCAGGATTCCCATCACATTGTGAGGGGATCGTCGGTTTTCCATTGGAGCTTTGCTAGATCATCAGGACCTACTTTGAATGGAGGTGGAACACAGAGTCCTTTATCCTTGCATCAGGACCCTCGGGAGTGCCCTCGAGATTCAATAGGAGACAGAGGCCTTATCTTGTGGTGGGAGAGGAAGAAAGCATTCCTCTAAATTTGAAACAGGGTTTTAACGATCATATTGTGAGGAGGTGGGGAATACAGAGCTCTTCTTGAACATTGGATGGAAACTCAGGGTTTCACTCGACTGAAGATAGGTATTCTGTGAGCCACTTGAATTGTAAATAGGGATTCAAGCCTCCTATGTTATCTTGATAGTCAACTCGGGATTGCTCTCCAGGCGCTGCAGGAAAAAAAGGGCCTCATGTGAAGTTGCCTGGGGCTTCTCGTGGTTTTTGGCGAGTTGCAAAGGGAAGTTTCGATTTCCTTTCGAGTTACGCCAGGAACTCAGGGAGACACTCGTGTTGCCTCAAGGAAGTCAATTTGCAAGGGGAAGGTCGTGATTGTTCTCGAGTCAATGCAGAGGAATCGGGCTTCAATTCACATTGAAAGGGGTAATGCCAGAATGTTTCTAGGTTGGGGGCAGGAAACTTTCGGATCCCTCGAGTTGCAAAAGAGGCCTCACGGAGCATCTCAAGTTGTCTCTGAGAAGTCCGGAATCCTTTTGAGCAGTGAGATGCCTTTGGGATGTCTTTTGAGTCAGTGCAGGGGAATAGGGTCTGATCTGGAGTTGAGGCGCTAACGTCAGGGTGTCTCTCCAGTTCTGACATGGGTCTCAGACTTCCTATGAAGTTTCAACAGGGGAGTCATGCCACGTCTCTTATTGAGGCTTGTAACTCCGCTATTTTTTCGAGTTGTCCAAGGGGTGGGAGGCCTCCTGTTGAGTTCAATTTCTGTCCTGGGGCTTTTCCTCCATGATGCACCTGCGAAGTCAAGCCTCCCTTATTGCTGTTACTTGATCCCAGGAGTTCTCTTTGAATCAGCACAGTGGAATCAGTCCTTATTCGAGCGGATGGGATAATCCGTGTCTTTTTGAATTGCGACACGACTCCCCGGGGTCCTCTCGAGTTTCAAGGGGACATTGGCCTCATGTTCACATTCAACAGGAACATCGGGATTAATTTCCAGACAAAGAAGGGGAATCGATCCTCACCTCGACATGACGAGTGGAAAACTGGTCTCTTCTTGAGTTGTGGCAGGAACCTCGCTGCTCCTCTCGAGGTTGGTCTGGTATCTTGGGGAACTCTTTGAGTTGCATATAGGGTGCTGAGTATTCTTTCAAGTTTGAAGAGGGAATGTGGGATTTCTCTTGAGATGTTAAGCAATTAGACTATCCCTGCTGCTAGAGCTGCTTCATCCATTCAACTGTGGAAATGCAGGCAAAAAATACCCGCATCTTTCCGAGAAGTTCTCCAAATGGGTTTAGGAACAACACGTTTGCAAACCAGAGTTGATGACATGCATGTCCATGGAAACTTGACACCTCTCAACAAATGCACTACACATGATTCCTAGACATATGTTCCATGCAAAACGGATCACAAATCCAGAAGGAAATGGAGCAGACATTAGACATGAGCTCTGAGTCTTCACACACAATACAGAATGGCACTACACAAAGAGTAACCAGGGAACAGTGAACTTTGTCAAATCCAAGATTTGGACTCTGGGAAAGACTTTCTGAAAAATGCAAACTAGACATCCCACGTTGGGAGACAACTGTTTGCATACACAGAACTCAGGTAGGATTTGGCTCTTAATACACAAAACACATGATCACAAACGAGCCTGAAGGAGGGGTTTGAAGGGACACCAGATGAAGGAAGGGACATGGAGAGTACACCGAATGATGCCCAGTACTGAAGGCCTGAGAAATACGATCTAGCTGCACTTCCTGAGACGCATGCTACCCTGGACTAGTCCTGTTTACCTGGAGGCTCAGAGAGATGGACAGTGAGGAAGGGGAAGAGAAATCCTTGGCATTTCTATCACTCACAGCAAACAGAAGGAGAAGGCAAATATCAACCCCACCAACGGTGACATTCCCTGAAATGCAATAGCTAGGAGTCCATCTAACCCGGGAGGGAAGCCCCTGTTCTCAGAGAACTGCAAGAGATGGATGAAAGAAGGTGAAGCCCACTAATCCAATGGAAAATAAGCTGTGCTCACGGATCAAAAGAATTCTTCCTGGTAAGATGATGTCGGTTCCCCCTCCCCCTCCCCCCAGCGTGGGGCAATCCAGTTTCCATGCTCTTCCTCTCAAAATACCAACAGCTGTTCTCAGGGTAATATAACCAAAGAATTCCAAAATGTCTATGGAAATATTAGGAGTCAAAGGAGTCAATGCAATCTGCTGCAAAGTCGTGAAATGGACATCACAGGCTGCCTGATAGCCAGTTAGACTATCACACTGGGTTCATCAGGACAGCATGGTACTGGGAAGAAATGAAACACGCAGAACCAGATCCATGGAATGGGATTGAGGGTCCAGAAATAAACCCAAGCTTCTATGTTCAATTCCTCGATGCCAAAGGAGAGTAGACAATACGAATGGGAACAAGAGCCTCTGCAACAAAAGACAATGGGAATTGGAGATGGTTCCATCTGAAAAATCACATTGCCTTTTGGTCTCATAACACCTCAGATTCAGTGAAACATATCAACGCAAAACTGAAGAGATGAAAGTCCTGGAAATAAACAAGGGACATTGGCTCCTTAATGTCAGGGACTTCTCAACATGTGTGGGGGGTGAAGCAAAATTGGGTGTCTTCAAGTCAAGCAAACAGGAAACCAAAGGACACCAATGGGCTTGCATCCATTTGAACAGCTATGCAACAGAAAAGCTAAGCATTCACAAATCAAAATGGTAACAAACTGAACACAAAAGAATATTTGCAAGCAGAATATTGGCGAAGGGGTTCCTTCGTAAAAGAGAGTGAGAAATCCCACCACTAAGTCTCCCAGAATTGACCACAGACGAATCCCTTCCCCTCACACAAACTCCAGTCCCAAATCATTACCTCACTCGAAAGGAAAAACTATAGCCTCACCCTAGATCAATATTATACATGTGTACATGCATTCACAGTTTGTGAGCATCCACAGGAGAGACACAGAGAAGAAGAGACAGACTGAATTTGGACAGGTCATAAAAGAGACGGAACGAGGGACAGAGACTGAACAATGGAGAGAGGAAATGAGTCAATTTCACAGAATTTGCATGAATCTCTCCTGAGGATGGAAACAATGACAGTGCCTATTCCCCCTCAATGATTAGACTCACAGACAAGGATGTTGGGAGCCACTGTTGGAACAGCCTCCCCCACCCCTCGAGGCTGAGTGGGACACTTGAGTAGGACGAGGAAGGTTGATATCAGAAGCGGCAATGTCTGAATATGACCTTCCGATCCTCCCAATGCAGGGGTCAAGAAATAGGCAGGAAGTGGACTGCCTTCGCCCAGGTCCCAGAGCCCATTCAGGCCTGATTCTGCCCCATTCTGTGCTAGGTCAGCCCTGTGTGGAATCCTTCCATTGGGAAGTCTGTGTCCAAGCTCCTTTTGATGGAGGCCCAAAGTTTGAACAGGCACTGGAGCTCTTCGTAGGCTGACAGACCTAGGCAGGAGATGGGAGAGGGACCCCCACTCTGCACACGGAGAGACTGGGGAAACCCTGCGGGGCACATGTCTTGCCCAGGGCTACATCACTCCTGAGAAGAAGGAGCCTGGGTTGAAAGCAGCTCTGTCCTCAGAGCTCAGGCTCTGGCTGCACCAAGTTCTCCCCAAGGCTGTTGGATGGTATGTGTAGGTGTCACTTTGCCTGCACGTGGACTAAGGGCCTTGGGGAACAGCCAGAAACCAGAGGTTGCCTTTGGGAGCTTGTGGAAGGGACCTCAGCCACGAACCCAGGAAATGATGTCACTTCCTGGTAACAGAACCCAACAGAACCCGCAACCCATATATCCAGGCCTCCCCAGCAGAAAGGAGCCCCAAGCCAGATCACTTGCTGTCAAGATGTTCTGCTGCTTGCCCCTGCTAAGAGACCGGGGCCTCAGGAGAGCTCACAGGCAGACTGTGTGGGAATGCGGTCGACGCTGGTTCAGGCACCCGCCTCCTCGAGAGGCCTCTGGCCCTTTGCCCGAAGAAACAGAAAGGTACCAGGGGAGCCCCAGACCGGGTCCAGCCACATCTCCCGTCCCACGCGGGGAAGTCTGAGGCTTTTCCCTGTGTGTGGATGGGGGTTTCTCCGGGTGTGTCGAACTGAAGGAAGCCCAGCCACATGAGGGTCAGGAGTCCATGGGCTGCTTGTGGTTACACCCCAGGGGAGAGCAGGCTGGGTGGCATGAGGAGAGTCCGAGCAGTGCCAGCTGCCCATGCTGGCTGCACACCCTCATGAGGTTCTCCGTCCTTCCAGGTGGGTATCTGAGCAGACACTTGTGTCTCTGGTCTTTCTTGGAGCAGAAGGGCAGGCAGGCAGAAGCAGCAGCCATCCTGGCCAGGCACAGCTCAGAAATATCGAAGCAGGGCTGGCTGATGGTCACTATCATTGCAGATCGTCCCAACTGAGGTGCCCTTGAGGGGCACACCCTATCCACCTCCCTGATGGAGGGCCCAGCGCACCAGCCCCCTGCCCTGGAGGCTAAGTGCAGGCTCCAGGTGAGAGTGGCCTCGGAGGGCTCAGCCCAAATGGCGTTGAAGAGGAAGAGGGCAAGGCCTGCTGCTCAGTCACCACCCAGCACACAACCCGGGGCTCAGTCTCAGGCTGCCACGGAACTCAGCACAGCTGGCTCTGACCCAGAGCTCTGAGAAGCCCTGCCTCAGAGGCAGCTGGAGGACCTGGAGCCCAGCAGGGCAGAGCACAGAGGTGAGGCGGCTGGGGCTGCTCCATGTGACCGTGGGCAGGCGGTGCTAAGCCACATAGAGAGGAGTCTCCCAGAGCTGGGGCTGGGCCTGGACCAAAGGCTGGCCTCACACCACCCATCTTGGAGACTGCAGAGAAGGCTCAGATGGTGGGCCTTCTTAGCGAATCTCTAGGAAGCTTTCTGGCCCACTTAGGCACATGGCAAGGCTGGCCTGTGGAAAACTCTTCTTCTCCCCCAGCTCTAGCTCTGGCCGTCAAACTCAGCCAGCCTCCAAGTCCAAGACCTGTCACTAAGGAGGAGGAGAGAGGTCCAAGTGCAGGACCCAGGGATCCAGTGAAGGGAGACCGAGACCTGAGACGTCCCCTCCCAATGACACGGGGCCAGCCGGGTACTGGCCAGCACCCTCAGCACATCGGATTTCTGTGCCAGGATGACCCCCAATCCCAGGCCACGATGTCCCAACCGGCCTTCCAGAAACTCCACCTCCACGTGCACTTGCTCCTACTTAGGCTTTGGCAGCAGAACCCCAGTCAAGGCCTGAGTGACCACATGTGCAGAGGCAGCCTGCCCTGGCTCCTGCAAAGGACTCAGATGCCCACCATGACTGTCCCACCCCTATAGGGAGAACAGGCCACTGCTCTGGACAGAGACCAAGTGCCCTTCGGCAGCCAAATCATCCAGGGGCATGGTTGGCGCTGCAGCCTCCATCCCTGTATGTTCTCCATGGATGCTGTCCACTCCCTCCCCACCCAGGGGAGACTGACTTTCCTTAACCTGAGCTGATTTTCATCAGGGTCCTAGGCATTTTTCTCCTCCTCTTTATATTCATTTATAGCTTTCTGTATATTTTGCTCCTAAGTGTGTGTCAATTAAGCTTCCTTCGTTGATGCCAGTTAGGAATATGGAGGCCTTCACAATGCTGTGTAAGCATCACCACTGTCTATATTGGGACGCCCTCATTCTATCCACCCTCACTTCAAAAAAATATAAAAGCCTCCGTTCATGGCAAGCAGTCCCCATCCAATTCTCGTCTGCCTGACAACATTGAGTCGTCTTCTCTCTGCATTTCTTCCCATCCTTTCGGGGTTCCCAGTCAATGCCAATCACTAAAATGAGAGGAAACTGGATTTTGCTCTGACTAAAGGTGAATGTTATAGTCTCTCAGTATTGTTAGTTTTGGCATTCCCGTGAATTCTACAGTCCATGGAATTCTCTAAGTCAGAATCCTGGAGTCGGTAGCTTTTCCTTTCTCCAGGGGATTGTGCTGATTCCCCACATATTGGAAGACCAAACTGGAGAATTCTGGTTTCTACGTCATTTGAAGGATGCTTTGGGTATCTGATAGGACCAGGTAGATCCTTTCAAGATGTCATCTGCCAAACGAAGCCTTCTCGGCAAATGTGTTCAGAATCTCCAGGTAGCATTGCTGTTGCAAGTGGGACACCTCAGGCACAATAGAAAGGCTGAGTTCTTCTGCCGGCACAAACAAACTCACAGCAATAAACCAGGCAGGAGAAATGGAAAAATAAGCCCACACCAACAAAGGGACAAATATTCCTCAGAACACAAGGCCAGAGAAAGACCCACCATTGTTGTGGCCCCCACACGCTGGTGAAAATCAGAGATCGGGAAGGAAACAGAAGAAACATGTGCAGGTCCAATGAGAGGCAATGCACATGGCTAGTGTAGCTCAGAGACAGCCTGACGCTTCGCATGGACATGCGGGCAAAGGGAAACACAGTGCAAGTGGTGCTGGTCATCATCTCAGAGCTAGGTGCTCAGGATGGTGACAACCAAGCTTCAGGGCCACGAGAGGGAGTGGAGGGCCTAGCAGAGCCCATAGACATTTCTCTCGCTCACTGGCAGAAGAGTGTGACAGACCCATCAAAGTCCCACAGGAGCATCTCTTGACGATAAGTGCTCACCCTCACGGTGGATCCCAATCCGCTTCTGGCACGGTTGATCCTCTCCTCTGAAATGCTCACCTCTGGCGGTCTGAAACCGCAGGCCTGCTGGGCGCCTGTGGAGTCCAAACTCACTTCAACTACTCACACAGCCAGGGACACTCAAGGATGCTTGTGGCCTCTGGCTCAAAGATGGAAGATGAGCACCCTGTCAACCCGACCTGGGGATCGGTGCTGAAAGGGAGGCCGCATCCGACTCCCTTTTCACTGGACACAGCGTCCCTGCTGCTAGAGCTGCTGAATCCATTCATCTGCGGAAATGCAAGCTGAAAAACCCCCATCTTTCCAAGAAGGTCGACAAAAGAGTTTATGAGCATTTGGAAACCAGAGGGGATGACATGTATGTCCATGGAAACTTGACACCTCTCAACAAATGCACTTCAAATGATTCCTAGACATACGTTCCATGCAAAACGTTTCACAAATCCAGAAGGAAATGGAGCAGACATTCGACATGAGCTCTTAGTCTCCACACACAATACAGTAAGGCACTACACAAAGAGTAACCAGGGAACACAGTGAACGTTTCCTAACCAAGATTTGGACTCTGGGAAATACGGTCTGTAAAACACAAATGACACCTCCCAAGCTGGGAGACAACTGTTTACGAACACAGAACTTAAGCAGGATTTGGCTCCTAATACACAAATGACATGAACACAAACGAGCCTGAAGGAGAGGACTGTGAAGGGACACCAGGCGAAGGAAAGGACACAGAGAGTACACCGAGTGATGTCCAGCATTGAGGGCCTGAGAAACACGGTCTAGCTGCACTCCCCGAGACTCGTGGGACCCTGGACTTGGCCTGTTCTACAAAGAAGCTCAGAGAGATGGCCAGTGAGGATGGGGAAGAGAAATCCTTGGCATTTCTAACACTCACTGCAAATGCTTAGAAGGACAAGGCAAGGATCAACCCCACCGACAGTGATATTCCCTGAAAGGCAATAGCTAGGAGTCCAACTAACCAAGGAGGGAAGTCCGTCTTCTCAGAGAACTGCAAGAGATGGATGAAAGAAGGTGAAGTCCACAAATCCAATGGAAAATAAGCTGTGCTCACGGAGCAGAAGAGTTCCTCCTGGAAAGATGATGTCAGTTCCCCATTCCCCCGATCCCCACAGTGGGGCATTACAGAGGTTCCACGCTATTCCTCTCAAAATACCAACTGCTGCTCTCAGGGCATTATAACCAAAGAATTCCAAAATGTCTATGGAAACAAAAAGGAGACAAGAGAGCCAAAGCAATCTGCCGCAAAGCCCTGAAATGGACATAGCAGGCTGCCTGATAGCCAATTTGATTATCACACCAGGATAACAGGACAGCATGGTACTGGGAAGAAACGAAACACGCAGAACCAGATCCATGGAATGGAATTGAGGGTCCAGAACTAAACCCAAGCTTCTATGGTCAATTCATTGACGCCAAAGTAGGCGAGGCGATGAGAATGGGAACAAGAGCCTCTGTAACGAAAGGACGTGGGAACTGGAGATGGTTCCATCTAAACAATCACATTGGCTTTTGGTCTCAGAACATGTCAGATTCAGTGAAACACATCAACGCAAAGCCTGAAGTGATGAAACTCCTGGAAATAAGCAGGGGCCATAGGGTCCTCCTTGTCAGGGATTTCTCAACATGTGTGTGAGGGGGGGAAGCAAAATTGGGTCTCTTCAATTCAAGGAAACAGGAAACCAAGGCACACCCACCCGCTTCCATCCACTTGAACAGCTTTGCAACAGAAAAGCTAAGCATTCACAAATCAAAATGGTAACAAAGTGAACACACAAGCATATTTGCAAGCAGAATATCTGAGAAGGGGTTATTATGTAAGAGAATGAGAACTCACACCACTAAGTCTCCCAGAACAAACCCCAGACATAACCCTTCCCCTAACACCAACTCCAACCCCAAACCTTTACCTCACTCAAAATGAAACCCTAAAGCCTCAGCCTAGGCCAAAAATATACATGCGTACATGCCTTCACAGGCATGCGAGCATCCACAGGAGAGACACAGAGTGGAAGAGACAGACTGAATTTCGAAAGGTCAAGAAAGAGAGGAAACGAGGGAGAGAGACTGAACAATGCAGAGAGGAAATGAGTCGATTTCACAGAATTTGAATGAATCCTTCTTGAATTTGGAAAAAATGACTGTGCCTATTCGCTTGCAAGTGGTAAAATGACCCACGATGATGGGACTCAAAAACAAGGATGCGGGGAGCCACTGTTGGGAGGCCTCCCATCCCCTCTAGGCTGAATGGGACACTTGAGTAGGACGAGGAAGGTTGATATCAGAGGGGGCGATGTCTGAATATTACTTTCTGGTCCTCCCAATCCGGGGGTTAAAAAATAGGCAGGAAGGGAACTGCCTTTTCCCAGGTAACATAGCCCATCCAGGCCTGATTCTGCCCTTTTCTGTGTTAGGTCAGCCCTGTGTTGAATCCATCTTTTGAGAAGTCTCAGTGTCCAAGCTCCATGTGAGAGCAGCCCAAAGTTTGAACAGGCACTGGAGCTCCTCGTAGGCTGACAGACCTAATCAGGAGACGGGAGATTGTGACCCACTCTGCAGATGGAGAGACGGGAAACCCTGTGGGGCACATGGCTTGCCCAGGGCCACAACACTTCTGAGAAGAAGGAGCCTGTTCTGAAAGGAGCTGTGTCCTCAGAACTCAGGCCCTGGCTGCACCCAGATCTCCCCAAGGCTGTGGGATGGGCTGTGTGGGTGTCACTGTGCCTGCACGTGGCCTAAGGAAGTGGGGGAACAGCCAGAAACACAGAGGTTCCCTTGGGAAGCTTTGTGGAAGGGACCTCAGCCACGAACCAGGAAATGATGTCATTTCCTGGCAACAGAACCCAACAGAACCCGCAACCCGTGTATCCAGGCCTGGCCAGCGGAGAGGAGCCCCTGGCCAGATCGCTTGCTGTCAAGATGTTTTGCTGTTTGCCCCTGCCCAGAGGCCGGATCCTCAGGCGAGCTCATCGGCTGAGTGTGTGGGAATGCTGTCGACGCTGGCTCAGGGTTCCCCTGAGAGGCCTCTGGCCCTTTGCCCGAAGGGACAGAAAGGTAACAGGGGAGGCCCAGGCAGGGTCCGGCCACCTCTCCCATCCCACCCGGGGAAGCCTGAGGCCTTTCGCTGTGTGTGGATGGGGGATTCTTGGGGTGTGTCTGCCTCAAGCACGCCCAGCCGCATATGGTTCAGGAGCCCGTGGGATGCTTGTGTCCACACCCCAGGGGAGAGCAGGCTGGGTGGCATGGGCAGAGTCCGGGCAGAGCTGGCTGCCCAGGCTGACCTCAGGCCGTCATGGGGGTCTCCAACTTCCCGGGTGGGTATCTGAGACACAAGTCTCTCTGGTCTTTCTGGGAGTAGAAGGGCAGGCGGGCAAAAGCAGCAGCCATCCTGGCCAGGCTCAGCTCAGAAATATTGAAGCGGGGCTGGCTGATGGTTACTGTAATTGCAGATCGTCCGAGGGGCACACCACATTCACCTCCCAGAGGGAGGGCTCAGAGCACCAGCCCCCTGCCTGGGAGGCCCAGTGCAGGCTCCAGGTGAACGTGGTCATGGAGGGCTCAGGCCACCTGGCGATTAGGAGGAGGCGGGCAAGACTTGCTGCCCAGACGCCACCCAGCACACACCCCGGGGCCCAGTCTCAGGATGCCATGGAGCTCAGCACAGCCGGCTGTGACCCAGAGCTCCGAGATTCCCTGCCTCGGATGCAGCAGGAAGACCTGGAACTCAGTACGGCAGAGCACGGAGGTGAGTTGGCTGGGGCTAATGCCTGTGAGCATGGGGACGCGGTGCTGAGCCACACAGGGAGGAGTCCCACAGAGCTGGGGCTGGGCCTGGATCAAAGGCTGGTCTCACACCACCCATCTTGGAGACTTCAGAGAAGACTCCGATGCTGTGACTTCTTAGCAAATCTCTAGGAATCTTTCGTGCCCACTTAAGCACATGGCAAGGCTGGCCTGTGGCAAATTTTTCTTCTCCCACAGCTCTAGCTCTGGACATCAAACTCAGTCAGCCTCCACATCCAAGACCTGTCCCTAAGGAGGTGGGTGCTCAAGGAGCAGGACCCAGGGATCCACTGAGGGGAGATTGAGACCTGAGACGTCCCCTCCCAATGTCATGGGGCCAGTCGGGTACTGGCCAGCACCCTCAGCACATCCGAAATCTGTGCCTGCACGACCGCCAACCCCAGGCACCGATGTCCCACCCCACCTTGCAGAAACTCCACTTCCATGTGCAATTGCACCTGCTCGGGCTTTGGTGGCAGAACCCGAGTCAGGGACTGAGTGACTGCTTTCGCAGCGGCAGCCTGACCTGCCTCCTATCAAGGAATGAGATGCCCACCATGACTGTACCAACCTTGCAGGGAGAACAGGCCCCTGCTCTGGACAGAAGCCCAGAGCCCTTTGGCAACCACATCATCCAGGGGCGCGGTTGGCTCTGCAGGCTCCATCCCTGTGTGTTCCCCATGGACGCCGTCCACTCTCTCCCCGCCCAGGGGAGATTTACATTCCTTACCCTGAGCTGATTTTCATCAGGGTCCTAGGCATTTTTCTCCTCGTCCGAAATGCAGTACTTGGATGCAATCTAAAAAAGACAGAATGATTTCTGTTCGTTTCCAAGGCAAACCATTCAATATTACAGTAATCCAGGCCTATGCCCCAACGAGTAACACTGAACAGTCTAATTTGAACGGTTCTATGAAGACCTACAAGACCTTTTAGAACTAACACCCAAAAAAGATGTCCTTTTCATTCTAGGGGACTGGAATGCAAAAGCAGGAAGTCAAGAAACACCTGGAGTAACAGGCAAATTTGGCCTTGGAGCATGGAATGAAGCAGGGCAAAGGCTAATAGAGTTTTGTCAAGAGAACGCACTGGTCATAGCAAACACCCTCTTCCAACAACACAAGAGAAGACTCTACACGTGGACATCATCAGATGGTCAACACCAAAATCAGATTGATTATATTCTTTGCAGCCAAAGATGGAG
This sequence comes from Moschus berezovskii, assembly GCF_049115385.1. NCBI lineage: Eukaryota > Metazoa > Chordata > Mammalia > Artiodactyla > Moschidae > Moschus > Moschus berezovskii. The sequence continues at coordinate 113,657,186 of NC_142467.1, read as the reverse complement.
AAGCTGTATACAGTTAGCAAAAACAAGACCAGGAGCTGACTGTGGCTCAGATCATGAACTCCTTATTGACAAATTCAGACTTAAATTGAAGAAAGTAGGGAAAACCACTAGACCATTCAGGTATGACTTAAATCAAATCCCTTATGATTATACAGTGGAAGTGAGAAATAGATTTAAGGGACTAGATCTGATAGATGGAGTGTCTGATGAATTCTGGACGGAGGTTCATGACATTGTACAGGAGACAGGGACCAAGAGCATCCCCATGGGAAAGAAATGCAAAAAAGCCAAATGACTGTCTGAGGAGGCCTTACAAATAGCTGTGAAAAGAAGAGAAGCGAAAAGCAAAGGAGAAAAGGAAAGATATAAGCATCTGAATGCAGAGCTCCAAAGAATAGCAAGGAGAGATAAGAAAGCCTTCCTCAGTGATCAATGCAAAGAAATAGAGGAAAACAACAGTATAGGAAAAACAAGAGATCTCTTCAAGAACATTAGAGATTCCAAGGGAACATTTCATGCAAAGATGGGCTCGATAAAGGACAGAAATGGTAGGGACCTAACAGAAGCAGAAGATATTAAGAAGAGTTGGCAAGAATACACAGAAGAACTATACAAAAAAGATCTTCACGAGCAAGATAGTCACGATAACGTGATCACTGACCTAGAGCCAGACATCTTGGAATGTGAGGTCAAGTGGGCCTTAGAAAGCATCACTACGAACAAAGCTAGTGGTGGTGATGGAATTCCAGTTGAGATATTTCAAATCTTGAAAGATGATGCTGTGAAAGTGCTGCACACAATATGCTAGAATATTTGGAAAACACAGTAGTTCGCTACTAAAGTCATGCTCAAAATTCTCCAAGACAGGCTTCAGCAATATGTGAACTGTGAACTCACAGATGTTCAAGCGGGTTTAAGAAAAAGCAGAGGCACCAGAGATCAAATTGCCAACATCCGCTGGATTATGGAGAAAGCAAGTGAGTTCCAGAAAAACATCTATTTCTGCTTCATTGACTATGCCAAAGCCTTTGACTGTGTGGATCAAAATAAACTGTGAAAATTCTGAAAGAGATGGGAATACCAAACCAACTGACCTGCCTCTTGAGAAACCTGTATGCAGGTCAGGAAGCAACAGAACTGTACATGGAACAACCGACTGGTTCCAAATAGGAAAAGGAGTACGTCAAGGCTGTATATTGTCACCTTGTTTATTTAACTTATATGCAGAATACATCATGAGGAACGTTGGGCTGGAAGAAGCACAAGCTGGAAACAAGATTGCTGGGAGAAATATCAGTAATCACAGATATGCAGATGACACTACCCTTATGGCAGAAAGTGAAGAGGAACTCAAAAGCCTCTTGATGAAAGTGAAAGAGGAGAGTGAAAAGGTTGGCTTGAAGCTCAACATTCAGAAAACAAAGATCATGGCATCTGGTCCCATCACTTCATGGGAAATAGATGGAAAAACAGTGGAAACAGTGTCAGACTTTATTTTTTTGGGCTCCAAAATCACTGCAGATGCTGATTGCAGCCATGAAATTAAAAGACGCTTGCTCTTGGAAGGAAAGTTATGACCAACCTTGATAGTATATTGAAAAGCAGAGACATTACTTTGCCAACAAAGGTCCGTCTAGTCAAGGCTATGGTTTTTCCCGTGGTCATGTATGGATGTGAGAGTTGGACTGTGAAGAAAGCTGATCGCCCAAGAATTGATGTTTTTGAACTGTGGTGTTGGAGAAGACACTTGAGAGTCCCTTGTACTGCACGGAGATCCAACCAGTCCATTCTAAGGGAGATCGATCCTGAGTGTTCATTGGAAGGACTGATGCTAAAGCTGAAACTCCAATACTTTGGCCACCTCATGCGACGTGTTGACTCACTGGAAAAGACTCTGATGCTGGGAAAGTTTGGGGGCGGGAGAAGAAGGGGACGACCGAGAATGAGATGGCTGGATGGCATCACCGACTCTGTGGACATGAGTTTGACTGTACTCCGGGAGTTGCTGATGGATAGGGAGGCCTGGCGTGCTGTGATTGATGAGGTCACGGGGAGTCGGACACGACTGAGCGACTGAACTGAACTGAACTGACTGATAGCTTTCTGTATATTTTGCTCGTAAGTTTGTGTCAATTAAGTTTTCTTCCTTGATGCCAGTTGGGAATATGAAGGCCTTCGCAATGCTATGTAAGCATCAACACTGTCTACATTTGGACACCCTCATTCTCTCCCCCTCCCCGACTTCCAGCAAAGCCTGTATTCATTGCAAGCCGTCCCCGTTCCACTCTCCCCCACCTGACAATATTGAGTCTTCTTCTCTCTGCATTTCTTCCCATTTTGTGGGGTTCAACAATCAATGCCAATCACTAAAATGAGAGGAAACTGGATTTTGCTCTGACTGAAGGTGAACGTTACAGTCTATCAGTATTGTTAGTCTTGGCATCCATATGAATTCTACCATCCATGGAAATCTCTAGGCCAGAATCCGTGAGTTGGTAGCTTTTCCCTCCTCCAGGGGATTGTGCTGACTCCCCACATATTGGAAGACCAAACTGGAGAATTCTGGTTTCTATGTCATTTGAAGGATACTTTGGGTATCTGAAAGGACCGTGTAGGTCCTTTCAAAATGTCATCGAGCAAACGAAGCCCTCTCAGCAAATGTGTTTAGAATCTCCAGGTAGGCATTGCTGTTGTAAGTGGACACCTCAGGCACAAGAGAAAGGCTGAGTTCTTCCGCCGGCACAAACAAACTCACAGCAATAAACCAGGAAGGAGAAATGGAAAGATAAACCCACACCAACAAAGGGAAAAGTGTTCCTCAGAACACAAGGCCAGAGAAAGACCCACCATCCTTGTGGCCCCCACATGCTCAAGAAAATCAGTGATTGGGAAGGAAACAGAAGAAACATGCACAAGTCCAATGAGAGGCAATGCACATGGCTAGTGTAGCTCAGAGACAGCCTGACGCTTCGCATGTATACGCGGGCAAAGGGAAACACAGTGCAGGTGGCGGTGGTCATCATCTCAGAGCTAGGTGCTCAGGATGGTGATAACCAACCTTTGGGACCCAAAGAGGGATCGGAGGGCCTAGCAGAGCCCACAGACATCTCTCTCACTCTCTAAGAGAAGAGTGTGCCAGACCCATCAAAGTCCCACAGAAGCATCTCTTGATGATCAGTGCCCAACCTCAGGGTGGATCCCACTCCACATCTGGCACAGTTGTTCCTCTCCTTTGAGATGCGCACCTCTGTCGTTCCGAAGCTGCAGGCAAGCTGGGCACCTGTGGAGATGAACCTCCCTTCAGCTGCTCACACAGACAAGGGCACACAAGGATGCCTGTGGCCTCTGGCTCATGGATGGAAGATCAGTGCCCTGTCAACCAGAAATGGGGATCGGTGCTGAAAGGGAGGCCGCACCAGACTCCCTTTCACTGGACACAGCGTCCCTGCTGCTAGAGCTGCTGAATCCAATTATCTGTGGAAATGCAAGCTGAAAAACACCCATCTTTCTGAGAAGGACTCCAAAAGAGTTCAGGAACAATGCATTTGCAAACCAGAGGGGATGACATGCATGTCCATGAAAACTTGACACCTCTCAATAATTGCACTTCAAATGATTCCTAGACATATGTTCCATTCCAAATGGTTCACAAATGCAGAAGGAAATGGAGCAGACATTAGACATGAGCTCTTAGTTTTCACACACAATACAGAAAGGCACTACACAAAGAGTAACCGGGGAACACAGTGAAATTTTTAAAATCCAAGATTTGGCCCATTTTTTGATTGGGTCACTTATTTTTCTGGAATTGAGCTGCAGGAGATGCTTGTATATTTTGGAGATTAATCCTTTATCAGTTGCTTCATTTGCTATTATTTTCTCCCATTTGAAGGCTGTCTTTTCACCTTGCTTATAGTTTCCTTTGCTTTACAGAAACTTTTGATTTTACTTAAGTCCCATTTGTTTATTTTTGCTTTTATTTCCAATATTCTGGGAGGTGGGTCATGGAGGATCCTGCTGTGATTTATGTCGGAGAGTGTTTTGCCTACGATCTCATCTAAGAGTTTTATAGAATCTGGTCTTACATTTAGCTCTCTAATCTGTTTTGAGTTTATTTTGTTGTGTGGTGTTAGGAAGTGTTTTAGTTTAATTCTTTTACAAGTGGCTGACCTATTTTCCCAGCACCACTTGTTAAAGAGACTGTCTTTTCTCCATTTTGTATTCTTGCCTCCTTTGTCAAAGATAAGGTGTCCATAGCTGCGTGGATTTATCTCTGGGCTTTCTATTTTATTCCATTGATCAATGTTTCTGTCTTTATGCCAGTACCATACTGTCTTGATGACTGTGGCTTTGTAGTAGAGCCTGAAGTCCAGCAGGCTAATTCCTCCAGTTCCATTCTTCTTCTTCAAGATTGCTTTGGCTATTCGAGGTTTTTTGTATTTCCATACAAATTGTGAGATTATTTGTTCTAGTTCTGTGAAAAATATCATTGGTAGCTTGATAGGGATTGCATTGAAAGTATAAATTACTTTGGATATTATACTTATTTTCACAATATTTATTCTTCCAATCCACGAACATGGTATATTTCTCCATCTATTAGTGTCCTCTTTGGTTACTTTCACTAGTGTTTTATAATTTTCTATGTACAAGTCTTTTGTATCCTTAGGTAGATATATACCTAAGTATTTAATTTTTTCGTTGCAACAGTGAATGGAATAGTTTCCTTAATTTCTCTATTTTCTCATTATTAGTTTATAGGAACGCAATGGATTTCTGTGTGTTGATTTTATATCCTGCAACGTTACTGTATTCATTGATTAGCTCTAGTAGTTTTCTGGTAGAGTCTTTAGGGTTTTCTGTGTAGAGGATCATGTCATCAGCGAACAATGAAAGTTTTATTTTTTCTTTTCCAATTTGGATTCATTATATGTCTTTTTCTGCTCTGATTGCTTTAGCCAAAACTTCAAGAACTATGTTGAATAGTAGTGGTGAGAGTGGGCACCCTTGTCTTTTTCCTGACTTTAGGGGAAATGTTTTCAGTTTTTCACCGTTGAAGATAATGTTTGCTGTGTGTTTGTCATACATAGCTTTTATTATGCTGAGATATGTCCATTCTATTCCCACTTTCTGGAGGGTTTTTATCATAAATGGATGTTGTATTTTGTTAAAGGCTTTCTCTGCATCTATTGCGATAATCATATGATTTTTATTTTTCAGTTTGCTAATGTGGTGTATTACGTTGATTGATTTGCAGATATTGAAGAATACTTGCATTCCTGGGATAAAGCCCACTTGGTCATGATGTATGATCTTCTTAATGTGTTGTTGGATTCTGATTGTTAGAATTTTGGTAAGGATTTTTGCATCTATGTTCATCAGTGATATTGGCCTGTAGTTTTCTTTTTTTGTGGGATCTTTAACAGGTTTTGGGATTAGGGTGATGGTGGCCTCATAGAATGAGTTTGGAAGTTTCCCTTCCTCAGCAGTTTTCTGGAAGAGTTTGAGTAGAATAGGTGTTCAGTTCAGTTCAGTTCAGTCGCTCAGTCGTGTCCGACTCTCCGCGACCCCATGAATCACAGCACGCCAGGCCTCCCTGTCCATCACCAACTCCCGGAATACACTCAAACTCATGTCCACAGAGTTGGTGATGCCATCCAGCCATCTCATTCTCCGTCGTCCCCTTCTCCTCCCGCCCCCAACCTTTCCCAGCATCAGAGTCTTTTCCAGTGAGTCAACTCGTCGCATGAGGTGGCCAAAGTATTGGAGTTTCAGCTTTAGCATCAGTCCCTCCAATGAACATCCAGGATTGATCTCCTTTAGAATGGACTGGTTGGATCTCCTTGCAGTATAAGGGACTCTCAAGAGTCTTCTCCAACACCACAGTTCAAAAGCATCGATTCTTCGGCGATCAGCCTTCTTCACAGTCCAACTCTCACATCCATACATGACCACGGGAAAAACCATAGCCTTGACTAGACGGACCTTGGTTGGCAAAGTAATGTCTCTGCTTTTTAATATACTATCAAGGTTGGTCATAACTTTCCTTCCAAGGAGCAAGCGTCTTTTAATTTCATGGCTGCAATCAGCATCTGCAGTGATTTTGGAGCCCAAAAAAACAAAGTCTGACACTGTTTCCACTGTTTTTCCATCTATTTCCCATGAAGTGATGGGACCAGATGCCATGATCTTTGTTTTCTGAATGTTGAGCTTCAAACCAACCTTTTCACTCTCCTCTTTCACTTTCATCAAGAGGCTTTTGAGTTCCTCTTCACTTTCTGCCATAAGGGTAGTGTCATCTGCATATCTGAGGTTATTGATATTTCTCCCAGCAATCTTGATTCCAGCTTGTGCTTCTTCCAGCCCAGCGTTCCTCATGATGTACTCTGCATATAAGTTAAATAAGCAAGGTGACAATATACAACCTTGACGTACACCTTTTCCTATTTGGAACCAGTCTGTTGTTCCATGTCCAGTTCTAACAGTTGCTTCCTGACCTGCATACAGGTTTCTCAAGAGAATAGGTGTTAGATCTTCTCTAAATTTTTGGTAGAATTCAGCTGTGAAGCCGTCTGGACCAGGGCTTTTGTTTGCTGGAAGATTTCCGATTACTTCCTCTAGATCCGTGCTTGTGATGGGTCTGTTCAGATTTGATATTTCTTCCTGGTTCAGTTTTGGCAAGGTGTACTTTTCTAGGAATTTGTCCGTTACTTACAGGTTATTCATTTTATTGCCATATAATTGCTAATAGTATTCTCTAATAATCCTTTGTATTTCTGTGTTGTCGGTTGTGATCTCTTCATTTTCATTTCTAATTTTATTGATTTGGTTCTTCCTCCTTTGTTTCTTGATGAGTCTGGCTAGTGGTTTGTCAATTTTATTTACCTTCTCAAAGAACCAGCTTTTGGCTTTGTTGATTTTTGCTATGCTCTCTTTTTTTCTTTTGCATTTATCTCTGCCCTAATTTTTACGATTTCTCTTCTTGTACTAACCCTGGGGTTCTTCATTTCTTCCTTTTCTAGTTGCTTTAGATGTAGAGTTAGGTTATTTAGTTGACTTTTTTCTTGTTTCTTGACGTGTGCCTCTATTACTGTGAACTTCCTCCTTAGCACTGTTTTGCAGTTTCCCAGAGGTTTGAAGTTGTTGTGTTTTCATTTTCATTCATTTCTATGCATATTTTGATTTCTTCTATTATTTGTTCATTGCTCAGCAGTGTGTTGTTCAGCCTCCATATGTTGGCATTTTTAATTGTTTTTCTCCCGTAATTGAGATCTAATCTTACTGCATTGTGGTCAGAAAAGATGCTTGGAATGATTTCATTTTTTTGAATTTACCAAGGCTAGATTTATGGTCCAGGATGTGATCTATCCTAGAAAAGGTTCCGTGTGTGCTTGAGAAAAAGATGAAATTCATTGTTTTGGGGTGAAATGTCCTATAGAGACCTATTAGGTCTAACTGGTCTATTGTATCATTTAAAGTTTGTGTTTCCTTGTTAATTTTCTGTTTAGTTGATCTATCCAAAGATGTAAGTTGGATATTAAAGTCTCCCACTATTATTGTGTTATTGTTAATTTCCCTTTTCATACTTGTTAGCAATTGTCTTACATATTGTCGTGCTCCTATGTTGGGTGCATAAATATTTATAATTGTTATATCTTCTTCTTGGATTGATCCTTTGATCATTATGTGGTTTCCTTCTTTGTCTCTTTTCACAGTCTTTGTTTTAAAATCTATTTTATCTGATGTGAGTATTGCAACTCCTGCTTTCTTTTGGTCTCTATTTGTGTGGAATATCTTCCTCCAGCCCTTCACTTTCAGTCTGTATGTTTCCCTCGTTTTGAGGTGGGTCTCTTGTAGACAACATATATGGGGGTCTTGTTTTTGTATCCATTCAGCCAACCTTTGTCTTTTGGTTGGGGCATTCAACCCATTTATGTTTAAGGTGATTATTGATAAGTATGATCCTGTTGCCATTTTCTTTATTGTTTTGGATTCTAGTTCGTATACCCTTTCTTTGTTTCCTGTCTAGAGAAGATCCTTTAGTATTGGTTGGAGAGCTGGTTTGGTGATGCTGAATTCTCTCAGCTTTTGCTTGTCTGTAAAGCTTTTGATTTCTCCTTCATATTTGAATGAGATCCTTGCTGAGTATAGTAATCTGGGCTGTAAGTTACTTTCTTTCATCACTTTAAGTATGTCTTGCCATTCCCTCCTGGCCTGAAGTGTTTCTGCTGAGAGATCAGCAGTTATCCTTATGAGGATCAACTTGTGTGCTATTTGTTGTTTATCCCTTGCTGCTTTTAATATTTGTTCAAAGACATAAAGAGGGCTAACAAACACATGAAAAAATGCTCAACATCCCTCATAATCAGAGAAATGCAAATCAAAACCACAATGAGATACCATTTCACACCAGTCAGAATGGCTGCTATCCAAAATTCTACATGCAATAAATGCTGGTGAGGGTGTGGAGAAAAGGGAACCCTCTTACACTGTTGGTGGGAATGCAAACTAGTACAGCCACTATGGAGAACAGTGTGGAGATTCCTCAAAAAACTGGAAACAGAACTACCATATGATCCAGCAATTGCACTCCTGGGCATACACATGGAGGAAACCAGAATTGAAAGAAACACATGTACTCCAATTTTCATCGCTGCACTGTTTATAATAGCCAGGACATGGAAGCAACCTAGATGTCCATCTGCAGATGAATGGATAAGAAAGCTTTGGTACATATACACAATAGAATATTTTTCAGCCATCAAAAATAATGCATTTGAATCAGTTTTAATGAGGTGGATGAAATTGGAGCCTATTATACAGAGTGAATTAAGCCAGAAAGAAAAACACCAATACAGTATACTAACACATATATATGGAATTTAGAAAGATGGTAATATTAACCCTGTATACGACACTGGAAAAGCGACATAGGTATATAAAACAGTCTTTGGGACTCTATGGGAGAGGATGAGGTGGGATGATTGGAGAGAATGACATTGCAGCACATATATTATATGTGAAATGAATCACCAGTCCAGATTCGACATATGATACAGAATGCTTGGGGCTGGTGCATGGGGATGACGTGGAGGGAGGATATGGGGAAGAGGGAAGTGGGAGGGGCTTTCAAGGAAGGGAACACATGTACACCCGGAGCAGATTCGTCTCAATATATGGTGAAACCAACCAATATATTAATGTAAGGTAATTTGCCTCCAATAAAATAAATTAAAAAAAAATAAAATCCGAGATTTGGACTCTGGGAAAGACCTTCTGAAAAACGCAAATGACACATCCCAAGCTGGGAGACAACAGTTTACAGACACAGAGCTTTGGCAGGATTTGGCTCCTAATACACAAACGACATGAACAGAAACGAGCCTGAAGGAGAGGTCTGAACGGACACCAAGCGAAGGTAGGGACACGGAGAGTACACTGAATGATGCCCAGCACTGAGGGCCTTAGAAAGACGGTCTAGCTGCAGTCCCCGAGCCCCATGGGTCCCTGAACTAGGCCGCTTCTACCTGGAGGCTCAGAGAGATGGACAGTGAGGAAGGGGAAGAGAAATCTTTGGCATTTCTAACACTCAGAGGAAATGCTTTGAAGGAGAAGTCAAGGAACAACCCCACCGACAGTGACATACCAAGAAAGACAATAGCTAGGAGTCCATCTAACCCAGGAAGGAAGTCCCTCGTCTCAGAGAACTGCAAGAGATGGATGAAAGAAAGTGAAGCCCACAAATTCAATGGAAAATAAGCTGTGCTCACGGAGCAGAAGAATTCCTCCTGGTAAGATGATGTCAGTTCCCCATCCCCCTTATCCCCACCGTGGGTCAATCCAGAGGTTCCACGCTATTCTTCTCAAAATACCAACTGCTGCTCTCAGGGCATTATAAGCAAGGAAATCCAAAATGTCTATGGAAACACAAAGGAGACAAAAGGGTCAATGCAATCTGCTGCAAAGCCCTGAAATGGACATAGCAGGCTGCCTGATAGCCAATTTGATTATCACACCAGGATAACAAGACAGCATGGTACTGGGAAGAAACGAAACACGCAGAACCAGATCCATGGAATGGAATTGAGGGTCCAGAACTAAACCCAAGCTTCTATGGTCAATTCATTGACGCCAAAGGAGGGGAGGCGATGAGAATGGGAAAAAGAGCCTCTGCAACGAAAGGACGTGGGAACTCGAGATGGTTCCATCTAAACAATCACATTGGCTTTTGGTCTCAGAACACGTCAGATTCAGTGAATCACATCAACGCAAAGCCTGAAGTGATGAAACTCCTGGAAATAAGCAGGGGCCATAGGGTCCTCCTTGTCAGGGATTTCTCAACCTGTGTGTGTGGGGGGGAAGCAAAATTGGGTCTCTTCAATTCAAGGAAACAGGAAACCAAGGCACACCCACCCGCTTCCATCCACTTGAACAGCTTTGCAACAGAAAAGCTAAGCATTCACAAATCAAAATGGTAACAAAGTGAACACACAAGCATATTTGCAAGTAGAATATCGGAGAAGGGGTTATTATGTAAGAGAATAAGAATTCACACCACTAAGTCTCCCAGAACAAACCCCAGACATAACCCTTCCCCTAACACCAACTCCAACCCCAAACCTTTACCTCACTCAAAATGAAACCCTAAAGCCTCAGCCTAGGCCAAAAATATACATGCGTACATGCCTTCACAGGCATGCGAGCATCCACAGGAGAGACACAGATTGGTAGAGACAGACTGAATTTGGAAAGGTCAGGAAAGAGAGGAAACGAGGGAGAGAGACTGAACAATGCAGAGAGGAAATGAGTCGATTTCACAGAATTTGCATGAATTACTCTTGAGTTTGGAAACTGTGACAGTGAATATTCCCCTGCCAGGGGGAAAATGACCCACGATGATGAGACTCAAACACAAGATTGCGGGGAGCCACTGTTGGGGCAGTCTCCCCCAACCCTCGAGGCTGAGTGGGACATTTGAGTAGGACAGGGAAGGTTGATATCAGAGGGGGTGATGTGTGAATATGACCTTCCGGTCCTCCCAAAACGGGGGCCATAAATAGGCAGGAGCGGGACTGCCTTTTCCCAGGTCCCAGAGCAAATCCAGGCCTGATTCTGCCCATTGTGTGCTAGGTCAGCCCTGTGTGGAATCCATCCTTTGGGAAGTCTGTGTCCAAGCTCCAAGGGAAAGCGGCCCAAAATTTGAACAGGCACTGGAGCTCCTCGTAGGCTGACAGACCTAGTCAGGAGACGGGAGATTGTGACCCTCTCTGCAGATGGAGAGACGGGAAACCCTGTGGGGCACATGGCTTGCCCAGGGCCACAACACTTCTGAGAAGAAGGAGCCTGTTCTGAAAGGAGCTGTGTCCTCAGAACTCAGGCCCTGGCTGCACCCAGATCTCCCCAAGGCTGTGGGATGGGCTGTGTGGGTGTCACTGTGCCTGCACGTGGCCTAAGGAAGTGGGGGAACAGCCAGAAACACAGAGGTTCCCTTGGGAAGCTTTGTGGAAGGGACCTCAGCCATGAACCAGGAAATGATGTCATTTCCTGGCAACAGAATCCAACAGAACCCGCAACCTGTGTATCCAGGCCTGGCCAGCGGAGAGGAGACCCTGGCCAGATCGCTAGCTGTGAAGATATTCTGCTGTTTGCCCCTGCCCAGAGGACGGGGTCTTAGGCTAGCTAACAGGCAGAATGCGTGGGAACGCGGCTGACACTGGCTCAGGGCCCCCGCCGAGAGCCCTCTGGCCCTTTGCTGAAGGAAAAGAAAGGTAACAGGGGAACCCCAGACTGGGTCCGGCCACCTCTCCTGTCCCACACGGGGAAGCCTGAGGCCTTTCCCTGTGTGTGGATGGGGGTTTCTTGGGGTGTGTCTGCCTCAAGCAAGCCCAGCCGCATTTCAGTCAGGAGCCCATGTGCTTCTTGTGTCCACACCCCAAGGGAGAACAGGCTGTGTGGCATGGGGAGTGTCCAGGCAGAGCCAGATGCCCAGGCTGACCTCATGCCCTCAGGGGATTCTCCATCCTCCCAGGTGGGTATCTGAGCAGACACTCGTGTCTCTGGTCTTTCTTGGGGCAGAAGGTCAAGCAGGCAGTAGCAGAAGCCATCCTTGCCAAGCTAACCTCAGAAATATCGAAGCAGGGCTGGCTGACGGTCACTGACATTGCAGACCGTCCCACCCGAGGTGGCCTCTGAGGGGCACACCTCATCCACCTCCCAAAGGGAGGGTTCAGATCACCAGCCCCCTGCTCGGGAGGCCCAGTGGAGGCTCCAGGTGAGGGTGGCCACGGAGGGCTCAGCCCAAGTGGCGATGAAGAGGAAGTGGGCAAGGTCTACTCTCCAGATTCCACCCAGCACACACCCTGGGACCCAGTCTCAGGCTGCCACGGAGCTCAGCACAGCCGGCTCTGATGCAGAACTCCGAGAAGCCCTGCCTCAGAGGCAGCAGGAAGACCTGGAGCCCAGCACGAAAGAGCACAGAGGTGAGTTGGATGGGGCTACTCCCTGTGAGTGTGGGAAGGCGGTGCTGAGCCACACAGGGAGGTGTCCCCCAGAGCTGGGGCTGGGCCTGGAATGAAGGCTAGCCTCACACCTCCCATCTTGGAGACTGCAGAGAAGACTCTGATGCCAGGCCTTCTTAACAAATCTCTAGGAAGCTTTCGTACCCACTTAGGCACATGGCAAGGCTGGCCTGTGGCAAACTTTTCTTCTCCCACAGCTCTAGCTCTGGCCGTCAAACTCAGCCAGCCTCCATATCTAAGACCTGTCCCTACGGAGGTGGGAGCTCCTGGTGCAGGACTCACGGATCCACTGAGGGGAGATCGAGACGTGAGACGTGTCCTTCCAATGACACGGGACCAGCCGGGTATTGGCCACCACCCTCAGTACATCAGATCTCTGTGCCTGCACAACACCCAGTGCCAGGGCAAGATGTCCCACCCCACCTTCGAGAAACTCCATCTCCATGTGCACTTGCACCTGCTCAGGCTTTGGTGGCAGAACCCAAGTCAGGGCCTCAGTGACCAACTTTGGAGCGGCACCCTGCCCTGCCTCCTACCTAGGACTCAGACGCCCACCATGACTATCCAACACTTGAAGGGAGAACAGGACTCTGCTGTGGATACAAGCCCAGAACCCTTTGGCAACCACATCATCCAGGGGCGCAGTTGGCTCTGCAGCCTCCATCCCTGTGTGTTCCCCATGGACACCGTCCACTCCCTCCACACCCAGGGGAGATTGACTTTCCTTCCCCAGAGCTCATTTTCATCAGGTTCCTCGGCATCTTTCTTCTCATCTTTTATGTCTTTTATGGCTTTCTGTATATTTTGCTCACAAGTGTGTGTCAATAAGTTTTCCTTCCTTGGGAATATGGAGGCCTTTACAATGCTGTGTAAGCGTCACCGCTGTCTACATTCAGACACCCTGATTCTATCCCCCCCACTTCGCAGCAAAGCCTGGATTCATGGCAAGCATTCCCCGTTCCTCTCTCCCCCGCCTCTCAACATTGAGTCCACTTCTCTCTGCATTTCTTCCCATCCTTTCGGGGTTCCCAATCAACGCTATTCACTGAAATGATAGGAAACTGGATTTTGCTCTTATTGAAGGCAAAAGTTATAGTCTCTAAGTATCGTTAGAGTCTTGGCATCCCTATGAATTCTACAGTCCATGGAATTCTCTAGGCAAGAATCTTGGGTGGGTAGCTTGTCCCTTCTCCAGAGGATTGTTCTGACTCCCCACATATTGGAAGACCAAAGTGTGAAGTAGCCTTTGGGGATCTGAAAGGACTTGTAGGTCCTTTTATAATGTTATCTTCCAAATGAAGCCCTCTTGGCTAATATGCTCAGAATCTCCAGGTAGGCAGTGTTGTTGTAAGTGGGACACCTCAGGCACAAGGGAAAGTGAGTTCTTCAGCCGACACAAACAAACTCATAAGAATAAACCAGGCAGGAGAAATGGAAAGATATACACACACCAACAAAGGAACAAGTGTTCCTCAGAACACAAGGCCAGAGAAAGACCCACCATCCTTGTGGCCCCCACATGCTTGACAAAATCAGTGATCAGGAATTAAAAAGAAGAAACATGTGCAGGTCCAATGAGAGGCAATGCACATGGCTAGTGTAGCTCAGAGATGTCCTGACTCTTCGCATGGTCACATGGGCAAAGGGAAACACAGTGCAGGTGGCGGTGGTCATCAGCTCACAGCTAGGTGTACAGGATGATGACAACCAGCCTTCGGGACCCAAAGAGGGAGCGGAGGGCCTAGCAGAGTCCATAGATATCTCTCTCGCTCTCTGGCAGAAGAGATTGCCAGACCAATCAAAGTCCCACAGTAGCGTCACTTAATGATCAATGCCAACCCTCAAAGTGAATTCCACTTACTTCTGGCACGGTTGCTCCTGTCCTCTTAGATGTTCATCTGTAGCGATCCAAAGCTGCAGACCTGCTGGGCGCCTGTGGAGTAGAACCTCACTTCAGCTGCTCACACAGACAAGGACACACAAGGATGCCTGTGGCCGCTGGCTCACAGATGGAAGATCAAAGCCCTGTCAACCTTAACTGGGGACCAGTGTTGAAAGGGAGGACGCACCCGACTCCCCTTTCACTGGACACAACGTCCCTAATGCTAGAGCTGCTGAATCCATTCAACTGTGGAAATTCATGCTGAAAAACACCCATCTTTCCGACAAGGTCTCTAAAAGGGTTTACGAGCAACGCATTTGGAAACCAGAGGGGATGACATGCATGTCCATGAAAATTGACACCTCTCAACAAATGCATTTCAAATGATTCCTAGACATATGTACCATGCAAAACGGTTCATAAATCCAGAAGTAAATGGATCATACATTAGACATGAACTCTGAGTCTTTACACACAATACAGAAAGGCACTACACAAAGAGTAACACAGTGGACTTTGTCAAATCCAAGATTAGGACTCTGGGAAAGACCGTATGAAAAACGCATAAGACACCTCCCACGCTGGGAGACAACTCTTTGCATACACAGAGTTTAGGCAAGATTTGGCTCCTAATATGCAAACGACATGAACACAAACTAGCCTGAAGGAGAGGTCTGAAGGGACACCAGGCGAAGGAAGGGACACAGAGAGTATACCGAATGATGCCCAGCCCTGAGGTCCTGAGAAACACAGTCTAGCTGCACTCCCGAGCCCCGTGGGACCCTGGACTAGGCCTCTTCCACCTGGAGGCTCAGAGAGATGGACAGTGAGGAAGGGGAAGAGAAATCCTCGGCATTTCTAACACTCACAGCAAACGCTTAGAAGGAGAAGGCAAGTATCATCTCCACCGACAGTAAATTCCCTGAAAGGCAATAGCTAAGAATCCATCTAACCCAGGAGGGGTGCCCCTCTTCTCAGAGAACGGCAAGAGATGGATGAAAGAAGGTGAAGCCCACCAATCCAATGGAAAATAAGCTGTGCTCATGGATCAGAAGAATTACTCATGATAAGATGACGTTACTTCCCCATCCCCCGGACCCACACCGTGGGGCAATCCAGAGGTTCCACGCTATTCCTCTCAGAATTAAAACGACTGCTCTCAGGGTATAAAAACCAAAAAATTCCTAAATGTCTATGGAAACACTACGGTGTCAAAAGAGTCAATGCAATCGGCCGCAAAAACCTGAAATGTATATAGCAGGCAGCTGATAGCCAATTAGATTATCACACTAGGATCATCAGGATAGCATGGTACTGGGAAGAAATCAAACATGCAGAACCAGATCCATGGAATGGAATTGAGGGTCCAGACATAAACCCAAGCTTCTACGGTCAATTCCTCGACGCCAAAGGAGGAAAGGCTATAAGAATGGGAACAAGAGTCTGTGCAACGAAAGACCGTGGGAATTGCAGATGGTTCCACCTGAACAATCACGTTGGCTTTTGGTCTCAGAACACATCAGATTCAGTGAAACACATCAAAGCAAAGCCTGAAGTGAAGAAACTCCTGGAAATAAGCAGAGGACATAGGCTTTTATTGTCAGGGACTTCTCAACATATGTGGGTGGAAAACAAAGTAGGGTCTCTTCAAGTTAAGGAAACAGGAAACGAAAGGACACCCACGAGTTTCCGTCCACTTGAACAGCTTTGCAACAGAAAACCTAAGCATTCACAAATCAAAATGGTAACAAACTGAACACAAAAGGATATTTGCAAACAGAATATCGGAGAAGGGGTTCCTACGTAAAAGAGACTGAGAACTCACACAACTAAGTCTCCCAGAAAAAAACCCAGACCTATCCCTTCCCCTAACACCAACTCCAACCCGATACCATTATCTCACTCGACATGAAACCTTAAAGCCTCACCCTAGGTCAACACTATACATGTTTACATGCATTCACAGACATGCGAGCATCCACAGGAGAGACACAGAAAGGAAGTTACAGAACGAATTTGGAAAGATCAAGAAAGAGACGGAATGAGGGAGAGAGACTGAACAATAGAGAGAGGAAATGAGTCAATTTCACAGAACTTGCATGAATCTCTCTTGAGGATGGAAACAATGACAGTGCCTATTCCCCCTGCAAGGGGGAAAATGACCCAAGTTGATGAGTCTCAAAGACAAGGATTCGGGGAGTCACTGTTGGGGCAGCCTCCCCCAGGCCTCGAGGCTGAGTGGGACACTTGAATAGGAGGAGGAAATTTGATATCAGAGGTCACCATGCGTGAATATGATTTTCCTGTCCTCCCAATGCAGGGGTCAAGAAATAGGCAGAAAGGGAACTGACTTTTCCCATGTCCAACAGCCCATCCAGGCCTGATTCTGCCCACTCTGTGCTAGGTCAGCCCTGTGTTGAATCCGTCCTTTGGGAAGTCTCAGTGCCTAAGTTCCATGTGATAGCAGCCGAAAGTCTGAACAGGCACTGGAGCTGTTTGTAGGATGACAGACCTAGGGAGGAGATGGAAGAGTGACCCCCACTCTGCAGATGGAGAGACTGGGGAAACCAAGGGGGGCACATGTCTTGCCCAGGACCACATCACTTCTGAGAAGAGGGAACCTGGGCTGAAAGCAGCTTTGTCCTCAGAGCTCAGGCCCTGGCTACACCCAGGTCTCCCCAAGGCTGTGGGGTGGGCTGAATGTGTGTCACTGTGCCTGCACGTGGCATAAGGGCATGGGAGAACAGCCAGAAACCCAGAGGTTCCCTTGGGGAACTTTGTGGAAGGGACCTAGGCCACGAACCAGGAAATGATGTCATTTCCTGGCAACAGAGCCCAACAGAACCCACAACCCGTGTATCTAGGCCTCCCCAGTGGAGAGGAGCCCCCAGCCAGATCGCTTGCTGTCAAGATGTTCTGCTGTTTGCCCCTGCCCAGAGGCCGGGTCCTCAGGCAAGCTCACAGGCAGAGAGTGTGGGAAGGCTGTCGACGCTGGCCCAGGGCCCCTCCGAGAGTCCTCTGGCTCTTTGCCCGAAGGAAAAGAAAGGTAAAAGGGGAGCCCCAGGCCGGGTCCGCCCACCTCTCCCGTCCCACCCTTGGATGCCTGAGGCCTTTCGCTGTGTGTGGATGGGGGTTTCTCAGGCTGTGTCTGCCTCAAGCAAGCCCAGCCACAGGTGGGTCAGGAGCCCGTGCACCGCTTGTGTCCACACCCCAGGGGAGAGCATGCTTGGTGGCATGGTGAGCGTCCAGGCAGAGCCGTGTGCCCAGGCTGACCGCAAGCACTTGGCGGGGGGTCTCCATCCTCCCTGGTGGGTATCTGAGCAGGCATTCATCTCTGTTCTTTGTGGTAGCAGAAGGGCAGACAGGCAGAATCATTAGACATCCTGGCCAGGCTCAGCTCAGAAATATCGAAGCAGGGCTGGCTGACGGTCACTATCATTGCATAGCGTCCCACCCGAGGTGGCCTCTGAGGGGCACACCCCATGCACCTCCCAGAGATAGGGTTCAGAGCACCACCCCGTGACCAGGAGGCCCAGTGCAGGTTCCAGGTGAGCATGGCCACGGAGGGCTCAGCCCAACTGGCAATGTAGAGGAGGCGGGCAAGTCCTGCTGTGAGACACCACCCAGCACACAAACCCGGGCCCAGTCTAAAGCTGTCACGGAGCTCAGCACAGCTGGCTCTGACACAGAGCTCCAAGAAGCCCTGACTCAGAAGCAACAGTAGGACCTGGAGCCCAGCACGGCAGAGCTCAGAGGTGAGGCGGCTGGGCTTCTGCATGTGAGTGTGGGGAGGCGGTGCTGAGCCACACAGGGAGAAGTCCTACAGAGCTGGGGCTGGACCTGGACCAAAGGCTGGCCTCAAATTACTCATCTTGGAGACTGCAGAGAAGACTCCGATGCTGGGCCTTCTTAGCGAATCTCTAGGAAGCTTTCGTGCCCACTTAGGCACATGGTAAGGCTGGCCTGTGGCAAACTTTTCTTCTCCCCCAGCTCTAGCTCTGGCCGTCAAACTCAGCCAACCTCCATGTCTAAGACTTGTCCCTACAGAGGTGGGAACTCCAAGTGCAGAACCCAGGGATCCACTGAGGGGAGATCGAGACCTGAGACGTCCCCACCCAAAGATACGGGCCCAGCCATGTACTGGCCAGCACCCTCAGCACATCGGATCTCTGAATGCAAGACGCCCAGCCCCAGGCCCTGATGTCGCACCACGCCTTCCAGAGCCTCTACCTCCACCGGCACTTGCACCTGCTCGGGCTTTGGCGGCAGGACTAAAGTCAGGGTCTGATTGACCACCTGCCAGAGGGAGCCTGTCCTGGCTCCTGCCCAGGACTCAGATACCCAAAATGACTGTCCAACCCCTGCAGGGAGAACAGGCCCCTGCTCTGGACAGAGGCCCAGAGCCCGTTCGGCAAATACTTTATCCAGGGGTGCAGTTGGCTCTGCAGACACCATCCCTGTGTGTTCCGCATGGACGCTGTCCACTCCCTCCCCACCCAGGGGAGACTGACTTCCCTTCCCCTGAGCTCATTTTCATCAGGCTTCTAGGAATCTTTCTTCTCATATTTTATGTCTTTTATGGCTTTGTGTATATTTTGGTCACAAGTGTGTGTCAATAAATTTTCATTCCTTGATACCATTGGGAATATGGAGGCCTTCAATGCTGTGTAAGAATCACCACTGTCTACTATCGGACACCCTCATTCTCCCCCCTCCCCAACTTCACAGCAAAGCCTCGATTCATAGCAAGCACTGCCCGTTCCTCTCTCCCCCGCCTGACAACATTGAGTCTATTTCTTTCTGCATTTCTTCCCATTCTTTCGGGGTCCCCAATCAATGCCAATCACTGAAAAGATAGGAAACTTTATTTTGGTCTGACTGAAGGTGAAAGTTATAGTCTCTCAGTATCGTTCGAGTCTTGGCATTCCCATGAATTCTACAGTCCATGGAATTCTCTAGGCCAGAATCCTGGAGTGGGTAGCTTTTCCCTTCTCCAGGCAATTGCTCTGACTCCCCATATGTTGGAAGACCAAACTGGATTATTCTGGTTTCTATTTCATTTGAAGTAGCCTTTGGGTATCTGAAAGGACCGTGTAGGTCCTTTCAAGAAGTCATCTGCCAAACGAAGCCCTCTCGGCAAATGTGCTCAGAATCTCCAGGTAGGCAGTGCTGTTTCAGTGGGAAACTGCAGGCATAAGGGAAAGTCTGACTTCTTCCGCCGGCACAAACAAGGGCTGACCAAGCACAGAATGGGGCAGAATCAGGCCTAGATGGGCTCTGGGACCTGAGAAAGGGCAGTCCCCTTCCTGCCTATTTCTTGACCCCCTCTTTGGGAGGACCGGAAGGTCACATTCAGCCATCGCTCCCCCTGATATCAACTTTCATCCTCCTGCTCAAGTGTCCCACTCATCTTCGAGGGGTGGGGGAGGCTGCCCCAAAAGTGGCTCCCCGCATCCTTGTCTTTGAGCCTCATCAACTTGGGTCATTTTCCCCTTTGCAGGGGATATAGGCATTGTCATTGTTTCAAAACTCAAGAGAGATTCATGCACATTTTGTGGAATCGACTCATTTCCTCTCTCCATTGTTTAGTCTCTCTCCCTCCTTCTGTCTTTCTTGAACTTTCCAAATTCAGTCTGTCTCTTCCTTTCTGTGTCTCTGCTGTGGATGCTCGCGTGCCTGTGAATGAATGTAAGCATGTATATTGTTGACCTAGAGTGAGGCTTCAAGGTTTCCTTTCCAGTGAGGTAAAGGTTTGGGGATGTTGTTGAGGTTAGGGGAAGGGATAGGTCTGGGGTTTGTTCTGTGAGACTTAGTCGTGTGTGTTCCTGTCTTTTTTACTTAGGAAACCCTTCTTCCATATTCTGCTTGCAAATATTCCTTTGTGTTCAGTTTGTTACCATTTTGATTTGTGAATGCTAAGCTTTTCTGTTTCAAAGCTGTTCAAGTGGATGGAAGCTAGTTGATGTTGTTTGGTTTCCTGTTTCCTTGACTTGAAGAGACGCAGTTTTGCTTCCGCCACCACACAAATGTCATGAAGTCCCTGACATTAAGGAACCTATGGCCCGTGCTTATTTCCAGGAGTTTCATCACTTCAGGCTTTGCGTTGATGTGTTTCACTGAATCTGAGGTGTTATGAGACCAAAAGCCAATGTGATTATTCAGATGCAACCATCTCCAATACCCACAGCTTTTCGTTGCAGAGGCTCTTGTTCCCATTCATATCGCCTCCCCTCCTTTGGTGTCCATGAAATGACTATAGAAGCTTGGGGTTATTTCTGGACCCTCAATTCCATTCCATGGATCTGGTTCTTCATGTTTGTACCATGATGTTCTGATGATCCTAGTGTGATAGTCTAATTGGCTATCCGACAGCCTGCTATGTACATTTCAGGGTTTGTGGCAGATTGGATTGACTATTTTGACTCCTTTCTGTTTCCATAGACATTTTGGAATTCTTTGGTTATAATGCCCTGAGAACAGCCTTTGGTATTTTGAGAGAAATAGCATGCAATAAACCAGGCAGGAGGCATGGATTGCCCCATGGTGGTGGTTGGGGGGAGGGGGAAGTGACATCATCTTACCAGGAGGAATTCTTCTGATCCGGGAGCACAGCTTATTTTCCATTGGATTGGTGGGCTTCACCTTCTTTCATCCATCTCTTGCAGTTCTCTGAGAAGAGGGGCTTCCCTCCTGGGTTAGATGGACTCCAAGCTATTGCCTTTCAGGAAATGTCACTGTCGGTGGGGTTGATCCTTGCCTTCTCCTTCTAAGCGTTTGCTGTGAATGTTAGAAATGCCAAGGATTTCTCTTCCCCTTCCTCACTGTCCATCTCTCTGAGCCTCCAGGTAGAACAGGCCTAGTCCAGGGTCCTCAGGGCCTCGGGGAGTGCAGCTAGATCAATTTTCTCAGGTGCTCAGTGCTGGGCATCATTCGGTGTACTCTCCAGGTTCCTTCCTTCGCCTGCTGTCCCTTCAGACCTCTCCCTCATGCTCCTTGGTGTTCATGTCACTTGTGTATTAGAAGCTGAATCTGCCTAAGCTCTGTGTATGCAAACAGTTGTCTCCCAGCTTGGGATGTGTCGCTTGTGTTTTACAGACCATTTTTCCCAGAGTCCAATTATTGGTGAGAGAAGTTCACTGTGTTCCCTGGTTACTCTTTGTGTAGTGTCTTTCTGTATTGTGTGTGAAGACACAGAGCTCATGTCTAATGTCTGCTTCATTTCCGTCTGGTTTTGTGAACCATTTTCCATGGAATGTATGTCTAGGAATCATTTGAAGTGCATTTGTTGAGAGGTGTCAAGTTTCCATGGACATGCATGTCATCCCCTCTGGGTTCCAAATGCGTTGCTTCTAAACTTTTTAGAAGAATTTCTCGGAAAGATGGGTGTTTTTCAGCTTGTGTTTTCACAGTTGAATGGATTCAGCAGCTCTAGCAGAAGGGATTCTGACTCCAATGAAGGGAGTCGGGTGCGGCCTCCCTTTCAGCACAAATACCCAGGTCGGATTGTCAGGGGGCAGATCTTCCATCTGTGAGCCACAGAACACTGGCATTCTTGTGTGCCCTTGGCTGTGTGAGCAGCTGAAGGGAGTTTCATCTCAGCAGGCGCCCAGCAGGCCTGTGGCTTCGGACCGCCAGAGGTAAGCATCTCAGAAGACAGGAGCCACTGTGCCAGAAGTGGCGTGGGATCCACCCTGAGGGTGGGCACTGATCGTCAATAGATGTTCCTATGGGACTTTGATGAGTCCGGCACACTCTTCTCCCAGATAGAGAGAGATGTCTATGGGCTCTGTTAGGCCCTCCACTCCCTGTTGTGGTCCCGAAGGCTGGTTGTCACCATGATGAGCACCTAGTTCTACATGATGACCACTGCCACCTGCACTGTGCTTCCTTTTGACCGCATGTCCACCCAAAGCGTCAGGCTGTCTCTGAGCTACACTAGCCATGTCCATTGCCTCTCATTGGACCTGCATATGTTTCTTCTGTTTCCTTCCTGATCATACATTTTCTCGAGCATATGGGGACCACAAGGATGGTGGGTCTTTTTTTGGCCTTGTGTTCTGAGGAAGAGTTTTCCCTTTATTGGTGTGGATTTATCTTTCCATTTCTCCTGCCTGGTTTATTGTTGTGAGTTTGTTTGAGCCAGGAGAAGAACTCAGCATTTCCTTGTGTCTGCGGTGTCCCACTTACAAGAGCACTGCCTACCTGGAGATTCTGAGCAGTTATCGAGAGGGCTTCGATGGGCAGATGACACCTTGAAAGGACCTACACTGTCCTTTCATATACCCAAAGGCTCCTTCAAATGACATAGAAACCAGAATTCTCCAGTTTGGTCTTCTAATATGTGGGGACTCAGAACAATCCCCCGGAGAAGGGAAAAGCTACCCACCCCAGGATTCTGGCCTAGAGAATTCCATGCACTGTAGAATTCATGGGCATGTCAAGACCCTAACAATACTGAGAGACTATAACGTTCACCTTCAGTCACAGGAAAATCCAATTTCCTTTCATTTCAGTAATTGCATTGATTGGGGACCCTGAAAGTATGGGAAGAAATGCAGAAAGAAGTAAACTCAATGTTGTCAGGCGGGGGAGAGAGGAATGGGCAGTGCTTGCCATGAATCCAGGCTTTGCTGGGAAGTGGGAGGGTGATAGAATGAGTGTTTCAAATGTAGACAGTGGTGATGCTTACACAGCATTGTGAAGGCCTATATATTCCCAAATGGCATCAAGGAAGGAAAATTTATTGACACACACTTGTGAGCAAAATATACAGAAAGCCATAAAAGTCATAAAAGATGAGAAGAAAGATGCCTAGGAGCCTCATGAAAATCAGCTCAGGGGAAAGGAGGTCAGTCTCCCCTGGGTTGGGAGGGAGTGGATGGCATCCACAGGGAACACACAGGGATGGAGCCTGCAGAGCCAAACGCGCCCCTGGACGAGGTGTTTGCTGAACGGGCTCTGGGTCTCTGTCCAGAGCAGGGGCCTTTTCTCCCTGCAGGGGTGGGACCGTTATGGTGGGTGTCTGAGTCCTTGGCAGGAGCCAGGGCAGGCTGCCCTTGTGCAGATGGTCACTCAGACCCTGACTCAGGTGCTGCCACCAATGCCCGAGCAGGTGTAAGTGCACATTGAGGTGGAGGATCTGGAAACGGGGTGGGACATCCGGTCCTGGGGCTGTGGGTCGTGCAGGCACAGAGATCCGATGTGTTGAGTGTGCCTGCCAATACCCGGTTGGCCACATGTCTTTGGGAGGGTACGTCTCAGGTCTCGAACCCCCCTCAGTGGATCCCTGGGTCCTGCACCTGGAGCTCCCACCTCCGTAGGGACAGGTGTTGGAGGTGGAGGCTCGCTGAGTTTGACGGCCGGAGCTAGAGCTGGGGGAGAAGAAAAGTTTGCCACAGGCCAGCCTTGCCATGTGCCTAAGTGGGCACGAAAGTTTCCTAGAGATTCACTAAGAAGGCCCAGCATCGGAGTCTTCTCTGCAGTCTCCAAGATGGGTGGTGTGAGGCTAGCCTTTGATCCAGGCCCAGCCCCAGCTCTGGGGGACTCCTACCTGTGTGGCTCAGCACTGAATCCCTACACTCTTGTTCAGCAGTCCCAGCGGCCTCACGTCTGTGCTATCCCGTTCTGGGTTTCAGGTCCTCCTGCTACCTCAGGTGCAGGGCTTCTCAGAGCTCTGGGTCAGGGCCTGCTCTGCAGAGCTCTGTGGCAGCCTGAGACTGGGCCCCGGGGTGCATGCTGGGTTGTATCTGGGTAGCAGGCCTTGCCCCCTCCGTCTTCATCTTCATTTGGGCTGAGCCCTCCTTGGCCACGCTCACTTGGAGCCTGCACTGGGCCTCTCGGGCAGGGGGCTAGTGCTCTGAGCCCTCCTTCTGGGAGGTGGATGGGGTGTGCCCCTCAGGGGCCAACTCGGGTGGCACGCTCTGCAATGATAGTGACCATCAGCCAGCCCTGCTTCGATATTTCTGGGCTGAGGCTGGCCAGGATGGCTGCTGCCTCTGCCTGTCTGCCCTTCTGCTCACAGAAAGAGCAAACAGAAAGATCTGCTCAGCTACCCACCCGGGAGGACAGAGACACCCCTGAGGGTGTGAGGTTAGCCTGGGCAGGCGGCTCTGCCTGGACACTCCCCATGCCACCCAGCCTTCTCTCCCCTGGGGTGTGAACACAAGCGACCCATGGTCTCCTGACCCACATGCGGTTGGGCTTGCTTGAGGCAGACACATCCCGAAAAACCCCCAACCACACACAGCGAAAGGCCTCAGGCTTCCCCGGGTGGGACAGGAGAGGTGGCCGGACCTGGCCTGGGGCTCCCCTGTTACCTTTCTGTTCCTTCGGGCAAAGGGCCAGAGGACTCTCAGGGTGGGGGGGCGCTGAGCCAGTGTCAACCGCGTGCCCACACAGTCTGCCTGTGAGCTCGCCTGAGGTGCCGGTAGCATCTGCGCAAGGGCAAGCAGCAGAACATCTTGACAGCAAACGATCTGGCTGGGGGCTCCTCTCCCCTGGGGAGGACTGGATACACGGTTTGTGGGTTCTGTTGGGTTCTGTTTCCAGGAAGTGACATCATTTCCTTGTTCATGGCCGAGGTCCCTTCCACAAAGCTCCCCAAGGGTACCTCTGGGTTTCTGGCTGTTCCCCCACGTCCTTAGACCACAGCAGGCACAGTGAAACCACACAGCCCACCCCACAGCATTGGGGAGACCTGGGTGCAGCCAGGGCCTGAGCTGTGAGGACACAGATGTTTTCGGCCCAGGACCCTTGTTCTCAGAAATGATATGGCCCTGGGCAAGGCATGTGCTCCGCAGGGTAACCCAGTCTCTTGATCTTCAGAGTGGGTAACACTCTCCCATCTGCTCCCTAGGTTTGTCAGCCTACGAACAACTCCAGTTCCTCTTCATACTTTGGGCCTCTATCACATGGAGCTTGGACACTGAGACTTCCCAAAGGACAGATTTCACATAGGGCAGACCTAGCACAGAATGGGGCAGAATCAGGCCTGGATGGGCTCTGGGACCTGGGAAAATGCAGTCCGCTTCCTGTCTATTTCTTGACCCCCGCATTGGGAGGACCGGAAGGTCATATTCAGACATCGCCCCCTCTGATATCAACCTTCCTTGTCCTACTCAAGTGTCCCACTCAGCCTCGAGGAGTGGGGGAGTCTGCCCAAACAGTGGCTCCCCGTATCCTTGTCTTTGAATCTCATCATCTTGTGTCATTTTACCACTTGCAGGGGGAATACGCACTGTCAATGTTTCCAACCTCAAGAGAGATTCATGCAAATTCTGTGAAATCGACTCATTTCCTCTCTCCCTGGTCCAGTCTCTCTTCCACGTTCCATTTCTTTCTTGACCTTTCCAAATTCAGTCTGTCTTCCTTTCTGTGTCTCTCCTGTGGATGCTTGAATGCATGTGAATGTATGTAAGCATGTAAACTGTTGACCTAGGGTGAGGCTTTAGTGTTTCGTGTAGAGTGAGTTAAAGGTTTGGGGTTGGAATTGTTGTTAGGGGAAGGGCTAGATCTGGGGTTTGTTCTGGGAGACTTAGTGGTGTGAGTTCTCAGTCTCTTTTACGTAGGAACCCCTTCTCCGATATTCTGCTTACGAATATTCTTTTTTGTTCAGTTTGTTACCATTTTGATTAGCAAATTCTTAGCTTTTCTGTTGCAAAGCTGTTCAAGTGGATGGAAGCTGGTGGGTGTCCTTTGGTTTACTGTTTCCTTGACTTGAAGAGACCCAATTTTCTTCCACCCCCACACAAATGTTGAGAAGTCTCTGACATTAAGGCGCCTATGGCCCGTGCTTATTTCCAAAAGTTTCATCACTTCAGGCTTTGCATTGATATGTTTCACTGAATCTGACGTGTTATGAGACCAAAAGCCAATGTGATTGTTTAGATGGAACGATCTCCAATTCCCACGGCCTTTCCTTGCAGAGGATCTTTTTCCCATTCGTATCACCTCCCCTCCTTTGGCTTCGAGGAATTGACCGTAGAAGCTTGGGTTTACGTCTAGAACCTCAAATCCATTCCATGGATCTGGTTCTGCGTGTTTGATTTCTTCCCAGTACCATGCTGTCCTGATTATCCTAGTCTGAGAGTCTAATTGGCTATCAGTCAGCCTGCTATGTCCATTTCAGAGCTTTACGGCAGATTGCATTGACTCTTTTGACTCCTTTGTGTTTCCATAGACATTTTTGATTCTTTGGTTATAATGCCCTGAGAAAAGCCGTTGGTATTTTGAGAGAAATAGAGTGGATCCTCTGGATTGCCCCACGGTGGGGGTACGGGGGAGGGGGAATTGATATCATCTTACCAGGAGGAATTCTTCTGATCCTTAAGCACAGCTATTTTCCATTGGATTTGTGGGATTCACCTTCTTTTAATCATCTCTTGCAGTTTTCAGAGAAGAGAGGCTCCCCTCCTGGTTTAGATGGACTCCTAGCTATTGCCTTTCTGGGAATGTAACTGTCCGTGGGGTTGATAATTGCCGTCTTCTAAGCGTTTGCTGTGAGTGTTAGAAATGCCAAGTATTTCTCTTCCCCTTCCTCACTGTCCATCTGTCTGAGCCTCCAGGTAGAACAGGCCTAGTCCAGGGTCCCACGGGCCTCGGGGAGTGCACCTAGACCCTGTGGATCAGACCCTCAGTTCTGGGCATCATTTGGTGTACTCTCCGCGTCCCTTTCTTCCCCTGGTGTCCCTTCAGACCTCTCCTTCAGGCTCCTTTGTGTTCATGTCATTTGTGTATTAACAGTCAAATCCTGCCTAAGCTCAGTGTATGCATACAGGGTCCTGCCACCTCTCCGATCCCACCCGGGGAAGCCTGAGGTCTTTCCCTGTGTGTGGAAGGGGTTTTCTCGGCGTGTGTCTGACTCAAGCAAGCCCAGCTGCATGTGGGTTTGGAGCCCTTTGACTGCTTGTGTCCACACCCCAGCGGAGAGTAGGCTGCCTGTCATGGGAGCGTCCAGTCAGAGCTGGTGGACCAGGCTGACCTCACGCCCTCGGGTGTGTCTCCGTCCTCCTGGGTGGGTATCTCAGCATATCTTTGTCGCTGCTCCTTCTGGGAGCAGAAGGGCAGACAGGCAGAAGCAGCAGCCATACTGGCCAGTCTCAGCTCACGAATATCAAAGCAGGGCTGGCTGATGGTCTCTATCATTGCAGTGCATCCCTCCCGAGGTGGCCCCTGAGGGGCACACCCCATCCACCTCCCAGAGGGAGGGCTCAGAGCACCAGCCCCCAGCCCGGGAGGCCCAGTCCAGGCTCCAGGTGAGCGTGGCCACGGAGGGCTCAGCCCAACTGGCAATGAAGACGGAGCAGGCCAGGCCTGCTACACAGACACCACCCAGTACGCACCCCGGGGCCCTCTCTCAGGCTGCCACGGAACTCAGCAGAGCCTGCCCTGACCCAGAGCTCTGAGAAGTCTGCCTTGGAGGTAGCAGTAGGATCTGGAACCCAGGAGGGCAGAGCAAATAGATGAGGCGTTTGTGGCTGCTGCATGTGAGTGTGGGGAGGTAGTGCTGAGCCACACAGGGAGGTGTCCCCCAGAGCTGGGGCTGGTCCGGTACCAATGGCTGGCCTCACACCACACATTTTGGAGACTGCAGAGAAGACTCCGATGCTAGGCCTTCTTATAGAATCTCTAGGAATCTTTCGTACCCACTTAGGCAAATGGCAAGGCTGTCCTGTGGCAAACTCTTCTTCTCCACCAGCTCTAGCTCTGACCGTCAAACTCAGCCAGCCTCCACATCCAAAACGAGTCCCTACAGAGGTTGGAGCTCCAGGTGCAGCACCCAGGGATCCACTGAGGGGAGATTGAGACCTGAGACGTCCCCTCCCAAAGAAATGGGGCGAGCCGGGTACTGGCTAGCACCGTCAGCACATCAGAACTCTGTGCCTGCACGAACCAGAGCCCAAGGCTCCGATGTCCCACCCCGTTTTCCAGAACCTCCACCTCCATGTGAATTTACACCTGCTCGGGATTTGGCAGCAGAACCAGAGTCAGGGCCTGAGTGACCACCTGCAGAGGGGCAGCCTGCTGTGTCTCCTGCCAAGGACTCAGACGCCCAACATGCCTGTCCCACCCCTGCAGGGAAAACAGGCCCATCCTCTGGACAGAGACCCAGAGCACTTTCATCAAAAACCTCGTCCAGGGATGCGGTTGACTCTGCAGCCTCCATCCCTGAGTGTTGTCCGTGGCAGCCGTCCACTCGCTCCCCACCCAGGGGGATTGACTTCCATTGCCCTGAGCTGATTTTCATCAGGCTCCTAGGCATCTTTCTTTTCATCTTTTATGTCTTTTATGGCTTTCTGTATATTTTGCTCGCAACTGTGTGTCAATAAATTCTCCTTCCTTGATGCCATTTGGGAATATGGAAGCCTTCACAATGCTGTGTAAACATCACCACTGTCTACATTTGCACACCCTCATTCTATCCCCCCCACTTCCCAGCAAAGCCTGGATTCATGGCAAGCACTCCCCGTTCTTCTCTCCCCGCCTGACAACATTGAGCCTACTTCTCTCTGCATTTATTCCCATCCTTTCGAGGTCCCCAAACAATGCCAATCACTGAAATAAAAGGAAACTGGATTTTACTCTGACTGAAGGCAAAAGTTATAGTCTCTCGGCATTTTTAGAGTCTTGGCATCCCCATGAATTCTACAATTCATGCAATTCTCCAGGTCAGAATCCTGGAGTCGGTAGCTTTTCCCTTCTCAGTGGATTGTTCTGACTCCCCACATATTGGAAGACCAAACTGGAGAATTCTGGTCCCTATGTCATTTGACGTAGCCTTTGGGTATCTGAAAGGACCATGTAGGTCTTTTCAAGATGTTATCTGCCAAACGAAGCCCTCTCGGCAAATGTGCTCAGAATATGCAGGTAGGCAATGCTGTTGTAAGTGGGACAACTCAGGCACAAGGGAAATGCTGAGTTCTTCCGCTGGCACAAACAAACTCACAACAATAAACCAGGCAGGAGAAATGGAATGATAAGCCCAGATCAACAAAGGGAGAAGTGTTCCACAGAAGACAAGGCCAGATCCACCATCCTCGTAGTCCCCACATGCTCGAGAAAATCAGTGATCGGGAAAGAAACAGAAGAAACATGTGCAAGTCCAATGTGAGGCAATGCACATGGCTAGTGTAGCTCAGAGATGGCCTGATGCTTCGCATGGACACGCAGGCAAAGGGAAACACAGTGTAGGTGGCGGTTCTCATAATCTCAGAGCTAGGTGCTCAGGTTGGTGTCAACCAGCCTTCGGGACCACAAGAGGGAATGGAGGGCCAGCAGAGCTCATAGACATCTGTCTCGCTCTCTGCCAGAAGAATCTGCTGGACCCATCAAAGTCCCACTGGAACATCTCTTGGCAGATCAGTGCCCACCCTCAAGGTGGATCCCATTCCACTTCTTGCACAGTTGATCCTGTCTACTGAGATGCTCACCTCTGGTGGTCCAAAGCCGCAGGCTTGCTTGGTGCCTGCGCAGACGAAACTCCCTTAAGCCGCTCACGTCCAAGGGCACACAAGGATGCCTGTGGCTTCAGGCTCAACCAGACTTGGGGATCGGTGCTGAAAGGGAGGACGCACCTGACTCCCCCTTTCACTGGACAAAGTGTCCTTGCTTCTAGAGCTGCTGAATCCATTCAACTGTGGAAATGCAAGCTGAAAAACACCCATCTTTCCGAGAAGGTCTCCAAAAGAGTTTAGGAGTGACACATTGGAAACCAGAGGGGATGACATGCATGTCCATGGAAAATTAACACCTCGCAACAAATGCACTTCAAATGATTCCTAGACATACGTTCCATGCAAAATGGTTCACAAATCCAGAAGGAAATGGAGCAGACATTAGACATGAACTCTGAGTTTTCACACACAGTACCAAAAGGCACTACACAAAGAGTAACCAGGGAACACAGTGAACTTTGTCAAATCCAAGATTTGGACTCTGGGAATGACCTTCTGAAAAACACAAACAACGTATCCCAAGCGGGAAGACAACTGTTTGCATACACGGAACGTAGGCAGAATTTGGCTCCTAATACACAAACGACATGAACACAAGCTTGAAGGAGAGGTCTGCAGGGAAACCAGGCAAAGGAAGGGACATGGAGAGTATACTGAATGATGCCCAACAATGAAGGCCTGAGAAACATGGTCTAGCTGCAATCCCCAATAGCCGTGGGACCCTGGACTAGGCCTGTTCAACCTGGAGGCTCAGAGAGATGGACAGTGAGGAAGGGGAAGAGAAATCGTTGGCATTTCTAATACTAACAGCAAATGCTTAGAAGGAGACGGCAAGTATCAACCCCATCGACAGTGACTTTCCTGAAAGGCAATAGCTAGGGGTCCATCTAACCCGGGAGGGAAGCCCCTCTTCTAAGAGAACTGCAAGGGATGGATGAAAGAAGGTGAAGGCCACCAATCCAATGGAAAATAAACTGTGCTCCAGTATCAGAAGAATTTCTCCTGGTAAGAAAATGTCACTTCCCCCTCCCCCCGACCCCCAATTTTGGGCAGTCCAGAGGTCGCACGCTATTCCTCTCAAAATACCAACGGCTACACAAATACAAAGGATTATTAGAGAATACTATCAGCAATTATATGGCAATAAAATGAATAACCTGGAAGAAATTGACAAATTCCAAGAAAAGTACAACTTTACAAAACTGAACCAGGAAGAAATAGAAAATCTGAACAGAGCCATCACAAGCTCGGAACTAGAGGCTATAATAAAAAATCTTCCAGCAAACAAAAGCCCTGGTCCAGACGGCTTCACGGCTGAGTTATACCAAAAATTTAGAGAAAAGCTAACACCTATTCTACTCAAACCCTTCCAGAAAATTGCTGAGGAAGGGAAACTTCCAAACTCATTCTATGAGGCCACCATCACCCTAATCCCAAAACCTCATAAAGATCCCACAAAAAAACAAAACTACAGGCCAATATCACTGATGAACATAGATGCAAAAATCCTTAACAAAATTCTAGCAATCAGAATCCAACAACACATTTAGAAGATCATACATCATGACCAAGTGGGCTTATCCCAAGAATGTAAGGATTCTTCAATATCCACAAATCAATCAACATAATACACCACATTAACAAACTGAAAACTAAAAATCATATGATTATTTCTATAGATGTAGAGAAAACCTTTGACAAAATACAGCATCCATTTATGATAAAAACCCTCCAGAAAGTGGGAATAGAAGGGACATAAATCAATATAATAAAAGCTATATATGACAAACCCACAGCAAACGTTATCCTCAACGGTGAAAAACTGAAAGCATTTCCCCTAATATCAGGAATAAGACAAGGGTGCTCATTCGCACAACTACTATTAAACATAGTTCTGGAAGTTATGGCTACAGCAATCAGAGCAGAAAAAGACATAAAAGGAATACAAATTGGAAAAGAAGAAGTAAAACTTTCACTGTTCGCTGATGATGTGATCCTCTACACAGAAAACCCCAAAGAATCTACCAGAAAACTACTAGAGCTAATCAATGAATACAGTAAAGTTGCAGGATATAAAGTAAACACACAGAAACCACTTGCATTCCTTTACACTAATAATGAGAAAATAGAATGAGAAATTAAGGAAACTATTCCATTCTCTGTTGCAACGAAAAGATTTAAATACTTAAGAATATATTTACTTAAGGAAACAAAAGACTTGTACACAGAAAACTATAAAACACTAGTGAACATAATCAAAGAGTACACTAATAGTTGGAGAAATATACCATGTTCGTGTATTGGAAGAATAAATATTGTTAAAATGAGTATAATATCTAAAGTAACTTATACATTCAATGCAATCCCTGTCCACCTACCAACGATATTTTTCATAGAACTAGAACAAATAATCTCACAATTTGTATGGACATACAAAAAACCTCGAATAGCCAAAACAATCTTGAGGAAGAAAAATGTAACTGGGGGAATTAGCCTGCCGGCCTTCAGGCTCTACTACAAAGCCACAGTCATCAAGACAGTATGGTATGGGCATAAATACAGAACCATAGATCAATGGAACAAAATAGAAAGCCCAGCGATAAATCCACGCACCTATGGATACCTTATCTTTGACAAAGGAGGCAAGAATATAAAATGGAGAAAAGACAGTCTCTTTAACAAGTGGTTCTGGGAAAACTGGTCAGCCACTTGTAAAAGAATAAAACTAGAATACTTCCTAACACCATATACCAAAATAAACTCAAAATAGACTAGAGAGATAAACGTAAAACCAAAAACTATAAAACTCCTAGAGGAGAATATAGGCGAAACACTCTCTGATATAAATCAGAGCAGGATCCTCCAAGACCCACTTCCCAGAATATTGGAAGTAAAAGCAAAAATAAACAAATGGGACCTAATTAAAATCAAAAGCTTCTGCACAGCAAAGGAAACTATAAGCAAGGTGAAAAGACAGCCTTCAGAATGGAGGAAAATAATAGCCAATGAAACAACTGATAAAGGATTAATCTCCAAAATATACAAGCAGATCCTGCAGCTCAATTCCAGAAAAATAAATGAGCCAATCAAAAAATGGACCAAAGAACTAAACAGACATTTCTCTAAAGAATTCATAAAAATGGCTAACAAACACATGAAAAAATGCTCAACATCTCTCATAATCAGAGAAATGCAAATCAAAACCACAATGAGATACCATTTCACACCAGTCAGAATGGCTGCTATCCAAAAGTCTACATGCAATAAATGCTAGAGAGGTTGTGGAAAAAAGGGAACATTCTTACACTGTTGGTGGGAATGCAAACTAGTACAGCCACTATGGAGAACAGTGTGGAGATTCCTCAAAAAACTGGAAATAGAAATGCCATATGATCCAGCAATCACACTCATGGGCATACACACCGAGGAAACCAGAATTGAAAGAGACACATGTACTCCAATGTTCATCGCAGCACTGCTTACAATAGCCAGGACATGGAAGCAACCTATATGTCCATCTGCAGACGAATGGATAATAAAGCTTTGGTACATATACACAATGGAGTATTACTCAGCCGTTAAAAAGAATGCATTTGAATCAGTTCTAATGAGGTGGATGAAATTGGAGCGTATTATACAGAGTGAAGTAAGCCAGAAAGAAAAACACCAATACAATATACTAACGCATATATATGGAATTTAGAAAGATGCAAATGATAACCCCGTATACGAGACAGCAAAAGAGAAACAGATGTATAAAACAGTCGTAGGGATTCTGTGGGAGAGGGTGAGGATGGGATGGTTTGGGAGAATGGCATTGAAACATGTATATTATCTTGTGTGAAACGAATCACCAGTTCAGGGTCGAGGCATGTTACAGGATGTTCAGGGCTCGTATGACCCAGAGGGAAAATAAAGGAAGGAGGGAGGTGGGAGGGGGGTTCGGGAGAGGGACCTCATGTACACCCGAGGTGGATTCATGTCAATGTATGGCAAAACCAACCAATATAATATTGTAAGATAATTAGCCTCCAATAAAAATAATAATAAAAAAAACGGCTGTTCTCAGGGCATTATAACCAATGAATTCCAAAATGTCTATGGAAAAACAAAGGAGTCAAAAGAGTCAATGCAATCTGCCACAAAGCCCTGAAATGGACATAGCAGGCTGCTTGATAGCCAATTAGACTATCACACTAGGATCATCAGGACAGCATGGTACTGGGAAGAAATCAAACACGCAGAACCAGATCCATGGAATCGAATTGAGGGTCCAGACATAAACCCAAACTTCTATGGTCAATTCCTCGACGCCAAAGGAGGGGAGGCGATATGAATGGGAACAAGAGCCTCTGCAACGAAAGACCGTGGCAATTGGAGATGGTTCCATCTGAACAATCACATTGGCTTTTGGTCTCAGAACACGTCAGACTCAGTGTAACATATCAACGCCAAGCCTGAAGTGATGAAACTCCTGGAAATAAGCACGGGCCATAGGCTCCTTCATGTCATGGACTTCTCAACATGTGTGTGTGTCGGGGGAAGAAAATTGGGTCCCTTCAAGTGAAGGAAACAGTAAACCAAAGGACACCCATGGGCTTCCATCCACTTGAACAGATTTGCATCAGAAAAGCTGAGCATTCACAAATCAAAATGGTAACAAA
This sequence comes from Moschus berezovskii, assembly GCF_049115385.1. Lineage (NCBI taxonomy): Eukaryota > Metazoa > Chordata > Mammalia > Artiodactyla > Moschidae > Moschus > Moschus berezovskii. The sequence goes on along the minus strand of NC_142467.1, from coordinate 113,622,670 downwards.
CTGAACAAAACAGAATATTAGCAAGCAGAATATCGGAGAAGGGGTTCCTACGCATCTCCCAGAACAAACCCCAGACCTATCCCTTCCCCTAACACCAAATCCAACGACAAACCTTTAACTCACTCGACACGAAACCCTAAAGCCTCAAACAAGTTCAACAACATACATGCGTCCATGCATTCACATGCATGCGAGCATCCAGAGGAGAGACACAGAGAGGAAGAGACAGACTGAATTTGGAAAGGTCAAGAAAGAGAGGGAACGATGGAGAGAGACTGAACAATGGAGAGAGGAAATGATTCGATTTCATAGAATTTGCATGAATCTCTCTTGTGGTTGGAAACAATGACTGTGCTTTTCCCCCAAGGGGGAAAATGACTCAAGATGATGAGACTCAAGGACAAGGATGCGGGGAGCCACTGTTGGGGCAGACTCCCCCAGCCTTCGAGGCTGAGTGCGGCAATTGAGGAGGATGGGGTAGGTTGATATCAGAGGGGGTGATGTCTGAATATGACTTTCCGGTCCTCCAAATGCAGGGGTCAAGAAATAGGCAGAAAGGGGACTGCCTTTTCCCAGGTCCCAAAGCCCATCCAGGCATGATTCTGCCCCATTCTGTGCTAGGTCAGCCCTGTGTGGAATCCATCTTTGGGAAGTCTCAGTGTCCAAGCTCCATGTGATAGCGGCCCAATGTTTGAATAGGCACTGGAGCTGTTTGTAGGCTGACAGACCTAGGCAGAAAATGGGAGAGTGACCCCCACTCTGCAGATGGAGAGAGTGGGGAAAACCTGAAGGGCACAAGCCTTGCCCAGGGCCACTTCACTTCTGAGAAGGAGCCTGGGCTGAAAGCAGCTGTGTCCTCAGAGCTCAGGCCCTGGCTGCACCCAGGTCTCCCCAAGGCTGTGGGGTGGGCTGTGTGTGTCACTGTGCCTGCACGTGGCCTAAGGGCATGGGGAAACAGCCAGAAACACAGAGGTTCCCTTGGGGAGCTTTGTGGAAGTGACCTCGGCCATAAACCAGGAAATGATGTCACTTCCTGGCAACAGAACCCAACAGAACCGGCAACCCTGGTATCCAGGCCTCCTCAGTGGAGAGGAGTCCCCAGCCAGATCACTTGCTTTCAAGATGTTCTGTTGTTTGCCCCTGCCCAGAGGCCGGGGCCTCAGGTGAACTCACAGGTAGAGAATGTGGGAACGTGGGTGACGCTGGCTCAGGGACCCTGGAGAGGCCTCTGGCCCTTTGCCCTAAGGAAAAGAAAGGTAACAGGGAGGCCCAGGCCGGGTCCGGCCACCTCTCCCGTCCCACATGGGGAAGCCTGAGGCCTTTGCCTGTGTGTTGGTGGGGATTTCTCGGGGTGTGTCTGCCTTAAGCAAGCCCAGCCGCATATTGGTCTGGAGCTCGTGGGTCGCTTTTGTTCACACCACCGGGGAGAGCAGGCTGGTGGCATGGGAAGCATCCGGGCAGAGCTGGCTACCCAGGCTGACCTCACTCCCTCAGGGCTATCTCTGTCCTCCCAATTGCGTATATGAGCAGACACTCGTCTCTGCGCTTTCTGGGAGCAGAAGGGCAGATGGGCAGAGGCAGCAGCCATCCTGGTCAGGCACAGCTCAGAAATATCGAAGGAGTGCTGCTGATGGTCACTGTCATTGTAGAGCGTCCCACCCGAAGTGGCCCCTGAGGGGAACACACCTACCACCACCCTGAGGGAGGGTTCAGAGCACCAGCTCCCTGCCCAGGAAACCCAGTACAGGCTCCAGGTGAGCGTGGCCACGGAGGGCTCAGCCAAACTGGCGAAGAAGAGGAAGCAGGCAAGGCCTGCTGCACAGACACCACCAAGCACACACTCCGGGGCCCAGTCTCAGGCTGCCACGGAGCTCAGCACACCCGGCTCTGACACAGAGCTCCGAGAAGACCTTCCTTGGAGGCAGCAGGAGAGCCTGGAGCCCAGCAGTGCAGAGCACAGAGTTGAGGCTCCTGGGGCTGCTGCATGTGAGTGTGGGGAGGCGGTGCTTAGCCACACAGGGGGGAGTCCCACAGAGTGGGGCTGGGCCTGGACCAAAGGCTGGCCTCACACCACCCATCTTGGAGACTGCGGAGAAGACTCCGAAGCAGGGCCTTCTTAGCGAAGCTCTAGGAAGTCTTCATGTCCCCTTAGGCTCATGGCAAGCCTGGCATTTGGCAAACTCTTCTTCTCTCCCAGCTCTAGCTCTGGCCATGAAACTCAGCCAGCCTCCACTTACAAGACCCGTCCCTACAGAGGTGGGAGCTCCAGGTGCAGGACGCAGGGATCCAATGAGGGGAGATCGAGACCTAAGACAACCCTCCCAAAGCTACGGGGCGAACCGGGTACTTGACAGTCCCTTGAGCACATCGGAACTCTGTACCTGCACGACTCCCAGCCCCAGGCCCCGATGTCTCACCATGCCTTCCAGAACCTCCACCTTCACGTGTACATGCACCTGCTTGGGCTTTGGCGGCAGAACCCGAGTCAGGGGCTGAGTGACAACCTGCACAAGGGCAGCCTGCCCTGGCTGCTGCCAAAGACTCAGACGCCCACCACGACTGCCCCACCCCTGCAGGGAGAACAGGTCCCTGCTCTGGACAGACTTCCAGAGCCCTTTCAGCAAACACATCGTCCAGGGGCGCGGTTGGCTCTGCAGCCTCCATCCTTGTGTGATCCCCGTGGACACCGTCCACTCCCTCCCCACCCAGGGGAGATTGACTTCCCTTCCCCTGAGCTGATTTTCATCAAGCTTCTAGGCATCTTTCTTCTCACCTTTTATGTCTTTTATGGCTTTCTGTATATTTTGCTCACAAGTGTGTGCCAATAAATTTTCCATCTTTGATGCTATTTGGGAAGATGGAGGCCTTCACAATGCTGTGTAAGCATAACCACTGTCTACATTCTGAAACACTCATTCTATCCCCCTCCCACTTCCCAGCAAAGCCTGGATTCATGGCAAGCACTCCCCGTTCCTCTCTCCCCCACCTGAAAACATTGAGTCTACTTCTCTCTGCATTTCTTCCCATCATTTCGGGGTCCCCAATCAATGCCAATCATTAAAATGAGAGGAAACTGGATTTTGGTCTGACTGAAGGTGAAAGTTATAGTCTCTCAGTATTGTTAGAGTCTTGGCATCCCCATGAATTCTACAGTCCATGGAATTCTCTATGCCAGAATCCTAGAGTGGGTAGCTTTTCCCTTCTCCAGGGGATTGTTCTGACTCCCCGCATATTGAAAGACCAAACTGGAGAATTCTGGTTTCTGTGTCATTTGAAGGAGCCTTTGGATATCTGAATGGACTGTGTAGGTATTTTCAAGATATCATCTGCCAAATGAAGTCGACACGGCAAATGTGCTCAGAATCTCCAGGTAGGTCGTCCTGTTGTAAGTGGGACACATCAGGCACAAGTGAAAGGGTGAGTTCTTCCGCAGATAAAAACAAACTCACAGCAATAAAACATGCAGGATAAATGGAAAGATAAACCCACACCAACAAAGGGAAAAGTGTTCCTCAGAACACAAGGCCAGAGAAAGACAAACCATCCTTGTGGCACCCACATGCTCGAGAAAATCAGTTATCAGGAAGGAAACAGAAGAAACATGTGCAGGTCCAATGACAGGCAAAGCACATGGCTAGTGTAGCTCAGAGATGTCCTGACACTTTGCATGGACATGTGGGAAAAGGGACATACATTGTAGGTGGAGGTGGCCATCATTTCAGAGCTAGGTGCTCAGGATGGTGACAACCAGCCTTCGGGACCTCAAGAGGGAGTGGAGGGCCTAGCAGATCCCATAGACATCTCTCTCGCTATGTGGGAGAAGAGTGTGGTGGACCCATCATAGTCCCACAGGAACATCACTTGACGATCAGTGCACAACCTCAGGGTGGATCCCACTCCACTTCTGGCACGGTGGCTCCTGTCCTCTGAGATGCTCACCTCTGGTGGTCTGAAGCTGCAGGTCTACTGGGCGCCTTCGGAGACAAAACTCCCTTCAGCTGCTCACACAGCCAAGGGCACACAAGGATGCCTGTGGAATCTGGATCACAGATGGAAGTTCAGAGCCCTGTCAACCTGAACTTGGGATTGGTGCTGAAAGGGAGGCCGCACCCAACTCCCTTTTCACTGGACACAGCGTCCCTGAGCTAGAACTGCTGAATCCATTCTTCTGTGGAAATGCAAGCTGAAAAACACCCATCTTTCCGAGAAGATATCCAAAAGAGTTTAGGAGCAACACATTTGGAAACCAGAGGGGATGACATGCATGTCCATGGAAACTTGACACCTCTCAACAAATGCACTTGAAATGATTCCTAGACATATGTTCCATGCAAAAAGGTTCACATCCAGAAGGAAATGGAGCAGAGATTAGCATGAGTTCTGTGTCTTCACACACAATGCAGAAAGGCACTACACAAAGAGTAACAAAGGAACACAGTGAACTTTGTCAAATCCAAGATTTGGACTCTGGGAAAAACCGTCTGAAAAGCGCAAATGACACATCCCAAGCTGGGAGACAACTGTTTGCATACCCAGAGCTTAGGCAGGATTTGGCTCTTAATACACAAGTGACATGAACACAAATGGGCCTGAAGGAGACACCAGGAGAAGGAAGGGACAGGGAGAGTACACCGGATGATGCCCAGCACTGAGGCCTGAGAAATACGGTCTAGCTGCATTCCCCGAGCCCCGTGGTACCCTGGAATAGGCCTGTTCTACCTGGAGGCTCAGAGAAATGGACAGTGAGGAAGGGGAAGAAAAATCCTTGGCATTTCTAACACTTCCAGCAAACGCTTAGAAGAAGGCTATTATCAACCCCACCGACAGTGACATTCCCTGAAAGGCAATAGTTAGGAATCCATCTAACCCAGGAGGGAAGCCCTTCTTCTCAGAGAACTGCAAGAGATGGATGAAAGAAGGTGAAGCCCAACAATCCAAAGGAAAATAAGCTGTGCTCACAGATCAGAGGAATTCCTCCTGGTAAGATGATGTCACTTCCCCCTCCCCCCAACCGCCACCATGGGGCAATCCAGAGTTTCCACGCTATTCCTCTCAAAATACCAACGGGTGTTCTCAGGTCATTATAACCAAAGAATTCCAGAATATCTATGGAAAAACTAAGGAGTCAAAATAGTCAATGCAATCTGCCACAAAGCCCTGAAATGGACATAGCAGGCTGCCTGATAGCCAATTAGAGTATCACACTATGATCATCAGGACAGCATGGTACTGGGAAGAAATCAAACACGCAGATCCAGATACATGGAATGGAATTGAGGGTCCAGAAATAAACCCAAGCATCAACGGTCAATTCCGCAATGCCAATGGAGGGGAGGCGATACGAATGGTAACTAGAGCCTCTGCAACGAAAGTCTGTGGGAATTGGAGATGGTTCCATCTGAACAATCACATTAGCTATTGTTCTCATAACTTTTCAGATTTAGGGAAACACGTCAATACAAACATTGAAGTGATGAGACTCCTGGAAAGAAACAAGGGCCATTGGCTCCTTAATGTCAGGGACGTCTCAACACGTGTGTGGGAGGGGGAAGAAAATTGGGTCTCTTCAAGTCAAGGAAACAGGAAACCAAAAGACACCAACTTGCTTCCATCCACTGAACAGCTTTGCATCAGAAAAGCTAAGCATTCACTTATCAAAATGGTAACAATCTGAACACAAATGAATATTTGCAAGCAGAATATCAGAGAAGGGGTTCCTTCATAAAAGAGACTGAGAACTCACACCACTAAGTCTCCCAGAACAAACCCCAGACATATCCTTTCCCCTAACACGAACTCCCACCCGAAACCTTTACCTCACTTGAAATGAAACCCTAAAGCCTCACCCTAGGTCAACAATTCCCCAGCGATCAATGCAAAGAAATAGAGGAAAACAACAGAATAGGAAAAACAAGAGATCTTTTCAAGAAAATTAGAGATATCAAGGGAACATTTCATGCAAAGATGGGCTCGATAAAGGACAGAAATGGTATGGACCTAACAGAAGCAGAAGATATTAAGAAGAGGTGGCAAGAATACACAGAAGAACTGTACAAAAAAGATCTTCAAGACCAAGATAATCACAATGGAGTGATCACTCACCTGGAGCCAGACATCTTGGAATGTGAAGTCAAGTGGGCCTTAGAGAGCATCACTACAAACAAAGCTAGTGGAGGTGATGGAACTTCAATTGAGCTATTTCAAATCCTAAAAGATGATGCTGTGAAAGTGCTGCACTCAATATGCCAGCAAATTTGGAAAACTCAGCAATGGCCACAGGACTGGAAAAGATCAGTCTTCATTCCAATCCCAAAGAAAGGCAATGCCAAAGAATGCTCAAACTACAGCACAATTGCACTCATCTCACACACTAGTAAAGTCATGCTCAAAATTCTCCAAGCTAGGCTTCAGCAATATGTGAATCAAGAACTTTCAGATGTTCAAGCAGGTTTTAGAAAAGGCAGAGGCACCAGAGATCAAATTGCCAACATCCGCTGGATTATGGAGTAAGCAAGAGAGTTCCCGAAAAACATCTATTTCTGCTTCATTGACTATGCCAAGGCCTTTGACTGTGTGGATCACAATAAACTGTGGAACATTCTGAAAGAGATGGGAATCCCAGACCACCTGACCTGCCTCTGGAGAAACCTGTATGCAGGACAGGAAACAACAGTTAGAACTGGACATGGAAAAACAGACTGGTTCCAAATAGGAAAAGGAGTACGTCAATGTTGTATAATGTCACCCTGCTTATTTAACTTCTATACAGAGTACATCATGAGAAACGCTGGGCTGGAAGAAGCACAAGCTGGAATCAAGATTGCTGGGAGAAATATTAATAACCTCAGATATGCAGATGACACCACCCTTATGGCAGAAAGTGAAGAGGAACTCAAAGGCCTCTTGATGAAAGTGAAAGAGGAGAGTGAAAATGTTGTCTTGAAGCTTAACATTCAGAAAACGAAGATCATGGCATCTGGTCCCATCACTTCTGGGGAAATAGATGGAGAAACAGTCGAAACAGTGTCAGACTTTATTTTTTTGGGGTTCCAAAATCAATGCGGATGCTGATTGCAGCCATGAAATTAAAATACGCTTACTCCTTGGAAGGAAAGTTATGACCAGCCTAGGTAGCATATTAAAAAGCAGAGACATTACTTTGCCAACCAAGGTCCGTCTAGTCAAGGCTATGGTTTTTCCCGTGGTCATGTATGGATGTGAGAGTTGAACTGTGAAGAAAGCTGATCACCGAAGAATTGATGCTTTTGAACTGTGGTGCTGGAGAAGACTCTTGAGAGTCCCTTGGACTGCAGGGAGATCCAACCAGTCCATTCTAGAGGAGATCAATCCTGGGTGTTCATTGGAAGGACTTATGCTAAAGCTGAAACTCCAACACTTTGGCCACCTCATGTGACGAGTTGATTCACTGGAAAAGACTCTGATGCTGGGAGCGATTGGGGGTAGGAGAAGACGGGGACGACAGAGAATGGGGTGGCTGGATGGCATTACCGACTCGATGGACATGAGTTTGAGTGAACTCCGTGAGTTGGTGATGGACAGGGAGGCCTGGCGTGCTGTGGTTCATGGGGTTGCTAAGAGTCGGACACGACTAAGCGACTGAACTGAACTGAACTGAACTGAAGGTCAACCATATACATGCGTACATGCATTTCTCAGGCATGCAAGCATCCAGAGGAGAAACACAGAGAGGAAGAGACAGACTGAATTTGGAAAGGTCAAGAAAGAGAGGGAACGAGGGAGAGAGACTGAACAATGGAGAGAGTAAATGAATCGATTTCACAGTATTTGCATGAATCTCTCTTGAGTTTGGGAAAAGTAACAGTGCCAATTCCCCCTGAAAGGGGGAAAATGACCCGAGATGATGAGACTCAAAAACAAGTATGCGGGGAGCCACTGTTGGGGCAGGCTCCACCACCCCTCGAGGAAGAGTTCGACATTTGAGTAGGACGAGGAATGTTGATATCAGAGGCGGCGATGTCTGAATATTACCTTCCGGTCCTCCCAATGCTGGGGTCAAGAAATAGGCAGGAAGTGGACTTCATCTTCGAAGGTCCCAGAGCCCATCTAGGCCTGATTCTGCCCCATTCTGTGCTAGGTCAGCCCTGTGTGGAATCCGTCCATTGGGAAGTCTCAGTGTCCTGGCTCCATGTGAGAGCGGCCCAAAGTTTGAACAGGCACTGGAGCTGTTCGTAGGTTGACAGACCTAGGCAGGAAATGGGAGAGTGATCCCCACACTGCACATGGAAAGACTGTGGAAACCCTGCGGGGCACATGGCTTGCCCAGGGCCACATCACTTCTGAAAAGAAGGAGCCTGGGCTGAAAGCAGCTGTGTCCTCAGAGCTCAGGCCCTGGCTGCACCCTGGTCTCCTCAAGGCTGTGGGTTGTGCTGTGTGGGTGTCAATTTGCCTGCACGTGTCCTGAAGGCATGGGGGAACAACCAGAAACACAGAGGTTCCCTTGGGGAACTTTGTGGAATGGACCTTGGCCACGAAAGCAGGAAATGATATCACTTCCTGGAAACACAACCCAACAGAACCCGAAACCCGGGTTTCCAGGCCTCCCCAGCAGAGAGGAGCCCCCAGCCAGATCGCTTGCTTTCAAGATGTTCTGCTGTTTGCCCCTGCCCAGAGGCCAGGGCCTTAGGCAAGCTCACAGGCAGAGTGTGTGGGAACGCGGTCTACGCTGGCTCAGGGCCCCCAGAGAGGTCTCTGATCCTTTTCCCGAAGGAACTGAAAGGTAGCAGGGGAGACCCAGGCCAGGTCAGGCCACCTCTCCCGTCCCATATGTGGAAGCCTGAGGCCTTTCCTTGTGTGTTGATAGGGGTTTCTAGGGGTGTGTCTGCCTCAGGCAAGCCCAGCCGCATGTGGGTCAGGAGCCCGTGGGTTGCTTGTGTCCACACCCCAGGGGAGAGCATGCTGGGTGGCATGGGGAACGTCCGGGCTGAGCCGTGTGCCCAGGCTGACCTCACACCCTCATGGGGGGTCTCCATCCTCCCCTGTGGGTACTGAGCAGACACCCCTATCTGTTCTATTTGGGAGCAGAAGGGCAGGCGGGCAGAAACTTTAGATATCTTGTCCAGGCTCAGCTGAGAAATATTGAAGCAGGGCTGGCTGGTGGTCACTATCATTGCATAGCGTCCCACCCGAGGTGGCCCCTGAGGTGCACACACCATCAACCTCCAAGAGGGAGGTTTCAGAGCACCACCCCCTGCCCTGGAGGCCCAGTGCAGGTTCCAGGTGAGCGTGACCACGTAGGGCTCAGGCGAACTGGCGATGAAGAGGAAGCGGGCAAGGCCTGCTGCTCAGACACCACCCAGCACACACCCGGGTACCCAGTCTCAGACTGCCACTGAGCTCAGCACAGTCAGCACTAAACCAGAGCGCTGAGAAGCCCTGCCTCGGAGGCAGCAGGAGGATCTGGAACCCACCACAGCAGAGCACAGAGGTGAGGCGGCTGGGGATGCTGCATGTGAGTGTGGGGAGGCGGTGCTGAGCCACACAGGGATGAGTCCTCAAGAGCTGAGGCTGGGCCTGGACCAAAGGCTGGACTCAAACCACCCATCTTGGAGACTGCAGAGAAGACACCAATGCTGGGCTCTTAGCGCATCTCTAGGAAGCTTTCATGCCCACTTAGGCACATGGCAAGGCTGGCCTGTGGCAAACTCTTCTTTTCCCCAAGCTCTAGCTCTGGCCATCAAACTCATCCAGCCTCCACGAACAAGACGTGTCCCTACAGAGGTGGGAGCTCCAGGTGCAGGACCCAGGGATCCAATGAGGGGAGATCGAGACCTGAGATGTCCCCACCCAAAGACACGGGGCAAGCCGGGTACTGGCCAGCACCCTCAGCACATTGGATCTCTGTGCCTGCAGGACCCCCAGCCCCAGGCCCTGATGTCCTACCCCACCTTCCAGAACCTCCACCTCCACGTGCACTTGCACCTGCTTGGGCTTTGGCGGCAGACCCCCAGTCAGGGCCTGAGTGACCACCTGGGCAGGGGCAGCCTGCCCTGGCTCCTGCCAAGGACTCAGACGCACACCATTTCTGTCCCTCCCCTGCAGGGAGAACGGGCCCCAGTTCTGGAGATAGACTCAGAGCCCTTTTGGCAAAAACCTGGTCCAAGGGTGCGGTTGGCTCTGCAGCCTCCATCCCTGTGTGTTCCCCGTGGATTCCGTCCACTCTCTCCCGACCCAGGGGAGATTGAATTCCCTTCCCCTGAGCTGATTTTCATCAGGCTCCTAGGCATCTTTCTTCTCATCTTTTATGTTTTTTGTGGCTTTTTGTATATTTTACTCATAAGTGTGCATCAATAAATTTTCCTTCCTTGAAGCCATCAGGGAATATGGAGGCCTTCACAATGCTCTGTAAGCATCACCACTGTCTACATTCAGACACCCTCATTCTATTCCCCCCACTTCCCAGCAAAGCCTAGATTCATGGCAAGCACTCCCCGTTCCTCTCTCCCCCTCCTGACAACATTGAGTCTACTTTTCTCTGCATTTCTTCCCATCCTTAAGAGGCCAAAATCAATGCCAATCACTGAAATGAAAGGAAACTGGATTTTCCTCTGACTGAAGTTGAAAGTTGCAGTCTCTCAGTATTGTTAGAATCTTGGCATCCCCATGAATTCTACAGTCCGTGGAATTCTCTAGAGCAGAATCCTGGAGTGGGTAGATTTTCCCTTCTCCAGGGGATTTTCTGACTCCCCACCCATTGGAAGACCAAACTTTAGAATTCTCGTTTCTATGTCATTTGAAGTAGCCTTTGGGTATCTGAAAGGACAGTGTAGGTCCTTTCAAGATGTCATCTGCCAAACGAAGCCTCTTGGCAAATGTGCTCAAAATCTCCAGGTAGGCAGTGCTGTGGTAATTGGGACTCCTCAGGCACAAGGGTAATGCTGAGTTCTTCTGCCGGAAGAAACAAACTCACAACAATAAACCAGGCAGGAGAAATGGAAAGATAAACCCACACCAACACAGGGAGAAGTGTTCCTCAGAGCACAAAGCCAGAGAAAGACCCACCATCCTTTTGGCCCCCATATCCTCGAGAAAATCAGTGATCGGGAAGGAAAGTGAAGAAACATATGCAGGTCCAATGAGAGGAAATGCACATGTCTCGTGTAGGTCAGAGATGGCCTGACACTTCGCATGGACACGCGGGCAAAGGGAAACACAGTGCAGGTGGCAGTGGTCATCATCTCAGAGCTAGGTGCTCCAGATGGTGACAACCAGCCTTCGGGACCACAAGAGGGAGCCGAGGGCCTAGCAGAGCCCATAGACATCTCTCTCGCTCTCTGGGAGAAGAGTGTGCAGGACCCATCAAAATCCCACAGGAGCATCTCTTGGCGATCAGTGCCCACCCTCAGGGTGGATCCCACTCCACTTCTGGCACGGTTGTTTCTGTCTGCTGAGATGCTCACCTCTGGCGGTCCGAAGCCACAGGCCTGCTGGGCGCCGGCCGAGACTAAACTCCCTTCAGCTGCTCACACAGCCAAGGCCAAACGAGGATACCTGTGGCCTGCGGCTCACAGATGGAAGATCAGAACCCTGTCAACCTGACCTGGGGATCGGTGCTGAAAGGGAGGCTGCACCCGAGTCCCTTTTCACTGGAAACAGAGAAAGTCTGATTGGCTATTGTTCGTCGGGAACATTCAGAAAGTTTAATTAGCGGATAGGGGTGACCTGTACGTGGAATGCAGAATTTCATGGTTTTTCTCGAATTGCGGCTTGAAGCTTGGAGGTCTTCTCGAGTTAGGACGGGAACCACTGTGACTCGCTAGTTTTGCCTCATGGAAGTCAGGTCTCCTGTTGTGTTGTAAGTGGAACTTCGTGATTCCTTTCGAGTCATTGCAGGGCATGAGGGCCACATTTAGACTTGAAAGGGTAAACTCAGTTTTCCTCTCCAGTGGCCACAGGGATCTTGGGGTTGCTATGAAAGTTCCCCTGGGGAGTCAGGCCTAGTCTTCGTTGAGGAGGGAACTAGGATTTCCCCCCAATTTGTAAAAGGATTATCAGGCCCGCTATCTGTTTGAGAGGGAAATTTGGGCTTTTTCGAGAGGGTCAGCGGGGGATTAATGCCTCCGATCACGTTAGGAGTTGATACTCCGTGTTCCACTTGGAGCTGCTGCAAACACAACATGACTCCTCTCTAGTTGAGTGTGAACTCGGAGTCCTTTGACCTTGCTGCAGTATCTATTGGGTTGCCCTCGAGTGTCAGTAGATGTGACAGGACTCAGCAAGTGGTGTGAGTGGAAGTTGGGATTCCTCTTCATTTGAAAGTGGATTGTCCCATTATCTTTAGCTGAGGTGTGATCACAGGCCTTCTCTTAAATTGTGGTGGGGAAATTCAGTTTTCTTCTCTCATCGGGATGGGTATTTCTGGGCGACCCTTAAGTTGCATCAAGGAAGTCAAGCCTCATACTCTCAAGGCGTGGAAAGGGAATAGGGCCTCATCTAAAGTTGCATCCAGAAATTGTGTTCTCCTCTCAAGTGGGGAAAGCTATGTCAGGGAATGTCTTGAGTCGCATAAAGGGTGTCAAGTGTCCGTTCGAATTTCAAGCTGGAATATATGATTTCCCTTGAGACTCTGCAGGGGAAATTTTCCTCATCTCGCTTTGAGTACAGAATCTTGTGTTTTTTCTCGAGTTGCGGCTGGAAGCTTGGGGTCCTTCTCGAGTTGCGACGGGGAACTCAGTTACTTGCTGGTCATGCAGGGAAGTCAGGTCTCCTTGTGTTTTGGAAGGGAAATCTCGGAATCATTCTAGAGGCGTGGAATGCAATTGGACGTCATCTAGAGATAAGTCCATAAATTGTGTGCTGCTCTCCAGCAGGGACGGCTTAGTGAAGGAACTTTTATGGTTTCGAAAGGGTGTCAAGGTCCTGTTCGATTTTCAAGCGGTAATGTGGGTTTTCTCTTGAGACACTGCAGCAGAAAATTCCTCATCTCGCATTGATTTGGGCATCTCGTGGTTTTTATCTATTTTCTGCGTGAAGCTTTAGTCCCTCTCAAGTTGACACAGTGACCTCAGAACCTAGCTCATTTTACTTCAGGGAGGTCAGGTCACTTTTCTTTTTGAAAGGAGATCTTCGGGATTACACTCAAGGAGTAGAATGGGAATACAGCCTCATCTAAAATTGAGTCCATTAATTGTGTTCTTCCCTCAAGTGGGGACAGCTATGTCAATGAATGTCTTGGGTCGCATATAGTGTGTCAAGTCCTGGTTCGAGTTTCAAGCGGGAATGTAGGATTTCTCTTCAGTCTAAGCATGGGAAAATTTTCCTCATCACACCTTGAGTGCACAATCTTGTGGTTTGTTTCGAGTTGCGGCGCGAAGCTTATGGTCCTTCTCAAGTTGCGACGGGGACCTCAGAAACTCGCTGGTGTTATCCCAGGGACGGCAGGTCTCCCATCGTGTTGGAAGGGGAACCTCGGGATTCCAATCATGGCATGGAATGTGATTTGCTTCTCATTTTGTGTTGAGTCCGATAATTGTGTGCTCCTCTCCAATGGGGACGGCTTAGTCTGGGTTCTTTTTGTGTTTCAGAAAGGGTTTCAATACCCTATCGAGTTTCAAGCAGGAATGTGTGATTTCCCTTGAGACTCTGCAGCAGAAATGTTCATCATCTCGCATTGAGGGGAGAATCTTGTGTTTTTTCTCATGTTGCGGCTTGAAGCTTGGGGTACCTTTCAGGTTGCAACGGTGATATCAGGAACTCGATCATGTAGTCCCTGGGAAGTCAGGTCTCCTTTGGTTTTGGTAGTGGATTTCAGGATTGCTATCGAGGCATGGAATGGGAATACGGCCTCATCTAAAGTTGAGTCCATAAATTTTTCTCCTCTCATGTGGCTACAGCTATGTCAGGGATTGTCTTGAATCACATAAAGGTTATCATGGACCCTTTCGAGTTTCAAGCGGGAATGTGGGATTTCTCTTGGGACTCTCCATGGGAAATTTTCCTCAGCTCACCTTGAGTGCAGAATCTTACGGTTTTTCTCGAGTTGCTTCGGGATGCTTTGGCTCCTTCTTGAATGCGACGGTACCTCAGGAATTCGCTCATATTGCCCCATGGACGTCCGGTCTCCAATTATGTTGGAAGAGGAACCTCGGGATTCCACTCGTGGCGTGGAATGTGATTTGGGCATCATCTTTTGTTGAGTCTGTTAAATGTGTGTTCCTCTCCAGTGGGGACGGATTAGTCAGGGATCTATTTTGTGTCAAAGAAAGGGTTTAAAGTACCCTTTGAGTTTCAAGCGGGAATATATGATTTCTCTTGAGACTCTGCAGCAGAAATATTCCTCATCTTGCATTGAGGGGAGAATCTTCTGGTTTTTCTCGAGTTACGGATGGATGCTTGGGGTCTCTTTTGGGTTGAGATGGAGATCTCAGGAAAGCGCTCGTGTTTCCCCAGGGAAGTCAGGTCTCATTTGCTGTTGGAAAGGGTACTTTCGGATTTCACTCGAGGCGTCGATTGTGAATTGGGCCTCATCTAATGATGAGTCTGTTAATTGTGTGCTCCTCTCCAGTGGGTATGGCTTAGGAAGGGTCCTTTTGGTGTCGCAGGAATAATGTCAAGTGCCCGTTAGAGTTTAAAAGGCTATGTGGGATTTCTCTTGAGATTCTGCAGGGAAAATTTTCCTCATCTCACCTTGAGTGCAGAATCTTATATTTTTTCTCGAATTAAGGTGGAAGCTTGGGGTCCTTTTCGACTTACAACGGGCACCCAAGGAACACGCTTGTGTTATCCCTGGGAAGTCAGGTCTCCTTGCCTCTGGTAGGGGAACCTTGGGATTACTCCGGAGATGTGGAATGGGAATAGGGCATAATGTAAAGTTGAGTCCAGAAATTGTGTTCTCCTCTCAAGTGGGGACAGCTATGTCAGGGAATGTCTTGAGTCGCATAAAGGGTGTCAAGTATCCGTTCGAGTTTCAAGAGGGAATGTGGGATTTCTTTTCAGACTCTGCAGGGGAAATTTTCCTCATCTTGCCTTGAGTGCAGAATCTTGTGGTTTTTCTCTAGTTGCGGCGGGAAGTTTTGGGTCCTTCTCAAGTTGCGACGGGGATCGCAGTTACTCACTGGTCCTGCCCCAGGGAAGTCAGGTCTCCTTACGTGTTGGAAGGGAAACTTCGGGATAATTCTCCAGGCGTGGAATGACAAATGGAATTCATCTAGAAATTAGTCCTTAAATTGTGTGCTCCTCTCCAGTAGGGACGGCTTAGTCAGGGAACTTTTATGGGTGCAGAAAGGGTGTCAAGTACCCGTTCGAATTTCGAGCAGTAATGTGGGTTTTCCCTTGAGACTCTGCAGCAGAATATTCCTCATGTCGCATTGATGTGGGAATCTCGTGGTTTTTATCAAGTTGATGCGGGAAGCTTGTAGTCCCTCTCAAGTTGAGACAGTGCCCTCAGAACGTAGCTCTGTTTACTTCAGGGAGGTCAGATCACTTTTCTTTTTGCAAGGAGAGCTTCGGGATTACACTCGAGGTCTAGAATGGGAATACGGCCTCATCTAAAATTGAGTCCATAAATTGTGTTCTTCTCTCCAGTGGGGACAGCTGTGTCAAGGAATGTCTTGGGTCGCATATAGTGTGTCAAGTCCTGGTTCGAGTTTCAATCGGGAATGTGGGATTTCTCTTGAGACTCAGAATGGGACAATTTTCCTCATCACACCTTGAGTGCACAATCTTGTGGTTTGTCTCGAGTTGCGTCGGAAGCTTGGGGTCCTCTTCGACTTACAACAGGCACCTAAGGGACACGCTCGTGTTGTCCCTGGGAAGTCAGGTCTCCTTTCCTCTGGTAGGGGACTTCGGGATTACTCTTGAAGCGTGGAATGGGAAAAAGGCCTCAGCTAAAGTTGAGTCCAGAAATTGTGTTCTCCTCTCAAGTGGGGAAAGCTATGTCAGGGAATGTCTTGAGTCGCATAAAGGGTGTCAAGTGTCCGTTCGAATTTCAAGCGCGAATATACGATTTCCCTTGAGACTCTGCAGGGGAAATTTTCATCATCTCATCTTGAGTGAAGAATCTTGTGGTTATTCTTGAGTTGCAGCGGGAAGCTTGGGGTCCTTCTCGAGTTGCGACGGGGACCTCAATTACTCGCTGGTCATGCCCCAGGGAAGTAATGTGTCCTTGCGTTTTGGAAGGGAAACCTCGGGATTATTCTCGAGGCGTTGAATGGGAATAGAGTCTCATCTAAAATTGAGTCCATTAATTGTGTTCTCTCCAGTGGGGACAGCTATGTCAAGGTATGTTTTGGGTCTCATATAGTGTGTCAAGTCCTGGTTCGAGTTTCAAGCGGGAATGTGGGATTTCTCTTCAGACTCAGAATGGGAAAATTTTCCTCATCACACCTTGAGCCCACAATCTTGTGGTTTGTCTCGAGTTGTGGCGGGAAGCTTGGGGTCCTTCTCGAGTTGCAACGGGGACCGCAGAAACTCGCTCGTGTTATCCCAGGGACGGCAGGTCTCCAATCGTGTTGTAAGGGGAAGCTCGGGATTCCATTCGTGGCGTGGAATGTGATTTGCTTCTCATTTTGTGTTGAGTCCGATAATTGTGTGCTCCTCTCCAGTGGGGACGGCTTAATCCGGGATCTTTTTGTGTTTCAGAAAGGGTTTCAAGTAACCTATCGAGTTTCAAGCACGAATGTGTGATTTCTCTTGAGACTCTGCAGCAGAAATGTGTTGTGGCTTGAAGCTTGGGGTCCCTTTTGGGTTACGACAGTGATATCAGGAACTCGCTCGTGTAGTCCCTGGGAAGTCAGGTCTCCTTTGGTTTTGGTAGTGGATTTCGGGATTACTCTAGAGGCATGGAATGGGAATACAGCCTCATCTAAATTTGAGTCCATAAATTTTTTCTCCTCTCATGTGGCGACAGCTATGTCAGGGAATGTCTTGAGTCGCATGAAGGGTGTCATGTACCCTTTCGAGTTTCAAGCAGGAATGTGGGATTTCTCTTCAGACTTAGCATGGGGAAATTTTCCTCATCACACCTTGAGTGCACAATCTTGTGGTTTGTCTCGAGTTGCAGTGGGATGCTTTGGCTCCTTCTGGATTGTGACGGTATCTCAGGAATTCGCTCATGTTGCCCCAGGGACATCCGGTCTCCAATCGTGTTGGAAGAGGAACCTCGGGATACCGGTCGTGGCATGGAATGTGACTTGGGCATCATCTTGTGTTGCGTCCGTTAATTGTGTGTTCCTCTCCAGTTGGGTCGGATTAGTCAGGGATCTTTTTGTGTCAAAGAAATGGTTTAAAGTACCCTTTCGAGTTTCAAGGTTAAATGTGTGATTTCTGTTGAGACACTGCCTTAGAAATATTTCTCATCTCGCATTGAGGGGAGAATCTTGTGGTTTTTCTCGAGTTGCGGCTGGATCCTTGGGGTCCCTTTTGGGTTGCGACGGGGATCTCAGGAAATCGCTCGTGTTGCCCCAGGGAAGTCAGGTCTTCTTTCCAGTTGGAAAGGGTACTTCGGGATTTCACTCTAGGCATCGAATGTGAATTGAGCCTCATCCAGAGATGAGTCTGTTAAATGTTTGCTCCTCTCCAGTGGGGACGGCTTAGTAAGGGTCCTTTTTGTGTCACAGAAATAGTGTCAAGTGCCCGTTCGAGTTTAAAAGGGTATATGGGATTTCTCTTGAGACTCTGCAGGGGAAATTTTCCTCATCTCACCTTGAGTGAAGAATCTTGTGGTTTTTCTCGAGTTGCGGCGGAAACTTGGGGTCCTTTTCGACTTACAACGTACACCCCAGGGACACGCTCGTGTTGTCCCTGGGAATCAGGTCTCCTTTCCCCTGGTAGGGGAACTTCGGGATTACTCTTGAGGCGTGGAATGAGAATAGGGCCTTATCTAAATTTGAGTCCATAAGTTGTGTTCTCCTCTCAAGTGGGGACAGGTATGTCAGGAAATGTCTTGAGTCGCATAAAGGGTGTCAAGTATCCATTCGGGTTTCAAGTAAGGAATGTGTGATTTCACTTGAGACTCTGCAGCAGAAATGTTCCTCAACTCGCATTGAAGCGAGAATCTTGTGGTTTTTCTCAAGTTACAGCTTGAAGCTTGGCGTCCCTTTCCATTTTTGATGGTGATATCAGGAACTCGCTCGTGTAGTCCCTGGGAAGTCAGGTCTCCTTTCCTTTTGGTAGGGGATCTTCGGTACTACTCTCGAGGCATGGAATGGGAATACGGCCTCATCTAAAGTTGAGTCCATAAATTGTGTTCTCCTCTCATGTGGCGACAGCTATGTCATGGAATGTCATGAATCTCATAAAGGGTGTCGTGTACCCTTTCGAGTTTCATGCGGGAATGTGGGATTTCTCTTGGGACTCCAAATGGGATATTTTCCTCATCTCACCTTGAGTGCAGAATCTTCTGGTTTTTCTCGAGTTGAGGCGGGAAACTTTGGTTCCTTCTGGGTTGCTATGGGGAACTCAGGAATTCGCTCGTGTTGCCTCTGGGACCTCAGGTCTCCAATCGTGTTGGAAGGGGAACCTCGGGATTCCAATCGTGGCGTGGACAGTGATTTGGGCATCATCTTGTGTTGAGTTGGTTAATCGTGTGTTCCTCTCCAGTGGGACGGATTAGTCAGGGATTTTTGTGTGTCAAAGAAAGGGTTTAAAGTGCCCTTTCGAGTTTCAAGGGGGAATGTGTGATTTCTCTTGAGACTCTGCAGCAGAAATATTCCTCATCTCGCATTGAGGGGAGAATCTTGTGGTTTATCTCGAGTTGCGGCTGGAAGCTTGGGATCTCTTTCAGGTTGTTATGGGTATCTCAGGAAATCGCAGGTGTTGCCCCAGGGAAGTCACGTCTCCTTTCCTGTTGGAAAGTGTACTTCAGGATTTCTCTCGAGGCGTCGAATGTGAAATGGGTCTCATCTAGAGATGAGTCCATTAATTGTGTGCTCCTCTCCAGTGGGGACGGCTGAGTAAGGGTCCTTTTTGTGTCGCAGAAATAGTGTCAAGTGCCCGTTCGAGTTTAAAAGGGAATGTGGGATTTCTCTTGAGATTCTGTAGGGGAAATTTTACTCATCTCACCTTGAGTGAAGAATCTTGTGGTTTTTCTCGAGTTGCGGAGGAAGCTTGGGTTCCATTTCTACTTTCAACGGGCACCTCTGGGACATGTTCGTGTTGTCCTTGGGAAGTTAGGTCTCCTTTCCCCTGGTAGGGGAACTTCGGGATTACTCTTGAGGCGTGGAAAGGGAATAGGGCCTCATCTAAAGTTGAGTCCAGAAATTGTGTTCTCCTCTCAAGTGGGGACAGCTATGTAAGGTAATGTCTTGAGTCGCATAAAGGGTGTCAAGTATCCGTTCAACTTTCAAGCGGGAATGTGTGATTTCTCTTGAGACTCTGCAGGGGAAATTTTCCTCATCTTGCCCTGAGTGCAGAATCTTGTGGTTTTTCTCGAGCTGCAGCAGGAAGCTTTGGGTCCTTCTCGAGTTGTGACGGGGACCTCAGTTACTCGCTGGTCATGCCCCAGGGAAGTCAGGTCTCCTTGCCTGTTGGAGGGAAACTTCAGGATTATTCTCTAGGCGTGGAGTGACAATTGGAAGTCATCTAGAGATGAGTCCTTAAATTCTGTGCTCCTCTCCAGTAGGGACGGCTTATTCAGGGAACTTTTATTGTTGCAGAAAGGATGTCAAGTACCCATTCGAATTTCAAGCGGTAATGCGGTTTTTCTATTGAGACTCTGCAGCAGAAAATACCTCACCTTGCAATGATGGGGGAATATCGTGGTTTTTATCGAGTTGCGGCGAGAAGATTGTAATCGCTCTCGAGTTGAGACAGTGACGTCAGAACCTAGCTCTTTTTACTTCAGGGAGGTCAGGTCACTTTTCTTTTTGCAAGGCGAGCTTCGCGATTACACTGGAGGTGTAGAATGGGAATACGGCCTCATCTAAAATTGAGTCCATAAATTGTGTTCTTCTCTCCAGTGGGGACAGCTGTGTCAAGGAATGTCTTGGGTTGCAAATAGTGTGTTAAGTACTGGTTCGAGTTTCAAGCGGGAATGTAGGATTTCTCTTCAGACTTAGCATGGGAAAATTTTCCTCATCACACATTGAATGCACAATCTTGTGGTTTGTCTCGAGTTACGGCAGGAAGCTTGGGGGCCTTCTCGAGTTGCGATGGGGACCTCAGAAACTCTCTCATGTTATCCAGTGACGGCAGGTCTCCAATTGTGTTGGAAGGGGAACCTCAGGATCCCAAACGTGCCGTGGAATGTGATTTGCTTCTCATTTTGTGTTGAGTCCGATAATTGTGTGCTCCTCTCCAGAGGGTACTGCTTAGTCCGGGATCTTTTTGTGTTGCAGAACAGAAAGGGTTTCAGTTACCCTATCGAGTTTCAAGCAGGAATGTGTGATTTCTCTTGAGACTTTGCAGCAGAAATATTCCTCCTCTCGCATTGAGGGGAGAATCTTATGGTTTTTCTCGTTTTGCGGCTTGAAGCTTGGGGTGCCTTTCGGGTTGCGAGGTGATATCAGGAACTCGCTCTTGTAGTCCCTGGGAAGTCAGGTCTCCTTTCGTTTTGGTAGGGGATGTCGGGATTACTCTCGAGCATGGAATGGGAATACGGCCTCATCTAAAGTTCAGTCCATAAATTTTGTTCTCCTCTCATGTGGTGACAGCTATGTCACGGAATGTCTTGAGTCTCATAAAGGGTGTCATGTACCCTTTCGAGTTTCAAGCGGGAATGTGGGATTTCTCTTGGAACTCTGCATGGGATATTTTCCTCATCTCACCTTGAGTGCAGAATCTTATGGTTTTTCTCGAGTTGCGGGGGGAAACTTTGGCTCCTTCTCGATTGCTTCAGGGACCTCAACAATTCCCTCCTTTTGCCCCAGGAACGTCAGGTCTCCAATCGTGTTGGAAGGGGAACCTCGGGATTCCAATCGTGGCGTGGACTGTGATTTGGTCATCATCTTGTGTTGAGTCATTTAATTGTGTGTTCCTCTCCAGTGGGGCGGGTTAGTCAGGGATCTTTGTGTGTCAAAGAATGGGTTTAAAGTACCCTTTTGAGCTTCAAGGGGGAATGTGTGATTTCTCTTGAGACTCTGCAGCAGAAATATTCCTCATCTCACCATGAGTGAACAATCTTGTAGTTTTTCTCGAGTTGCGGCGGGAAGATTGGGGTCCTTCTCGAGTTGGGACAGGGACCTCAGGAACTCGCTCGTGTAGTTCCTGGAAAGTCAATTCTGCTTTGGTTTTGGTAGGAGAACATCAGGATTACTCTCGAGGGGTGGAATGGGAATAGGGCATCATCTCAAGTTGAGTCCATAAACTGTGTTCTCCTCTCAAGTGGAGACAGCTGTGCCAGGGTATGTTCTGATTCGCAAAAGGGTGTCAAGTACCCGTTCGAGTTTCAAGCGGTAATGTGGGATAACTTTTGTGACCCTCTAGGGGAAATTTTCCTCATCTCACCTTGACTGCAGAATCTTGTGGTTTTGCTCGAGTTGCGGCGGAAAGCTTGGGGTCCTTCTCGAGTTGCGACAGGGACCTCAGGAATTCGCTCGTGTACTCCCTGGGAAGTCAGGTCTCCTTTCGCCTTGGTAGGGGAACATCGGGATTACTCGCGAGGCGTGGAATGGGAATAGGACCTCTTTTAAATATGAGTCCATAAAATGTGTTCTCTTCTCAAGTGGGGACAGCTATGTCAGGGAATGTGTCGCATAAAGGGTGTCAAGTACCAGTTTGCGTTTCAAGCGGGAATGTGGGAATTCTCTTGAGACTGTGCAGGGAAATTTTCCTCATATCACCTTGAGTGCAGAATCTTGTGGTTTTTCTCGAGTTGCGGTAGGAAGCGTGGGGTCCTACTCGAATTGCGACAGGTACCTCAGGAACTCGTTCCTGTATTCCCTGGGAAGTCAGGTCTCTTTCGTGATGTAGGGGAACCTCGGGATTACTCTCAAGGCATGGAATCTGAACAGGGCCTCATCTCAAGTTGAGTCCATAAATTGTTTTCTCCTCTCAACTGCGGAGAGCTATGTCAGGGAAAGTCTTGAGTCTCATAAATTGTGTCAAGTACCCGTTCGCGTTTCCAGCGGGAATGAGGGATTTCTTTTGAGATTCTGCAGGGGAAATTTTCCTTATCTCACCTTGAGTGCAGAATCTTGTTGTTTTTCTTGAGTTGCGGTGGGAAGCTTGGGGTCCTTCTCGATTAGCGAAAAGTACCTCAGCAACTCCCTCGTGTATTCCCAGGGAAGTCAGGTCTCCTTTCGTTTTGGTATGGGAACATTGGGATTACGCTCAAGGCGTGGAATGGGAATAGGGCCTAATCTCAAGTTCATTCCATAAATTGTGTTCTCCTCTCACGTGGGGACAGCTATGTCAGGGAATGTCTTGATTTGCCTAAAGGGTGTCAAGTACCCATTCACGTTTCAAGGGGGAATGTAGGCTTTCTCTTGAGACTCTGCAGGGGAAATTTTCCTCATCTTACCTTGAGTGCAGAATCTTGTGGTTTTTCTTGAGTTGCGGCGGAAAGCTTGGGATCCTTCTCGAGTTGTGACATGGACCTCAGGAACTCGCTCTTGTAGTCCCCGGGAAGTCAGGTCTGCTTTCGTTTTGGTAGGGGAACCTCGGGATTACTCTCAAGACGTGGAATGGGAACAGGGCCTTATCTATGGTTGAGTCCATAAATTGTGTTCTCCTCTCAAGTGAGTTCAGCTATGTCAGGGAATGTCTTGAGTCGCATAAAGGTTGTCAATACTTGTTCGCATTTCAAGCCGGAATGTGGGATTTCTCTTGAGACTCTGCAGGGGAAATTTTCCTCATCTCACCTTGAGTGCAGAATCCCATGGTTTTTCTCGAGTTGCGGTGGGAAACTTGGGGTCCCTCTCGAGTTGTGACATGGACTTCAGGAACTCGCTCGTGTCGTCCCTGGGAAGTCACGTCTCCTTTCATTTTGGTAGGGGAACCTCGGGATTACTGTCGAGGCATGGAATGGGAATAGGGCCTCATCTTAAAATGATTCAATAAATTTTGTTCTAATCTCAAGTGGGGACAGCTATGTCAGGGAATATCTTGAGTCTCATAAAGGGTGTCAAGTACCCGTTCTCGTTTCAAGCGGGAATGTGGGATTTTTCTTGAGACTCTGCAGGGTAAAATTTCCTCATCTCACCTTGAGTGCAGAATCTTGTGGTTTTTCTCGATTTGCGTCGGGAAGCTTGGGGTCCTTCTCCAGTTGCGATGGGGACCTCAGGAACTCGCTCATGTAGTCCCTGGAAAGTCAGGTTTCCTTTTGTTTTGGTAGAGAAACATCGGGATTACTCTAGAGGCGTGGAGTGGGAATAGGCCCTCATCTAAAGTTGAGTCCATAAATTGTGTTCTCCTCTCAAGTGGGGACAGCTATGTCACAGAATATTTTGAGTCTCATAAAGGGTGTCAAGTATCCGTTCTGGTATCAAGCGGGAATATGGGATATCCCTTGAGACTCTGCAGGGGAAATTTTCCTCATCTCACTTTGAGTGAAGAATCTTGTGGTTTTTCTCGAGTTGCCGTGGGAAGCTTGGGGTTCTTCTCGAAAGGGGAAAGGGATCTCAGGACCTCCCTCTTGTAGTCCCTGGGAAGTCACATCTTCTTTCGTTTTGGTAGTCACATCGGGATTACTCTCGAGGCTTAGAATGGAAATAGGGCCTCCTACCGAGTTGAGTCCTAAATTGTGTTCTCCTCTCCAAAGGGGACGGCTCTGTGAGGGAACTTTCTGAGTCGCATAAAGGGTGTCAAGTACCCGTTCACCTTTCAAGCGGGAATGTGGGATTTCTCTTGATATGCTGCAGCGGAAAATGTCCTCATCTCGCATTGAGGGGATAATTTTGTGGTGTTTCTCGACTTGCGGCGGTAAGAATTGAGTTCCTATCGAGTTATGAGGGGGACCTCAGTACCTCGATCTCGATATCCCAGGGCAGTTAGGTCTCCTTGCGTGTTGGAAGAGGAACATCGCCATTCCTCTCGAGTCACGGGAGAGCAATAGGGTCGCATCTAATGCTGTGTAGATAAATTGTGTTCTCTGCTTCAATGTGGATGGCTACCTGGGGGAAATTTTTGGGTCGCATAAAGTGTGTCAAGTTCCGTTCTGGTTTCAAGCGGTAATGTGCAATTTCTCTTGAGACTCTGCAGCAGAAATTATCCTCATCTCGCATTGAGGGGAAAATTTTGTGATGTTTCTCGAGTTGCGGCATAAAGCTTGGTATTTTTTTCGACTTGCGACGGGGACCTCAGGAACTCGCTCGTGTTGCTTCAGGGAAGTCAGGTCCCCTTTTGTGTTGGAAGGGGAACTTCAGGATTACTGTCGACCCGTTAAATATGAACAGGGCCTCTTCTCGACCTGAGTCCGTAAATTGTGTTCTCCTCTCCAATGGGGACGGCAGTGTGAGGGAATTTTCTGATTAGCATAAAGGATGTCAATTACCCGTTTGCCTTTCAAGCGGGAGTGTGGGATTTCTCTTGAGATTCTGCAGTGAAAAATGTCCTCATTTTGCACTGAAGGGATAATTTTTTTGTGTCTCTCAACTTGCAGCTGGAAGCTTGGCGTTCCTCTCGAGTTGCGACGGGGACCCCAGGAACTCGCTCGTGTTGCCCCAGGGAAAGTCAGGTCTCCTATCATTTTCGAAGGGGAACCTCGAGATTCCTCTATGATGCACTGTTTGTTCTTTTCCAGTGGAGACAGAGAAATTTTGGTTGCTCTCAAAATTCTCCAGGGGATTCAGGCCTCGTCTCTTGTTCAGACCTGGAACTGCGCTTTTTTCTCGAGTTGTAATATGGGTGATAGTCCACTTTAGTTTTCCATTTTTACCTGGAGATTGTATAGAGTATGCTCGTGGAGTCAGGTCTCCTATCATCTTCTGAGTTGATACTCGAGGATACATCTGAATCTGTGCGGTAGAATCAGACAATATCTCTTGTGGGTGGTGACATCCGTACTTTTTCCATTTGTGTTTTGAAAACCGGTTATCCTCCCGAGTTTCAAGGTGGTACCTGCCTGCTTGTCCTGTGGGATCGGAACGTCTGATTTCCATTCCAGAGGAAGCAGAGGAATCAACTCTCATCTGGAAAAGAGGAGTGGAAAACGGGGCATTTTGTCAGTGTCACAGGAAACTCGGTGTTCCTCTGGATTGGGGCTGTGTGTGTAGGTTTAGTTTTTAGTCTCATTAAGGATGTTAAGTTAACTGTCGAGTTTCAAGCGGGAATGTGGAATTTCTCTTGCGAATCTGAAATGCAAATGTTCTTCATCTCGCCTTGAGGGCAGAATCTTGTGGTTTTTCTTGAGTTGCGGCGGGAAGCTTGGGCTCTCTCTCGATTTGCCAAGGGGACATCAGGACATCCTCCATGTTGCTTCAGAGAAGTCAGTTCCCCTTTTGTGTTGGAAGGAAAACTTCGGGATTACTCTCGAGCCGTTAAATGGGAATAGGGCCTCTTCTCGAGTTGAGTCCGTGAAATGTTTACTCCTCTTCAATGGGGACCGCTGTGTTAGGGAACTTTCTGAGTCGCATAAATGTTGTCAAGTTAACGTTCGCGTTTCAAGCGGCAATGTGGGATTTCTCTAGAGATCTGCAGTGGAAATTTACCTCATCTCTCATTGAGGGGTAATATTGTGGTGTTTCTCGACTTGTGACAGGAAGCTAGATGTTCCTGTCGTGTTGTGACGGGGACCTCAGGACCTTGATCGTGATGTCCCAGGGAAGTTGGGTCTCATTGCGTGTTAGAAGGGGAACATGGTGATTCCTCTCGAGACACAATAGAATAACAGGATCACATCTAGTGTTGTATAGAAAATTGTGTTCTCCGCTTCAATGTGGACGGCTTTCTTGGGAAGTTTTTGGGTCGCATAAATGGTGCCAAGTACCCGTTCGAGTTTCAAACGGTAATGGACGATTTCTCTTGAGTCTCTGCAGCGGAAAATATCCTCATCACGCATTGAGGGGAAAATATTGAGGTGTTTTTTGAGTTGCGGCGGGAAGCTTGGTCCCCCTCTCTATTTGGGACGGGGACCTCAGGAAATCCCCCGTGTTGCTTCAGAGAAGGCATGTCCCCTTTTGTGTTCAAAGGGGAACTTCGGGATTACTCTCGTGCCGTTCAATGGGAATAGGGCCTCTTCTCAAGTTGAGTTCGTAAATTGTGTTCTCCTCTCCAATGGGGACGGCTGTGTTAGGGAACTTACTGAGTCTCATAAAGTGTGTCAAGTTCCGTTCGGGTTTCAACCGGTATTGTGTGATTTCTCTTGAGACTCTGCAGCGGAAATTATCCTCATCTCGCATTGAGGGGAAAATTTTGTGGTGTTTCTCGAGTTGCGGCGTAAAACTTGGTGTTTTTTTCGACTTGTGACGGGGACCTCAGGAACTCGCTCGTGTTGCTTCAGGAAAGTCAGGTCCCCTTTTGTGTTGGAAGGGGAACTTCAGGATTACTGTCGACCTGTTAAATGTGAACAGGACCTCTTCTCGACCTGAGTCCGTAAATTGTGTTCTCCTCTCCAGTGGGGACGTCTGTGTTAGGGAACTTACTGAGTCGCATAAAGGATGTCAAGTTCCCGTTCGCCTTTCAAGTGGAAATGTGGGATTTCTCTTGAGATTCTGCAGTGGAAAATGTCCTCATCTCGCATTGAGGGGATAATTTGTGGTGTTCCCCAATTTGTGGCGGGATGCTTGGGGTTCCCCTCGAGTTGCGACGGGGACCCCAGGAACTCGTTCGTGTTGCCCCAGGGAAGTCAGGTCTCCTATCTTTTTGGAAGGGGAACCTCGAGATTCCTCTATAAAGAGCAGCAGAGGAATAGGGCCATATCTAGCAATGAGTCAGTCAATTGTTTGTTCTTCTCCAGTGGAGACAGGGATCTCACGGTTGCTCTCAAAATTCTCCAGGGGATTCAGGCCTCGTCTCTTGTTCAGACCTGGAAGTGCACTTTCTTCTCGAGTTGTAATACGGGTGATAGGCCACTTTCAGTTCAGTTCGATTCTGTTGCTCAGTCGTGTCCGACTCTTAGTGGCTCTTGAACCACAACACGAAAGGCCTCCCTGTCCATCACCAACTCCCGACGTTCACTCAAACTCATGTCCATCGAGTCAGTGATGCCATCCAGCCACCTCATTCTCTATCGTCCCCGTCTCCTCCAACCCCCAACCGCTCCCAGCATCAGAGTCTTTTCCAGTGAGTCATCTCATCGCATGAGGTGGCCAAAATATTGGAGTTTCAGCTTTAGCATAAGTCCTTCCAATGATCACCCAGGATTTATCTCCTCTAGAATGGACTGGTTGGATCTCCTTGCAGTCCAAGGGGCTCTCAAGAGTCTTCTCCAGCACCACAGTTCAAAAGCATCAATTCTTCGGCGATCAGCTTTCTTCACAGTCCAACTCTCACATCCATACATGACCACGGGAAAAACCATAGTCTTGACTAGACAGAACTTGGTGGGCAAAGTAATGTCTCTGCTTTTTAATATGCTATCTAGGCTGGTCATAACTTTCCTTCCAAGGAGTAAGCGTCTTTTAATTTCATGGCTGCATTCAGCATCTGCAGTGATTTTCCAGCCCCACAAAATAAAGTCTGACACAGTTTCGACAGTTTCCCCATCTATTTCCCAAGAAGTGATGGGACCAGATGCCATGATCTTCATTTTCTGAATGTTAAGCTTCAAGCCAACGTTTTCACTCTCCTCTTTTGCTTTCATCAAGAGACCTTTGAGTTCCTCTTCACCTTCTGCCATAAGGGTGGTGTCATCTGCATATCTGAGGTTATTGATATTTCTTATGGCAATCTTGATTCCAGCTTGTGCTTCTTCCAGCCCAGAGTTCCTCATGATATACTCTGCATAGAAGTTAAATAAGCAGGGTGACAATATACAGCATTGACGTACCCCTTTTCCTATTTGGAAACAGTCTGTTGTTCCATGTCCAGTACTAACTGTTGCTTCCTGACCTGCATACAGGTTTCTCCAGAGGCAGGTCAGGTGGTCTGGGATTCCCATCTCTTTCAGAATGTTCCACAGTTTATTGTGATCCACACAGTCAAAGACCTTGGCATAGTCAATGAAGTAGAAATAGATGTTTTTCTGGAACTCTCTTGCTTTCTCCATAATCCAGCAGATGTTGGCAATTTGATCTCTGGTGCCTCTGCCTTTCCTTAAACCTGCTTGAACATCTGGAAGTTCACGATTCACATATTGCTGAAGCCCAGCTTGGAGAATTTTGAGCATGACTTTACTAGCGTGTGAGATGAATGCAATTTTGTGGTAGTTTAAGCATTCTTTGGCATTGCCTTTCTTTGGGATTGGAATGAAGACTGACCTTTTCCAGTCCTGTGACCACTGCTGAGTTTTCCAAATTTGCTGGCATATTGAGTGCAACACTTTCACAGCATCTTCTTTTAGGATTTGAAATAGCTCAATTGGAATTCCATCACCTCCACTAGCTTTGTTCGTCGTGATGCTCTCTAAGGCCCACTTGCCTTCACATTCAAGATGTCTGGTTCCAGGTGAGTGATCACGCCATCCTGATTATCTTCATCGTGAAGACCTTTTTTGTACAGTTCTTCTGTGTATTCTTGCCACCTTCTCTTAATATCTTCTGCTTCTATTAGGTCCATACCAGTTCTGTCCTTTATCGAGGCCATTTTTGCATGAAATGTTCCCTTGATATCTCTAATTTTCTTGAAAAGATCTCTTGTTTTTCCTATTCTGTTGTTTTCCTCTATTTCTTTGCATTGATCGCTGAGGAAGGCTTTCTTATCTCTCCTTGCTCTTCTTTGGAACTCTGCGTTCAGATGCTTATATCTATCTTTTTCTCCTTTACTTTTCGCTTCTCTTCTTTTCACAGCTATTTGTAAGGTCTCCTCAGACAGCCATTTTGCTTTTTTGCATTTGTACCTTGAGATTGTATAGAGTATGCTCATGGAGTCAGGTCACCATTTGTCCTGTGATTTGATACTCGAGGCTACATTTGAAACTGTGCAGTAGAATCAGACAATAGAGTCGAATCTAGTGCTGTGTAGATAATTTGTGTTCTCCGCTTCAATGTGGACCACTATCTCGGGGATGTTTTGGAGTCACATAAAGGATGTCAAGTACCCGTTTGAGTTTCAAGCAGTAATGTGTGATTTCTCTTGAGACTCTGCAGCGGAAAATATCCTCATCTCGCATTGAGGGGAAAATTTTGTGTTGTTTCTCGAGTTGTGGCGGAAAGCTTGGGGTTTTTCTCGACGTGCGACGGGGAACTCAGGAACTCGCTCGTGTTCCCCCAGGGAAGTCAGGTCCCCTTTTTTGTTGGAAGTGGAACTTCGGGATTTCTCTCAAGCCATTAAATCAGAATAGGGCCTCTTCTCGAGTTGAGTCCGTGAATTGTGTTCTCTCCAATGGGGACGGCTCTGTTAGGGAACTTTCTGAGTCACATAAAGTGTGTCAATTTCCCGTTCGCATTTCAAGCGGGAATGTGGGATTTCTCTTGAGATTCTGCAGCGGAAAATTTCCTCATCTCGCATTGAGGGGATAATTTTGTGTTGTTTCTCGACTTGCAGCAGGAAGCTTCATGTTACTCTCTAGTTGCGAAGGGGACCTCAGGACCTAGATCGCGATGTCCCAGGGAAGTTAGGTTTCCTTGTGCGTTGGAAGGGGAACATCGGAATTCCTCTTGAGGCATGGCAGAGTAATATGGTCGCATCTAGTGCTTTGTAGTTATATTGTGTTCTCCGCTTCAATGTGGATGGCTATCTCGGTGAAGTTTTTGGTCGCATAAAGGGTGTCAAGTTCCCATTCGATTTTCAAGTGGAAATGTGGGATTTCTCTTGAGATTCTGCTGCAGAAAATTTCCTCAGCTCGCATTGATGGGGGAACGTTTTTTTTTTTTTTTTATCTTGAGTTGCGGCGGAAATCTTGGGGTTCCTCTCGAGTTGTGACGGTGACCCCAGGTACTCGATCACGTTGTCCCAAGAAGGTTGAAATCGTTTGCTGTTTGAAGGGGACCTCGGGATTCATGTCTAGTCACAGGAGACGAATAGGGCCGCATCTAGTGTTGTGAACGTAAATTGTGTGCTCCGCTTCAATGTGGACGCCTATGTTGGGGAAGCATTTGGTTCGCTTAAAGGGTGTCAAGTTCCCATTCGAGTTTCAAGTGGGATAGTGGGATTTCTCTTGAGCCTCTGCCGCAGAAAAAATTCCTCATCTCGCATTGAGGGGATAATTTTGTGGTGTTTCTCGAGTTGCGGCAGGAGGCCTGGGCTCCCTCTTGAGTTGCAATGGGGACCTCAGGAAATCCCCGTGTCTCTTCAGAGAAGTCAGGTCCATTTTTTGTTGTAAGGAGGATTTCTGGATTACTCTCGAGTCGTTAAATGATAATAGGGCATCATGTCAAGTTAAGAATATAAATTGTGTGCTCCTCTCGAGTGGGGATGGTATGGTAGG
Organism: Moschus berezovskii; assembly: GCF_049115385.1. Classification (NCBI taxonomy): domain Eukaryota; kingdom Metazoa; phylum Chordata; class Mammalia; order Artiodactyla; family Moschidae; genus Moschus; species Moschus berezovskii. Next base: position 113,592,291 of record NC_142467.1, on the reverse strand, counting down.
GAACTTTCTGAGTCACATAAAGTGTGTCAAGTACCCGTTCGCCTTTCAAGCTAGAATGTGGGATTTCTCTTGAGACACTGATACGGAAAAACTTCCTCATCTCGCATTGAGGGGATAATGTTGTGATGTTTCTTGAGTTGCGGTGGGAAGTTGGGGTTCATCTTGAGTTGCGACGGGGATGTCAGGAACTCGCTCGTGTTGACCCAGGGAAGTCAGGTCTCCTATAGTGTTGAAAGGGGAAACTCAGGATTCCTCTATAAGGAGAAGCAGAGGAATAGGGCCGCATCGAGCGTTGAGTCAGGCAACTGTTTTTTCTTCTCCAGTGGAAACAGGGATCTCCGGTTGCTGTCAATATTCTCCAGGGGATTCAGTTCTCCTCTCTTGTTCTGACCTGGAACTGCGCTTTCTTCTCGAGTTGTAATACGAGTGTTAGGCCACATTAGAGTTGAATTTGTACCTGGAGATTGTATAGAGTATGCTCGTGCAGTCAGGTCTCCACTCGTCTTGTGAGTTGATACTCGAGATTACATTTGAATTTCTCTTGTGAAACTGAAATGGAAATGTTCTTCATCTCGCCTTGAGGGAAGAATCTTGTGGTTTTTCTTGTGGCGGGAAGCTTGGGCTACCCCTCGAGTTGCGATGGGGAACTCAGGAAATCCCCGTGTTCCTTCAGAGAAGTTAGTTCCATTTTTTGTTGGAAGAGGAACTTCGGGATTACTCTCGAGCTGTTAAATGGGAATAGGGCCTCATCTCAATTTAAGTCTGTAAACTGTGTGCACGTCTCCAGTGGGGATGTTTGTTAGGGAACTTTTTGAGTCGAATAAATGGTTTCAAGTGGCCTTTTGAATTTCAAGCGGGAATGTGAGATTCCTCTTGAAACTCTGCAGTGGAAATGTTCCTCATCTTACACTGAGGGAAAAATTTTGGTATTTCTCACATTGCACTGGAAAGTTTGGGGTTCTTCTAGAGTTGCGAGGGGGACCTCATGTCTTAGCTAGTGTTGCTTCAGGGAAGTCAGGTCCTCTTTTGAGTGGTACGGGGAACTTCGGGTTTACTCTCGAGACCTTAAATGGGAATGGGGCCTCATCTCAAGTTCATTCTGTAAATTGTGTGCTCCTCTTCAGGGGGACAGGTATGGTAGGGAACTTTTTGAGTCACATAATGGCTGTCAAGTACCGTTCGAGTTTCAGGTGGGAATATGGGATTTCTATTGAGATTCTGCAGCAGAATATTTCCTCATCTCGCATTGATGGGGTACCATTGTCGTTTTTCTCGTGTTGCGGGGGAAAGCTTGGTGTGGTTCTTGACTTGCAACGGGGACCTCTGGAACCCACTCTCGTTGTCCCAAGATGTTCAAAATCATTTGCTGTTGGAAGGGAAACCTCAGGATTCATGTCTAGGCTCAGGATACGAATAGGCCACATGTAGTGTTGTGTACATAAATTGTGTGCTTCGCTTCAATGTGGACGGCTATGTCAGGGAAGTATTTGGGTCGCATAAAGGGTGACAAGTACCTAATCGCCTTTCAAGAGGGAATGTGGCATTTCTCTTGTGACTCTGCCCCTGAAAGAAGTCCTCATCTCGCATTGAAGGGATAATTTTGTGTTGTTTCTTGGCTTGTGTTGGGAAGCTAGGGATTCCTCTCGAGTTGCGATGGGTATGTAAGGAACTCACTCGTGTTGCCCCAGGGACCTCAGGTCTCCTATCCTATCGAAAGGGGAACCTCGGGATTCCTCTATAAGGAGAAGCAGGGAAATAGGGCCGCATCGAGCATTGAGTCGGGCAACTGTTTGTTCTTCTCCAGTGGAGACAGGGATTGCGCGGTTGCTCTCAAAATTCTCCAGGGTATTCAGGCCTCGTCTCTTATTCAGTCCTGGAACTGCGCTTTCTTCTCGAGTTGTAATACCGTTGATGGGCCACTTTAGAGTTGCATTTGTACCTGGAGATTGTATAGAGTATGCTCGTGGAGTCAGGACTCCATTCGTCCTCTGAGTTGATACTCGAGGAAACATTTGAACCTGTGCAGTAGAATCAGACAGTATCTCGATTGGGTGGTGACATCCGTACCTTTTCCACTTGTGTTTTGAAAACCGGTTATCCTCCCTAGTTTCAAGATTGTACCTGCCTACACGTCCTGTGCGACCGGAACATCTGGATTCCATTCCAGAGAAAGCAGAGGAATCAACCCTCATCTGTAAAAGAGAAGTGGAAAACGGGGCATTTTGTTAGTGTGGCAAGAAACTCGGTGTTCCTCGGGATTGGGGCTGTGTATGTCGGTTTAGGTTTTAGTCGCATAAAGGATGTTAAGTAACCTGTCGAATTTCAAGTGGGAATGTGGAATTTCTCTTACCGAATCTGAAACGGAAATGTTCATCTCGCCTTGAGGGCACAATCTTGTGGTTTTTCTTGAGTGTCGGTGGGAAGCTTCGGCTCCCTCTCGATTTGCGACGGGGACCTCAGGTAATCCCCCGTGTTGCTTCTGAGAAGTCAGTTTCCCTTTGTGTTGGAAGGGGAACTTCAGGATTACTCTCGAGCCGTTCAATGGGAATAGGGCCTCTTCTCGAGTGAGTCCGTAAATTTTGTTCTCTGCAATGGAGACGGCTGTGTTAGGGAACTTTCTCAGTCGCATAAAGGGTGTCAAGTTCCCATTCTCCTTTCAAGCGGTAATGTGGGATTTCTCTAGAGATTCTGCAGCGGAAAATTTCCTCATCTCGCATTGAGGGGAAAATTTTGTGGTGTTTCTTGAGTTGCGGCGGGAAGCTTGGGGTTTATCTCGACTTGTGATGGGGACCTCAGGAACTCGCTCGTGATGCTTCAGGGAAGTCAGGTCCCCTTTTGTGTTGGAAGGAGAACATCGGGATTACTCTCAAGCTGTTAAATGGGAATAGGGCCTCTTCAAGAGTTCAGTCCATAAATTGTGTTCTCCTCTCCAATGGGGACGGCTCTGTTAGGGAACTTTCTGAGTCGCATAAAGGGTGTCAAGTACCTGTTCGCTTTTCAAGTGGGAATGTGGGATTTCTCTTGAGATTCTGCAGCTGAAAACTTCCTCATCTCGCATTGAGGGGATAATTTTGTGGTGTTTCTCTACTTGTGCTGGGAAGCTCGGGGTTCCTCTCGAGTTGCGACGGGGACCTCAGGAATTCGCTTGTGTTGCCCCAGGGAAGTCATGTCTTCTATCGTTTTTGAAGGGGAACCTTGAGATTCCTGTATAAGGAGCAGCAGAGGTATAGAGCCGCATCTAGCGTTGTGTAGGTCAACTGTTTGTTCTTCTCCAGTGGAGACAGGTATCGCACGGTTGTTCTCAATATTCTCCAGGGTATTCAGGCCTTGTCTCGTGTTCAGGCCTGGAACTTCGCTTTCTTCTCGAGTTGTAATACGGTTGATGGGCCACTTTAGAGTTGCATTTGTACCTGGAGATTGTATAGAGTATGCTCGTGGAGTCAGGACTCCATTCGTCCTCTGAGTTGATACTCGAGGAAACATTTGAACCTGTGCAGTAGAATCAGACAGTATCTCGATTGGGTGGTGACATCCGTACCTTTTCCACTTGTGTTTTGAAAACCGGTTATCCTCCCTAGTTTCAAGATTGTACCTGCCTACACGTCCTGTGCGACCGGAACATCTGGATTCCATTCCAGAGAAAGCAGAGGAATCAACCCTCATCTGTAAAAGAGAAGTGGAAAACGGGGCATTTTGTTAGTGTGGCAAGAAACTCGGTGTTCCTCGGGATTGGGGCTGTGTATGTTGGTTTAGTTTTTAGTGGCATAAAGGATGTTAAGTAACCTGTCGAGTTTCAAGTGGGAATGTGGAATTTCTCTTACCGAATCTGAAACGGAAATGTTGTTCATCTCGCCTTGAGGGCACAATCTTGTGGTTTTTCTTGAGTGTCGGTGGGAAGCTTCGGCTCCCTCTCGATTTGCGACGGGGACCTCAGGTAATCCCCCGTGTTGCTTCTGAGAAGTCAGTTTCCCTTTGTGTTGGAAGGGGAACTGAGGGATTACTCTCGAGCCGTTCAATGGGAATAGGGCCTCTTCTCGAGTTGAGTCCATAAATTTTGTTCTCCTCTCCAATGGGGAGGGCTGTGTTAGTGAACTTTCTCAGTCGCATAAAGGGTGTCAAGTTCCCATTCTCCTTTCAAGCGGTAATGTGGGATTTCTCTTGAGATTCTGCTGCCCAAAATTTCCTCATCTCGTATTGAGGCCATATTTGTGTGGTGTTTCTAGAGTTTCGATGGGAAGCTCTGGGTATTTCTCTAGTTGCCACGGGGACCTCAGCAACTCGCTGGGGTTGCTTCAGGAAAGTCAGCTCTCCTTTTGTGTTGGAAGGGGAACTTCCAGATCACTCTCCAGGCGTTAAATGGGAATAGGTCCTTCACTCAGGTCGAGTCCAAAAAGTGTGTTTTCCTCTCCAATGGGGACGGCTGTGTGAGGGAAATTTCTGAGTCGCATAAATGGTGTCAAGGACCATTTTACCTTTCAAGTGGGAATGTGGGATTTCTCTTGAGATATTGCTACGCAAAATTTCCTCATTTCGCATTGAGGCCATACTTTGTGGTGTTTCTCGAGTTATGGCGGGAAGCTGGGGATACTTCTAGAATTGCAACGGGGACTACAGGAACTAGATCGGGTTGCTTCAGGGAAGTCAGGTCTCCATTTTGTGTTGAAAGGGGAACTGCTGGATTACTTTCGGGCCATTTAATGGGAATAGGGCCTCATCTCGAATTGAGTCCGTAAAGTGTGTTCTCCTCTACAATGGGGACGGCTGTGTGAGGTAAATTTCTGAGTCACAAAAAGGGTGTCAAGTACCCTTTTGCCTTTCAAGTGGGAATGTGGGATTTCTCTTGAGATACTGCCACGCAAAATTTCCTCATGTTGCATTGAGGCCATATTTTTGTGGTGTTTCTGGAGATTTGGCGGGAAGCTGGGGGTACTTCTCGAGTTGAGACGGGGACCTCAGGAACTCGCTCTGATTGCTTCAGGTAAGTCAGGTCCCCTTTTGTGTTGGAAGAGGAACTTCCAGGTTACTCCAGAGGCATTAAATGGGAATAGAGCCTCTTCTCGAGTTTAGTCCATAAGGTGAGTTTAACTCTCCAATCGGGAATGCTGTTTGAGGGAACTTTCTGAGTCGCATAAGGGGTGTCAAGTACACTTATGCCTTTCAAGCGGAAATGTGGGAATTCTCTTGAAATTCTGCAGTCCAAAATTTCCTCATTTCACTTTGAGGGGATAATTTTGTGGTGTTTCTCGAGTTGCGGTGGGAAGCTGGAGGTACTTCTCGAGTTGCAACAGGGACCTCAGGAACTAGCTCGGGTTGCTTCAGGGAAAAAGGTCACCTTTTTTGTTGGAAGGGCAACTTCCGTATTACTCTCGAGCCGTTAAATGAGAATAGGACCTCTTCTCGAGTTTAGTCCAAAAATTGTGATTTCCTCTCCTATGGGGCGGCTGTTTGAGGGAACTTTCTGAGTCGCACAAAGTTTGTCAAGTAACCTTTTGCCTTTCAAGCGGGAATGTGGGTCTTTTCTTTAGATCTACAGCCCAAAATTTTCTCATTTCGCTTTGAGGAGATAATTTTGTGGTGTTTCTCGAGTTGGGGGTAGCTGGGTATACTTCTCCAGTTGCCACGGGGACCTCAGCTACTCGCTCGTATTGCTTTAGGGAAGTCAATTCCCCTTTTGTGAAGGAAGGGGAATTTCGGGAATACTCTCGAGCCATTACATGGGAATAGGGCCTCTTTTCGAGTTGACTCCATAAAGTGTGTTCTCCTCTCCAATGGGGACAGCTGTGTGAGGGAAATTTCTGAGTCACATAAAGGGTGTAAAGTACAATTTTGCCTTTCCAGCGGGAACGTGGGATTTCTTTCAAATTGTGCAGTACAAAATTTCCTGATCTAGCATTGAAGGGATAATTTTGTGGTGTTTCTCGTGTTACAGCAGGAAGCTGGGGGTAATTCTCGAGTAGCAAAGAGGACCTCAGGAACTCACTCAGGATGCTTCAGGGAAGTCAGGTCCCTTTTTGTGTTGGAAGAGGAACTTCGGGATTACTCTCGAGCCGTTAAATGGGAATAGGGCCTCTTCTCGAGTTGAGTCCATAAATTGTGTTCTCCTCTCCAATGGGGACGACTGTGTGAGGGAATTTTCTGAGACTCACCCGTTTGCGAAGACCCGAGAGACCCCGGCCCCACCCGGGCAGATGGGAGAGATGCCAACCCCGGAGTAGCCGACCATGCAAAGATGCTCGGCCATGAGGAGCTACCACACGCCTGAGGCCAGGGCAGGCGGCCAAGAGGAGGTACCCCACGTCCAATAGGCGGTGGCTGTGCGAGGGGGGGCCGAGAGGATCTACTCACGTTCAAGGTCAGGAGGGGCGGCCTTGAGGACATACCCCTCATCCAAGGTAAGGTGCAGCAGCTGCGCTTTCTTGGAGCAGCTGTGAAGAGATATCCCACACCCAAGGTAAGAGAAACTAAATAAGATGGTAAGTATTGCGAGGGGGCATCAGAGGGCAGACACACTGAAATCATAATCACAAGAATCTAGTCGATCTGATCACACGGACCACAGCCGAATGTGGTCCACTGGAGAAGGGAATGGCAAACCACTTCAGTATACTTGCCTTGAGAACCCCATGAACAATATCAAAGGGCAAAATGACAGGATACTGAATGAGGAATTCCCCAGGTCTTTAGGTGTCCAGTATGCTACTGGAGATGAGTGGAGAAATAACTCTAGAAGGAATGAAGGGATGGAGCAAAAGCAAAATCAGTACCCAGTTGTGGATGTGACCGGTGATAGAAGCAAGGTCCGGTGCTGTAAAGAACAATATTGCATAGGAACCTGGAATGTTAGGTCCATGAATCAAGGCAAATTGGAAGTGGTCAAACAGGAGATGGCAAGAGGGAACATAGACATTCTATGAATCAGTGAATTAAAATGGACTGGAATATGTGAATTTAAATCAGATGACCATTATATCTACTACTGTGGGCAGGAATCCCTTAGAAGAAATGGAATAGCCATCATGGTAAACAAAAGAGTCCGAAATGCAGTACTTGGATGCAATTTAAAAAACGACAGAATTAACTCTGTTCGTTTCCAAGGCAAACCATTCAACATTACAGTAATCCAGGCATATGCCCCAACCAGTAACGCTGAAGAAGCCGAAGTTGAACGGTTCTATGAAGACCTACAAGACCTTTTAGAACTAACACCCAAAAAAGATGTCCTTTTCATTCTAGGGGACTGGAACGCAAAAGTAGGAAGTCAAGAAACACCTGGAGTAAGAGGCAAATTTGCCCTTGGAGCATGGAATGAAGCAAGGCCAAGGCTAACAGAGTTTTGTCAAGAGAACACACTGGTCATAGCAAACACCCTCTTCCAACAACACAAGAGAAGACTCTACACGTGGACATCACCAGATGGTCAACACCGAAATCACATTGATTATATTCTTTGCAGCCAAAGATGGAGAAGCTGTATACAGTTAGCAAAATCAAGACCAGGAGCTGACTTGGCTCAGATCATGAACTCCTTATTGCCAAATTCAGACTTAAATTGAAGAAAGTAGGGAAAACCCCTAGACCATTCAGATATGACCTAAATCAAATCCCTTATGATTATACAGTGGAAGTGAGAAATAGATGTAAGGGACTAGATCTGATAGATAGAGTGCCTGAAGAACTCTGGACGGAGGTTCGCGACATTGTACAGGAGACAGGGACCAAGAGCATCCCCATGGAAAAGAAATGCAAAAAAAGCAAAATGGCTGTCTGAGGTGGCCTTACAAATTGCTGTGAAAAGAAGAGAATCGAAAAGCAAAGGAGAAAGGGAAAGATATAAGCATTAGAATGCAGAGTTCCAAAGAATAGCAAGGAGAGATAAGAAAGCCTTCCTCAGTGATTAATGCAAAGAAATAGAGGAAAACAACAGAATAGGAAAAACAAGAGATCTCTTCAAGAACATTAGAGATTCCAAGAGAACATTTCATGCAAAGATGGGCTCGATAAAGGACAGAAATGGCATGGACCTAACAGAAGCAGAAGATATTAAGAAGAGGTGGCAAGAATACACAGTCAGTTCAGTTCAGTTCAGTCGCTCAGTCGTGTCCGACTCTCCGCGACCCCATGAATCACAGCACGCCAGGCCTCCCTGTCCATCACCAACTCCCGGAGTACACTCAAACTCATGTCCACAGAGTCGGTGATGCCATCCAGCCATCTCATTCTCCGTCGTCCCCTTCTTCTCCCGCCCCCAACCTTTCCCAGCATCAGAGTCTTTTCCAATGAGTCAACTCGTCGCATGAGGTGGCCAAAGTATTGGAGTTTCAGCTTTAGCATCAGTCCCTCCAATGAACATCCAGGATTGATCTCCTTTAGAATGGACTGGTTGGATCTCCTTGCAGTATAAGGGACTCTCAAGAGTCTTCTCCAACACCACAGTTCAAAAGCATCGATTCTTCGGCGATCACCTTTCTTCACAGTCCAACTCTCACATCCATACATGACCACGGGAAAAACCATTGCCTTGACTAGACGGACCTTGGTCGGCAAAGTAATGTCTCTGCTTTTTAATATACTATCAAGGTTGGTCATAACTTTCCTTCCAAGGAGCAAGCGTCTTTTAATTTCATGGCTGCAATCAGCATCTGCAGTGATTTTGGAGCCCAAAAAAACAAAGTCTGACACTGTTTCCACTGTTTTTCCATCTATTTCCCATGAAGTGATGGGACCAGATGCCATGATCTTTGTTTTCTGAATGTTGAGCTTCAAGCCAACCTTTTCACTCTCCTCTTTCACTTTCATCAAGAGGCTTTTGAGTTCCTCTTCACTTTCTGCCATAAGGGTAGTGTCATTTGCATATCTGAGGCTATTTATATTTCTCCCAGCAATCTTGATTCCATCTTGTGCTTCTTCCAGCCCAGCGTTCCTCATGATGTACTCTGCATATAAGTTAAATAAGCAAGGTGACAATATACAACCTTGACGTACACCATTTCCTATTTGGAACCAGTCTGTTGTTCCATGACCGGTTCTAACTGTTGCTTCCTGACCTGCATACAGGTTTCTCCAGAGGCAGGTCAGGTGGTCTGGGATTCCCATCTCTTTCAGAATGTTCCACAGTTTATTGTGATCCACACAGTCAAAGGCTTTGGCATAGTCAATGAAGCAGAAATAGATGTTTTTCTGAAACTCTCTTGCTTTCTCCATGATCCAGCGGATGTTGGCAATTTGATCTCTGGTGCCTCTGCCTTTTCTAAAACCTGCTTGAACATCTGGGAGTTCACGGTTTACATACTGCTGAAGCCTGGCTTGGAGAATTTTGAGCATGACTTTACTAGCGTGTGAGATGAGTGCAATTGTGCGGTAGTTTGAGCATTCTTTGGCATTGCCTTTCTTTGGGATTGGAATGAAGACTGACCTCTTCCAGTCCTGTGGCCACTGCTGAGTTTTCCAAATCTGCTGGCGTATTGAGTGCAGCACTTTCACAGCATCATCTTTCAAGACTTGAAATAGCTCAACTGGAATTCCATCACCTCCACTAGCTTTGTTCTTAGTGATGCTTTCTAAGCCCCACTTGACTTCACATTCCAAGATGTCTGACTCTAGGTCAGTGATCACATTATCGTGACTATCTTGGTCGTGAAGATATTTTTTGTACAGTTCTTCTGTGTATTCCTGCCACCTCTTCTTAATATCTTCTGCTTCCGTTAGGTCCATACCATTTCTGTCCTTTATCGAGCCCATCTTTGCATGAAATGTTCCCTTGGAATCTCTAATTTTCTTGAAGAGGTCTCTTGTTTTTCCTATTCTGTTGTTTTCCTCTATTTCTTTGCATTGATCACTGAGGAAGGCTTTCTTATCTCTCCTTGCTATTCTTTGGAACTCTGCATTCAGATGCTTATATCTTTCCTTTTCTCCTTTGCTTTTCGCCTCTCTTCTTTTTACAGCTATTTGTAAGGCCTCCTCAGACAGCCATTTCGCTCTTTTGCATTTCTTTTCCATGGGGATGCTCTTGGTCCCTGTCTCCTGTACAATGTCACGAACCTCCGTCCAGAGTTCATCAGGCACTCTGTCAATCAGATCTAGTCCCTTAAATCTATTTCTCACTTCCACTGCATAATCATAAGGGATTTGATTGAGGTCATATCTGAATGGTCTAGTGGTTTTCCCGACTTCCTTCAATTTAAGTCTGAACTTCGCAATAAGGAGTTCATGATCTGAGCCACAGTCAGCTCCTGGTCTTGTTTTCGCTAACTGTATACAGCTTCTCCATCTTTGGTTGCAAAGAATATAATCAATCTGATTTCGGTGTTGACCATCTGGTGATGTCCATGTGTAGAGTCTTCTCTTGTGTTGTTGGAAGAGGGTGTTTGCTATGACCAGTGCATTCTCTTGACAAAACTCTATTAGCCTTTGCCCTGCTTCATTCCGTGCTCCAAGGCCAAATTTTCCAGTTACTCCAGGTGTTTCTTGACTTCCTACTTTTGCATTCCAGTCCCCTAGAATGAAAAGGACATCTTTTTTGGGTGTTAGTTCTAAAAGGTCTTGTAGGTCTTCATAGAACAGATTAACTTCGGCTTCTTCAGCATTACTGGTTGGGGCATAGGCCTGGTTTACTGTAATATTGAATACACAGAAGAACTGTACAAAAAAGATCTTCATGACCAGGATAGTCACGATAACGTGATCACTGACCTAGAGCCAGACATCTTGGAATGTGAAGTCAAGTGGGCCTTAGAAAGCATCACTACGAACAAAGCTAGTGAAAGTGATGGAATTCCAGTTGAGCTATTTCAAATCTTGAAAGATGATGCTGTGAAAGTGCTGCACTCAATATGCCAACACATTTGGAAAACTCAGCAGTGGCCACAGGACTAGAAAAGATCAGACTTCATTCCAATCCCAAAGAAAGGCAATGCCAAAGAATGCTCAAACTACCGCAGAATTGCACTCATCTCACACGCTAGTAAGTTCATGCTCAAAATTCTCCAAGCCAGGCTTCAGCAATATGTGATCCGTGAACTCCCAGATGTTCAAGAAGGTTTTAGAAAAGGCAGGGGCACCAGAGATCAAATTGCCAACATCGGCTGGATCATGGAGAAAGCAAGAGAGTTCCAGAAAAAACATCTATTTCTGCTTCATTGACTATGCCAAAGCCTTTGACTCTGTCGATCACAATAAACTGTGGAAGATTCTGAAAGTGATGGGAATATCAGACCACCTGACCTGCCTCTTGAGAAACCTGTATGCAGGCAGGAAGCAACACTCAGAACTGTACATGGAACAACAGACTGGTTCCAAATAGGAAAAGGATTACGTCAAGGCTGTATATTGTCACCTTGCTTATTTGACTTAAATGCAGAGTACTTCATGAGAAATGCTGGGCTGGAAGTAGAACAAGGTGGAATCAAGATTGGTGGGAGAAATATCAATACCTCAGATATGCAGATGACACCACCCTTAGGGCAGAAAGTGAAGAGGAACTCAAAAGCCTCTTGATGAATGTGAAAGAGGAGAGTGAAAAGGTTGGCTTGAAGCTCAACATTGACAAAACAAAGATCATGGAATCTGGTCCCATCACTTCACTGGTAATAGATGGAAAAACAGTGGAAACAGTGTCATACTTTATTTTTTTGGGCTCCAAAATCACTTCAGATGCTGATTGCAGTCATGAAATTAAAAGGCGCTTACTCCTTGGAAGGAAAGTTAGGACCAAACTTGATAGGATATTAAAAAGCAGAGACATTACTTTGCCAGCAAATGTCCGTCTAGTCAAGGCTATGGTTTTTCCCGTGGTCATGTAAGGATGTGAGAGTTGGACTGTGAAGAAAGCTGATCGCCGAAGAATTGATTCTTTTGAACTGTGGTGTTGGAGAAGACTCTTGAGAGTCCCTTGTACTGCAAGAAGATCCAACCACTCCATTCTAAGGGAGATCAATCCTGGGTGTTCATTGGAAGGACTGATTCTAAAGCTGAAACTGCAATACTTTGGCCAACTCAGGCGACGAGTTGACTCACTGGAAAAGATTCTGATGCTAGGAAAAGTAGGGAACGGGAGGAGAAGGGGACCACAGAGGATGAGATGGCTGGATAGCATCCCCGACTCTGTGGAAATGAGTTTGAGTGAATTCTGGGAGTGGGTGATGGACAGGGAGGCTTGGCGCACAGTGATCCATTAGGTCGCGGAGAGTTGGACACGACTGAGCGACTGAACTAAACTGAATAAAGTGTGTCAAGTACCCTTTTACCTTCCAGGCGGATATGTGGAATTTCTCTTGATTGTGCAGTGCAAAATTTCCTCATCTCGCATTGAGGGGATAATTTTGTGGTGTTTTTCGAGATGCGGCGGGAAGCTGGGTGTAATTCTCGAGTTGCGACAGGGACCTCAGGAATTTGCTCGGGTTGCTTCAGGGAAGTCAAGTTCACTTTTGTGTTGGAAGGGGAACTTCTGGATTACTCTCCAGCCATTAAATGGGAATAGGGTCTCTTCTCAAGTTGAGTCCAAAAAGTGTGTTCTCCTCTCCAATGGGGACTGCTATGTCAGGGAACACTGTGAGTCGCATAAAGGGTGTCAAGTAACATTTTTCCTTTCAAGCGGGAATGTGGGATTTCTCTTGACATTCTGCAGCAAAAAAATTCCCCATCTCCCATTGAAGGATAATTTTGAAGTGTTTCTCGAGTTGCAGCCGGAAACTGCGGGTTCTTCATGAATTGCGATGGGGACCTCAGGTATTCGCTCGGGTTGCTACAGGGAAGTCAGGTCCCTTTTTGTGTTCGAAGGGGAACTTCGGGATTACTCTCGAGTCGTTAAATGGGAATTGGCCTCTTCTCGAGTTGAATTCATAAAGTGTGTTCTCCTCTCCAATGGGGACGGCTGAGTGAGGGAACTTTCTGAGTCGCATAAAGGGTGTCCAGTACCCTTTTGCCTTTCAAGAGGGAATGTGGGATTTCTCTTGGGATTCTGCAGCATAAAATTTCCTCCTCTTGCATTGAGGAGATAATTTTGTGGTGTTTCTCGAGTTGCGGCGGGAAGCTGGGGTTACTTCTAGAGTTGCGACGGGGACTTCAGCAACTCGCTCGGGTTTCCTCAGGGAAGTCAGGTCCCATTTTGTGTTGGAAGGGGAAATTCGGGATTACTCTGGAGCCGTAAAATGGGAATAGGGCCTCCTCTCGAGTTGAGTCCATAAAGTGTGTTCTCCTCTCCAATGGGGACTAACAGTGTTAGGGAAATTTCTGAGTCGAATTATTGTTGTCAAGTACCCTTTTGCCTTTCAAGCTGAAATGTGGGATTCCTCTTGAGATCTGCTGCGCAAAATTTCCTCATCTCGCATTAAGGGTATAATTTTCTGGTGTTTCTCGAGTTGCGGCGGGAAGATTGGGGTATTTCTTGAGTTGCGACGGGGACCTCAGGAACTCACTCGGGTTGCTTCAGAGAATTTAGGTCCCATTTTGTGTTGGAAGGGGAACTTCCGGATTACTCTCGAGCTATTAAATGGGAATAGGGCCTCTTCTCGAGTTAAGTCCATAAAGTGTGTTCTCCTGTCCAATTGGGACGTCTGTGTGAGGGAAATTTATGTGTCACATAAAGAGTGTCAAGTACCCTTTTGATTTTCAGGCGAGAATGTGGGATTTCTCTTGAATACTGCTGCGCAAAATTTCCTCATCTCGCATTGAGGGGATAATTTTGTAGTGTTTCTCCTGTTGAGGCGGGAAGCTGGGGGTACATATCGAGTTACGACATGAAATTCAGGAACTCGCTCGTGTTGCTTCAGGGAAGTTAGGTCCCCTATTTAATGGAAAGGGAATTTCGGGATTACTCTCGAGCCCTTAAATGGAAATAGGGCCTCTTCTCCAGTTGAGTCTGTAAAGTAGTTTCTACTCTCCAGTGGGGACGACTGTGTGAGGGAAATTTCTGAGTCGCATAAAGCGTTTCAAGTACCTGTTTGCCTTTCAAGCGGGAAAGTAGGATTTATCTTGAGATTCTGCAGCGCAAAATTTCCTCACCTCACATTGAGGGGATAATTTTGTGGTGTTTCTCGAGTTTCGGCGGGAATTTGGGGGAACTTCTCGAGTTGCGACGGGGACCTCATTAACTCGCTTGGGTTTCATCTGGGAAATCAGGTCCGCTTTTGTGTTGGGAGGGGAATTTGGGGATTACTCTCGATCCGTTAAATGGGAATAGGGCCTCTTCTCGATTTGAGTCCATAAAGTGTGTTCTACTCTCCAATGGGGATGGCTGATTGAGGGAACTTTCTGAGTCCCATAAAGGGTGTCAAGTACACTCTTGCCTTTGAAGTGGGAATATTTAATTTCTCTTGAGTTTCTGCAGTGGAAAATTTCCTCATCTCGCATTGAGGGGTAATTTTGTGGTGTTTCTTGAGTTGCGGCGGGAAGATTGGGGTATTTCTCGAGTTGCGACGGGGAACTCAGGAACTCGCTCGGGTTGCTTCAGGGAGGTCAGGTCCCCTTTTTTGTTGGAAGGGGAATTTCTGGATTACTCTCGAGCTGTTAAATGGGAATAGGGCCTCTTCTCGAGTTGAGTTCATAAAGTGTGTTCTCCTCTCCAATTGGGATGTCTGTGTGAGGGAAATTTGTATGTCGCATAAAGGGTGTCAAGTACCCTTTTGATTTTCAGTCGAGAATGTGGGATTTCTCTTGAATAGTGCTGCGCAAAATTTCCTCATCATGCATTGAAGGGATAATTTTCTGATGTTTCTCCTGTTGAGGCGAGAAGCTGGGGGAACTTCTCGAGTAGCGACGAAGACCTCAGGAACTCACTCTGGTTACTTTAGGCATGTCAGGTTCCCTTTTGTGTTGGTAGGCAAACTTCGCCGTTACTCTCGAGCCCTTAAATGGTAATAGGGCCTCTTCTAGGGTTGAGTCCATAAAGTGTGTTCTCCTCCTTAATGGGGACAGATGTGTGAGGGAAATTTATGAGTCACATAAAGGCTGTCGAGTACCCTTTTGATTTTCAGGCGGGAATGTGGAATTTCTCTTGAATTGTACAATGCAAAATTTCCACATCTCGCATTGAGCGGATAATTTTGTGGTGTTACGCCTGTTGAGGCCGGAAGCTGGGGGTACATCTCGAATTGCGACAGGGATGTCAGGAACTCGCTCGGGTTCCTTCAGGGAAGTAAATCCCCCTTTTGTGAAATAGGGGAAACCTCAGGATTACTCTCGAACCGTTAAAGGGGAATAGCGCCTCTTCTCGTGTTGAGTCCAAAAAGTGTGTTTTCCTCACCAATGGGGACGGCTGTGTGAGGGAACTTTCTGAGTCTCATAAAGTTTGTCAAGTACACTTTTGCCTTTCTAGAGGGAATGTGGGATGTCTCTTGAGATTCTGCAGCAAAAAATTTTAGTCATTTCACATTGAGGGGATAATTTTGTGGTGTTTCTCGATTTACGGCGGGAAGTTGGGTACTTCTCGAGTTGCGACGGAGACCTCAGGAACTTGCTCGGGTTGTTTCAGAGAAGTCAGGTTCCCTTTTGTGTTGGAAGGGAAACTTTGGGATTCCTCCCAAGACGTTAAATGGGAATAGGGCCTCTGCTAGAATTGAGTCCTTAAATTGTGTTCTCCTCTCCAATGGGGACGTGTGTTAGGGAACTTTCTGAGTCGCATAAAGTGTGTCAAATAAACTTTTGCCTTTCAAGCAGAAATGTGGGATTTCTCTTGAGATTCTGCAGCGCACAAATACCTTATCTGGCATTGAGGGAATAATTATGAGGTGTTTCTCCAGTTGGGCCTGGTAGGTGGAGTATTTTACGAAATGCGACAGGGACTTCAGGAATTTGCTCGGGTTGCTTCAGGGAAGTCAGTTCCCTTTTTGTTGGAAGGAGAACTTTCGTAATACTCTCGAGCCGTAAAATGGGAATAGGGCCTCTTCTCGAGTTGAGTCCATAAATTGTGTTCTCCTCTCCAATGGGGACGGCTGTGTGAGCGAACTTTCTGAGTCGCATAAATGGTGTCAAGTACCCTTTTGCCTTTTAAGAGGGAATGTCGTATTTCTCTTGAGATTCTGAGCGCAAAATTTCCTCATCTCACATTGAGAGGATAATTTTGTGGTGTTTCTGGACATGGGGAGGAAAGCTGGGGGTACTTCTCGAGTTGCGACGGGGACCTCAGGAACTCGCTAGGGTTTCTTCAGGGAAGGAAGGTCCCCTTTTGTGATGGGAGGGGAACTTCTGGTTTACTCTTGAGCCATTAAATGGGAATAGGGCCTCATCTCTTTTTTTTTTTCTTTTTTTTTTTACGGTATCTTTGGGGTTTTTTTTGTAATTAATTTATTTTTTATTGGAGGTAAATTATTTTACAATATTATATTGGTTGGTTTTGCCATACATTGACATGAATTCGCCCCGGGTTTACATAAGTTCCCCCTCCTGAACCCCCCTCCCACCTCCCTCCTCCCTTTATCCTCCCTCTGGGTCATCCCCGCATGCCAGCCCCGAGCATCCTATAACATGCATTGACCCTGAACTAGTGATTCGTTTCACATTTGACAACATGCATGTTTCAATGCCATTCTCCCAAATCATCCCACCCTCACCCTCTCCCATAGAGTCCCAAAGACTGTTCTATACATCTGTGTCTCTTTTGCTGTCTCGAATACAGGGTTATCATTTGTATCTTTCTAAATTCCATATATATGCGTTAGTATACTGTATTGGTGTTTTTCTTTCTGGCTTACTTCACTCTGTATAATAGGCTCCAGTTTCATCCACCTCATTAGAACTGATTCAAATGTATTCTTTTTAATGGCTGAATAATACTCCATTGTGTATATGTACCAAAACTTTCTTATCCATTCGTCTGCAGATGGACATCTAGGTTGCTTCCATGTCCTGGCTATTATAAACAGTGCTGAAATGAACATTGGAGTACATGTGTCTCTTTCAATTCTGGTTTCCTTGGTGTGTATGCCCAGGAGTGCGATTGCTGGATCATATGGCAGTTCTATTTCCAGTTTTTTGAGGAATCTCCACACTGTTCTCCATAGTGGCTGTACTAGTTTGCATTCCCACCAACAGCGTAAGAGGGTTCCCTTCTCTCCACACCCTAACCAACATTTATTGCATGTAGACTTTTGGATAGCAGCCATTCTGACTGGTGTGAAATGGTATCTCATTGTTGTTTTGATTTGCACATCTCTGATTATGAGGGATGTTGAGCATTTTTTCATGTGTTTGTTAGCCATATGTAAGTCTTCTTTGGAGAAATGTCTGCTTAGTTCTTTGTCCCATTTTTTGATTGGGTCATTTATTTTTCTGGAATTGAGCTGCAGGAGCTACTTGTATATTTTGGAGATTAATCCTTTATCCGTTGCTTCATTTGCTATTATTTTCTCCCATTCTGAAGGCTGTCTTTTCACCTTACTTATAGTTTCCTTTGCTGTGCAGAAGGTTTTGATTTTAATTAGGTCCCATTTGTTTATTTTTGCTTTTATTTCCAATATTCTGGGAGGTGGGTCATGGAGGATCCTGCTGTAATTTATGTCGGAGAGTGTTTTGCCTACATTCTCCTCTAGGAGTTTTATAGTTTCTGGTTTTACATTTAGCTCTCTAATCCACTTTGAATTTATTTTTGTGTATGGTGTTAGGAAGTGTTCTAGTTTCATTCTTTTACAAGTGGCTGACCAGTTTTCCCAGCACCACTTGTTAAAGAGACTGTCTTTTCTCCATTTAATATTCTTGCCACCATTGTCAAAGATGAGGTGTCCATAGGTGCGTGGATTTATCTCTGGGCTTTCTATTTTGTTCCATTGATCTATATTTCTGTCTTTATGCCAGTACCATACTGTCTTGATGACTGTGGCTTTGTAGTAGAGCCTGAAGTCCGGCAGGTTAATTCCCCCAGTTCCATTTTTCTTCCTCAATATTGCTTTGGCTATTCGAGGTTTTTTGTATTTCCATACAAATTGTGAGATTATTTGTTCTAGTTCTGTGAAAAATATCGTTGGTAGATTGATAGGGATTGCATTGAATGTATAAATTACTTTGGGTAGTATACTCATTTTTACAATATTTATTCTTCCAATCCATGAACATGGTATATTTCTCCATCTATTAGTGTCCTCTTTGATTGCTTTCAGTAGTGTTTTATAGTTTTCTATGTACAAGTCTTTTGTTTCCTTAAGTAGATATATTCCTAAGTATTTAATTATTTTCGTTGCAACAGTGAATGGAATAGTTTCCTTAATTTCTCTTTCTATTTTCTCATTATTGGTGTATAGGAATGCAAGGGATTTCTGTGTGTTGATTTTATATCCTGCAACATCACTGTAATCATTGATTAGCTCTAGTAGTTTTCTGGTAGAGTCTCTAGGGTTTTCTGTGTAGAGGATCATGTCATCAGCGAACAGTGAAAGTTTTACTTCTTCTTTTCCAATTTGGATTCCTTTTATGTCTTTTTCTGCTCTGATTGCTGTAGCCAAAACTTCCAGAACTATGTTGAATAGTAGTGATGAGAGTGGGCACCCTTGTCTTGTTCCTGACTTTAGGGGAAATCCTTTCAGTTTTTCACCATTGAGGATAATGTTTGCTGTGGGTTTGTCATATATAGCTTTTATTATGTTGAGATATGTCCCTTCTATTCCCACTTTCTGGAGGGTTTATCATAAATGGATGTTGAATTTTGTCGAAGGCTTTCTCTGCATCTATTGAGATAATCATATGATTTTTATTTTTCAGTTTGTTAATGTGGTGTATTACGTTGATTAATTTGCGGATATTGAAGAATCCTTGCATTCCTGGGATAAAGCCCACTTGGTCATGATGTATGATCTTCTTAATATGTTGTTGGATTCTGATTGCTAAAATTTTGTTAAGGATTTTTGCATCTATGTTCATCAGTGATATTGGCCTGTAGTTTTCTTTTTTTGTGGGGTCTTTACCAGGTTTTGGGATTAGGGTGATGGTGGCCTCATAGAATGAGTTTGGAAGTTTCCCTTCCTCAGCAATTTTCTGGAAGAGTTTGAGTAGAATAGGTGTTAGCTCTTCTCTAAATTTTTGGTAGAATTCGGCTGTGAAGCCGTCTGGACCTGGGCTTTTGTTTGCTGGAAGATTCTTGATTATGGCCTCTAGTTCCGTGCTTGTGATGGATCTGTTCAGATTTTCTATTTCTTCCTGGTTCAGTTTTGGAAAGTTTTACTTTTCTAGGAATTTGTCCATTTCTTCCAGGTTATTCATTTTATTGCCATATAATTGCTGGTAGTATTCTTTAATAATCCTTTGTATTTCTGTGTTGTCAGTTGTGATCTCTCCATTTTCATTTCTAATTTTGTTGATTTGATTCTTCTCCCTTTGTTTCTTGATAAGTCTGACTAGTGGTTTGTCAATTTTATTTACCTTCTCAAAGAACCAGCTTTTGTCTTTGTTGATTTTTGCTATGGTCTCTTTTGTTTCTTTTGCATTTATCTCTGCCCTAATTTTTACGATTTCTTTCCTTCTACTGACCCTGGGGTTCTTCATTTCTTCCTTTTCTAGTTCCTTTAGATGTAGAGTTAGGTTATTTAGTTGACTTTTTTCTTGTTTCTTGATGTGTGCCTGTATTGCTATGAACTTCCCCCTTAGTACTGCTTTTACAGTGTCCCAGAGGTTTTGGGTTGTTGTGTTTTCATTTTCATTCATTTCTATGAATATTTTGATTTCTCTTTTGATTTCTTCTATGATTTGTTCATTATTCAGCAGCGTGTTGTTCAGCCTCCATATGTTGGCATTTTTAATAATTTTTCTCCCGTAATTGAGATCTAATCTTATTGCATTGTGGTCAGAAAAGATGCATGGAATGATTTCAACTTTTTTGAATTTACCAAGGCTAGATTTATGGCCCAGGATGTGATCTATCCTGGAAAATGTTCCGTGTGCACTTGAGAAAAAGGTGAAATTCATTGTTTTGGGGTGAAATGTCCTATAGATATCTATTAGGTCTAACTGGTCTATTGTATCATATAAAGTTTGTGTTTCCTTGTTAATTTTCTGTTTAGTTGATCTATCCATAGATGTAAGTGGGGTATTAAAATCTCCCACCATTATTGCATTATTGTTAATTTCCCCTTTCATACTTGTTAGTAATTGTCTTACATATTGTGGTGCTCCTATGTTGGGTGCATAAATATTTATAATTGTTATATATTCTTCTTGGATTGATACTTTGATCATTATGTAGTTTCCTTCTTTGTCTCTTTTCACAGCCTTTGTGTTAAAGTCTATTTTATCTGATATGAGTATTGCTACTCCTGCTTTCTTTTGGTCTCTATTTGCATGGAATATCTTTTTCCAGCCCTTCACTTTCAGTCTGTATGTGTCCCTCGTTTTGAGGTGTGTCTCTTGCAGACAACATATACGGGGGTCTTTTTTTTTATCCATTCAGCCAGCCTTTGTCTTTTGGTTGGGGCATTCAACCCATTTACGTTCAAGGTAATTATTGATAAGTGCGATCCAGTAGTCATTTTCTTTATTGCCTTGGGTTCGAGTTTATACACCCTTTCTGTGTTTCCTGTCTAAAAAAGATCCTTTAGCATTTGTTGGAAAGCTGGTTTGGTAATGCTGAATTCTCTCCGCTTTTGCTTGTCTGTAAATCTTTTGATTTCTCCTTCATATTTGAATGAGATCCTTGCTGGTTACAGTAGTCTGGGCTGTAGGTTATTTTCTTTCAGCACTTTAAGTATGTCTTGCCATTCCCTCCTGGCCTGAAGAGTTTCTGTTGAAAGATCAGCTGTTATCCTTATGGGAATCCCCTTGTGTGTTATTTGCTGTTTTTCCCTTGCTGCTTTTAATATTTGTTCTTTGTGTTTGATCTTTGTTAATTTGATTAATATGTGTCTTGGAGTATTTCGCCTTGGGTTTATCCTGTTGGGGACTCTCTGGGTTTCTTTGACTTTTGTGATTATTTCTTTCCCTATTTTAGGGAAGTTTTCAACTATTATCTCCTCAAGTATTCTTTCATGGTCTTTCTTTTTGTCTTCTTCTTCTGGGACTCCTATGATTCGAATGTTGGAGCGTTTAACATTGTCCCAGAGGTCTCTAATATTGTTCTCATTTCTTTTAATTTGTTTTTCTTTTTTCCTCTCTGTTTCATTTATTTCTACAATTCTATCTTCTAGCTCGCTTATCCTGTCTTCTGCCTCTGTTATTCTACTGTTTGTTCCCTCCAGAGTGTTTCTGATCTCATCTATTGCATTATTCATTGTATATTGACTCTTTTTTATTTCCTCTAAGTCCTTCTTAAACCTTTCTTCCATCTTCTCCATCCTTTTCTCCAGGTTATTTATCTGTAACTCCATTTTGCTTTCAAGATTTTGAATCATTTTCACCACCAAAATTCGAAATTCTTTATCAGGTAGATTCCCTATATCTTCCTCTTTTGTTTGTGTTGGTGGGCATTTATCTTGTTCCTTTACTTGCTGGGTATTTCTCTGCCTCTTCATCTTGCTTATAATGCTTTGCTTGGGGTGGCCTTTCCCTCTTTTGGCCGTTTGTGGAGATCTCTTTATTATGTAGTTTCCTCTCTGTGTGTGGGGTTGGACAGGTGACTTGTCAAAGTTCCCTGGTTATGGAAGCTTGTGTCGGTGTTCTGGTGGGTGCAGCTGGATTTGTTCTCTCTGGAGTGCAATGAAGTGTCCAGTAATGAGTTATGAGATGGCAGTGCGTTTGGAGTGACTTTGGGCAGACTGTATATTGAAGCTCAGGGCTGTGTTCCTGGAGAATTTGCGTGGTATGTCTTGTTCTCGAACTTGTTGACCCTTGGGTGGTGCTTGGTTTTAGTGTAGGTATGGAGACGTTTGATGAGCTCCTATCGATTAATGTTCCCTGGAGTCAGGAGTTCTCTGGTGTTCTCAGGATTCGGCCTTAAGCCTCTTGCCTCTGGTTTTTGGTCTTATTCTTGGAGTAGCCTCTAGACGTCTCTATCTGTCATTTCCAAGGTGGTTCCCTCTGTTTTAGCTTCTGTTTGCTGGTTTCTTCAGTGTCTAATTTCCGCCCTGATACTAGGGGGTGGGTGGACACTTTTTAAGGCTCAGTTGTTCAGTCCTGTTCTGGGAAGGGAGGAACGCTGCAGTCGAATATCTCTGGCATCTGTGGGGAGTGCTCGCAGCGTCTCGGCAACACTGGGTTTGCCCCCGCTCACAGCACGTATGCTGTCCCAGTCTATACTGCACAGGCTCTAGGTTGCTCTGCCGGGAGCTGTCTGAGGCCGGCGCCAGGTTGTATGCACTTCCCAGGTCTGAGCGGCTCAAGTTCAGGTTCTCAGGTACTCCACAAAGGTGCAGACTTGGTTGGGCCTGCGTTTTGTGCCTTCCCCGGTCTGAGCAGCTCAGGGGACCAGGTGTTTGGCGAGCGCGGTCTCTGCGACTTATCGCCTCCCCAGTCCCCACCACTCAGTTTTCTGGGTGTCCAACCGGCGCACCTTCTCAGGGGGATATCGACCGGCCCGAGCCCAAGAAGTCCTGAATAGCAACAAGCCTGTCTGCAGTTTGTATCAGATGCCTTTCTGGGGCCGCGGTTGCCTGCTCCAGCTCTGGCTGCGCTCCCTGCCTGTCTCGGCGGGGGATGGGGGATGGGCCAGCCGCAGCCACCTCACTCTGCTCAGTCCTTTATTCTGTGAGCGGGGCTGGCCGATTCGTAGGTTAGAGCTTTCCGCCTTTTCGTGGTGAAGCTATCCCACAGTCTGCTTTGCTCTCCCCATTTCTCTCAAATTGTTCTCGTGGCATTCAAGCCCAGTCCTCTCTCTAAGCAGTTCAGCTGGCTCCTCCCTGCCCAGCCCCCGCTTGCTAATGGCGTATGCAGACGTCTGCGCTGCTTCTCCACTGGGAGTTACCGTTTGGCGGGTAATCTGTGTGTTTTTAAAAAATCTTAAAAAAAAAAGAGGGTTATGTGGCCCTCTGAGCTTCCAAGGCTTGCCACAGATTCGCCAGTGAGAGTGTTTCCTGGTGTTTGGAAAGTTCTCTCTTTTTAAAGCCTCCCTTCCCGGGACGGAGCTCCGTCCTTACTTCTTTTGTCTCGCTTTTTATCTTTTATGTTTTTTCCTACCTCCTTTCGAAGACAATGGGCTGCTTTTCTGGGTGCCTGACGTCCTCTGCCAGCATTCAGAAGTTGTTTTGTGGACTTTACTCGGCGTTCAAATGTTCTTTTGATGAATTTGTGGGGGAGAGAGTGGTCTCTCTGTCCTATTCCTCCGCCATCTTGTTCCTTCCACCCTTTTAGCCTTTCAAGCGGGAATGTGGGATTTCTCTTGAGATTCTGCAGCGCAAAATTTCCTCATCTCGCATTGAGGGGATAATTTTGTGGTGTTTCTTGAATTGCGGTTGGAAGCTGGGGGGATTTCTCGAGTTGCGACAAGGACCTCAGGAAATTACTCGAGTTACTTCAGGGAAGTCAAGTCCCCTTTTGTGCTGGAAGGGGGACTTCCGGATTACAATCGAGTCCTTTAATGAGAATTGGGCCTCTTCTCGAGTTGAGTCCATAAAGTGTGTTCTCCTCTCCAATGGGGACGGATGTTAGGGAACTTTCTGAATGGCATAAAGTGTATCAAGTACCGTTTTGCTTTTCAAGCGGGAATATGGGATTTCTCTTGAAATTCTGCAGCGAAAAATTTCCTCATCTCACATTGAGGGGATAATTTTGTGGTGTTTCACGAATTGCGGCAGGATACTGGGGGTACTTCTCGAGTTGCGAGGTGGACTTCAGGAACTCACTCGAGTTACTTCAGGGAAGTCAGGTCCCATTTTGTGCTGGAAAGGGAACTTCCAGATTACTCTCGAGCCGTTAAACAGGAATATTGCTTCTTCTCCATTTGAGTCCATAAAGTGTGTTCTCCTCTCCACTGAGGACCAATGTTAGGGACCATTCTGAGTCGCCTAAAGGGAGTCAAGTACCCTTTTGCCTTTCAAGCAGGAATGTGGGATTTCTCTTGAGATTTTGGAGCGCAAAATTTCCTCATCTCGCATTAAGGGGTAATTTTATAGAGTTTCTCGAGTTGCGGAAGGAAGCAGGGGGTACTCTTGAATTGCAACGGGGACCTCAGGAACTCGGTCTGGTTTCTTCAGGTAAGTCAAGTCCCCTTTTGTGTTGGAAGGGGAACTTCCGGATTACTCTCCAGCCGTTAAATGGGAATATTGCCTCTTCTCGATTTGAGTCGACAAGTGCGTTCTCCTCTCCTCTGCAGAGGGATGTTAGGGACCATTCTGAGTCGCCTAAAGGGACTCAAGTACCCTTTTGCATTTCAATCAGGAATGTGGGATTTCTCTTGAGATTCTGCAGCTCAAAATTTCCTCATCTCGCATTGAGGGAATCATTTTGTGCTGTTTCTCGAATTGCGGTTGGAAGCTGCGGGGTTTTCTCGAGTTGCGACTTGGACCTCAGGAACTCACTCGAGTTACTTCAGGGAAGTCAGGTCCCCTTTTATGCCAGAGGAGAAACTTCCGGATTACTCTCGAGCCCATTAATGGGAATAGGACATCTTCTCGAGTTGAGTCCATAATGTGTGTTTTCCTCTCCAATGGGGATGGATGTTAGGGAACTTTCTGAATGGCATAAAGTGTGTGAAGTACCCTTTTGCTTTTCAAGCGGGAATGTGGTATTTCTCTTGAAATTCTGCAGCGAAAAATTACCTCATCTCACATTGAGGGTATAATTTTGTGGTGTTTCACGAATTGTGGCTGGATACTGGGGGTACTTCTCGAGTTGCGAGGTGGACTTCAGGAACTCATTCGAGTTACTTCAGGGAAGTCAGGTCCCATTTTGTGCTGGAAGGGGAACTTCAGGATTACTCTCGAGCCGTTACACAGGAATATTGCCTCTTCTCAATTTGAGTCCACAAAATGTGTTCTCCTCTCCACTGAGGACGGATGTTAGGGACCATTCTGAGTCTCCTGAAGGGAATCAAGTACCATTTTGCCTTTCAAGCAGGAATGTGGGATTTCTCTTGAGCTTCTGCAGGGCAAAATTTCCTCATCTCGCATTGAGGGGATAATTTTTTGGTGTTTCTCGAATTGCGGCAGGAACCTGTGGGTACTTCTTGAGTTGGGACGGGGACTTGAGGAAGTCGCTCGGGTTGCTTCAAGGAAGTCAATCCCCTTTTGTGTTGCAAGGGAAACTTTCGGATTCTTCTCGAGCCCTTTAATGGGAATAGAGCCTCTTCTCGAATTACGTCCATAAAGTGTGTTCTCCTCTCCAATGGGGATGGAAGTTAGGGAACTTTCTGAGTGGTATAACGTGTGTCAAGTACACTTTTGCCATTCAAGCGGGAATATGGGATTTCTCTTGAGATTCTGCAGCACAAAATTACCTCATCTCGCATTGAGGGGATAATTTGGAGGTTTTTCTCGAGTTGTGGCGGGAAGCAGGTTGTAATTCTTGAGGTGCGACGGCGACCTCAGGAACTCGTTCACGTTGCTTCAGGGAAGTCAAGTCCCATTTTTTGTTGAAAGGGGAACTTCCAGATTACTCTCGAGCCTTTAAATAGTAATATTGCCTCTTCTCGATTTGACTCCATTAAGTGTGTTCTCCTCTCTAATGGGGATGGATATTAGGGAACATTCTGATTCGCCTCAAGGGAGTCAAGTACCCTTTTGCCTTTCAAGCGGGAATGTGGGATTTCTCTTGAGATTCTGCAGCACAAAATTTCCTCATTTCGCATTGAGCAGATTATTTTTTGGTGTTTCTCGAATTGCGGCGGGAAGTTGGGGTACTTCTCGAGTTGCGATGGGGACCTCATGAACTCACCCATGTTACTTCGGGGAAGTCGGTCCCCTTTTGTGCTGGAAGGGGAACTTCCCGATTACTGTTTAATGGGAATAGGCCATTTAATGGGAATAGGCCCTCTACTCGAGTTGAGTCCATAAATTGTGTTCTCCTCTCCAATGGAAACGGAGGTTAGTGAACTTTCTGAGTGGCATAAAGTGTTTCAAGTACCCTTTTGCCTTTCAATCGGGAATGTGGGATTTCTCTTGAGATTCTGCAGCGCAAAATTTCCTCATGTCGCATTGAGAGGATAATATGGTGGTGTTTCTCGAATTTCGGCGGGAAGCTGGGGGTAGTTCTCCGGTTGCGGTGGGGACCTCAGGATCTCACTCGAATTACTTCAGGGAAGTCAGGTCCCTTTTTGGACTGGAAGGGGAACTTCCAGATTACTCTCGAGTCGTTAAATGGGAATATTGCCTCTTCTCGATTTGAGTCATTAAAGTGTGTTCTCCTCTCCAATGAGGATGGATGTTAGGGAACATTTTGAGTCGCATATAGGGAGTCAAGAACCATTTTGCCTTTCAAGCGGAAATGTGGGATTTCTCTTGAGATTAGGCAGCACAAAATATCCTCATCTAGAAATTTGGGGATGATTTTGTGGTGTTTCTTGAATTGCCGATGGAACCTGGGGGAATTTCTCGAGTTACGACGAGGACCTCAGGAACTCACTGGAGTTACTTCAGGGAAGTCAGGTCCCCTTTTGTGCTGGAAGGGGGACTTCCGGATTACAATCGAGTCCTTTAATGGGAATAGGGCGTCTTGTCGAGTTGAGTCCATAAAGTGTGTTCTCCTCTCCAATGGGGATGGATGTTAGGGAACTTTCTGAATGGCATAAAGTGTGTCAAGTTCCCTTTTGCTTTTCAAGTGGGAATGTGGGATTTCTCTTGAAATTCTGCAGGGAAAAATTTCCTCATCTTACATTGAGGGGATAATTTTGTGGTGTTTCACGAATTGAGGCGGGATACTGGGACTACTTCTGGAGTTGTGAGGTGGACTTCAGGAACTCACTCGAGTTAATTCAGGGAAGTCAGGTCACATTTTGTGCTGGGAGGGGAAATTCCGGATTACTCTCGAGCCGTTAAACAGGAATATTGCCTCTTCTCGATTTGAGTCCATAAAGTGTGTTATTCTCTCCAATGAGAACGGATGTTAGGGACCATTCTGAGTCGCCTAAAGGGAGTCAAGTACCCTTTTGCCTTTCAAGCAGGAATGTGGGATTTTTCTTGACATTATGCAGTGCAAAATTTCCTCATCTCCCATTGAGGGGTAATTTTTTGGCGTTTCTAGAGTCGCGGAAGGAAGCAGGGGGTACTCTTGAATTGCAACGGGGACCTCAGGAACTCGGTCTGGTTTCTTCAGGTAAGTCAAGGCCCCTTTGTGTTGGAAGGGGAACTTCCGGTTTACTCTTGAGCCGTTAAATGGGAATAGGGGCTCATCTCAAATTGAGTCCATAAAGCGTGTTCTCCTCTCCAATGGGGATGGCTGAGTGAGGGAAATTTCTGAGTCGAATAAAGGGTATCAAGTACCTTTTTGCCTTTCAAGAGGGAATGTGGTAGTTCTCTTGAGATTCTGCATCACAAAACTTCCTCATCTCGCATTGACGGGATAATTTTGTGGTGTTTCTCGAGTTGTGGCGGGAAGCTGGGGGTACTTCTCGAGTTGGGTTGGGGACCTCTGGAACTCGCTCGGGTTGCTTCAGGGATGTTAGGTCCCATTTGGTGTTGGAAGGGGAACTTCCGGTTTACTCTGGTGCCCTTAAATATGAACAGGGGCTCATATCGAATTGAGTCCATAAAGTGTGATCTCCTCTCCAATGGGGACGGCTTTGGGAGGGAACTTTCTGTGTCGAATAAAGGATGTCAAGTACCTTTATGCCTTTCAAGAGGTAATGTGGAATTTCTCTTGTGATTCTGCATCGCAAAATTTCCTCATCTCGCATTGAGGCGATAATTGTGTGGTGTTTCTCGAGTTGCGGCGGGAAGCTGGGGGTACTTCTCGAGGTGCGACCGGAAGTTCAGGAACTCGCTCGGGTGTCTTCAGGGAAGTCAGTTCCCCTTTGGTGTTGGAAGGGGAACTTCCAGTTTACTCTCGAGCCATAACATGTGAACAGGGGCTCATCTCGAATTGAGTCCATAAATTGTATTCTCCTCTCCAATGGGGACGGCTGTGTGAGGGAAATTTCTGAGTCGAATAAAGGGTGTCAAGTATCTTTTTGCCTTTCAAGAGGGAATGTGGAAGTTCTCTTGAGATTCTGCATCGCAAAATTTCCTCATCTCGCATTGACTGGATAATTTTGTGGTGTTTCTCGAGTTGCGGCGGGAAGCTGGGGTTACTTCTCGAGTTGGGACGGGGACCTCAGTAACTCGCTCATGTTGCTTCAGGGAAGGCACGTCCCCTTTGGTGTTGGAAGGGGAACTTCCGGTTTTCTCTCGAGCCCTTAAATGTGAACAGGGTCTCATCTCGAATTGAGTCTATAAAGAGTGTTCTCCTCTAAAAGGGGACGTCTGTGTGAGGGAAATTTCTGAGTCGAATAAAGGGTGTCAAGTACCTTTTTGCCTTTCAAGAGGGAATGTGGTATTTCTCTTGAGATTCTGCATGGCCAAATTCCCTCAGCTCACATTGAGTGGATAATTTTGTGATGTTACACGAGTTGCGGCGGGAAGATGGGGGTACTTCTCGAGTTGGGACGGGGACCTCAGGAACTCACTCAAGTTGCTTCAGGGAAGGGAGGTCCCCTTTGCTTTAGGAAGAGGAACTTCCAGTTTTTCTCGAGACCTTCAATGTGAACAGGGGCTCATCTCGAATTGAGTTCATAAAGTGTGTTCTCCTCTCCAATGGGGACGGCTGTGGGAGGGAACTTTCTGAGTCGCATAAAGGATTTCAAGGACCTTTCTGACTTTTAAGAGGGAATGTGGTATATCTCTTGAGATTCTGAATTGTAAAATTTCCTCATCTCACATTGAGGGGATAATTTTGTGGTGTTTCTCGAGTTGCGGCGGGAAGCTTGGTGTAATTCTCGAGTTGTGACGGGGACCTCAAGAACTCGCTCGGGTTGCTTCAGGGAAGGCACGTCCCCTTTGGTGTTGGAAGGGGAACTTCCGGTTCTCTCGAGCCCTTAAATATGAACAGGGTCGCATCTCGAATTGAGTCCATAGGGTGTGTTTTCCTCTCCAATGAGGACGGCTGTGTGAGGGAACTTTCTGAGTCGAATAAAGGGTGTCAAGTATCTTTTTGCCTTTCAAGAGGGAATGTGGTATTTCTCTTGAGATTCTGCATCGCAAAATTTCCTCACCTCACATTGAGGGGATAATTTTGTGGTGTTTCTCGAGTTGCGGCGGGAAGCTGGGGGTTCTTCTTGAGTTGCGACGGGTCCTCAGGAACTCGCTTGGGTTGCTTCAGGGAAGTCACGTCCCCTTTGGTGTTGGAAGGGGAACTTCGGTTTATTCTCAAGCCCATAAATGTGAACAGGGCTAATCTCGAATTGATTCCATAAAGTGTGTTCTCTTCTCCAATAGGGACGGCTGAGTGAGGGAACTTTCTGAGTTGAATAAATGTTGTCAAGTTCCTTTTTGCCTTTCAAGAGGGAATGTGGTAGTTCTGTTGAGATTCTGCATCG
Organism: Moschus berezovskii; assembly: GCF_049115385.1. Classification (NCBI taxonomy): domain Eukaryota; kingdom Metazoa; phylum Chordata; class Mammalia; order Artiodactyla; family Moschidae; genus Moschus; species Moschus berezovskii. Next base: position 113,562,941 of record NC_142467.1, on the reverse strand, counting down.
CAAAATATCCTCATCTTGCATTGACGGGATTATTTTGTGGTGTTTCTCGAGTTGCGGCGGGAAGCTGGGGGTACTTCTCGAGTTGGGACGGGGACCTTAGGAACTCGCTCGGGTTGCTTCAGGGAAGGGAGGTCTCCTTTTGTGTTGAAATGGGAACTTCCGGTTTACTCTCGAGCCCTTCAATGTGAACAGGGGCTCATCTTGAATTGAGTCCATAAAGTGTGATCTCCTCTTCAATGGGGACGGCTGTGTGAGGTTACTTTCTGAGTCAAATAAAGGGTGTCAAGTACCTTTTTGACTTTCAAGTGGGATGTGGTTTTTCTCTTGAGATTCTGTATCGCAAAATTTCCTCATCTCGCATTGAGGGGATAATTGTGTGGTGTTTCTCGAGTTGTGGCGGGAAGCTGGGCGTACTTCTCGAGTTGCGATGGGGACGTCTGGAACTCGCTCGGGTTGTTTCAGGGAAGTCAGATCCCCTTTGGTGTTGGAAGGGTAACTTCAGATTTACTCTGACACTTAAATGTGAACTGGGGCTCATCTCGAATTGAGTCCATAAAGTGTGATCTCCTCTCCAATGGGGACTGATGTTAGTGAAATTTCTGAGTCGCAAAAACGGTGTCAAGTACCCTTTTGCCTTTCAAGAATTAGTGTGGTATTTCTCTTGGGATTCTGCAGCCCAAAATTTCCTTTAATCGCATTGAGGGGATAATTTTGTGGTGTTACTCGAGTTGCGGTGGAAGCTGCGTGTACTTTTTGAGTTGCGACATGGAACTCGGGAACTTGCTCGGGTTGCTTCAAGGAAGGCAGTTCCCCTTTTGTGTTGGAAGAGGAACTTCCAGTTTACTCTCGAGCCGTTAAATGGGAATAGGGCCTCATCTCGAATTGAGTCCATAAACTGTGTTCTCTTCTTAAAGAGAAAGATGTTAGTGAAATTTCTGAGTCGCATAAAGCATGTCAAGTACCCTTTTGCCTTTCAAGAAGGAATGTGGTATTTCTATTGAGATTCTGCAGTGCAAAATATTGTCATCTCGCATTGCCGGGATAATTTTGTGGTGTTTCTCAAGTTTCGGCAGGAAGCTTAGGGTACTTCTCGAGTTGCGACGGGGACCTCAGTAACCTGTTCGGGTTACTTCAGGGAAGTCAGGTCCCCTTTGGTGTTGGAAGGGGAACTTCGCGTTTACTTTCGAGCCGTTAAAAGGGAATAGGGCCTCATCTCGAATTGAGTCCATAAAGTGTATTCTCCTGTCCAATTAGAACTTATGTTAGTGAAATTTCTGAGTCTCAGAAAGGGTGTCAAGTAAACTTTTGCCTTTCAAGAAGGAATGCGGTGTTTCTCTTGAGATTCCTCAGCACAAAATTTCCTCATCTTGCATTAAGGAGATAATTTTGTGGTGTTTCTATAGTTGCGGCTGGAAGCTGTGGTTACTTCTCGAGTTGCGATGGGGATCTCAGGAACTCGCTTGGGTTGCTTCAGGGAAATAAGGTCCCCTTTTGGGTTAGAAGGGAACTTCCGGTTTACTCTGGAGCTTTTAAATGGGAATAGGGGCTCATCTCGAATTGAGTCCATAAAGTGTGTTCTCCTATCCAATGGGGACAATTGTTGGGGAACTTTCTGAGTGCCATAAAGTGTGTCAAGTACGCTTTTGCCTTTCAATCGGGAATGTGGTATTTCTCTTGAGATTCTGCAGCGCAAAATTTCCTCATCTCGTATTGAGGGGATAATTTTGGGGTGTTTCTCGAGTTGTGGCAGGAAGCAGGGAGTACTTCTCTAGTTCCAGCGGGGACCTCAGGAACTCGATCGGGTTGCTTCAGGGAAGTCAAGTCCCCTTTTGTGTTGGAAGGGGAACTTCCCAATTACTCTCCAGCTGTTAAATGTGAATAATGTCTCTACTCGATTTGAGTCCATAAAGTGTGTTTTCCTCTCCACTGAGGAAGGATGTTAGGGAACGTTCTGAGTCTCCTAAAGGGAGTCATTACCCTTTTGCCGTTCAAGCGGGAATGTGGGATTTCTCTTGAGATTCTGCAGTGCAAATTTTCCTCGTCTCGCATTGAGGGGATAATTTTGTGGTGTTTCTCGAGTTGCGATGTGGACCTAAGGAACTTTCTCGAGTTACTTCAGGGAATCAGGCCCCTTTTTTTCCTGGAAGGAGAACTTCCGGATTACTCTTGAGCCCTTTAATGGGAATAGGGCCTCTTCTGGAGTTGAGTCCATAAAGTGTGTTATCCTCTCCACTGAGGACAAATGTTAGGGACCATTCTGAGTCTCCTAAAGGGAGTCAAGTACCCTTTTGCCTTTCAAGCGGAAATGTGGGATTTCACTTGAGATTCTGCAGCGCAAAATTTCCTCATCTCACATTGCGGGGATAATTTTGTGGTGTTTCTCAACTTGCGATGGGGACCTCAGAAACTTACTCGAGTTACTTCAGGGAATCAGGTCCCTTTTTTGCTGGAAAGGGAACTTCCAGAATACTCTTGAGCCCTTTAATGGCAATAGGGCCTCTTCTCCAGTTGAGTCCATAAAGTGTGTTATCTTCTCCATTGGGGACTGATATTATTGAACTTTCTGAGTGGCATAAAATGTGTCAAGTACGCTTTTGCCTTTCAAGCGGGAATGTGGGATTTCTCTTGAGATTCTTCAGCACAAAATAACCTCATCTCGCATTGAGGTGATAATTCTGTGGTCCCTTGGACTGCAAGAAGATTCAACCAGTCCATTCTAAGGGAGATCAATCGTGGGTGTTCATTGGAAGGACTGATGCTAAAGCTGAAACTGCAATACTTCCGCCACCTCATGCGATGAGTTGACTCACTGGAAAAGATTCTGATGCTAGGAAAGGTTGGGGACTGGAGGAGAAGGGGACGACAGAGAATGAGATGGCTGGATAGCATCACCGACTCTGTAGCCATGAGTTTGAGTGAACTCCTGGAGTTGGTGATGGACAGGGAGGCCTGGCGTACAGTGATCCATGGTGTCGCGGAGAGTCAGACACGACTGAGGGACTGAACTGAATTGACCTGAATAAAGTGTGTCAAATACCCTTTTCCCTTTCAGGCGGGAATGTGGGATTTCTCTTGAAATTCTGCAGGGCAAAATTTCCTCATCTCGCATTGAGGGGATAATTTTGTGGTGTTTCTCGAATTGCAGCGGGAAGCTGGGGGTATTCCTCGAGGTGCGAAGGGGACCTCAGGAACTCACTCGAGTTACTTCAGGGAAGTCAGGTCACCTTTTGTGCTGGTAGGGGAACTTCCGGATTACTCTCGAGCCGTTAAATGGGAATATTGCCTCTTCTCAATTTGAGTCCGTAAAGTGTGTTCTCCTCTCCACTGAGGACGGATGTTAGGGACCATTCTGATTCGCCTAAAGGGCGTCAAGTACCCTTTTGCCTTTCAAGCGTGAATGTGGGTTTTCTCTTGAGATTCTGCAGTGCAAAATTTCCTCATCTCGCATGGAGGGGATAATTTTTTGGTGTTTCACGAATTGGGTTGGGAAGCTGGGGGTACTTCTGCAGTTGCGACGAGTACCTCTGGAACACACTCGAGTTACTTCAGGGAAGTCTGGTCCCATTTTGTGCTGGAAGGGGAACTTCCATATTAAACTCCAACCCTTTAATGTGAATAGGGCCTTTCTCGAATAGAGTCCATAAAGTGTGTTCTCCTCTCCAATGGGGACGGAGATTAGGGGACATTCTGAGTGTCATAAAGTGTGTTAAGTACCCTTTTGCCTTTCAAGCGGGAATGTGGGATTTCTCTTGAGATTCTGCAGTGCAAAATTTCCTCATCTCGCATTGAGGGGATAATTTTGTGGTGTTTCTCAAATTGCGGCGGGAGGCTGTGGGTATATCTCCAGTTGCGACGGGGACCTCAGGAACTCACTGGAGTTACTTGAGGGAAGTCAGGTCTCTTTTTGTGCTGAAGGGGAACTTCCAGATTACTCTCGAGCCCTTTAATGGGAAAAGGGCCTCCTCCTGATTTGAGTCCATAAAGTGTGTTCTCCTCTCCAATGGGGACGGATGTTAGGGAACTTTCTGAGTGGCATAAAGAATGTCAAGTACCGTTGTGCCCTTCTAGCGGGAACGTGGGATTTCTCTTGAGATTCTGCAGCGCAAAATTGCCTCATCTCCCACTGAGGGGATAAGTTTGTGATTGTTTCTCGAGATGCGGCGAGATGCAACTCGAGATTGTATCTCGAGTTGTGTCGGGGACCTCAGGAAGTCGCTCGGGTTCTTCAGGGAAGTCAGGTCCCCTTTTGTGTTGGAAGGGGAACTTACAGTTTACTCTTGAGCTGTTCAGTGGTAATAGGGCCTCATCTGGAATTGACTCCTTAAAATGCGTTCTCCTCTTCAATGGGACGGCTGTGTGAGGGAACTTTCTGAGTCGCTTAAACGTTGTCAAATACCCTTTTGCCTTTCAAGAGGGAATGTGGTATTTCTCTTGAGATTCTGCAGCGCGAAATTTCCTCAATTCGCATTGAGGGGATAATTTTGTGGTGTTTCTCGAGGTGCGGCGGAAAGCTGGGTGTACTTTTCAAGTTGGGACGGGGACCTCAGGAACTCACTCGGGTTGCTTAAGGGAAGTTTGGTCCCCTTTGGTGTTGGAAATGGGAACTTCCGGTTTATTCTCGAGCCGTTAAATGGGAATAGGGCCTCATCTCGAATAAAGTCCATAAAATTTGTTCTCCTCTCCAATGGAGACGGCTGTGTGAGGGAACTTTCTGATTCGCATAAAGGGTGTCAAGTACTGTTTTGCCTTTCAAGAGGGAATGTGGTATTTCTCTTGAGAGTCTGCAGCACAAAATTTCCTCATCAGGCATTGAGGCGATAATTTTGTGGTGTTTCACAAGCTTCGGCGGGAAGCTGGGAGTACTTCTCGAGTTGCGACGGGGACCTCAGGACCTCGCTCCGGTTGCTTCAGGGAAGACAGGGCCCATTATATGTTGGAAGGAAAACTTCCGGTTTACTTTCGAACCGTTAAATGGGAATAGGGGCACATCTCGAATTAAATCCATAAAGTGTGTTCTCTTCTCCATTGGGGACTGATGTTACTGAAATTTCTGAGTTGCATAAAGGGTGTCAAGTACACTTTTGCCTTTCAAGAAGGAATATGGTATTTCTCTTGAGATTCTGCAGCAAAAACTTTCATCATCACGCATTGAGAGGAAAAATTTGTGGTGGTTCTCGAGTTGCGGCGGGAAGCTGGGAGTACTTGTCATATTGCGACGGGGACCTCAGGAACTTGCTCGGGTTGCTTCACGGAAGTCAGGTTCTATTTTGTGTTGGAAAGGAAACTTCCGGTTTACTCTCGAGCCGTTAAATGGGAATAGGGGCTCATCTCGAATTGAGTCCATAAAGTGTGTTCTCCTCCCAATGGGAACGGCTGTGTGAGGGAACTTTCTGAGTCGAATAAAGGGTGCCAAGTTCCTTTTTGCCTTTCAAGAGGGAATGTGGTATTTCTCTTGAGATTCTGCATCACAAAATTTTCTCATCTCGCATTGAGAGGATAATTTTGTGGTGTTTCTCGAGTTGCGGTGGGAAGCTGGTGTGCGTCTCGAGTTGCGACTGGGACCTCAGGAACTCACACGGGTTGCTTCAGGGAAGTCAGGTACCCTTTGGTGTTGGAAGGGGAACTTCCGGATTACTCTCGAGCCCTTAAATGGGAACAGGGGCTCATCTCGTATTGAGTCCATAAAGTGTGTTCTCCTCTCCAATGGGGACGGCTGTGTGAGGGATCTTTCTGAGTCAAATAAATTGTATTAAGTACCCTTTTGCCTTTCAAGAGGAAATGTGATGTTTCTCTTGATATTCTGCATCGCAAAATTTCCTCATCTCGAATTAAGGGGATAATTTTGTGGTGTTTCTCGAGTTGCGGCGGGAAGCTGGGGGTACTTCTCGAGTTTCGACGGGGACCTCAGGAGCTCGCTCAGGTTGCTTCAGGGAAGTCAGGTCCCCTTTGGTGTTGGAAGGGGAACTACCGGTTTGCTCTCGAGGACTTAAATGTGAAAAGGGGCTCATCTCGAATTGATTCCATAAAGTGTGCTCTCCTAGCTCATGGGGACGGCTGTTTTGGAAAATTTCTGAGTCGAATAAACGGTGTCAAGTGACTTTTTGCCTTTCAAGTGGGAGTGTGGTATTTCTCTTGAGATTCTGCATCGAAAAATTTCCTCATCTCGCATTGAGGGGATAATTTTGTGGTGTTTCTCGAGTTCCGGCGGGAAGCTGGGGGTACTTCTAGAGTTGCGACGGGGACCTCAGGAACTCCCTCGGCTTGCTTCAGGGAAGTCAGGTCCCCTTTGGTGTTGGAAGGGGAACTTCAGGTTTGCTCTCGAGCCCTTTAATATAAAAAGGGACTCCTCTCGAATTGAGTCCATAAAGTGTATTCTCCTCTCCCATGGGGACGGCTGTTTTGGGAACTTTCTGAGTCGAATAAAGGGTGTAAAGTACCTTTTTGCCTTTCAAGAGGGAATGTGGTATTTCTCTTGAGATTCTGCATGCAAAATTTCCTCATCTCCCAATGAGGGGATAATGTTATGATGTTTCTCTAGTTACCTCGGGAAGCTATGGGTACTTCACGAGTTGCGACGGAGACCTCCGGAACTCACTCGTGTTGCTTCAGGGAAGTCAGGTCCCCTTTGGTGTTGGAAGGGGAACTTCCGGTTTGCTCTCGAGCCCTTAAATGTGAACAAAGGCTCCTCTCGAATTGAGTCCATAAACTGTGTTCTCGTTTTGAGTGGGGACGGTTGTGTGAGGGAACTTTCTGAGTCGCATAAAGGGTGTCAAGTACCGTTTTGCCTTTCAAGAGGGAATGTGGTATTTCTCTTGAGATTCTGCATCGCAAAATTTCCTCCTCTCGAATTGAGGGGATAATTTTGTGGTGTTTCTGGAGTTGCGTCAGGAAGCTGGGGGTACTACTCGAGTTGCGATGGGGACCTCAGGAACTCGCTCGGGTTGCTTCAGGGAAGTCAGGTTCCCTTTGGTTTTGGAAGGGAACTTCCGGTTTTGTCTAGAGCTCTTAAATGTGAACAGGGTCTCATCTCGAATTGAGTCCATAAAGTGTGTTCTCCTCTCCAATGAGGACAGTTGTGTGAAGGAACTTTCTGAACGAATAAAGGGTGTCAAGGACCTTTTTGCCTTTCAAGAGGGAACATGGTATTTCTCTTGAGATTCTGCATCGCAAAATTTCCTCCTCTCCCATTGAGGGGATAATTTTGTGTTGTTTGTCAAGTTGCAGCTGAAAGCTGGGGGTACTTCTCGAGTTGCGATTGGGACCTCAGGAACTCGCTCGGGTTTCTTCAGGAAAGTCAGGGCCCCTTTGTTGCTGGAAGAGGAACTTCCGGTTTACTCTCGAGTCCTTAAATGTGAACGGGGGCTCATCTCGAATTGAGTCCATAAAGTGTGTTCTCCTCTCAAATGGGGATGGCAGTGAGAGGGAAATTTCTGAGTCGAATAATGGGTGTCAAGGGCCTTATGGCCTTTCAAGAGGGAATGTGGTATTTCTCTCGAGATTCTGCAAGGAAAAATTGCCTCCTCTCCCATTGAGGGGATAATATTGTGGTATTTCTCGAGTTGTGGCGGGAAGCTGGGGCTACTACTCGAGTTGCGACGGGGACCTCAGGAACTCACTCGGGTTGCTTCAGGGAAGTCAGGTCCCCTTTGTTGTTGGAAGGGGAATTGAGGTTTACTCTCGAGCCATTGAATGGGAATAGGGCCTCTTCTCGATTTGAGTCCATAAATTGTGTTCCCTTCTCCACTGAGGACGGATGTTAAGGACCATTCTGAGTCTCCTAAAGGGAGTCAAGTACCCTTTTGCCTTTCAAGCGGGACTGTAGGATTTCTCTTGAGATTCTGCAGCGAAAAATTTCCTCATCTCGCAATGAGGGGATAATTTTGTGGTGTTTCTCGAATTGCGGCGGGAAGCTGGGAGTATTTCTCGATTTGCGACGGGGACCTCAGGGACTCACTCGAGTTACTTCATCGAGGTCAGATCCCCTTTTGTGGTAGAAGGGGAACTTCCGGATTCCTCTCGAGCCCTTTAATGGGAATAGTGCCTCTTCTCAAGTTGAGTCCATAAAGTGTGTTCTCCTCTCCAATGGGGACGGATGTTAGGGAACTTTCTGAGTGGCATAAAGTGTGTCAAGTACCCTTTTGCCTTTCAAGCGGAAATGTGGGATTTCTCTTAAGATTCTGCAGCGCAAAATTTCCTGATCTCGCAATGAAGGGATAATTTTGTGGTGTTTCTCCAGTTGCAGCGGGAAGCAGGGGGTCCATCTCGAGGTGCGACGGGGACCTCAGGAACTCGATTGGGTTGCTTCAGGGAAGTCAAGTCCCCTTCTTTGTTGGAAGGGGAACTTCCGGATTACTCTCGAGCCGTTAAAGGAATATTGTCTTTTCTCGATTTGAGTCCAGAAGTGTGTTCTCGTCTCCACTGAGGACGGATGTTAGGGAAATTTCTGAGTGGCATAAAGTGTGGAAAGTACCCTTTTGCCTTTCAAACGGGAATGTGGGATTTCTCTTGAGTTTCTGCAGCGCAAAATTTCCTCATCTCGCATTCAGCGGATAATTTGGTGGTGTTTCTTGAATATGGCGGGGAGCTGGGGGTACTTCTGCTGTTGCGATGGGACCTCAGGAACTCACTTGAGGTACTTCAGGGAAGTCAGGTCCCCTTTTGTCCTGGAAGGGGAACTTCTGGATTACTCTCGAGCCCTTTGATGGGAATAGGGCCTCTTGTTGAGTTGAGTCCATAAAGTGTGTTCTCCTCTCCAATGTGGAATGATATTACGGATCTTTCTTAGAAGCATAAAGTGTTTCAAGTACCCTTTTGCCTTTCAAGATGGAATGTGGGATGTCTCTTGAGATTCAGCAGCGCAAAATTACCTCATCTCGTATTTAGGGGATAATTTTGTGGTGTTTCTCGAGTTGCGGCGGGAAGCAGGGTGTACTTCTCAAGTTGTGACGGGGACCTCAGGTTCTCGCTCCGGTTGCCTCAGGGAAGAGAAGCCCCCTTTTGTGTTGGAAGGGGAACTTCCGGATTACTCTCGAGCCGTTCAATGGGAATATTGCCTCTTCTCGATTTGAGTTAATAAAATGTGTTCTCCTCTCCATTGAGGACAGATGTTAGGGACCATTCTGAGTCGCCTAAAGGAAGTCAAGTACCCTTTTGCCTTTCAGGAGAGGATGTGGGATTTCTCTTGAAATTTTGCAGTGCAAATTTCCTCATCCCGTATTGAAGGGATATTTTTGTGGTGATTTTCGAGTTGAGACGGGGACCTCAGGAAATCACTCGAGTTACTTCAGGGAAGTCAGTTCCACTTTTGTGCCTGAAGGGGAACTTCCGGATTACTCTCGAATGCCTTTAGTGGAAATAGGGCCTCTTCTCGTTTGAGTCCATAAAGTGTGTTCTACTCTTCATTGGGGACGGATATTAGGGAACTTTCTGAGTTGCATAAATTGTGTCAAGTACCCTTTTGCCTTTCAAGCGGGAATGTGGGATTTCTCTTGAGATTCTGCAGCGAAAAATTACCTCATCTCGCATTGAGGGGATAATTTTGTGGTGTTTCTCGAGTTGCGGTGGGAAGCAGGGGAGTATGCCTCGAGTTGCTATGGGAACATCAGGATCTCGCTCGTGTTGCTTCAAGGAAGTCATGTCCCCTTTTGTGTTGAAAGACGAACTTCCTGAATACTCTCGAGCCGTTAAAAGAAAATATTGCCTCTTCTCGATTTGAGTCCATAAACTGTGCTCTCCTCTCCACTGAGGATGAATGTTAGGGACCATTCTGAATCGCCTAAAGAGAGTCAAATACCCTTTTGCTTTTCAAGCGGGAATGTGGGTTTTCTCTTGAGATTTTGCTTCACAAAATTTCCTCATCTCGCATTGAGGGGATAATTTTATGGTGTTTCTCGAGTTGCGGCAGCAAGCTGTGGGTTCTTCTCGAGTTGGGACAGGGATCTCAGGAATTTGCTCGGGTTGCTTCAGGGAAGTCAGGTCCCCTTTTGTGGTGGAAGGGGAACTTCCGGTTTACTCTCCAGTCGTTAAATGGGAATAGGGGCTCATCTCGAATTTATTCCATAAAATGTGTTCTCCTGTCCAATTTGGCCGGCTGTGTGAAAGAACTTTCTGAGTCACATAAAGGGTGTCAAGTCCCCTTTTGCCTTTCAAGAGGGAAAGTGGTATTTCTCTTGAGATTCTGCAGCAAAAAATTTCCTCATCTGGCATTGAGGGAATAATTTTGTGGTGTTTCTCGTGTTGTGGCGGGATGCTGGGGGTACCTATCAAGATGCGACGGGGACTTTAGGAACTTGCTCGGGTTGTTTCAGGGAAATCAGGTCCCATTTTGTGTTGGAAGGGCAACATTCGGTTTACTCTTGAGCAGTTAAATGGGAATAGGGGCTCATCTCGCATTGAGTCCATAAAGTGTGTTCTCCTCTCCAGTGAGGACAACTGTGTGAAGGAATTTTCTGAGTCTCACCCAGCGGCGCAGACGCGAGAGATGCCGTCCCCTCCTGTGCAGACGCAAGAGAAGCCTTCCCTGCCTGCGCAGACACGAGAGACACTGGCCCCACCCGTGCAGAGGCCAGAGTCGCTTGCCTCGGCCTTGCAGACAGGAGAGACACAGGCCCTGCCAGTGCAGACCCGCGAGACCCTGGCCGCTTCCTAGCAGATGCGAGTGACACTGGCCCCTCCTGAGCAGACCAGAGAGTCGCCGGCCCTGCCCGCTCAGACCCTAGAATCCCCGGGCCCTCTCCCCCAGATGTGAGAGACCCAGGCCCCGACCACGCAGTCACAAGAAAAGCCGGCCTAGCCCGCGCAGACCCGAGAGACACCGGCCCCTCCCATGCAGATGCAAGAATCGCCGGCCACGCCCCCGCAGCCTCGAGAGAAGCTGGCAATGGCGCAAAAGACCATGCAAAGATGCATGGCCCTGAGGAGTTACCCCACGCCTGAGGCCAGGGCAAGCGGCAAAGAGGAGGTACGCCACGTCCAATAGGCGGTGGTTGTGCCATTGAGGGCCGAGGGGAGGTACTCACGTTCAAGGTCAGGAGGGGCAGCCTTGAGGACATACCCCTCATCCAAGGTAAGGTGCAGCAGCTGCAGTTTCTTGGAACAGCTGTGAAGAGATATCCCACACCCAAGGTAAAAGAAACTCAAATAAGGTGGTAGGTATTGCGAGGGGGCATCAGAGGGAAGACTCACTGAAATCATAATCACAGAAATCTAGTCGATCTGATCACATGGACCACAGCCGAATGTGGTCCACTGGAGAAGGGAATGGCAAACCACTTCATTATACTTGCCTTGAGAAGCCCATGAACAGTATCAAAGGGCAAAATGACAGGATACTGAATGAGGAATTCCACACATCAGAAGGTGCCCAGTATGCTACTGGAGATCAGTGGAGAAATAACTCTAAAAGGAATGAAGGGATGGAGCAAAAGCAAAACCAGTACCCAGTTGTGGATGTGACCGGTGATAGAAGCAAGGTCTGGTGCTGTAAAGAGCAATATTGCATAGAAACCTGGAATCTTAGGTCCATGAATCAAGGCAAATTGGAAGTGGTCAAACAGGAAATGGCAAGAGTGAACAGAGACATTCTAGGAATCAGTGAATTAAAATGGACTGGAATGGGTGAATTTAAGTCAGATGACCATTATATGTACTACTGTGGGCAGGAATCCCTTAGAAGAAATGGAGTAGCCATCATGGTCAACAAAAGAGTCCGAAATGCAGTACTTGGATGCAATCTGAAAAACGACAGAATGATTTTATTCGTTTCCAAGGCAAACCATTCAACATTACAGTAATCCAGGCCTATGCCCCAACCAGTAACACTGAAGAAGCCGAAGTTGAACGGTTCTATGAAGATCTACAAGACCTTAAATAACTAACACCCAAAAAAGATGTCCTTTTAATTATAGGGGACTGGAATGCAAAAGTAGGAAGTCAAGAAACACCTGGAGTAACAGGCAAATTTGGCCTTTGAGCATGGAATGAAGCAGGGAAAAGGCTAATAGAGTTTTGTCAAGAGAACGCACTGGTCATAGCAAACAACCTCTTCCAACAACACAAGAGAAGACTCTACACGTGGACATCACCAGATGGTCAACACCAAAATCAGATTGATTATATTCTTTGCAGCCAAAGACAGAGAAGCTGTATACAGTTAGCAAAAACAAGACCAGGAGCTGACTGTGGCTCAGATCATGAACTCCTAATTGCCAAATTCAGACTTAAATTGAAGAAAGTAGGGAAAACCCCTAGAGCATTCAGATATGACCTAAATCAAATCCCTTATGATTATACAGTGGAAGTGAGAAATAGATGTAAGGGACTAGATCTGATAGATAGAGTGCCTGAAGAACTCTGGACGGAGGTTCGTGACATTGTACAGGAGACAGGGACCAAGAGCATCCCCATGGAAAAGAAATGCAAAAAAAGCAAAATGGCTATCTGAGGTGTCCTTACAAATAGCTGTGAAAAGAAAAGAAGCGAAAAGCAAGGGAGAAATGAAAGATATAAGCATCTGAATGCAGAGCTCCAAAGAATAGCAAGGAGAGATAAGAAAGCCTTCCTCAGTGATCTATGCGAAGAAATAGAGGAAAACAACAGAACAGGAAAAACAAGAGATCTCTTCAAGAACATTAGAGATTCCAAGGGAACATTTCATGCAAAGATGGGCTCGATAAAGGACAGAAATTATATAGACCTAACAGAAGCAGAAGATATTAAGAATAGGTGGCAGTAATACGCAGAAGAACTGTACAAAAAAGATCTTCATGACCAGGATAGTCACAAAAATGTGATCACTGACCTAGAGCCAGACATCTTGGAATGTGAAGTCAAGTGGGCCTTAGAAAGCATCACTACAAACAAAGCAAGTGGAAGTGATGGAATTCCAGTTGAGCTCTTTCAAATCTTGAAAGATGATGCTGTGAAAGTGCGGCACTCAATATGCCAGAACATTTGGAAAACTCAGCAGTGGCCACAGGACTGGAAAAGGTCAGTCTTCATTCCAATCCCAAAGAAAGGCAATGCCAAAGAATGCTCAAACTACCGCACAATCGCACTCATCTCACACGCTGGTAAAGTCATGCTCAAAATTCTCCAAGCCAGGCTTCAGCAATATGTGGTCCGTGAACTCCCAGATGTTCAAGAAGGTTTTAGAAAAGGCAGAGGCACCAGAGATCAAATTTCCGACATCTGCTGTATCATTGAGAAAGCAAGAGAGTTCCAGAAAAACATCTATTTCTGCTTTATTGACTATGCCAAAGCCTTTGACTGTGTGGATCACAATAAACTGTGGAAGATTCTGAAAGAGATGGAAATCCCAGACCACCTGAGCTGCCTCTTGAGACACCTGTATGCAGGTCAGGAAGCAAAACTCAGAACTGTACATGCAACAACAGACTGGTTTCAAATACGGAAAGGATTACGTCAAGGCTGTATATTGTCACCTTGCTTATTTAACTTATATGCAGAGTACATCATGAGAAATGCTGGGCTGGAAGAAGAACAAGCTGGAATCAAGATTGCTGGAAGAAATATCAATAACCTCAGATATGCAGATGACACCACCCTTAGGGCAGAAAGTGAAGAGGAACTCAAAAGCCTCTTGATGAAAGTGAAAGAGGAGAGTGAAAAGGTTGGCTTGTAGCTCAACATTCATAAACCGAAGATCATGGCATCTGGTCCCACCACTTCACTATTAATAGATGGGAAAACAATGGAAACAGCGTGAGACTTTATTTTTTTTGGGCTCCAAAATCACTGCAGATGCTGATTGCAGCCATGAAATTAAAAGGCGCTTATTCCTAGGAAGGAAAGTTATGATCAACCTTGATAGTATATTAAAAAGCAGAGACATCACTTTGCCAACAAAGGTCCGTCTAGTCAAGGCTATGATTTTTCCCGTGGTCATGTATGGATGTGAGAGTTGGACTGTGAAGAAAGCTGATCGCCGAAGAATTGATGCTTTTGAACTGTGGTGTTGGAGAAGACTCTTGAGAGTCCCTTGTACCGCAAGAAGATGCAACCAGTCCATTCTAAAGGAGATCAATCCTGAATGTTCATTGGAAGGACTGATGCTTAAGCTGAAGCTGCAATACTTTGGCAGCCTCAGGCGACGAGTTGACTCACTGGAATAGATTCTGATGATAGGAAAGGTTGGGGTGGGGAGGAGAAGGGGACGACAGATAATGAGATGGCTGGATAGAATCACCGACTCTGTGGACATGAGTTTGAGTGAACTCCAGGAGTTGGTGATGGACAGGGAAGCTTGGGGAACAGTGATTCATGGGGTCGCGGAGAGTCGGACACGACTGAGCGACTGAACTGAACTGAACAGAATAAAGTGTGTCAAGTACCCTTTTGCCTTTCAGACGGGAATTTGGAATTTCTCTTGATTGTGCAGTGCAAAATTTCCTCATCTCGCCTTGAGGGGATAATCTTGTGGTGTTTTTCGAGATGCGGCAGGAAGCTGGGGGTTCTTCTCGAGTTGCGACGGGGACCTCAGTAACTAGCTCCAATTGGTACCAGGAAGTTAGGTCCCCTTTTCTGTTGGAAGTGGAACTTCGCGATTACTCTCGAGCCGTTAAAATGGAATTGGCCTCTTCTGGAGTTGAGTCCATAAAGTGTGTTCACCTATCCGATGGGGACAGCTGTGTAGGGAATTTTCTGAGTCGCATAAAGGGTGTCAAGTAACTTTTTGCCTTTCAAGATGGATGTGGTATTTCTCTTGAGATTCTGCAGCGCAAAATTTCCTCATCTCGCATTGATGGGATAATTTTGTGGTGCTTCTCGGGTTGCGGCATGAAGCTGGTGTACTTCTCGAGTTTCAACCGGGACCTCAGGAACTCGCTCGCGTTGCTTCAGGGAAGTCAGGTCCCCTTTGGTGTTGGAAGGGGAACTTCCAATTTTCTCTCGAGCCGTTAAATGGGCATAGGGGCTCATCTCGAATTGAGTCCATAAATTGTGTTATTCTCGACAATGGGAATTGATGTTTGTAAAATTTCTGAGTCACATAAAGGGTGTCAAGTACCCTTTTGCGTTTCAAGAGGGAATGTGGTATTTCTCTTGAGATTCTGCAGCGCTAAATTTCTTCATCTCCAATTGAGGTGATATATTTGTGGTGTTTCTCGAGTTGAGGCAGGAAGTTGGGGGTACTTCTCGAGTTGCGACGGGGACCTCAGGAACTCGCTCGTGTTGCTTCAGGGAAGTCAGGTCCCCTTTGGTGCTGGAAGGGAAACTTCCGGTTTACTCTAGAGCCATTGAATGGGAATAGGGCCTCATCTCGAATTGAGTCCATAAAGTGTGTTCGCCTGTCCATTGAGAACGGCTGTGTGAGGGAACTTTCTGATTGGCATAAAGGGGCTCAAGTACCCTATTGCCTTTCAAGAGGGAATGTGGTGTTTCTCTTGAGATTCTGCAGCGCAAAATTTCCTCATCTCGCATTGAGGGGATAATTTTGTGGTGTTACTCGAGTTGCGGCGGGAAGCTGCGGGTACTTCTCGAATTTGGATGGGGACCTAATGAACTTGCTCGTGTTGCTTCAGGGACGTCAGGTCCCCTTTGGTGTTGGAAGGGGAACTTCCGGTATACGCTCGAGCCATTAATTGGGAATAGGGGCTCATCTCGAATTGAGTCCATAAAGTGATTCTCTCGAATGGAGACTGATGTTACTGAAATTTCCGAGTCCATAAAGGGTTTCAAGTACCCTTTTGCGTTTCAAGAGGGAATGTGATATTTCTCTTGAGATTCTGCAGTGTAAAATGTCCTCATCTCGCATTGAGGGTATAATTTTGTGCTGTTTCACGAGTTGCGGTGGGAAGCTGAGGGTACTTCTCGAGTTGCGACGGGGACCTCAGGAACTCGCTCGGGTTGCTTCAGGGAAGTCAGGTATCCTTTGGTGTTGGAAGGGGACCTTCCGGTTTACTCTCGAGCCGTTAAATGGGAATAGGGCCTCATCTCGAATTGAGTCTGTAAACTGTGTTCTCCTGTCCAATGGGTATGGCTGTGTGAGGGAACTTTCTGAGTCACATAAAGGGAGTCAAGTACCCTTTTACCTTTCAAGAGGGAATATAGTATTTCTCTTGAGATTCTGCAGCGCAAAATTTCCTCATCTCTCATTGAGGGGATAATTTTTTGCTGTTTCTCAAGTTGCGGCGGGAAGCTGTGGGTACTTCTCCAGTTGCGAAGGGGACCTCAGGCACTCGCTCGGGTTGCTTCAGGGAAGTGAGGTCCCCTTTTGTGTTGGAAGGGGAACTTCCAGTTTCATATCAAGCACTTAAAAGGGAATAGGTGCTCATCTCGAATTAAGTCCTTAATGTGGGTTCTACTGTCCTATGGGGACGGCTGTGTAAGGGAACTTTCTGAGTCGCATAAAGGGGGTCAAGTACCCTTTTGCCTTTCAAGTGGGAATGTGGTTTTTTAATTGAGATTCTGCAGCGTAAAATTTCCTCATCTCGCATTGAGGGGATAATTTTGGGTTGTTTCTCGAGTTTCGGCGGGAAGCTGTGGGTACTTCTCGAGTTACCATGGGGACCTCAGGAACTTGCTCGGGTTGCTTCAGGGAAGTCAGGCCCCCTTTTGTGTTGGAAGGGGAACTTCCGGTTAACTCTCGAGCCATTAAATAGGAATAGGGCTCATCTCTATTTGAGTCCATAAAGTGTGTTCTCCTCTCCAATGGGAACGGCTGTGTGAGGGAACTTTCTGAGTGGCATAAAGGGTGTCAAGTAACATTTTGCCTTACAAGAGGGAATGTTGTATTTCTCTTGAGTTCGTGCAGCGCAAAATTTCCTCTTCTCGCATAGAGGGGATAATTTTGTGGTGATTCTCGAGTTGCAGCGGGAAGCTGGGGGTACTGTTCAAGTTGCGACGGGGACCTCAGGAACTCGCTCTGGTTGCTTCAGAGAAGTCTGGTCTCCTTTGGTGTTGAAAGCGGAACTTCCTGTTTACTCTCGAGCCATTAAATGGGAATAGGGGCTCATCTCCATTTGAGTCCATAAAGTGTGTTCTCCTGTCCAATGGGAACGGCTTTGTGAGGGAACTTTCTGAGTAGCATAAAGGGTGTCAAGTTCCCTTTAGCCTTTCAAGAGGGAATGTGGTATATCTCTTGAGATTCTGCAGTGCAAAATTTCCTCATCTCGCATTGAGGGGATAATTTGTGGTGTTTCTCGAGTTGCGGCGGGAAGCTGAGGGTACTGCTTGAGTTGTGAATGGGCCTCAGGAACTCGCTCCGGTTATTTCAGGGAAATCACGTCCCCTTTGGTGTTGGAAGGGGAACTTCCGGTTTACTCTCGAATCGTTAAATGGGAATAGGGCCACATCTCGAATTGAGTCCATAAAGTGTGTTCTCCTCTCCAAAGGGGACTGATGTTAGTGAAATTTCTGAGTCGCATAAAGGGTGTCAAGTACCCTTTAGCCTTTCAAGAGGGAATGTGGTATTTCTCTTGAGATTCTGCAGCGCAAAATTTCCTCATCTCGCATTGAGGGGATAATTTTGTGGTGTTTCTCGAGTTGTGGCGGCAAGTTGGGGGTTCTTCTCGAGTTGCGACAGGGACCTCAAGAACTCGCTCGGGTTGCTTCAGGGAAGTCGCGTCCCCTTTTGTGTTGGAAGGAGAACTTCCGGTTAACCTTCGAGCCATTAAATGGTAATAGGGAATCATCTCGAATTCAGTCCATAAAGTGTGCTCTCCTCTCCAATGGGGACTGATGTTAATGATATTTCTGAGTGGCTTAAAGGGTGTCAAGTACCCTTTTGCCTTTCAAGAGGGAATGTGGTATTTCTCTTGAGATTCTACAGTGCAAAATTTCCTCACCTCGCATTGAGGGGAAAATTTTGTGGTGTTTCTCGAGTTGCAGCGGGAAGCTGGGGTTATTGCTCGAGTTGCGACGGAGACCTCAGGAACTGGCTCGGGTTGCTTCAGGGATTTCAGGTCATCTTTGGTGTTAGAAAGGGAAAACCCGGTATACTCTCGAGCCTTTAAATGGGAATATTGCCTCTTCTCGTTTTGATTGCATAAATTGTGTTCTCCTCTAAACTGAGGACAGATGTTAGGGAACATTCTGATTCGCTTAATGTCAGTCAAGTACCGTTTTGACTTTTAAGCGGGATGTTGGATTTCTCTTGAGATTCTGCAGCCAAAATTTCCTCATCTCGCAATGAGGGGATAATCTTGTGGTATTTCTCGAATTGCGGCGGGAAGATGGGGGTACTTCTCGAGTTGCGACGGGGACCTCAGGAACTCACTCGAGTTACCTCAGGGAAGTCAGGTCCCCTTTTGTGCTGGAAGGGGAATTTCCGGATTACTCTCGAGCCCTTTAATGTGAATAGGGCCTCTTCTGGTGTTGAGTCCATAAAGTGTGTTCACTTCTCCAATGGGGACAGCTGTGTGAGGGAATTGTCTGAGTCGCATAAAGTGTGTCAAGAACCCTTTTGCCTTCCAAGAGGGAATGTGGTATTTCTCTTGAGATTCTGCAGCGCAACATTTCCTCATCTCTCATAGAGGGGATAATTTTGTGGTGATTCTCGAGTTGCCGCCGGAAGCTGGCGGTACTGCTCAAGTTGCGACGGGGACCTCAGGAATTCGCTCGGGTTACTTCAGGGAAGTCAGGTCCCCTTTTGTATTGGAAGTGGAACTCCGGTTTACTCTCGAGCCGTAAAATGGGTATAGGGTATCATCTCGAATTGAGTCCATAAAGTGTGTTCTCCTCTCCAAAGGGATCTGATGTTACTGAAATTTCTGAGTCCCATAAAGGTTGTCAAATACCCTTTTGCCTTTCAAGAGGGAATGTGGTATTTCTCTTGAGATTCTGCAGAGCAAAATTTCCTCATCTCGCATTGAGGGGATCATTTTGTGGTGTTTCTCGAGTTGCGGTGGTAAGCTTCGGGTTCTTCTCGAGTTGCGACGGGGACCTCAAGAACTCACTCGGGTTGCCTCAGGGAAGTCAGGTCCCCTTTTGTGTTGGAAGGGAAACTTCCGGTTAACTCTCGAGCCGTGAAATGGTAATAGGGAATCATCTCGAATTCAGTCCATAAAATGTGTTCTCCTCTCCAATGGGGACGGCTGTGTGAGGGAACTTTCTGAGTCGCATAAAGGGTGTCAAGTACCCTTTTGCCTTTCAAGAGGGAATGTGGTATTTCTCTTGAGATTTTGCAGCGCAAAATTTCCTCATCTCACATAGAGGGGATAATTTTGTGGTGATTCTCGTGTTGCGGCGGGAAGCTGGGGTTACTGCTCGAGTTGCGACGGGACCTCAGGAACTCACTCGGGTTACTTCAGAGAAGTCAGGTCTCCTTTTGTGTTGAAAGCAGAACTTCCGGTTTACTCTCGAGACATTAAATGGGAATAGGGGCTCATTTCCATTTGAGTCCATAAAGTGTGTTCTCCTGTCCAATGGGAACGTCTGTGAGGGAACTTTCTGAGTGGCATAAAGGGTGTCAAGTACTCTTTAGCCTTTCAAAAGGGAATGTGGTGTTTCTCTTGAGATTCTGCAGCACAAAATTTCCACATCTCGCATTGAGGGGATTATTCTGTGGTGTTTCTCGAGTTGCGGCGGCACGTTGGGGGTTCTTCTCGTGTTGCAACAGGGACCTCAAGAACTCGCTCGGGTTGCTTCAGTGAAGTCAGGTCCCCTTTTGTGTTGGAAGGGGAAATTCCGGTTAACTCTCTAGCGGTTAAATGGAAATAGGGAATCATCTCGAATTCAGTCCCTAAAGTGTGTTCTCCTCTCCATTGAGGAAGGAAGTTAGGGACAATTCTGAATCGCTTAAAGGGAGTCAAGTACCCTTTTGCCTTTCAAGCGGGACTGTGGGATTTCTCTTGAGATTCTGCAGCGAAAAATTTCCCCATCTCCCATTAAAGGGATAATTTTATGGAATCTCTCGAATTGCAGCGGGAAGTGGGGGGAACTCCTCGAGTAGCAACGGGGACCCCAGGAACTCACTCGCGTTACTCTAGGGAAGTCAAATCCCCTTTGTACTGGAAGGGGAACTTCCGGATTACTCTCCAGCCCTTTAATGGTAATAGGGCCTCTCCTAGGGTTGAGTCCATAAAGTGTGTTCTCCTCTCCAATGGGGACAGCTGTGTGAGGGAACTTTCTGAGTCACATAAAGGGTGTCATGTACTCTTTTGCCTTTCACGAGGGAATGTGGTATTTCTCTTGAGATTCTGCAGCGCAAAATTTCCTCATTTCGCATAGAGGGGATAATTTTGTGGTGATTCTCGAGTTGCGGTGGGAAGCTGGCGGTACTGCTCGAGTTGCGAGGGGCACCTCAGGAACTCGCGCGGGTTGCTTCAAGGAAGTCAGGTCCCCTTTTGTGTTGGAAGGCGAACTTCTGGTTTACTCTCGAGCCGTTAAATGGGAATAGGGTCTCATCTCGAAATGAGTCCATAAAGTGTGTTCTCCTCTCCAAAGGCGACTGATGGTAGTGAAATTTCTGAGTCCCATAAAGGGTTTCAAAAACCATTTTGCCTTTCAAGAGGGAATGTGGTGTTTCTCTTGAGATTCTGCAGCGCAAAATTTCCTCATCTCGCATTGAGGGGATTATTCTGTGGTGCTTCTCGAGTTGAGGCGAGAAGTTGGGGGTTCTTCTCGAGTTGCGACGGGGACCTCAAAAGCTCGCTCGTGTTGCTTCATGGAAGTCAGGTCCTCTTTTGTGTTGGAAGGGGTACTTCCGGTTAACTCTCGAGCTGTTAAATAGAAATAGGGAATCATCTCGAATTCAGTCCCTAAAATGTGTTCTCCTCTCCACTGAGGAAGGAAGTTAGGGACAATTCTGACTCGCTTAAAGGGAGTCAAATACCTTTTGCCATTCAAGCGGGACTGTGGGATTTCCCTTGAGATTCTGCTGCGAAAAATTTCCCCATCTCCCATTAAGGGGATAATTTTGTGGAATTTCTCGAATTGCGCTGGGAAGTCGGGGGAACTCCTCGAGTAACGACGGGGATCTCAGGAACTCACTCGAGTTACTCTAGGGAAGTCAAGTCCCCTTTGTGCTGGAAGGGGAACTTCCGGATTACTCTCGAGCCCTTTAATGGGAATAGGGCCTCTCCTAGGGTTGAGTCCATAAAGTGTGTTCTCCTCTCCAATGGGTACAGCTGTGTGAGGGAACTTTCTGAGTCGCATAAAGTGTGTCATGTACTCTTTTGCCTTTCACGAGGGAATGTGGTATTTCTCTTGATTTTCTGCAGTGCAAAATTTCCTCATTTCGCATAGAGCGGATAATTTTGTGGTGATTCTCGAGTTGCGGCGGGAAGCTGGCGGTACTGCTCGAGTTGCGAGGGGCACCTCAGGAACTCGCTCGGGTTGCTTCAGGGAAGTCAGGTCCCCTTTTTTGTTGGAAGGGGAACTTCCGGTTTACTCCCGAGCCGTTAAATGGGAATAGGGTCTCATCTCGAATTGAGTCCATAAAGTGTGTTCTCCTCTCCAAAGGGATCTGATGTTACTGAAATTTCTGATTCCCAAAAAGGGTGTCAAATACCCTTTTGCCTTTCAGGAGGGAATGTGGTGTTTCTCTTGAGATTCTGCAGCGCAAAATTTCCTCATCTCGCATTGAGGGGATCATTTTGTGGTGTTTCTCGAGTTGCTGCGACAAGCTTGGGGTTCTTCTCGAGTTGCGAAGGGAACCTCAATTACTCGCTCGGGTTGCATCAGGGATGTCTGGTCCCTTTTTGTGTTGGAAGGGGAACTTCCAGTTAACTCTCGAGCCCTTAAATGGGAATAGGGAATCATCTCGAATTCAGTCCATAAAATGTGTTCTCCTCTCCAATGGGGACGGCTGTGTGAGGGAACTTCCTGAGTGGCATAAAGGGTGTCAAGTAACCTTTTGCCTTTCAAGAGGGAATGTGGTATTTCTCTTGAGTTTGTGCAGGGCAAAATTTCCTCATCTCGCATAGAAGGGATAATTTTGTGGTAATTCTCGAGTTGCGGCGGGAAGCTGGGGGTACTGTTCAAGTTGCGACTGGGACCTCAGGAACTCGCTCTGGTTGCTTCAGAGAAGTCTGGTCTCCTTTGGTGTTGAAAGCGGAACTTCCGGTTTACTCTCGAGACATTAAATGGGAATAGGGCTCATCTCCATTTGAGTCCATAAAGTGTGTTCTCCTGTCCAATGGGAACGGCTGTGTGAGGTAACTTTCTGAGTGGCATAAAGGGTGTCAGGTACCCTTTTGCCTTTCAAGAGGGAATGTGGTATTTCTCTTGAGTTTGTGCAGCGCAAAATTTCCTGATCTCGCAATGAGGGGATAATTTTGTGTTGTTTCTCGAGTTGCGGCGGGAAGCAGGGGTTATTCTCGAGTTTCGACGGGGATCTCAGGAACTCGTTCGGGTTTCTTCAGGGAGTCAGGTGCCCTTTGGTGTTGAAAGGGGAGCTTCTGATTTACTCTAGAGCCGCTAAATGGGAATAGGGGCTCATCTCGAATTGAGTCCATAAAGTGTGTTCTCCTGTCCAATGGGGACGGCTGTCTGAGGGAACTTTCTGAGTGGCATAAAGGGTGTCAAGTACCCTTTTGCCTTTCAAGAGGGATCTTGTTATTTCTCTGGAGATTCTGCAGCACAAAATTTCCTCATCTCGCATTGAGAGGACAATTTTTTGTTGTTTCTCCAATTGCGGCGGGATGCTAGGGGTACTTCTCGAGTTGCGACGTGAACTCAGGAACTCACTTCAGGGAGGTCAGGTCCTCTTTTGTACTGGAAGTTTAACTTCCGTATTACTGTCGAGCCCTTTAATGGGAATAGGACCTCGTCTCGATTTGAGTCCATAAATGTTTTCTCCTCTCCATTGGGGACGGATGTTAGGGAACTTTCTGTGTGGCATAAAGTATGTCAAGTACCCTTTTGCCTTTCAAGCGGGAATGTGGGTTTTCTCTTGAAATTCTGCAGCGCAAAATTTCCTCATCTCGCATTGAGGGGAAAGTATTGTGGTGCTTCTTGAGTTGCATCGGGAAGCTGGGGTACTTCTCGAGTTGCGACGGGGACCTCAAGAACTCGCTTGGGTTGCTTCGGGAAATTCAAGTCTCCTTTTGTGTTGGAAGGGGAACTTCCGGATTACTTTCGAGCCGTTAAATGTGAATATTGCCTCTTCTCTATTTGAGTCCATAAAATGTATTCTCCTCTCCACTTTGGAAGGATGTTAGGGAACATTCGGAGTCGCATAAAGGGAGTCAAGTACCCTTTTGCCTTTCAAGCAGGAATGTGGGATTACTCTTGAGATTATGCAGCGAAAATTTCCTCTTCTCGCATTGAGGGTATAATTTTGTGTTGTTTCTCGAGTTGCGGCCGGAAGCTCGAGGTACTTCTCAAGTCCCGACGGGGACCTCAGAAACTCGCCTGTTTTGATTCAAGGTAGTCAGGTCCCATTTTTGTTGGAAGTGGAACTTTGGGATTACCCTTGAGCCGTTAAACGGAAATTGGTCTCTTCTCGAGTTGAGTCCTTAAAGTGTGTTTTCCTCTCCAATGGGGACTGATGTTAGTGAAAATTCTGAGTCGCATAAAGGGTGTCAAGTAACCTTTTGCCTTTCAAGAGGGAATGTTACATTACTCTTGATATTCTGCAGCGAAAATTTCTTCATCTCACATTGAGGGGATAATTTTGTGGTGTTTCGAGTTGCGTCCGGAATCTGGGGGTACTTCTCGAGTTGCCACGGGGACCTCAGGAACTCGCTCGGTTTGCTACAGGGAAGTCAGTTCTGCTTTTGTGCTGGAAGGGGAACATCCGGAATACACTCGAGCCGTTAAATGGGAATTGGCCTCTTCCTGAATTGAGTCCATAAAGTGTGTTCTGCTCTCCAATGTGGACGGCTGTGTGAGGGAACATTCTGAGTCGCATAAAGGGTGTCAAGTACCCTTTTGCCTTTCAAGCGGGAATGTCGGTTTTCTCTTTAGATTCTGCAGCGCAAAATTTCCTCATTGAGGGGATAATTTTGTGGTGTTTCTCCAGTTGAGGCGGGAAGCTGGGGGTATTACTCTAGTTGCGAATGGGACCTCTGGTAGTCGCTCAGGTTGCTTCAGGAAAGACAGGTCCACTTTTGTTTTGGAAATTTCACTTCTGGATTATTCTCGAACGTTAAATGGGAATAGGGCCTCATCTCGAGTTGAGTCCAAAAGGTTGTATTCATCTCCAATGGGGACGGCTGTGTGAGGGAGCTTTCTGAGTGGAATAAAGAGTGCCAAGTACCCTTTTTCCTTTCATGTGGTAATGTGGGATTTCTCTTGAGATACTGCAGCGCAAAATTTCTTCATCTCGCATTGAGGGGATTATTTTGTGCTGTTTCTCGAGTTGCAGCGGGAATATGGGGTAATTAGTGATTTGCGTCGGGACCTCAGGAACTCGCTCGGGTTGCTTCAGGGAAGTCAGGTCCGCTTTTGTCTTGGAGGCGGAACTTGCGGATTACTCTCGAGCCATTAAATGGGAATAGGGAATCTTCTCGATTTGAGTGCATAAAGTGTGTCCTCCTCTCCAATGGGGACGGCTGTGTGAGGGAACTTTCTGAGTCGAAAAAAGGGTGTCAACTAACCTTTTGCCTTTCAAGCGGCAATGTGGGATTTCTCTTGAGTTGCGACGGGGACCTTAGGCACTCGCTCGGGTTGTGTCAGGGAAGACAAATCCCCTTTTGAGTTGGAAGGGGAACTTCCGGATTACTCTTGAGCCTTTAAATTGGAAAATTGCCTCTTCTCGAGTTGAGTCCATAAAGTGTGTTCTCCTCTACAATGGGGACGGAATGTAGGGACCTTTGAGTGGCATAAAGTCTGTCAAGTACCCTTCTGCCATTCAAGCGGGAATGTGGGATTTCTCTTGAGATTCTGCAGCGCAAAACTACCTCATCTCACATTGAGCGAATAATTTTGTGGTGTTTCTGGAGTTGCGGCCGGAAGCAAGGGGTACTTCTCGAGTTGTGATGGGGATCTAATTTACTCGCTCCAGTTACTTCAGGGAAGTCATGTCCCCTATTGTGTTGGAAGGGGAACTTCCAGATTACTCTCGAGCCGATAAATGGGAATATTTCCTCTTCTCAATTTGAGTCCATAAAATGTATTCTCTCCAATGAGAATGGATGTTAGGGACCATTCTCAGTTGCCTAAAGGGAGTCAAGTACACTTTTGCCTTTCAAGCGGGCATGTGGGATTTCTCTTGAGATTCTGAGCACAAAATTACATCATCTCGCATTGAGGGGATAATTTTGTGGTGTTTCTCGAGTTGCGGCCAGAAGCAGGGGGTACTTCTCGATTTGCGACGGGGAGCTCAGGAACTCGCTTGGCTTACCTCAGGGAAGTCAGGTCCCTTTTTGTGCTGGAAGGGGAATTTCCGGATTACTCTAGAGCCCTTTAATGGGAATAGGGCCTCTTCTGGTGTTGAGTCCATAAAGTGTGTTCACCTCTCCGATGGGGACGGATTTTAGGGAACTTTCTGAGTGGCATAAAATATGTGAAGTACACTTTTGCCTTTGAAGCGGGAATGTGGGATTGCTCTTGAGTTTCTGCAGCACAAAATTACCTCATCTCACATTGAGGAGATAATTTTGTGGTGTTTCTCGAATTGCGGTGGGAAGCAGGGTGTACTTCTCGAGTTGGGACGGGGACCTCAGGAAATCGCTCGGGTTGTTTCAGGGAAGTCAAGACCTCTTTTGTGTTGGAAAGGGAACTTCCGTATTACTCTCGAGCCGTTAAATGGGAATATTGCCTCTTTTCGATTTGAGTCCATAAAGTCTGTTCTCCTCTCCCTTAGGATGGATGTTAGGGACCATTCTGAGTCGCCTGAAGAGAGTCAAGTAACCTTTTGCCTTTTGAGCGGAAAATACATGATTTCTCTTGAGATTCTGCAGCACAAAATTTCTTCATCTCACATTGAGTATATTATTTTGTGGTGTTTCTCAAATTGCGGCGGGAAGCTGGGGGTTCCACGCTAGTTCCGACGGGGACCTCAGGAATTCACTGGAGTTACTTCAGGGAAGTCAGTTCCCCTTTTGTGCTGGAAGGGGAACTTTCGGATTACTCTCAAACTCTTTAATGGGAATAGGGCCTCTTTTCGATTTTAGTCCATAAAATGTTTTCTCGTCTCAACTGAGGATGGAAGGTAGGGAACATTCTGAGTCGCCTAAAGGGAGTCAAGTAGGCTTTTGCCTTTCAAGCAGAAATGTGGGATTTCTCTTGAGATTCTGCAGTGCAAAATTTCTTCATCTCGCATTGAGGGGATAATTTTGTGGTGTTTCTCAAATTCTGGCGGGAAGCTGGGGTAATTCTCGAGTTGCGACGGGGACCTCAGGAACTCACTCGAGTTACTTCAGGGAAGTCAGGTCCGCTTTTCTGCTGGAAGGGGAACTTCCGGATTACTCTCGAGCCCTTTAGTGGGAATACGGCCTCTTCTCGAGTTGAGTCCATAAAGCGTGTTCTCCTCTCCAATGGGGATGGAAGTTAGGGAACATTCTGAGTGGCATAAAGTGTGTCAAATACCCTTTTGCCTTTAAACGGGAATGTGGGATATCTCTTGAGATTCTGCAGCGCAAAATTACCTCATCTCGCATTGAGGGCATAATTTTGTTGTGTTTCTAGAGTTGCGTCGGGAAGCAGGGGGTACTTCTCGAGTTGTGACGGGGACCCCAGGCACTCGCTCGAGTTGCATCAAGGAAGTCAAGTCCCCTTTTGTGTTGGAAGGGGAACTTCTGGATTACTCTCGAGCCATTAAATGGGAATATTTCCTCTTCTCGTTTTGAGTCCATAAACTGTGTTCTCCTCTTCACTGAGGATGGATGTTAGGGACCATTCTGAGTCGCCTCTAGTGAGTCAAGTACCCTTTTGCCTTTCAAGCGGGAATGTGGGATTTCTCTTGAGATTCTGCAGCTCAATATTTCTTCATCTCGCATTAAGGGGATAATTTTGTGGTGTATCTCGAATTACGACGGGACGGTGGGTGTACGTCTAGAGTTGAGACGGGGACCTCAGGAACTCACTCGAGTTACTTCAGGGAAGTCAGGTCCCCTTTTGTGCTGGAAGGGGAACTTCCAGATTACTCTCTAGCCGAAAAATAGGAATATTGCCTCTTTTCGATTGGAGTTTATAAAGTGTGTTCTCCTCTCCACTGAGAACGGATGTTAAGGACCATTCTGAGTCGCCTAAAAGGAGTAAAGTACCCTGTTGCCTTTGAAGAGGGAATGTGGAATTTCCCTTGAGATTCTGCAGCGCACAATTTCCTCATCTCGCATTGAGGCGATAATTTTGTGGTGTTTCTCAAATTGTGGCGGGAAGCTGGGAATATTTCTCCAGTTGCGACGGGGACTTCAGGAACTCACTCGAGTTAATTCAAGGAAGTCAGGTCCCCTTTTGGATTGGAAAGGGAACTTCCGGATTATTTTCAAGCCGTTAAATGGGAATATTACCTCTTCTCGATTTGACTCCAAAAAGTGTGTTCTCCTCTCCACTGAGGACGAATGTTAGGGACCATTCTGAGTGGCATAAAAGGAGTCAAGTACCCTTTTGCCTTTCAAGCAGGAATGTGGGATTTCTCTTCAGATTCTGCAGCACATAATTTCTTCATCTCGCATTGATGGGATAATTTTGTAGTGTTTTTCGAAATGGGACCGGACGCCTGGGGTATGTTTCGAGGTTCTACGGGGAGCTCGGGACTCACTCGAGTTACTTTAGAGAAGTCAGGTCCCCTTTGTGCTGGAAGGGGAACTTCCGGAATACTCTCGAGCCCTTTAATGGAATAGGGCCGCTTCTGGAGTTGAGTCCATAAAGTGTGTTATCTTCTCCAATGGGGATGGATATTAGGGAACTTTCTGAGTGGCATAAAGTGTGTCAAGTACCTTTTTACCTTTCAAGCAGGAAGGTGGGATTTCTCTTGGGATTTGCAGCGCAAAATTACCTCATCTCGCATTGAGGGGATAATTTTGTGTTGTTTCTAGTTTTGCGGCGGGAAATAGGGGTTACTACTCGAGTTGCGACCGGGACTTCAGGAACTCACTCGGTTTGCTTCAAGGATGTCAAGTCCTATTTTTTGTTGGAAAGGGAACTTCCGGATTACTCTAGAGCCTTTAAATTGGAATATTGCCTCTTCTTGAGTTGAGTCCATAAAGTGTGTTCTCCTCTACAACTGGGACGGATGTTAGGGACATTTGAGTGGCATAAAGTGTGTCAAGTACCCTTTTGCCTTTCAAGCGGAAATGTGGGATTTCTCTTGAGATTCTGGATTGCAAAATTACCTCATCTCGCATTGAGCGAATAATTTTGTGGTGTTTCTGGAGTTGTGGCGGGAAGCAGGGGGTACTTCTTGAGTTGTGAGGGAGATCTAATTTACTCGCTCCGGTTGCTTCAGTGAAGTCAGGTCCCCTTTTGTGTTGGAAGGGGAACTTCCGGTTTACTCTCGAGCCATTAAATGGGAATAGAGGCTCATCTCGAATTGAGTCCTTAAAGTGTGTTCTTCTCTCCAATGCGGACTGATGTTAGTGACATTTCTGAGTCGCATAAAGGATGTCAAGTACCCTTTTTCCTTTCAAGAGGGAATGTGGTATTTCTCTTGAGATTTTGCAGCGCGAAATTTCCTCACCTCGCATTGAGGGGAAAATTTTGTGGTGTATCTCGAGTTGCGACGGGAAGCTGGGGCAACTGTTCGAGTTGCGATGGGGACCTCAGAAACTCCCTCGGGTTGCTTCAGGAAATTCAGGTCCCTTTTGGTGTTGGAAGGGGAACTTCCGGTTTACTCTCGAGCTGTTAAATGGGAATAGGGGCTCCTCTCGAATTGAGTCCATAAAGTGTGTTCTCCTGTCCAATGGGGACGGCTGTGTGAGCGAAATTTCTGAGTCGCATAAAGGGTGTCATGTACCCTTTTGACTTTCAAGAAGTAATGTGGTATATCTCTTGAGATTCTTCAGTGCCATATTTCATCTCCCACTGAGGGGATGATTTTGTATTTTTTCTCGAGTTTCGGCGGGAAGCTGGGGGTTCTTCAGGAGTTACGACAGGGACCTCAGGAACTAGCTCGGGTTGCTTCAGGGAAGTCAGGTCCCCTTTTGTGTTGGAAGGGGAATTTCCAGTTTACTCTCGATCCGTTAAATGGGAATAGGGGCTCATCTCGAATTGAGTGCATAAAGTGTGTTCTCCTCTCCAATGGAAACGGCTGTGTGAGGGAACTTTCTGAGTCGCATAAAGGGTGTCAAGTACCCTTTTGCCTTTTAAGAGGGAATGTGGTATTTCTCTTGAGATTCTGCAGCGCATAATTTCCTCATCTCGCATTGAGGGGATAATTTTGTGGGGTTTCTCGAGTTGCGCCGGGAAGCTGGGGGTACTTCTCGAGTTGCGACCGGGACCTCAGGAACTCGCTCGGGTTGCATCAGGGAAGTCAGGTCACCTTTGGTGTTGGAAGGGGAAATTCCTGTTTATTCTGGAGCCGATAAATGGGAATAGGGTCTCATCTCGAATTGAGTCCATAAAGTGTGTTCTCCTCTCCACTGAGGACGGATGCTAGGGACCATTCTGAGTCGCCAAAGTGGAGTCAAGTACACTTTTTCCTTTCAATCGGGAATTTTGGGATTTCTGTTGAGATTCTGCAGTACAAAATTACCTCATCTTGCATTGAGGGTTTAATTTTGTGGTGTTTCTCGAGTTGCCGCGGGAAGCAGGGGTTACTTCTAGAGTTGCGACGGGGACCTCAGGAATGCGCTCAGGTTGCTTCAGGGAAGTCAAGTCCCCTTTTGTGTTGGAAGGGGAACCTCTAGATTACTCTCGATCCGTTAAACGTGAATATTGCCCCTTCTTGAATTGAGTCCAAAAAGTGTTTTCTCCTCTCCAATGGGGTCGGCTGTGTGAGGGGAATTTCTGAGTCGAATAAAGGTTGTCAAGTACCCTTTTGCCTTTCAAGAGGGAATGTGGTATTTCTCTTGAGATTATGAAGCGCAAGATTCCGTATCACATATTGAGGGGATAATTGTGTGGTGTTTCTCGATTTGCGGTGGGAAGCTGAGGGTACTTCTCGAGTTGCGACGGGGACCTCAGGAACTCGCTCGGGTTGCTTCAGGGAACTCAGGTCCCCTTTGGTGTTGCAATGGGAACTTCCGGTTTACTCTCGAGCCGTTAAATGGGAATAGGGGCTCATCTCGAATTGAGTTCATATAGTGTGTTCTCCTGTCCAGTGGGGACGGCTGTGTGAGGGAACTCTGAGTCGCATAAAGGGTGTCAAGTACACTTTTGCCTTTCAAGAGGGAATGTGGTATTTCTCTTGAAATTATGAAGTGCAAAATTTCCACATCACGCATTGAGGGGATAATTTTGTGGTGTTTCTCGAGTTTCGGACAGAAGCTGAGGGTACTTCTCGAGTTGCCCGGGGACCTCATGAACTCGTTCAGGTTGCTTCCGGGAAGTCAGTTCAGGTTTGGTGTTGGAAGGGGAACTTCCGGTTTACTCTCGAGCCGTTAAATGGGAATAGGGGCTCATCTCGAATTGAGTCCATAAAGTGTGTTCTCCTTTCCAATGGGGACTGATATTAGTGAAATTTTTGAGTCGCAAAAAGGATGTCAAGTACTCTTTAGCCTTTCAAGAGGGAATGTGGTATTTCGGTTGAGATTCTGCAGTGCAAAATTTCCTCATCTTGCATTGAGTGGATAATTTTGTGCAGTTTCGCAAGTTTCGGCCGGAAACTAGGGGTACTTTTGGAGTTGAGACCGGGACCTCAGGAACTCGCTCGGATTGCTTCAGGGAAGTCAGGTCCCCTTTTGTGATGGCAGGGGAACTTCCGGTTTACTCTCTAACCGTTAAATGGGAATAGGACCTCAGCTCGAATTGAGTCCATAAAGTGTGTTCTCCTCTCCAATGGGGACTGATATTTGTGAAATTTCTGAGTCGCATAAATGGTGTCATGTACCCTATGCTTTTCAAGAGGGAATGTGGTATTTCTCTGGAGATTCTTCAGCGCAAAGTTTCCTCATTTCACATTGAAGGGATAATATTGTTGTGTTTCTCGAGTTGCAGCAGGAAGCTGGGGGTACTTCACGAGTTGCGACGGGGACCTCAGGAACTCGCTCGGATTTCTTCAGGGAAGTCAGGTCCCCTTTGGTGTTGGAAGGGGAACTTCTGCTTTACTCTCCAGCCGTTAAATGGGAATAGGGCCTCATCTCGAAGTGAGTCCATAAAGTGTGTTCTACTCTCCAATGGGCACGTCTGTGTGAGGGAACCTTCTGAGTCGCATAAAGGGTGTCAAGTAAACTTTGCCATTCAAGAGGGAATGTGGGATTCGTTTTGAGATTATGCAGCGAAAATTTCCTCATCTCCCATTGATGGGATAATTTTCTGGTGTTTCTGAGTTGCGGCAGGAAGCTGGGAGTACTTCTCTAGTTGCGACGGGGACCTCAGGAACTTGCTCGGGTTTCTTCAGGGAAGTCAGGGCCCCTTTTGTGTTGGAAGAGGAATTTCGGCATTACTCTCCAGCCATTAAATGGGAATTGGCCTCTTCTCGAGTTGAGTCCTTAAAGTGTGTTCTCCTCCTAAATGTGGATGACAGTTTGAGGGAATTTTCTGAGTTGAATAATGGGCTTAAACTAACCTTTTGCCTTTCAAGCGGTAATGTGGGATTATCATTGAGATTCTGTCGCGCAAAATTTCCTCATCTCACATTGAGGTGATATTTTTGTGGTGTTTCTCCAGTTTCGATGGGAGGTTGTGTGTACTT
Organism: Moschus berezovskii; assembly: GCF_049115385.1. Lineage (NCBI taxonomy): Eukaryota > Metazoa > Chordata > Mammalia > Artiodactyla > Moschidae > Moschus > Moschus berezovskii. The sequence goes on along the minus strand of NC_142467.1, from coordinate 113,531,302 downwards.
CTCGAGTTGCGATGTGGAACTCAGGAGCTCGCTCAGGTTGTTTCAGGCTAGTCAGGTCCCCCTTCGTGTTGGAAGTGGAACTTCGTGTTTACTCTCGAGCGGTTAAATGGGAAGAGGGCTTCTTCTCAAGTTGAGTCCATAAAGTGTCTTCTCCTCTCCAATGGGGACGGCTGTGTGAGGGAACTCTCTGAGTAGCATATAGGGTGTCAAGTACCCTTTTGCCTTTCAAGCGGGGATGTGGGATTAACCTTGAGACTCTGCCACTCAAATTTTCCTCATCTCACATTGAGGGGATATTCTGTGGTATTTCTCGTGTTGCGGTGGGAAGCTGGGGGTACTTCTCCAGTTGCGATGGGAACATCAGGAAATCGCTCGGGTTGGTTCAAGGAAGTCAGTTCCCCTTTTGTGTTTGAAGGATAACTTCGGGATTACTCTCCAGCCTTTAAATGGGAATTGGTCTCTTCTCGGGTTGAGTCCATAAATTGTGTTCTCCTCTCCAATGGGGATGGCTGTGTGAGGGAACTTTCTGAGTCGCATAAACAGTGTCAAGAACCCTTTTGCCTTTCAGCGGGATTGTGGGATTTCCCTTGAGATCTGCCACACAAAATTTCCTCATCTCGCATTGGGGGATAATTTAGTGGTGTTTCTCGAGTTGCGGCGGGAAACTGGGGGTACTACTCGAGTTGCGACGGTGACCTTAGGAACTCGCCTGGGTTGCTTCAGGGAAATCAGGTCCCCTTTTGTGTTGGAAGGGCAACATCGGGATTACTCTTGACCTGTTAAATGAGAATAGGGCCTTTTCTCGAGTTGAGTCCATAAAGTGTGTTCTACTCTCCAATATGGACGCATGTTAGGGAACTTTCTGAATCGCATAAAGGGTGTCAAGTAAAATTTTGCCTTCAAGCGGGAATTTGGGATTTCTCTTGAGATTCTACAGCGTAAAATTTCCTCATCTCCCATTGAGGGGATAATTTTGCTTTGTTTCTCCAGTTTCGGCGGGAACCTGGGGGTACTTCTCGAGTTGCGACGGGGAACTCAGGAAATCACTCGGGTTGCTTCAGGGAAGTCAGTTCCCCTTTTGTGAAGGAAGGGGAACTTGGGGATTACTTTCGTGCCATTCAATGGGGATAGGGCCTCTCCTCGAGTTGAATCCATCAAGTTCGTTCTCTTCTCCAAAGGGGACGGCTGTTAATGAACTTTCTTTTTCACATAAAGCGTGTTAAGTAGACTTTTGCCTTTCAAGTATGAATGTCTGATTTCTCTTGAGATTCTGCTGCGCGAAATTTCCTCATCTCGAATTGAGTGGATAATTTTGTGGTGTTTCTCAAATAGCGATGGGAAGCTGGGGGTACTTTTTGAGTTGAGACCATAAAGTGTGTTCTCCTCTGTAAAGGGAAGGCTACGTGAGGGACCTTTCTGAGTCGCATAAAGGGTGTCAAGTACCCTTTCGCCTTTGAAGGGGGAATGTGGGATTTTTCTTGAGAATCTGCAGCGCAAAATGTCCTCATCTCGCATTAGGGGATAATTTCGTGGTGTTTCTCAAGTTGCAGCGGGAAGCTCTGGGTCCTTCCTGAGTTGCGACGGAGACTTCAGGAACTCGCTCGGGTTGCTTCAGGGAAGTCAGGTCCCATATTTTGTTGGAAGGGGAACTTCCGGATTACTCTAGAGCCCGTAAATGGGAATAGGCCCTCTTCTCGTGTTGAGTCCAAAAAGTGTGTTTCTCTCCAATGTGGACTGCTGTGTGAGGGAACTTTCTGAGTCGCATAAAGTGTGACAAGTACCCTTGTGCCTTTCAAGCGGGATTGTGGGATGTCTCTTGAGATTCTGCAGCGCAAAATTTCCTCATCTCGCTTTGAGGGGATAATTTTGTGGTGTTTCTCGAGTTGCGGCGGGAAGATGGGAGTACTTCTCGAGTTGCGACGGACACCACAGGAACTCACTCGTGTTGCTTCAGGGAAGTCAGATCCCCTTTTATGCTGTAAGGGAAACTTCCGGATTTCTCTTGAGATTTTAAATGGGAATACGGCCTATTCTCCATTTAGGCCATAAAGTGTGTTCTCCTATCCAATGAGGATGGCTGTTAGGGAACTTTCTTTGTCGCATAAATGGTGTCAAGTACCCTTTTGACGTTCAAGTGGGAATGTGGGATTTCTCTTGAGATTCTGCAGTGGAAAATTTCCTCATCTCGCAGTGAGGGGATAATTTTGGGGTGTTTCTCGTGTTTCGGTGGGAAGCTGGGGGTACTACTACTGTTTCGATGGGGTCCTCGGGAACTCTCTCGGGCTGCTTCAAGGAAGTCAGGTCCCCTTTTGTGTTTGAAGGGGAATGTCGTGATTACTCTCAAGCCGTTAAATGGGAATAGGGACCCTTCTCGAGTTGAGTCCATAAAGTGTGTTCTCCTCTCCAGTAGGGACGGCACTGTGAGGGAACTTTCTGAGTGTCAAGTACCCTTTTGCCTTTCAAGAGGGAATGTGGGATTTCTCTTGACATTCTGCAGCACAAAATTTCCTCATCTCGCATTGAGGGGATAATTTTGTGTTGTTTTTCAAGTTGCAGCGGAAAGCTGAGGGTTCTTCTCCAGTTGCGACTGGGACCTCAGGAACTCGCTCTGGTTGCTTCAGGGAAGTCAGTTCCCCTATTTTGAAGGAAGGGGAACTTCCGGATTACTCTCGGTCATTAAAGGGGAATAGGACCTCTTCTTAAGTTCAGTCCAAAATGTGTGTTCTCCCCTCCAATGGCGACGGCTGTGTGAGGGAACTTTCTGAGTCGTATGAAGGGTGTCAAGTACCCTTTTGCCTTTCACAGGGATTCTGCAGCGCAAATTTTCCTCATCTCGCATTGAGGGGATAATTTTGTGGTGTTTCTCGAGTTTGGGCCGGAGGCTGGGGGTACTTCTCGAGTTGCGACGTGGAGTGAAAGAACTAGCTCGGGTTGCTTCAGGGATGTCAGGTCCCCTTTTTGTTGGAAGAGGAACTTCTGGATTACTCTCAAGCCGTTAAATGGGAATAGGTCCTCTTCTCGAGTTGAATCCATAAAATGTGTTCTCCTCTCCAATGGGGACATCTGTGTGAGGGAAATTTCTGAGTCGCATGAAGGGTGTCAAGTACCCTTTTGCCTTTCAAGGGGGAATGTTGGATTTCTCTTGAGATTCTACAGTGCAGAATTTCGTCATCTCGCACTGAGGGAATAATTTTGTGGTTTTTCTCGAGTTGCAGCCGGAATCTGGGGGTACTTCTCAAGTTGCGATGGGAACTCAAGAACTCGCTCGGATTGCTATAGGGAAGTCAGGTCTCCTTTTGTGTTGCAAGGGGAACTTCAGGATTACTCTCGAGCCATTAAATGGGAATAGGACTTCTTATAGGACCTCTTCTCCCATTGAGTCAAAAAAGTGTGTTCTCCTTTCCAATGGCGACGGCTGTGTGAGGGAATTTTCTGAGTCGCATGAAGCGTGTCAAGTACCCTTTTGCCTTTCACAGGGAATGTGGAATTTCTCTTGAGATTCTGCAGCGCAAAATTTCCTCACCTCGCATTGAGAGGATAATTTTGTGGTGTTTCTAAAGTTGCGGCCGGAAGCTGGGGTTATTTCTTGAGTTGCGACGGGGACCTCATTAACTCGATCGGGTTGATTCAGGGAATACAGGTCCCCTTTTGTGTTGGAAGGGGAACTTCCTGATTACTCTCGATCCCTTAAATGGGAACAGGGCCTCTTCTCGAGTTGAGTCCATAAAGTGTGTTCTCCTGTCCAAAGGGGACGGCTGTGTGAGGGAAATTTCTGAGACGCATAAAGCGTGTCACGAACACTTTGCCTTTCAAGCGGGAATGTGGGATTTCTCTTGAGATTCTGGATCGCAAAATTTCCTCATCTCACATTTAGGGGATAGTTTTGCTCTGTTTCTCGAGTTTCAGCGGGAAGCTGGGGGTACTTATCGAGTTGCAACGGGGACTACAGGAATATGCTCGGGTTGCTTCAGGGAATTCAGGTCCCCTTTTTGTGTTGGAAGGGTAACTTCAGGATTACTCTCGAGCCCTTAAAGGGCAATAGGTCTTCTTATGGAGGAGAGTCCATAAAGTGTGTTCTCCTCTTCAATGGGGACAGCTCTAAGAGGGAAATTTTTGATTCGCATCAGTTCAGTTCAGTTCAGTCGCTCAGTCGTGTCCGACTCTCCGCGACCCCATGAATCACAGCACGCCAGGCCTCCCTGTCCATCACCAACTCCCGGAGTACACTCAAACTCATGTCCACAGAGTCGGTGATGCCATCCAGCCATCTCATTCTCCGTCGTCCCCTTCTCCTCCCGCCCCCAACCTTTCCCAGCATCAGAGTCTTTTCCAGTGAGTCAACTCGTCTCATGAGGTGGCCAAAGTATTGGAGTTTCAGCTTTAGCATCAGTCCCTCCAATGAACACCCAGGATTGATCTCCTTTAGAATGGACTGGTTGGATCTCCTTGCAGTATAAGGGACTCTCAAGAGTCTTCTCCAACACCACAGTTCAAAAGCATCGATTCTTCGGCGATCAGCTTTCTTCACAGTCCAACTCTCACATCCATACATGACCACGGGAAAAACCATTGCCTTAACTAGACGGACCTTGGTCGGCAAAGTAGTGTCTCTGCTTTTTAATATACTATCAAGGTTGGTCATAACTTTCCTTCCAAGGAGCAAGCGTCTTTTAATTTCATGGCTGCAATCAGCACCTGCAGTGATTTTGGAGCCCAAAAAAACAAAGTCTGACACTGTTTCCACTGTTTTTCCATCTATTTCCCATGAAGTGATGGGACCAGATGCCATGATCTTTGTTTTCTGAATGTTGAGCTTCAAGCCAACCTTTTCACTCTCCTCTTTCACTTTCATCAAGAGGCTTTTGAGTTCCTCTTCACTTTCTGCCATAAGGGTAGTGTCATCTGCATATCTGAGGTTATTGATATTTCTCCCAGCAATCTTGATTCCAGCTTGTGCTTCTTCCAGCCCAGAGTTCCTCATGATGTACTCTGCATATAAGTTAAATAAGCAAGGTGACAATATACAGCCTTGACGTACTCCTTTTCCTATTTGGAACCAGTCTGTTGTTCCATGACCGGTTCTAACTGTTGCTTCCTGACCTGCATACAGGTTTCTCAAGAGGCAGGTCAGGTGGTCTGGGATTCCCATCTCTTTCAGAATGTTCCACAGTTTATTGTGATCCACACAGTCAAAGCTTTGGCATAGTCAATGAAGCAGAAATAGATGTTTTTCTGAAACTCTCTTGCTTTCTCCATGATCCAGCGGATGTTGGCAATTTGATCTCTGGTGCCTCTGCCTTTTCTAAAACCTGCTTGAACATCTGGGAGTTCACGGTTTACATACTGCTGAAGCCTGGCTTGGAGAATTTTGAGCATGACTTTACTAGTGTGTGAGATGAGTGCAATTGTGCGGTAGTTTGAGCATTCTTTGGCATTGCCTTTCTTTGGGATTGGAATGAAGACTGACCTCTTCCAGTCCTGTGGCCACTGCTGAGTTTTCCAAATCTGCTGGCATATTGAGTGCAGCACTTTCACAGCATCATCTTTCAAGACTTGAAATAGCTCAACTGGAATTCCATCACCTCCACTAGCTTTGTTCTTAGTGATGCTTTCTAAGCCCCACTTGACTTCACATTCCAAGATGTCTGGCTCTAGGTCAGTGATCACATTATCGTGACTATCTTGGTCGTGAAGATCTTTTTTGTACAGTTCTTCTGTGTATTCCTGCCACCTCTTCTTAATATCTTCTGCTTCTGTTAGGTCCATACCATTTCTGTCCTTTATCGAGCCCATCTTTGCATGAAAAGTTCCCTTGGAATCTCTAATTTTCTTGAAGAGGTCTCTTGTTTTTCCTATTCTGTTGTTTTCCTCTATTTCTTTGCATTGATCACTGAGGAAGGCTTTCTTATCTCTCCTTGCTATTCTTTGGAACTCTGCATTCAGATGCTTATATCTTTCCTTTTCTCCTTTGCTTTTCGCCTCTCTTCTTTTTACAGCTATTTGTAAGGCCTCCTCAGACAGCCATTTCGCTCTTTTGCATTTCTTTTCCATGGGGATGGTCTTGGTCCCTGTCTCCTGTACAATGTCACGAACCTCCGTCCAGAGTTCATCAGGCACTCTGTCAATCAGATCTAGTCCCTTAAATCTATTTCTCACTTCCACTGCATAATCATAAGGGATTTGATTGAGGTCATATCTGAATGGTCTAGTGGTTTTCCCTACTTTCTTCAATTTAAGTCTGAAGTTCGCAATAAGGAGTTCATGATCTGAGCCACAGTCAGATTCGCATAAAGGGTGTCAAATACTCTTTTGCCTTTCAAGCGGGAATGTTGGATTTCTCTTGAGATTCTGCAGCGCATATTTTCCTCATCTCGCATTGAGGGGATAATTTTTGGTGTTTCTATAGTTGCGGCGGGAACCTGGGAGTACTTCTCGAGATGCAACGGGGACTTCAGTCATTCGGTCGGGTTTCTAGAGGTAAGTCAGATCCCCTTTTTTGTTGGAAGGGGAACTTCCGGATTTCTCTAGAGCCGTTAAATGGGAATAGGGCCTCTTCTCGGGTTGAGTCCATAAAGTGTGTTCTCCTCTCCAATGGAGATGGCTGTTAGGGGACTTTCTGATTCAGGTAAAGTGTGTCAAGTACTATTTTGTCTTTCAAGCGGGAATGAGGGATTTCTTTTGAGATTCTGCAGCGCAAAATTTCCTCATTTCACATTGAGGTGATAATTTTGTGCTGTTTCTCGAGTTGCGGTGGGAAAGTGGGGGTACTTCTAGTGTTGCGACGGGGACCTCAAGAACGTTCTCGGGTTGCTTCAGTAAAGTCAGGTCCCCTTTTGTGCTGGAAAAGGAACTTCCTTATTACTCTCGAGCCCTTAAATGGGAATAGAGCCTCTTCTACTTTTGAGTCCATAAAGTTTGTTCTCCTCTCCAATGGGGACTGCTTTTAGGGAACTTTCTGATATTCATAAAGGTGTCAAGTACCCTTTTGCCTTTCAAGCGGGAATGTGGGATTTCTCTTGAGATTCTGCAGCATAAAATTTCCTCATCTCGCATTGAGGTTATAATTTTGTGCTGTTTTTCGATTTGCGTCAGGAAGATGATGATACATCTCGAGTTGCAACAGGGACCTCAGGAACTCGCTCGGGTTGCTTCAGGGAAGTAGCTCCCCTTTTGTGAAGGAAAGGGAACTTCATGATTACTCTCCAGACGTTAAATGGGAAAAGGGCCTATTCTCAACTTGAGTCCATAAAGTGTGTTCTCCTCTCCAATGGGGACGGCTGTGTGAGGAAATGTTCTGAGTCGCATAAATGGTGTCAAGTACCTTTTGCCTTTAAAGCAGGAACTTGGGATGTCCCTTGAGATTCTGCAGGGCAAAATTTACTCATCTCGCATTGAGGGGATAATTTTGTGCTGTTTTTCGAGTTGCGGCAGGAAGCTGGGAGTACTTCTCGAGTTGCGACAGGGACCTAAGGAACTCTCTCGGGTTGCTTCAGGGAAGTCAGTTCCCCTTTTGTTAAGGAAGGGGAATTTCTGATTACTCTCGTGCCGTTAAATGGGAAAAGGGCCTCTTATCGAGTTGACTCCATAAAGTGTGTTCTCCTCTCCAATGGGGATGGCTCTGTGAGGGAACTTTCTGAGTCGCATAAAGGGTGCCAAGTACCCTTTTGCCTTTCAAGCGGGAATGTCGGATTTCTCTTCAGATTCTGCAGCGCAAAATTTCCTCATCTCACATTTAGGGAATAATTTTGTTGTGTTTCTCGAGTTTCACCGGGAAGCTGGGGGTACTTCTCGAGTTGCAACGGGGACTACAGGAACTTGCTTGGGTTGCTTCAAGGAATTCAGGTCCCCTTTTTGTGTTGGAAGGATAACATCGGGATTACTCTAGAGCCCTTGAGTGGGAATAGGGCCTCTTCTCGAGTTGAGTCCATAAAGTGTGTTCTCCTCTCCAATGGGGACGGCTCTGTGAGGGAACTTTCTGAGTCGCATAAATGGTGTCAAGTCCACTTTTGCCTTTCAAGCGGGAATGTGGAAATTCTCTTGAGGTACTGCAGTGCAGTATATCCTCATCTCGCATTGAATGGATAATTTTGTGGCGTTTTTGGATTTGCGCCGGGAAGCTTGGGGTATTTCTCGATTTGGGACTGCGACATCAGGAACTCCTTCAAGTTGCTTCAGGGAAGTCAGGTCCCCTTTTGTGTTGAAAGGGGAAGTACCGGATTAATCTCTAGCTGTTATATGGGAATAGGGCCTCTTCTCGAGTTGAGTCCATAAAGTGTGTTCTCCTCTCCAATGGGGACGGCTGTGTGACGGAACTTTGTGAGTCACAGAAAGGCTGTCAGTACCCTTTTGCCTTTCAAGAGGGAATGTGGGATTTCCCTTGAGTTACTGGAGTGCAGTATATCCTTATCTCGCATTGAGGGGATAATTTTGTGGTGTTTCTCAAGTTGCGGTGGGAAGCTCGGATACTTCTCGATTTTCGACGGGGACCTCAGGAACTCGCTCGGGTGCTTCAGGGTAATCAGGTCCACTTTTGTGTTGGAAGGGGAAATTCGGGATTACTCTCGAGCTGTAAAATATGAATACGGCCTCTTTTAGACTTGAGTCCATAAACTGTGTTCCCTTCTCCAATGGAGACGTCTGTTTGAGGGAACTTTCTGAGTCACATAAATGGTGTCAAGTACCCTTTTGCATTTCAAGGGGAATTTGGGATTTCTCTTGTAATTCTGCAGCACCCATTTTCCTCATCTCTCTTTGAGGGGGTAATTTTCTGTTTTTTCTCCAGTTGCGGTGGGAAGCTGGTGGTTTTTGTTGAGTTACGACGGGGACCACTGGAACTCGCTCGGGTTGCTTCAGGGAAGTCAGGTCCCCTTTAGTGTTGGATGCGGACCTTCGGAATTACTCTCGAAACTTTAAATAGGAATAAGGCCTCTTCTTGGGTTGAGTCCATAAAGTCTGTTCTCCTCTCCAATGGGGATGGCTGTGTGAGGGAACTTTCTAAGTTTGAAAAAGGGTGTCAAGTACCCTTTGCCGTTGAAGCCGGAATGTGGGATTTCTCTTGAGATTCTGCAGCGCACAATTTCCTCATCTCGCATTGAGGGGATAGTTTTGTCGTGTTTCTCGAGTTGCGGTGGGAAGCTGGGGTTAATTCTCGAGTTGCAACTGGGACCTCAGAAACTCTCTGGTGTTGCTTCAGGTAGGTCAGGTCCCCTTTGTATTGGATGGGAAACTTCGGGATTACTCTCGAGCCGGTAAGTGGGAATTGAGCCTCTTCTAGGTTTTACTCCGTACCATGTGTTCTCCTCTCCAATGGGGACAGCTGTATGAGGGAAATTTCTCAGTTGCATAAAGGGTGTCAAGTATCCTTTTGCCTTTCATGCGGGAATGTGGGATTTCTCTTCAGATACTGCAGCGCACAATTTCCTCATCTGGCATTGAGTGGATTTTTTTGTGGTGTTCTTCGAGTTGCGGCGGGAAGATTGCGGTCCTTCTCAAGTGGCAACAGGGACTTCAGGTACTCGCTCGTGTAGTCCCTGGGAATTCAGGTCTCCTTTCGTTTTTGTAGGGGAACATCGGGATTACTCCCGAGGCGTGGAATGCGAATAGGGCCTCATCTTAAGTTTAGTCCATAAATTGTTTTCTCCTTTCAAATGGGGATAGCTATGTCAGGGGATGTCTTGAGTCGCATAAAGTGTGTCAACTACCCATTCGCTTTTCAAGCAGGAATGTGGGATTTCTCTTGAGACTCTGCAGGGGAAACTTTCCTCATCACATCTTGCGTTCACAATCTTGTGTTTCTTCAGAAGTAGCTTCAGGAAGCTTGGGGTCCAACTAAGGGGTGACAGGGACCTCAGGAACTCGGTCGTGTAGTCCCTGGGAAATCAGGTCTCCTTTCATTTGGTAGGGGAACATCGTTATTACTCTCGAGGGGAGGAGTGGTAAGAGGGCCTCTGCTAAAGTTGAGTCCATAAATTGTGTTCTCCCCTCAAGTGTGGACAGGTATGTAAGGGAATGTTTTGTGTCGCATAAAGTGTGTCGAGTACCAGTTCGACTTTCAATCAGAAATGTTGGGTTTCTCTTGAGACTATTCAGGGGAAATTTTCCTCATCTCACCTTGAGTGAAGAATCTTGTGGCTTTTGTCGAATTGCGGCTGGAAGCTTGGTGTCCTCCTCGAGTTGCGACAGAGACCTCAGGAACTCACTCATGTAGTCCCTGGGAAGTCAGGTTTCCTTTCGTTTTGGTAGGGGAACTTCGGGATTATTCTTGAGAGGTGGAATGGGAATAGGGCCTCATCTAAAGGTGAGTGCATAAATTGTGTTCTCCTCTCAAGTGGAGACAGCTATGTCAGGGAATGTCTTGAGTCACATAAAGGGTGTCAAGCACCCGTTCGGGTTTCAAAGCGGGAATGTGGGATTTCTCTTGGGACTCTGCAGTGGAAATTTTCCTCATCTCACCTTAAGTGAAGAATCTTGTGGTTTTTCTCGAGTTGCGGCAGGAAGTTTGGGGTCCTTCTCGAGTTGCACCAGGGACCTCAGGACATCACTCGTGTAGTCCCTGGGAAGTCAGATCTCCTCTTGTTTAGGTGGGGAAACATAGGGAATACTCTTGAAGCGTGGAATGAGCATATTGCCTCATCTAAATTTGAGTCCATAAATTGTGTTCCCCTCTCATGTGGGGACAGATATTTCAGTTTATGTCTTGAGTAGCATAAAGGGTCTCAAGTACACTTCATGTTTCAAGGGGAAATGAGGGATTTCTCTTGAGACTCTGCAGGGGAAATTTTCCTCATGTCACCTTGAGTGCAGAATCTTGTGGTTTTTGTCGAGTTGCGGCGGGAAGTTTGGGGTCCTTCTCGAGTTGCAACAGGGACCTCAGGAACTCGCTTGTGTAGTCCCTGGGAAGTCAGATCTCCTTCCCTTTTGGTTGGGGAATATCGGGATTGCTCTCGAGACGTGGAATGGGTATAGGGCTTCATCTAAAGTTGATTCCATAAATTGTGTTCTCCTCTCAAGTGGGGACTGCTATGTCAGGGAATGTCTTGAGTCGCATAAAGGGTGTCAAGTACTCGTTCGCGTTTCAAGCGGGATTGTGGAATTTCTCTGGGACTATGCAGGGGAAATATTCCTAATCTCATCTTGAGTGGAGAATCCTGTGGTTTTTGTCGAGTTTCTGCGGGATGTTGGGTTCCTTCTCGAGTTGCGACAGGGACCTCAGGATCTCGCTCGTGTAGTCCGTGGGAAGTCACGTTTCCTTTCTTTTTGGGAGGGTACATCGGCATTACTCTTGAGGCGTGGAATGGGAATAGGGCTTCATCTTAAGTTGAGTCCATAAATTGTGTTCTCTTCTCAAGTGAGGAAAATTATGTCAGGGAATGTCTTAAATCACATAAATAGTGTGAAGTACCCGTCCGAGTTTCAAGTGGGAACGTGTGATTTCTCTTGAGAATCTGCAGTGGAAAATTTCCTCATTTCACCTTGAGTGCAGAAAATTGTGGTTTTTCTCGAGTTGCAGCAGGAAGCTTCGTGTCCTTCTCGAGTTGCAACATGGACCTCAGATACTCGCTCGTGTAGTCCCTGGGAATTTAGGTCTCCTTTCGTTTTAGTAGGGGAACATCGGGATTACTCTCGAGGCGTTTAAAGTGAATAGGGCCTCATCTAATGTGGAGTCCATAAATTGTGATCTCCTCTGAAGTGGGGAAAATATTGTCAGGGAATATCTTCAGTCGCATAAAGGGTGTCAAGTACCCGTTCGCGTTTCAAGCTGGAATGTGAGATTTCTATTGGGACTCTACAGGGGAAATTTTCCTCATCTGACGAGTGCAGAATCTTGTGGTTTTTCTCGAGATGCGGCGGGAAGATTCGGGTCCTCCTAGAGTTGCAACCAGGACCTCACGACCTCGCTTGTGTAGTCCCTGGGAAGTCAGGTCTCCTTTCGTTTTGGTAGGGGAACATTGGGATTACTCTCGAGGCGAGGAAGGGGAACTGGGCTCATCTAATTTTGAGTCCATTAATTTTGTTCTCCTCTCAAATGGGGACAGCTATGACAGGGAATGTCTTGAGTCGCATAATGGGTGTCAAGTACCCGTTCGAGTTTCAAGCAGGAATGTGGGATTTCGCTTGATACACTGCAGGGGAAATATGCCTGTTCTCACCTTGAGTGCAGAATCTTGTGTTTTTTTTCGAGTTGCAGCGGGAAGCTTGTGGTCCTTCTCAAGTTGCGACAGGGACTTCAGGAACTCCCTTGTTTAGTCCCTGGAAGTGAGGTCTCCCTATGTTTTAGTAGGGGAACATCGGGATTACTTTCGAGGCGTGGAATGGGAATAGGCCTTCATCTTAAGTTGAGTCCATAAATTGTGTTCTCCTCTCAAGTGGGGAGAGTTATGTCAGGGTTATGCGACTTGAATCGCATAAAGAGTGTGAAGTACCCGTCTGAGTTTCAAGGGTGACTGTGGGATTTCTCTTGAGACTCGGCAGGGGAAATTTTCCTCATCTCACCTTGAGTGCACAATTTTGTGGTTTTTCTAGAGTTGCGGCGGAAGCTTGGGGTCCTTCTTGAGTTGCGACAGGGACCTCGGGAACTCACTCATGTAGTCCCTGGGAAGTCAGGTCTCCTTTTGTTTTGGTAGGGGAACATTGGGATTACTCTCGAGGCGTGGATGGGAATAGGGCTTCATCTTAAGTTGAGTCCATAAATTGTGTTCTCCTCTCAAGTGTTCAGAGCTATCTCAGGGAATGTTTTGAGTCGCATAAAGGGTGTGAGGTACACGTTCGAGCTTCAAGCGGGAATGTGGAATTTCTCTTGAGACTCTGCAGGGGAAATTTTCCTCATTTCACCTTGAGTGCAGAATCTTGTGGGTTTTTTTGAGATGCAGCGGGAACCCTGGGGTCCTTCTTGAGTTGCGATAGGGACCTCAGGAACTCGTTCATGTAGTGCCTGGGAATTAAGGTCTCCTTTGGGCAGGGGAACATCGGGATTACTCTCAGGGCGTGGAATGGGAATAGGGTCTCATCTAAATTTGACTCAATAAATTGTGTTCTCCTCTCAAGAGGGGACAGCTATGTTAGGGAACGTCCTGTGTCGCTTAAAGGGTGTCAAGTACCCGTTCGCCTATCAAGCGGGAATGTGAGATTTCTCTTGGGACTCTGCAGGGCTAAGTTCCCTCATCTCACCTTGAGTGAAGAATCTTGTGGTTTTTCTCGTGTTGCGGCGGGAAGCTTGGGGTCCTTCTCGAGTTGCGACAGGGACCTCAGGAACTCGCTCGTGTAGTCCCTGGGAAGTCAGATCTCCTGTCGTTTTGGTAGGAAAACATACGGAATACTCTTGAAGCGTGGAATGGGAATAGGGTCTCATCTATAGTTTAGTCCAGAAATTGTGTTCTCCTCCAAATGGGGACAGCTATGGCAGGTTGTATCTTGAGTAGCATGAAGGGTGTCAAGTACCCGTTCACATTTCATGGGGGAATGTGGGGTTTCTCTTGAGACTCTGCAGGGGAAATTTTCCTCATTTCACCTTGAGTGCAGAATCTTCTGGTTTTTCTCGAGTTGCAGCGGGAAGATTGGCGTCCTTCTCGAGTTGCGACAGGGACCTCAGGTCCTCTCTCTTGTAATCCCTGGGAAGTCAGGTCTCCTTTCGTTTTGGTAGGTGAACATCGGGATTACTCTCGAGGCGTGGAATGGGAATAGGGTATCATCTAAAGTTGAGTCCATAAAGTGTGTTCTCCTCTCAAGTGGGGAGAGTTATGTCAGGGAGTGTCTTGAATCACATAAAGGGTGTGAAATACACGCCCGAGTTTCAAGGGTGAATGTGGGATTTCTCTTGAGACTCGGCAGGGGAAATTTTCCTCATCTCAACTTGAGTGCACAATTTTTTGGTTTTTCTAGAGTTGCGGCGGGAAGCTTGGGGTCCTTTTCGAGTTCCAACAGGGACCTCGGGAACTCACTCATGTAGTCCCTGGGAAGTCAGGTCTCCTTTCGTTTTGGTAGGGGAACATTGGGATTACTCTCGAGGCGTGGATGGGAATAGGGCTTCATCTTAAGTTGAGTCCATAAATTGTGTTCTCCTCTCAAGTGTTCAGAGCTGTCTCAGGGAATGTTTTGAGTCGCATAAAGGGTGTGAGGTACACGTTCGAGCTTCAAGCGGGAATGTGGAATTTCTCTTGAGACTCTGCAGGGGAAATTTTCCTCATCTCACCTTGAGTGAAGAATCTTGTGGTTTTCCTCGAGTTGCGGCAGGAAGCTTGGGTTCCTTCTTGAGTTTCGACAGGGACGTCAGGAACTCCCGCGTGTAGTCCCAGGGATATCAGGTCTCCTTTCGTTTTGGTCGGGCAACATTGGGATTACTCTCGAGGCGATGAGTGGGAATAGGGCATCATCTAAAGTTGAGTCCATAAATTGTGTTCTCCTCTCAAGTGTGGACAGCTATATCAGGGAATGTCTTGAGTTGCATAAAGGATGTCGAGTACCCGTTCGCGTTTCAAGTGGGAATGTGGGATTTCTCTTCAGACTCTGTAGGGGAAATTTTCCTCATTTCACCTTGAGTGCAGAATCTTGTGGTTTTTGTCGAGATGCAGCGGGAACCATGGGGTCCTTCTCGAGTTGCGATAGGGACCTCAGGAACTCGTTCGTGTAGTGCCTGGGGATTAAGGTCCCCTTTCCTTTTGGCAGGGGAACATCAGTATTACTCTCAATGCGTGGAATGGGAATAGGGTCTCATATAAATTTGACTCATTAAATTGTGTTCTCCTCTCAAGAGGGGACAGCTATGTTAGGGAACGTCCTGTGTCGCTTAAAGGGTGTCAAGAATCCGTTCGCCTATCAAGCGGGAATGTGAGATTTCTCTTGGGACTCTGCAAGGCTAAGTTCCCTCATCTCACCTTGAGTGAAGAATCTTGTGGTTTTTCTCGTGTTGCGGCGGGAAGCTTGGGGTCCTTCTCGAGTTGCGACAGGGACCTCAGGAACTCACTCGTGTAGTCCCTCTGAAGTCAGATCTCCTGTCATTTTGGTATGAGAACATCAGGATTTTTCTCGAGGGGTGGAATATCAATAGTGTCTCATCTATAATTGAGTCCATAAACTGTGTTCTCCTCTGATGTCGGGAAAGGTATATCAGGGAATGTCTTGAGTCGTAGAAGGGGTGCGAATTACCCATTCGAGTTTCAAGTGGTAATGTGGATTTCCCTTAAGACTCTGCAGGGGAAATTTTCCTCATCTCACCTTGAGTGCAGAATTTTTTGCTTTTCTCGAGTTGCGGCAAGAATCTTGGTGTCCATCTCGAGTTGCGACAGGAACCTCCGTAACTCGCTCGTGTAGTCCCTGGGAAGTCAGGTTTCCTTTCGTTTTGGTAGGGGAATTTCGGAATTACTCTCTAGGCATGGAATGTGTATAGGGCCTCATCTAAAGTTGAGTCCATAAATTGTGTTCTCCTCTCAAGTGGGGACAGCTATGTCAGGGAATGTCTTGAATCGCATAAAGCGTGTGAAGTTCGCGTTAGGGTTTCAAGCGGGAATGTGGGGTTTCTCTTCAGACTCTGCAGGGGAAAAATTCATCATCTCACCTTGAGTGCAGAATCTTGTGTTTTTTCACGAGTTTTGGCGGTAACCTTGGGGTCCTTCTCGAGTTGGAACAGGGTCCTCAGGATCTCGCTCATGTAGTCCTTGGTAATTCAGGTCTCCTTTCATTTTGGTAATGGAACATCGGGATTACTCTCGAGTCGTAGGAATGAGAATAGGGCTTCATCTTAAGTTGAGTTCATAAAGTATTTTCTCCTCTCAAGTGGGGAGAGCTATGTCAGGGAATGTCTTGAGTCGCATAAAGGATGTGAAGTATGTGTTCGAGTTTAAAGTGGGAATGTGGGATTTCTCTTGAGACTGTGCAGCGGAAATTTTTCTCATCTCAAATTGAGTGAGGAATCTTGTGGTTTTTGTCGAGTTGCGGTGGGAAGCTTGGGGTCTTTCTCGAGTTGCGACAGGACCTAAGGAACTCGCTCGTGTAGTCCCTTGGAAGTCAGGTCACCTTTCGTTTTGGTAGGGGAACATCGGGTTTACTCTCGAGGCGTGGAATGGGAATAGGGAATCATCTAAAATTAAGTCCATAAAGTGTGTTCTTCTCTCAAGTGGGGACAGCTATGTCAGGGAATGTCTTGACTCGCATAAAGGGTGTCAATTATCCATTCGTGTTTGAAGCTGGAATGTGGGATTTCTCTTGAGACTCTGCAGTGGAAAATTCCTCACCTCCCATTGATGGAATAATTTTGTCGTGTTTCTCGATGTCTGGCGGGAAGCTTGGGGTTCTTCTCACGTTGTGACTGGGATCTCAGGAACTCGCTCGTGTTGCCCAAGGAAGTCAGGTCTCCTATCTTGTTGGAAGGGGAACTTCGGGATTACTCTCGAGCCATTAAATGGGAATAGGGCCTCATCTCCAGGTGAGTCCCTAAATTTTGTGCTCCTCTCCAGTGTGGACGGCTATGTTAGGGAACTTTTTGAGTCACATAAATGGTGTCATGTACCTGTTCAAGTTTCAAGCGGCAATGTGGGATTTCTCTTGAGATTCTGCAGAAGAAACGTTCCTCATCTCCTATTGATGGGGGAACATTTTCATTTTTCTCGAGTTGCAGCAGAAAGTTAGGGGATCCCCTCGAGTTGCGACGGGGACCTCAGGAACTCGCTCGTGTTGCCCCAGGTAAGTCAGGTCTCCTGTCATGTTGGAAGGGGAACCTCGGGATTCCTCTCGAGGCGCAGCAGGGGAATAGGGCCGCATCTAGTGTTGAGTCGGTCAACTGTGTGTTCCTTGTTTGTGACGACAGGGATCTCGGGGTTAGTCTCAAAATTCACCTGGGATGTCAGGCCTCATCTCATGTTAAGATATCGAACTGCGCTTTCTTCTCGAGTAGTAAAACGGGTGTTAGGTCACATTAGATTTGAATTTTTACCTGGAGATTTTATCCTGTATGCTCTGCGAGTCAGGTGTCCACTCATCCTGTGAATTGATACTCGAGGATACATTTGAATCTGTGCAGTAGAATCAGACAATATCTCGAGTGGGTGTTGACATACATAACTTTTCCATTTCTGTTTTGAAAACCTGGGGATCCTCCTGAGTTTCAACGTGGTACACGCCTCCTCGTACTCTGTGACTGGAACATCTGAATTGCATTCCAGAGAAAGCAGAGGAATCGACTCTCATCTGGAAATGAGGACTGAAAAACAGGAGAAGTTGTCAGTGTGGCAGGTAACTCGGTGTTCCTCTCGATTGGGCTGTGCATGTCAGTTTAATTTTTGAGTCGTATAAAGGATGTTAAGTAGTAACCTGTCGAGTTTCAAGCGGGAATGTGGAATTTCTCTTGCGAATCTGTAACGGAAATGTTCTTCATCTCGCCTTGAGGGAAGAATCTTGTGGTTTTTCTCGAGTTGCCACGGGAAGCATGGGTTCCAACTCGTGTTGTGCCATGGACGTCTGGGACTCACTCCAGTTGCTTCAGGGATGAGAGGTCTCCTTTGTGTTGGAAGGGGAACTTCAGGATTACTCTGGGGCCCTTAAATGGGAAAAGGACCTCATCTCACGTTGAATCCATAAACTGTGTGCACCTCTCCAGTGGGGACATCTATGTTAGGGAACTTTTTGAGTCACATAAAGGGTGTCAAGTACCCGTTCGAGTTTCAAGCGGGAATGTGTAATTTCTCTTCAGATTCTGCAGCAGAAATGTTCCTCATCTCCAATTGATGGGGTATTTCTCGCTTTCCTCGAGTGGCGGCAGAAAGCTTGGGGTTCCTCTCGAGTTGCGACGGGGACCTTAGTAACTCGCTGGCATTGTCCCAGGGAAGTTAGCTGTCCTTTACTGTTGGAAGGGGAACCTCAGGATTCCTCACGAGGCGCCGGAGAGGAATAGGGCGGCATGTAGTGTTGTGTATGTAAATTGTGTGCTCCACTTCAATGTGGACAGCTATGTCGGGGAAGTTTCTGGGTCTCATAAAGTGTGTCTAGTACCCGTTCGAGTTTCAAGTGGAATGTGGGATTTCTCTTGAGACTCTGCAGCAGAAAAGATCTTCATCTCGCATTGAGGGGAAATTTTGTGGTGTTTCTCGATTTGTGGCGGGAAGCTTGGGGTTCTTCTCGAGTTGCGACCTCAGGAACTCGCTCGTGTTCCCCCACAGAAGTCAGGTCTCCTATCCTGTCAGAAAGGGAACCCCGGGATTCCTCTTGAGGCGCAGCAGAGGAATAGGGCCTCATCTAGCTTTAGGTCGGACAACTGTGTGTTCCTTGACAGAGGTGACAGGGATCTCGCGGTTGCTTTCTAAATTCACCTGGGGAGTCAGGCATCGTCTTTTGTTCAGACGTGTGACTGCGCTTTTTCTCGAGTTGTAAAACGGGTGTTAGGCCACGTTAGAGTTGAATGTGTACCTGGAAATTGTATGCTCGGCGTGTCAGGTCTCCACTCGTCTTGTGAGTTGATAATCGAGGACACATGTGAATCTGTGCAGGAGAATCAGACAATATCTCGAATGGCTGGTAACATCCGTACCTTTTCCATTTGTGTTTTGAAAACCTGGGGATCCTCCCGAGTTTCAGCGTGGTACACGCTTCCTTGTACTTTCTGACTGGATCGTCCGGTTTCCATTCCACAGAAAGCAGAGGAATCGACTCTCATCTGGAAAAGAGGACTGGAAAACGGGGTAATTTGTCAGTGTGGCAGGAAACTCGGGGTTCCTCTAAATTGGTACTGTATATATCAGTTTAATTTTTGAGTTGCATAAAGGATGTTAAGTAACCTGTTGAGATTCAAGTGTTAATGTGGAATTTCACTTGCGAATATCAAAGGAAATGTGCTGTGGTTTTTCTTGAGATGCGACGAGAAGCTTGGGCTCCCTCTCGAGTCGAGCCTGGGACGTCAGGAACTCGCTCGTGTTGCTTCAGGGAAGTCAGGTCAACTTTGTGTTGGAAGGGCAACTTCTGGATTACTATCTCGAGCCATTAAATGGGAATAGGACCTCATCTCGAGTTGAATCCATAAATTGTGTGCTCCTCTCCAGTGGGGACGGCTATGTTAGTGAACTTTTAGAGGCGCATAAAGAGTGTCAAGTACCCGTTCGAGTTTCAAGAGGGAATGTGGGATTTCTCTTGAGATTCTGCAGCATTATTTTTCCTCATCTCTCATTGATGGGGGAACGTTGTCATTTTTCTCGAATTGCGGCAGAAAGCTTGGGGTTCCTCTCGAGTTGCGTCGGGGATCTCAGGAACTCATTTGCGTTGTGCCAGGGAAGTTAGGTCTCCTTTCATGTTGGAAGGGAAACATCGGGATTCTTCTCGAGTCACGTTAGAGGAATAGGGCCACATCTAGTGTTGTGTACGTAAATTGTGTTCTCCTCTTCAATGTGGACGGCTATGTTGGGGAAGTTTATGTGTTGCATAATGGGTGTCAGGTACCTGTTCGACTTTCAAAAGGGAATGTGGGATTTCTCTTGAGACTCTGTAGAGGAAATATTCCTCATGTTGCATTGAGGGGATAATTTTGTGGTGTTTCTCGAGTTGCGGCGGGAATCTTGGTGTTCTTCTCGAATTGCAACTGGGACCTCAGGAACTCGCTCTTGTTGCACTAGGGAAATCAGGTCCCCTATCTTGTTGGAAGGGGAACCTCGGGATTCCTCTATAAGGAGCAGCAGAGGAATAGGGCCACATCTAGCATTGAGTTGGTCAACAGTTTGTTATTCTCCAGTTGCGACAGGGATCTTGCTGTTGTTGCGGGTGAAATGACACAAAGACAAGACACACAAAAGACAGACAAAGACATAACTCCGGCCGGAGGAAAAATTCTGCTCAAGCCCCCTTGCGGTTTATTTTTATACCCCGGTAGCTGGACACATACCAAAATCTAAGCAATGCATTTTTCTACCAAATAAGGACAAAAAGCCAAGCACATTTCAAGGACGGGAGGAAGAAAGGGAGGAAGTGACAACATCATGTTTATTACGAAGCCTGCCGAGAACTCCAGCCTCTACCTTATTTTTAAGGAGCTCATGTTCCCTCGTATGCAAGCGGACCATTAACCTTGGATATTGTGTGCAGGCTTCCTGGCAGAACATCCTGTTTCAAGCATGCTCTGCCCAAGCAGAGAGTCTTGTTTGCAGGCTTCCTTAACCAGTCTTTCTCAGGGTCACTGTCGGGCTCCTACATTTCCCCCTTCTTTCTGAGAGGCAGTAGCAAGCTGCAAGGCGGCAATAATGCATTGTCTGTCCTTTTTTAGTTGTTGCCTTCTCCAACAGCACCGGAAGCCTAGAATAATAACACAGCATAATAGTATTAAGAACAAAGTATTCCCAAAGTAGTTCCAATTAGAGTAGATACATGCCCAAAAAGATTCAAATTTTTCATCCCTTCCTGCAAATCCTTTAACAGATTGGATCCAGTAATATCAGGTAGCTTTTTGCTAAATATATACAAAATTTGTTGCTCTAATTCCATAATTTCCCTGGTTAGATTTTGATGCCCTGTTAAAGACCATTTCACCTTTTCCCAACCCTCACTCATGTTGAAAGGCACAGGTGTTATACATGATTGAGAGGAGTTCCAATCACATTTCAACACATTTCTTGTGGATAAGACAGTTAATTGATCCCCAAGCCAAGAAACAGTATGTTGAAGATTGTGCACATAATTTGCAAGTTGGGTATCCAAATCTCGTTGTTGTTGCCATAATAAATGAGAGTCTTTATGCCATTCCCGCACAAAGTCTGCTGTTTGGATTCCTTGATGCAAAGCAAGTCCAGTCATGGAAGCGGTTGTAGTAACTGAAGCCACTGCAAGAACTGAAGCTATGATTACTCCAAGCATGCATCGGGATCAATGAAGCAAAGTCTGTACAGCAGTCACCAAATGAGATACAGCAAAAGAGTCTGACCAAGGTCTTGTCAAACTTACAGGTAGCCATACTTCGGTTTGAGTTTTAACAACCACCATAGAAAACTTAGAATTGCGATTTTGTATGTCAAAATTTTCACACCAAGATTGATTTACACATTGTGTTAAATTACAATGATTACACGATATAGATCCCTCAGTTGCATTTCAAGTCCAATTCCCATACAACAATGCAAAGGTGTATTTTAAACAAGCTGTAGCAGAATAAGATTTATTAATATGCAAGTTAACATGTAAGGGACCTGAACTGTCACTTGTATCCAAAGTATAGTTTTCCGACCATATAGTGAGATTCCCGGAAACTGCCCACAATTTCCAAATATTCCCTTGGAAGTGGGGATACCCTAAAAATTGCAACTGAGGGGGAATGAGTGCAAACTGCTGCCATTTTACGGTTTCATTACCGTTACCCATTAAAGTACCAATAATTCGATGCCATTTGAGAGTTTTGTTAGACCATTTTTCCAAAATTTGGCTATGATCAGGGCTCTTATCTACAATAACAAATCCAAAATAGGTCATGACTTTGAATCGTCAATGACCTTGGCAACTTCTCCATTCCAAAGATTCTAGAGAAGAAATAAAATATTTAGAAGGGCATAATGGTATAAAGGTATCAGAATGATGACTCATTTGTGCCTTAGAGGTTTTGAATCCCCTGGTGGAAACAAGCACAGTAAAGACAGCAGGATGATAATTATTATATTATACCCCTCAGGTATTATAAGAGTGATGATTGTGCTTTTCTGTAGAAAGGCAAAAGGGTTGTCCTCTAATGCACAAGGGGAGGCCCTCCACTGCAACAGTAATATTATTTATGTGTTATTGATTATTATGGTGATACAAATGCTCAATTTCTCCACACGCGGGTCTTGGGAAGAATGCAGTTTCATTGGTGCATACCTATACTTCAGGTTCACCCCAAGAGACAGCTCTCACAAGAGGAGGATTAGGAACATAAGCCAAATAAGTATATTCTATCGCTTGCGCATACATTACCTGAGAGGTAACCACAGCTATCATAGCCAACAGCCAATTAGTAGGATTGAGAGGTTGACCAGCATTAACGAGGGTTTTTTCAGCCTCCTGTGTAAGCTTCTTCAGTTGCCCCCATGTTGGAAGGGACGCAGATAGGGTAGGGAAAGTAAAGCTCCGCTGTGCAGAAAGCTCTTCAAATTTTCGCACAAAGTGGTCATCCACGATGAATCTTGATCAAACGAGTTGGTGTCCAAAACCTAAAATTATCAACAGATATGAAAGCATAACCTCGTCCTAAATATATCAGTGATGCTGGAACCCAACCTTTTTATCTTTATACCAAAGGAGTGTATTCAAGATCTTCTTATCCTCATCTTTTCTTCGAAAATGCAATTCTGCTGCTGATAGAATTTCTTTGCGTCAAATATTCAAAAAATTTAAAGTAAGTAAGGTTTTATTCAAGATATCTTTTGGTTTCATAAATCTCTCCTGTTCCCCTTTTTTTATTTTTTCAATATATTTACGTAAAGTACGATTAGCTCTTTCAATGGTACCTTGTCCTTGACTATTATAAGGGATGTCAAAAGTATGAGTTATATGATATTGGGATAAAAAGTGAGCTAGTTTATCCGATTGGTAAGCAGGTGCATTATCAGTTTTTAATTCAATTGGTATTCCCAATATTGCAAAACAAGATAATAAATGAGTAATAGCAGCGTCATCTTTTTCAGAATGTAATGCAGTAGCCCATTGGAAATGTGTGCATGTATCTATAGTATGATGGACACATTTTTGTTGCCCAAAAGATGAAATAAAAATAAGATCCATTTGCCATATCTGATTTGCTTGTAGTCTTCTTATGTTGACACCTGGTTGGGTAAATGGTAATGTAAAAGGCGCACATTTGGGACATGAGCGAACAATATTTTCAGCTTGTTTTTGAGCAATATCATAAGATATTTTTAATTCTTTAGAGTTAGTGTGTGGCAGATGATGCTCTTGTTTTGCTGCTTTTATATGATAAAGTATTGCATGAATTGCAGCATTTCTGAAGGACAAGGGTCCAGGAAGGGCGGGATGAGAATGGGTATGAGTAAAGAAAATTGATTTTGAATGTTGTAGAAGCAATTGCTGCACCTGATAAAACAATTTATCAATATCTGTCTTAAGAGTTATAGGCAGGGAAACTTGAGGAAGTTGAAGACAAGAGAGAACAGCATATCGAGAATTTGAAACAATGTTAACAGGAAGTTGAGGAAAATCTTGCAAAACTAAATAAATAGCCCACAACTCAACAGGCTCTGCAGAGGAGAATGAATGGGGAAGAACTTTAGAACGTTCAAAAGTAAAATGTCCAGCGGTGTTTTTATTTGTATCAGTAAAAACAGTGGGTCTTTTAACTGGAACATCTGAAATCGGAGATTTCATGGCGTTGGCTCGAAGAAAATCAATCAATTTAGATGACGGATAATGATTCGAAAATGAACCAGGAAATGAAGCAAGGGAGATTTGCCAATTTTTATTAAATTGTAAACATAAAGATATCTGAGCATTTGTTAATTGAGTGAAAATTTGGTGTGTTTTTTTTTCTGATAATTGTAAAATACGATTGTGACCCATTTGTATAAGAAAGGCTAATTTATCCATATATATATATATATATATATATATATATATAGTTAATTTTATAGAGAAACTATTAGGTAAAAAAAAAAAAAAACATTTTATTAATCCTTTTCCTTGAGCAATTGCACCAGATGGAGAATGAGGGGTATGAAATATTACGAATGAAATAGGTTGAGACGCAGAAATATATGTTAAAAAACCATCATTTAATCTTTGTTCAACAAACTGAAGCTCTTGCAAAGCCAAGGGGGTTAAGATTCGGGGACTATCTAAAGCTGTGTCTCCTTTTAAAGTAGAAAATAAGTGTTGTAATTGATAAGTAGGAATCCCAAGTACTGAGTGAAGCCAATTAATATCTCCTCATAATTTCTGGAAGTCATTTAAAGTTTTTAAATGGTATCTTTTAATTTGCAAATATTGAGGCCAAATTTGGTGTTGTTCTAATATGGTCCTTAAATAAGAAATGGGAAAATCCTTTTGAATTTTCTCTGGCGCTATCAGCAAGTTATATTATTTCAAATCTTCCTGTACTTTTCAGAAGAATTTATCACGTTCAGCGATACAGGGAACTGCCAATAAGTGATCATCCATATGATGATAGAGAATATAATTAGGATATTCTTGACGGATAGATTGTAAGGAACGAGCTACAAACTCTTGATATAAGGTAGGACTATATATCATTCCCTGTGGCAAGACTGTCCAATGGTAGTGCTTAACGGGCTGAGCGTGATTAAGAACAGGAACCATGAAAGGAAATTTATCTCTATCTTGTAATTGTAAGGGAATAGTAAAAGAAAAAAAAACAATCTTTAAGATCTAATACCATTAAAGACCAATTTTGTGGAAAAAGAGCAGGAGAAGGAAGGCACAACTGTAAGGCTCCCATGGGTTCAATACATTTATTAACTTCTCTTTAATCAGTCAACATTTTCCATTTTTCAGATTTCTTTTTTTATAACAAATACAGGAGAATTCCAAGGGGAAGTAGAAGGCTCTGTATGGCAAAGTTGAAGTTGTTTGTTATTAATTACTCTAAGGCCTCGAGCATCATTTTTGGTAATGGCCACTGCTCAACGCATTTAGGAGTATTAATTATCCATTTTAATGAGAGTGCTCGAGGAGTTTGAGCAGTGGCGATTAGTTTCCAGACAGAATGCTTACAGAGGCTCCCATGGGAGAGAGAATATCACTTCCCCATATATTAGTAGGTATACTAGCAATATAAAAACTGACAAAAACTGTTTTTCAATTATGGAACTGGCATTGTAAAGGACGAGTACTTTTTCAAACATCTGCAATGGAGCCTATTCCGGTCAACATTAGAGGACTCTTTTCTTTGCTCCGGTCTTGGGGCCGTTGCTGGGAGGATATGACTGAAACATCTGCCCCGGTGTCTATTAGCCCTTCAAAGTTCTTTCCTTGTATGGTCAAGGAAAGGACAGGACGAGAATCCTTGATGAGCATCTCCCAAAATATGTTTTGCCCAGTACTTCTAAAACCTCCTGACCTTTCATAAGGAAGAGCAGAAAATGGTAGATAAGATAAAAGAAGTACTTGTGCTATACGTTCTCCAGCCAATAGTGAAATTGTAACAGAAGTAGAGACCAAAATTAAAATTTCTCCAACAAAATCAGAGTCTATTACTCAAGGAATTATGGTTAGGCCTCTTAGAGTGGCACTATTGCGGCCCAATATTAAGCCAAATGTGCCTTTAGACAATGGGCCAAATACGTTTGTTCTTAATTTATAAATGCCACAGCCCGCAGACAAAAGAATATTTTCAGCGAGAGGCAAATCAGCAGCAGCTCTTCTTGAAGTTGCAGAGCGTAATTCTGACACCATTAGAGGTTTGTTTTTTCCTGTTGTAGTGGTCATCTCTAAGGGTTGTTGGGAAACAAAGGAGTTACTTGAGGAGCAGGAGGCATGGTTAATTGCATCCCCGGCATTGATCCTTGGACCCAGGGCCTGAGGCACACTAAGTAGTTTCCGAATGTGTGTTTCCAATAGGATTGCCATATTTATTAGTTTTAGAGAGGCATTCATTGGTCCAATGAAGCCCTTTACCACATTGGCGGCAAAGCCCATGGGGCTTATTTTGTTTTGCATATCCTTGTTTTGCCTTTATTTTTTTGCTATCCTTTTTCATATGTCCAGGTTTCCCACAATGGTAACAATTTTTGCCCTTAAAGGGCTTCATAGCTTGAGCCACGGCAGTAGCAAAAACAGTAGCACTATGTTCAGTTCCTTCCACTCCCGATCAAGCTCTAATATATTTAGCTATAGAAGCCCCCTGTCCCCTTAAAGGACCTAAAACACGCTTACATTCCGGGTTTGCATTTTCGAAAGCAAGTGTTTATAAAAGTATCTCTGAAATTTCATCACGTCCAACAGCCCCTCAGCAGCCACCCACAATCTAGCAAGAAAATCAGTATAAGGTTCATTGGGTCCTTGTAAAGTTTTTGTGAAAGAAGGCTGAGCGTGGCCAGTAGGTACAATATGGCGCCAAGCCCTAAGAAATACTTGGCGCACCTGTTGTAAATCCTGGTCAGAATATTGAGCCTGATCTCTTAAGGCTCGAAATTGTCGTTCTCCCATCAATTTATCTTGTAAAGGACCAGGAGGGTTCTGTCCCTCATTAATTTGAGCCTGTGTTTGGTCTTTTTCTTCTCACCAACTCTTTAATTGCAACCACTGGGATCCTTTAAGCAGAACCTGGGCTATCGACTCCAAATCGAAGGGAAGAATCAATTTTGTCTTCTCTGCAGAATCTAACATAGCTAATACAAAAGGGGATTGGGGACCATATTGAGCAACAGCAGCTTTAAGATCCTTGAAAAATTTATATTTAAAAGGCGAATATTGAACATTAATCATATTGTTGGGAGCTGCTTGCCGTTGAATTGGAAATAACTGTGGAGGATCTGTAAAACAACCAGAGGGCACAGGGATATCATCATCATAAAACATGGACTCGGGAAATGAGAAAGAGGGCCCCTCTTGGCCTACATCTGGAGAACTATGAGATACCGGACAAAGAGAAGCATAGGGAGAGGCTGAAGGAGTAGGAACCCTCTTTGTTCCTTCATTCTGTGTTTTCCACCAATGTTGAAAATTTCGGGTCACTTTATCAACATCGTCGTTCCCTTCGGACGACGAGGAGAAATCACTAGCACTATCAGATTTGGTGTCTGATTCCCCATCCCTGGAATGCAAAGCAGTGGCCACGGAAGCGTCATTTAAAGTGACATCATTTGATTTTTTGTTTGTTTGTTTCTCAATAGGACTTCCTCATAAATTACCTCAGATTTTGTAGATTTAGTTTCACTATCGGTGGAAAACAATGCAAGTGCTTGAGTGATAGCGCTACATACAGTCCACAATTTCAGAAGAATTATGTTACCCTTCTGATGCTGTTGCCGTAATTCTTTCTGTATTAATTTCCATTCCTTTAAGTTTAATTGTACTTTAGGTTGGCACTTAAACCAATAACAATGCTGCTCCACAAGGGGAAATAACTCCGATAAACGACGACTAGATGCCTTTACCCCGATGGAGTGGAGAAGTCCTTTGACTAGTTCCATGTATTGTGCATTTGTGATGGGGAATTCCCCATAATTTTCCCGAAAGTTCCCCTGCCTTGGACCTACAATGCCTGAGGGGGTACTCACCCTTTCGGTTTCGCTTGGGCCCCACGTTGGGCGCCAGATGTTGTGGGCTAAATGACACAAAGACAAGACACACAAAAGACAGACAAAGACACAACTCCGGCCAGAGATAAAATTCTGCGCAAGCCCCCTTGCGGTTTAATTTTATACCCCGGTAGCTGGGCACATACCAAAATCTAAGCAATGCATTCTTCTACCAAATAAGGACAAAAAACTAAGCACATTTCAAGGACAGGAGGAACAAAGGGAGGAAGTGACCACATCATGTTTACTGCAAAGCCTTCCCAGAACTCCAGCCTCTTCCTTTTTTTTAAGGAGGGCATGTTCCCTCATATGCGAGAGGAACATTAACCTTGGATATTGTGTGCAGGCTTCCTGGAAGAACATCCTGTTTGCAAGCATGCTCTGCCCAAGCAGAGAGTCTTGTTTGCAGGCACATCTCTGCTTCCTTAACCATTCTCGCTCGTGGTCACTGTCAGGCTCCTAAACGCAGTTGCTCTCAAAATTTTCCAGGGGATTCATCCCTCGTCTCTTGTTCAGACATGGAACTGCGCTTTCTTCTCGAGTTGTAAAACGGGTGTTAGGCCCCATGAGAGTTGATTTAGTACCTGAAGATTGTATCGAGTATGCTCACGGAGTCAGGTCTCCACTTGTCTTCTGAGTTGATGCTCAAGCCTAGATTTGAATCTGTGCAGTAGAATCAGACAATATTTCCAGCGGGTGGTGACATCCGTACCTTTTCCATTTGTGTGTTGAAAACCTGGGGATCCTCCCGAGTTTCAAATTGGTACCCGCCTCCTCGTACTGTGCGACCAGAACATCCGGATTCCATTCCAGAGAAAGCAGAGGAATCGACTCTCTCATCTGGAAAAGAGGACTGGAAAATGGTGTAATTTGTCACTGTGGCAGGAAACTCGGTATTCCGCTGGATTGGGGCTGTGTATGTCGGTTTAATTTTTGAATCGCATAAAGGATGTTCAGTAACCTGTCGAGTTTCAAGTGGGAATGTGGAATTTCTCTTGCGAAGCTGCAACGGAAATGTTCCTCATCTCGCCTTGAGGGCACAATCTTGTGGTTTTTCTTGAGATGTGGCAGGAAGCTTGGGGTCCCTCTCGAGTTAGACTGGGGACCTCAGGAACTCTCTTGTGTTTCTTCAGGGAAGTCTGGTCCCCTTTTGTGTTAGAAGGGGAACTTTGGGATTACTCTCGAGCCGTTAAATGGGCTTAAGGCCTCATCTTGAGTTGAGTCCGTAAATTGTGTGCTCTTCTCCAGTGGGGACGGCTCTGTAAGGGAGATTTTTGAGTCGCATAAAGGGTGTCAAATACCTCTTCGAGTTTCAACTGGAAATGTGGGATTTCTCTTGAGATTGTGCAGCAGAAAATTTCCTCATCTCGCATAGATGGGGGAACTTTGTCGTTTTTCACAAGTTGAGGCGGAAAGCTTTGGGTTCCTCTCGAGTTGCTATGGGAACGTCAGGAACTCACTCGCGTTGTCCCAGGGAAGTTGGGTCTCTTTGCTGTTGGTAGGGGAAACTCAGGATTCATCTAGAGGCGCGGGAGAAGAATAGGGTCGTTATCTAGTGTTTGTGTAGGAAAATTGTGTGCTCCACATCAATGTGGATGGCTATGTTGGGGAATTTTTTGAGTCGCATAAAGGGTTTCAAGTACCCGCTCGAATTTCAAGCGGGAATGTGGGATTTCTCTTGAGATTCTGCATTGGAAAATTTCCTCATCTCACATTGAGGGCATAATTTTTTGGTGTTTCACGAGAGCGGCGGGAAGCATTGGGTTCTTCTCGAGTTGTGATGGGGACCTCAGGAAATCCCTCGTGTTGCCCCAGGGAAGTCAGGTTTCCTATCGTGTTGGAATGTGAACCTCCGGATTCCTCTCGAGGCGCAGCAGAGGAATAGGGCGGCATTTAGTGTTGATTCGTTCAACTGTGTGTTCTTTGCCAGTGGCAACAAGTATCTCGGGGTTGCTCTCAAAATTCACCTGGGGAATCAGGCCTCGTCTATTTTTCAGACATCGAATTGCACTTTCTTCTCGAGTTGTAAAATGGGTGTTAGGCCACATTAAAGTTGAATTTGTACCTGGAGATTGTATCGAGTATGCTCGGGGAGTCAGGTCTCCACTCGTCTTATGAGTTGATACTCGAGGATACATTTGAATCTGTGCAGTAGAATCAGACAATATCTCAAGTGGGTTTTGACATCCGTACCTTTTCCATTTGTGTTTTGAAAACCTGGGGATCCTCCTGAGTTTCAAGGCGGTACCCACCTCCTCGTGCAGTGCGACCTGAAGTTCCGGATTCCATTCCAGAGAAAGCAGAGGAATCTACTCTCATCTGGAAAAGATGACTGGAAAACGGGACAATTTGTCAATGTGGCACAAAACTCGGTGTTCCTCTCGACTGGGGCTGTGTATGTCTGATTAATTTTTGAGTCGCATAAAGGATGTTCAGTAACCTGTCGAGTTTCAAGTGGGAATGTGGATTTCTCTGGTGAATCTGCTACGGAAATATTCCTCATCTTGCCTTGAGGGCAGAATCTTGGTTTTTCTCCAGTTGAGGCGGGAAGCTTGGGTTCCCTCTCGAGTTGTGCCGTGGACCTCAGGAACTCGCTCGTGTTTCTTCAGGGATGTCTTGTCCCCTTTTGGGTTGGAACGGGAATTTCGGGGTTACTCTTGAGCCGTTAAATGGGAATAGGCCCTCATCTCGTGTTGAGTCCATTAATTGTGTACTCCTCTCCAGTGGGGAACTTTTTGAGTTCCATAAATTGTGTCAAGTACCCTTTCGAATTTCAAGCGGGAATTTGGGATTTCTCTCGTTATTCTGCAGCAGAAAAGTTCCTCATCTCACATTGATGGGGGAGCGTTGTCATTTTTCTTGAGTTGCGGCGGAAAGCTAGGGGTTCCCTGCAATTTGCGACGGGGAACTCAGGAACTTGTTCGCGTTGTACCAGGGAAGTTAGTGCTCATTTGCTGTTGGAAGGGGAACCTCAGTATTCCTCTCGAGGCGCGTGGGAGGAAAAGGGCCGCATCCAGTGTTGTGTACGTAAATTGTGTGTTCCGGTTCAATGTGGACGGCTATGTCCGGGAAGTTTTTGGGTCGCATAAAGGGTATCAACTACCCGTTCGAATTTCAAGTGGGAATGTGGGATTTCTCTTGAGACTCTGCAGTGGAAATATTCCTCATCTCTCCTTGAGGGCAGATTTTTATGGTTATTCTCTAGTTGTGGCAAGAAGCTTGCGCTCCCTCTCGATTTGCGACGGGTCCTCTGGAACTCGATGGTGTTGCTTCAGGGAAGTCAGGTCTCCTTTCGTGTTGAAGGGGAACCTCGGGATTCCCCTCAAGGTGCGGCAGAGAAATAGGGCCTCATCTAGCATTGTGTACCTAAACTGTGTGCTCCTCTTCAGTGCGGACAGCTCTGTCGGGGAAGTTTTGATTCGCTTAAATGGTGTCAAATACTTGTTCGAATTTCAAGCGGGAATGAAGGATTTCTCTTGAGACCCTGTAGCGGAAAAATTTCTCATCTCGCATTGAGGGGAAAATCTGATGGTTTTTCTCTAGTTGCAGCGGTAAGCTTGGGGTTCTTTTCCAGTTGCGACGGGGATCATATGAAATCGCTCGTGTTGCCCCAGGGAAGTCAGGTCTCCTTTCGTGTTGGAAGGGGAACCTCGGGATTTCTCTCGAGGTGCAGCAGAGGAATAGGGCCGCATCTAGCTTTGAGTCTGTCAACTCTGTGTTCTTTTCCATTGGCGACAGGGATCTCGGGGCTGCTATGAAGGTTCTACTGGGGAGTCAGGCTTCATCTCGATTTGAAGCATGGAATTCTGCTTTCCTTTCTAGTTGTAAAAGGGGAATCTTTCTTCGTGTCTTGATCAGGAGGTTCATTAGGGCTTTTTCTCTCGGCTGAGCATGGGTGTCAGGTTTCTCATCATGTTGTGAGGGGATAGTCGGTGTTCCATTGGAGCTTTGCTAGATCATCATGACTTACCTCGATTGGAGGTGGAACTCAGAGTCCTCAGCAGCTTCCGTGGGAGGTCACTTGAGTTTCAATAGGAGACAGAGGCCTCCTCTTGTGGTGGGAGAAGAAGAAAGGATACATCTAGAGTTGAAGCAGAGTTTGAATGCTCATATCGTGAGGACATGGGGAACACAGAGCTCTTCTAGAGCTGTGCACGGAAACTGGGCTTTTCTCTCAATTGAAGATGGGTATTCTGGGAGCCCCTTCAATTGTAAAAAGGGATTCAAGTCTCCTGTGGTCTCTTGAGAGAGAACTCAGGATTGCTCTCCAGGCACTGTAGGAAAAAAGGGCCTCAAGTGACTTTGCCTGGGGCTTCTCGTGGTATATGGCGATGGCAAAGGGAAGTATGGCTTTCATTTCGAGTTATGCCAGGGCACTCAGGGAGACACTCATATTGTCTCAGGGAAGAAAAGTTGTGCGGGGAATTTCGTGATTGATGTCGAGTCAATGCAGAGGAATCGGGCTTCAATTCACATTGAAAGTGGGTAATCCCAAAGTGTTTCTCGAATTTGGGCAGGAATCTTTTGGATCCCTCGAGTTGCAAAAGGGGCCTCACGGATCCTCTCAAGATGTCTCTGGGAAGTCCAGAAACCTTTTGTAGTGTGGAGAGCCTTTGGGATGCCTTTCGAGACAGTGCAGGGGAATAGGGTCTCATCTGGAGTTGAGGCGCTAACCTCAGTGTGCCTCTCCAGTTCTTACATGGATCACAGTGTTCCTACGAAGTTTCAAAAGGGGAGTCATGCCAAGTCTCTTGTTGAGGCATGGAACTCCACTAACTTTTCGAGTTGTAAAAGGGGTGGTCGGCCTCCTGATGAGTTGGTTTTCTGTCCTGGGGCTTTTTCTCTATGATGCACCTGGGAAATCAGGCCTCCCTGAGTGGTGTTACTTGATCCTGGGAGTTCCCTTTGAATTGGGACGGTGGAATCAGTCCTTATATTGAGCGGATGGTTAAATTGGTGTCTTTTTGAATTGTGGCATGACTCCCCAGGGTCCTCTCGAGTTTTAAGAGGGCATAGGCCTCCTCTTCAGATTTGACAGAAACATCGAGATTGATTTCCATACGAAGCAGGGCAATCGATCCTCACCTTGAGATGACGAGTGGAAAACGGGTCTCTTCTTGAGCTGTGGCAGGAACCTCGCTGCTCCTCTTGAGTTTAGCCGGGTATCTCGGGGAAACTCTTCAGTTGCCTGTAGTGTGCCGAGTATCCTTTCGAGTTTGAAGAGGGAATGTGGGACTTCTCTTAAGACGCTGCAGCAGAAAAGGGTGTCCTGTCGCGTGGAGTGGAGAATTTCATGGTTTATCTGGAGTTGCGGCTTGAAGCTTGGAGGTATTCTTGCATTATGACGGGTACCACTTGGACTTGCTAGTTTTGCCTCAGGGAAGTCAGGTCTCCTTTCCTGTTGAAAGTGGAACTTTGCTATTCCGTTGGAGTTGCTGCAGGGCATGAGGGCCACATTTAGACTTGAGTGGGTAAACTCAGTATTCCTTTCAAGTGACCACATGGATCTTGGTGTTGCTCTGATGGTTGCACTGGGGAATCAAGCCTAGTCTTTGTTGAGGAGAGAGCTCTACTTTACCCTCGAGTTGTAAAAGGACTAACAGGACTTCCTGTGTTAGTGGGAAATTTGCGCTTTTTCAAGAGTCTCAGCAGGGAACTCATGCCTCCGATCATGTTGCGAGTTGATACTCCGTGTTCCACTGGAGCTGCTTCAAACACAACATGACTCATCTCTAGTTGAGTGTGAACTCGGAGTCCTTTGAACATGCTGCAGTATCTACAGTGTTGCCCTCAAGTGTAAATAGATGTGACAGGACTCATCCTGTGGTACGAGGTGAAATTGGGATTCCTCTTCAGCTGAACGTGGGACGCTCATTATCTTCAGCTGAGGTGTGATCACTGGCCTTTTCTTAAATTGTGGTGGGGAAAATCGGTTTTCTTCTCTCATTGTGACTGCTAGCTGTGGGAGACCCTTAAGTGGCATCAAGGAACTCAAGCCTAATCGAATTTGGAGAAGGAACTTGGGACTTTTGTCTACGTGCTGTAGGAAAAAAAAAGGGGGGCATCATATTGCTTTGAAAGAGGAATTTCGAGGTTATTCTCGAGTTGCGGCGGGAAATGTGGTGATCATCTCGAGTGACGATGGATATATCAGGGAGCCTCCTGTGTTGTTTCTGGGAAGTCAGAACGCCTTTTCATTTGCAAGGGGAACTTCGGGATTCCTTTGGAGTCACTGCAGAGAAGTAGGTCTGCATCTAGATTTCAGTCCGTTTAACTCAGAATTCCTCTCCAGTAGCGAAAGGGTTACTCTCAAAATTGTCTTGGGGAGTCAGGCCTCGTCTCGTGTTCAGATATGGTACTCCACTTTCTTCTCGAGTTGTAAAAGGAGTGTTAGGCCACAATTGAGTTAAATTTTACCTGGAGATTTTGTTGAAAATTCTCAGGAGAGAGGTCTCCACTCGTCTTGTGAGTTGATATTCGAGGGTATATTTGAATCTGTGCAGTGGAATCAGACAATATCTCGAGTGGGTGGGGACATTGGTACCTTTTCCAATTGTGTTTTGAAACCCGGAATTCTCCCGTGTTTCAAGGTGTTACCGGTCTCCTCGTACTATGCGACGGGAACGTCCGGATTCCATTCCAGACAAAGTGGGTGAATCGACTTTCATCTGGAAAAGAGGACTGGAAAACGGGACACTTTGTCAGTTGTGGCAGGAATTTCGGTGTTCCTCTCGGTTCAGTTCAGTTCACTCGCTCCGTCCTCTCCCACTCTTTGCGACCCCATGATTCACAGCACGCCAGTCCTCTCTGTCCATCACCCTTTCCCACAGTTCATTCAATCTCATGTCCATCCAGTCGGTGATGCCATCCAGCCATCTCATTCTCCGTCGTCTACGTCTCCTCCCACCCCCAATCCCTCCCAGCATCAGACTCTTTTCCAGTGAGTCAACTCGTCACATGAGGTGGCCAAAGTATTGGAGTTTTGGCTTTAGCATCAGTCCTTCCAAAGAACACCCAGGATTGATTTCCTTTAGAATGGACTGGATGGATATCCCTGCAGTCCAAGGGACTCTCAAGAGTCTTCTCCAGCACCACAGTTCAAAAGCATCAATTCTTCGGCGATCAGCTTTCTTCACAGTCCAACTCTCACATCCATACATGACCACGGGAAAAATCATAACCTTGACTAGACTAGACGGAACTTGGTTGCCAAAGTAATGTCTCTGCTTTTTAACATGCTATCTAGGTTGGTTATAAATTTCCTTCCAAGGAGTAAGCGTCTTTTAATTTCCTGGATGCAATCAGCATCTGCAGTTTTTTTGGAGCCCATCAAAAATGAAAGTCTGACGGTTTCCAAGGATTCCTCATCTATTTCCCATGAAGTGATGGGACCAGATGCCATGATCTTCGTTTTCTGAATGTTGAGCTTCAAGCCAAATTTTCACTCTCCTCTTTCACTTTCATCAAGAGGCCTTTGAATTCCTCTTTACTTTCTGCCATAAGGGTGGCGTCATCTGCATATCTGAGGTTATTGATATTTCTCCCAACAATCTTGATTCCAGCTTGTGTTTCTTCCAGTCCAGCGTTCCTCATGAGGTCCTCTGCATATAAATTAAATAAGCAGGGTGACAATATACAACCTTGACTTACTCCTTTTCCTATTTGGAACCAGTCTGTTGTTCCATGTCCAGTTCTAATTGTTGCTTCCTGACCTGCATAAAGGTTTCTCAAGAGGCAGGTCAGGTGGTCTGGTATTCCCATCTCTTTCAGAATGTTCCACAGTTTATTGTGACCCACACAGTCAAAGGCTTTGGCATAGTCAGTGAAGCAGAAATAGATGGTTTTCTGGAACTCTCTTGCTTTCTCCATGATCCAGCGGATGTTGGCAATTTGATCTCTGGTGCCTCTGCCTTTTCTAAAACCTGCTTGAACATCTGGGAGTTCACGGTTCACATATTGCTGAAGCCTGGCTTGGAGAATTTTGAGCATGACTTTAGTAGCGTGTGAGATGAGTGTAATTGTGCAGTAGTTTGGGCATTCTTTGGCATTGCCTTTCTTTGTGATTGGAATGAAGACTGACCTTTTCCAGTCCTGTGTCCACTGCTGAGTTTTCCAAATTTGCTGGCATATTGTGTGAAGCACTTTCACAGCATCATCTTTCAGGATTTGAAATAGCTCAATTGGAATTCCATCACCTCCACTAGCTTTGTTCATAGTGATGCTCTCTAAGGCCCACTTGACTTCACATTTCAAGATGTCTGGTTCCAGGTGAGTGATTATGCCATCGTGATTATCTTTGTCCTGAAGATCATTTTTTAGAGTTCCTCTGTGTATTCTTTCCACCTCTTCTTAATATCTTCTGCTTTTGTTAGGTCCATACCATTTATGTCCTTTATCGAGCCCATCTTTGCATGAAATGTTCCCTTGATATCTCTAATTTTCTGGAATGGTTATGTTAGTGTCACTTTTGAGTCGCCTAAAGGATGTTAAGTAACCTGTCGAGGTTTAAGCGGGAATGTGGGATTTCTCCTGAGAGTCGGCAATGGAAAAGTTGAACATCTCGCCTTGAGGGCAGAATCTTGTGATTTTTCTCGAGTTGTGGCGGGAAGCTTTGGGTTCCTCTTGAGCTGCGACGGGAAATTCAGGAACTCGCTTGTGTCGTTCCAGGGAAGTCAGGTCTCATTTTGTGTTGGAAGGGGAACCTCGGGATTTCTCTCGAGGTGTGGCAGAGTAATAGGGCCTCATCTAGCGTTGTGTACATAAACTGTGTGCTCCTTTTCAGTGGGGATGACTATGTCGGGGAAGTTTTGAGTTGTATAAAGGGTGTCAAGTACCCATTCAAATTTCAAGCGGGAATTTGGGAGTTCTCTTGAGACTCTGCAGTGGAAATATTCCTCATCACGCATTGCGTGGAGAATCAGGTTGTTTTTCTCGAGTTGACGCGGGAAGCTTGGTATTCTTCTCAAATTGTGACGGGGACCTTATGAACTCGCTCGTGTTGCCCAGGGAAGTCAGGATTCCTCTCGTGTTGAAAGAGGAACCTCGGGATTTCCCTCGGGGCACAGTAGAGTAATAGGGCCCCATCTTGCGTTGAGTCGGTCAACTGTGTTTTCCTCTCCAGTGGCGACAGGGATCTCAGGGTTGCTATGAAGGTTCTGCTGGGGAGTCAGGTTTCGTC
Organism: Moschus berezovskii; assembly: GCF_049115385.1. Classification (NCBI taxonomy): domain Eukaryota; kingdom Metazoa; phylum Chordata; class Mammalia; order Artiodactyla; family Moschidae; genus Moschus; species Moschus berezovskii. Next base: position 113,494,921 of record NC_142467.1, on the reverse strand, counting down.
TCGATTTGAGGCATGGAATTCAGCTTTCCTTTCGAGTTGTAAAATGGGAACCAGTACTCTTGTCGTGATCAGGCTGTTCATTAGGGCTTTTTTTATAGGCTCAGCATGGGTGTCAGGATTCCCATCACATTGTGAGGGGATCTTCGGTTTTCCATTGGAGCTTTGCTAGATCATCAGGACCTACTTTGATTGGAGGTGGAACACAGAGTCCATTATCCTTGCATCAGGACCCTCGGGAGTGCCCTCGAGTTTCAATAGGAGACAGAGGCCTTATCTTGTGGTGTGAGAGGAAGAAAGGATTCCTCTAAATTTGAAACAGGGTTTTAACGATCATATCGTGAGGAGGTGGGGAATACAGAGCTCTTCTTGAACAGTGGATGGAAACACATGGTTTCACTTGACTGAAGATGGGTATTCTGTGAGCCACTTGAATTGTAAATAGGGATTCAAGCCTCCTATGTTATCTTGATAGTCAACTCGGGATTGCTCTCCAGGCACTGCAGGAAAAAAAGGGCCTCATGTGAAGTTGCCTGGGGCTTCTCGTGTTTTTTGGCGAGTTGCGAAGGGAAGTTTGGATTTCCTTTCGAGTTACGCCAGGAACTCAGGGAGACACTCGTATTGCCTCAAGGAAGTCAATTTGCATGGGGAAGGTCAGGATTGTTCTCGAGTCAATGCAGAGGAATCGGGCTTCAATTCACATTGAAAGGGGTAATGCCAGAGTGTTTCTAGGTTGGGGGCAGGAAACTGTCGGATCCCTCGAGTTGCAAAAGAGGCCTCACGGAGCATCTCAAGTTGTCTCTGGGAAGTCCGGAATCCTTTTGAGCTCTGAGAAGCCTTTGGGATGTCTTTCGAGTAAGTGCAGGGGAATAGGGTCTGATCTGGATTTGAGGCGCTCACCTCAGGGTGTCTCTCCAGTTCTGACATGGGTCTCAGTCTTCCTATGAAGTTTCAACAGGGGAGTCATGCCACGTCTCTTGTTGAGGCTTGAAACTCCGCTATCTTTTTGAGTTGTCCAAGGGGTGGGAGGCCTCCTGTTGAGTTCAATTTCTGTCCTGGGGCTTTTCCTACATGATGCACCTGCGAAGTCAGGCCTCCCTTATTGGTGTTACTTGATCCCGGGAGTTCTATTTGAATCAGCACAGTGGAATCAGTCCTTATTCGAGCGAAAGGGATAATCCGTGTCTTTTTGAATTGCGACACGACTCGCCAGGGTCCTCTCGAGTTTCAAGGGGACATAGGCCTCCTCTTCACATTCAACAGGAACATCGGGATTAATTTCCAGACAAAGAAGGGGAATCGATCCTCACCTCGACATGACGAGTGGAAAACTGGTCTCTTCTTGAGTTGTCGCAGGAACCTCACTGCTCCTCTCGAGGTTGGTCTGGTATCTCGGGGAACTCTTTGAGTTGCATATAGGGTGCTGAGTATTCTTTTGAGTTTGAAGAGGGAATGTGGGATTTCTCTTAAGATGTTAAGCAATTAGACTATCCCTGCTGCTAGAGCTGCTGCATCCATTCAACTGTGGAAATGCAGGCTAAAAAAACCCCGCATCGTTCCGAGAAGTTCTCCAAATGGGTTTAGGAACAACACGTTTGCAAACCAGAGTTGATGACATGCATGTCCATGGAAAATTGACACCTCTCAACAAATGGACTACAAATGATTCCTAGACATACATTCCATGCAAAACGGATCACAAATCCAGAAGGAAATGGAGCAGACATTAGACATGAGCTCTGAGTCTTCACACACAATACAGAATGGCACTACACAAAGAGTAACCAGGGAACAGTGAACTTTCTCAAATCCAAGATTTGGACTCTGGGAAAGACCTTCTGAAAAATGCAAACGAGACATCCCACGTCGGGAGGCAACTGTTTGCATACACAGAACTTATGTAGGATTTGGCTCTTAATACACAAAACACATGATCACAAACAAGCCTGAAGGAAGGGTCTGAAGGGACACCAGGTTAAGGAATGGACACAGAGAGTACACCGAATGATGCACAGCACTGAGGGCCTGAGAAATACGATCTAGCTGCACTTCCCGAGACGCGTGTCACTGTGGACTAGGCCTGTTCTACCTGGAGGCTCAGAGAGATGGACAGTGAGGAAGAGGAAGAGAAATCCTTGGCATTTCCATCACTCACAGCAAACACTTAGAAGGAGAAGGCAAGTATCAACCCCACTGACGGTGACATTCCCTGAAAGGCAATAGCTAGGAGTCCATCTAACCCAGGAGGAAAGCCCCTGTTCTCAGAGAACTGCAAGAGATGGATGAAAGAAGGTGAAGCCCACCAATCCAGTGGAAAATAAGCTGTGCTCACGGATCAAAAGAATTCCTCCTGGTAAGATGATGTCGGTTCCCCCTCCCCCCGACCGCCACCGTGGGGCAATCCAGAGTTTCCACGCTATTCCTCTCAAATATCAACAGCTGTTCTCAGGGTAATATAACCAAAGAATTCCAAAATGTCTATGGAAATATTAGGAGTCAAAGGAGTCAATGCAATCTGCCGCAAAGTCGTGAAATGGACATCACAGGCTGCCTGATAGCCAGTTAGACTATCACACTAGGATCATCAGGACAGCATGGTACTGGGAAGAAATGAAACACGCAGAACCAGATCCATGGAATGGAATTGAGGGTCCAGAAAGAAACCCAAGCTTCTATGGTCAATTCCTCGATGCTAAAGGAGAGTACACGATAAGGATGCGAACAAGAGCCTCTGCAACGAAAGACAATGGGAATTGGAGATGGTTCCATCTGAAAAATCACATTGGCTTTTGGTCTCATAACACCTCAGATTCAGTGAAACACATCAACGCAAAACTGAAGAGATGAAAGTCCTGGAAATAAACAAGGGACATTGGCTCCTTAATGTCAGGGACTTCTCAACATGTGTCGGGGGTGAAGCAAAATTGGATGTCTTCAAGTCAATGAAACAGGAAACCAAAGGACACCAATGGGCTTGCATCCATTTGAACAGCTATGCAACAGAAAAGCTAAGCATTCACAAATCAAAATGGTAACAAACTGAACACAAAACAATATTTGCAAGCAGAATATCGGCAAAGGGGTTCCTTCGTAAAAGAGAGTGAGAATTCCCACCACTAAGTCTCCCAGAATTGACCACAGACGAATCCCTTCCCCTCACACAAACTCCAGTCCCAAATCATTACCTCACTCGAAAGGAAAAACTATAGCCTCACCCTAGGTCAATATTATACATGTGTACATGCATTCTCAGTTTGTGAGCATCCACAGGAGAGACACAGAGAAGAAGAGACAGACTGAATTTGGACAGGTCATAAAAGAGACGGAACGAGGGACAGAGACTCAACAATGGAGAGAGGAAATGAGTCAATTTCACAGAATTTGCATGAATCTCTCTTGAGGATGGAAACAATGACAGTGCCTATTCCCCCTCGATGATTAGACTCACAGACAAGGATGTGGGGAGCCACTGTTGGAACAGCCTCCCCCACCCCTCGAGGCTGAGTGGGACACTTGAGTAGGACGAGGAAGGTTGATATCAGAAGGGGCGATGTCTGAATATGACCTTCCAATCCTCCCAATGCGGGGGTCAAGAAATAGGCAGGAAGGGGACTGCCTTCCCCGAAGTCCCAGAGCCCATCCAGGCCTGATTCTGCCCCATTCTGTGCTAGGTCAGCCCTGTGTGGAATCCTTCCTTTGGGAAGTCTGTGTCCAGGCTTCTTTTGATGGAGGCCCAAAGTTTGAACAGGCACTGGAGCTCTTCGTAAGCTGACAGACCTAGGCAGGAGATGGGAGAGGGACCCCCACTCTGCACACGGAGAGACTGGGGAAACCCTGCGGGGCACATGTCTTGCCCAGGGCCACATCACTCCTGAGAAGAAGGAGCCTGGGTTGAAAGCAGCTCTGTCCTCAGAGCTCAGGCTCTGGCTGCACCAAGTTCTCCCCAAGACTATTGAATGGGGTGTGTAGGTGTCACTTTGCCTGCACGTGGACTAAGGGCCTTGGGGAACAGCCAGAAACCAGAGGTTGCCTTTGGGAGCTTGTGGAAGGGACCTCAGCCACGAACCCAGGAAATGATGTCATTTCCTGGCAACAGAACCCAACAGAACCCGCAACCCATGTATCCAGGCCTCCCCAGCGGAAAGGAGCCCCAGGCCAGATCACTTGCTTTCAAGATGTTCTGCTGCTTGCCCCTGCTAAGAGGCCGGAGCCTCAGGAGAGCTCACAGGCAGAGTGTGTGGGAATGCGGTCGACGCTGGCTCAGGCACCCCCCTCCTCGAGAGGCCTCTGAACATTTGCCCGAAGGAATAGAAAGGTACCAGGGGAGCCCCAAACCGGGTCCAGCCACATCTACCATCCCACGCGGGGAAGACTGAGGCCTTTTGCTGTGTGTGGATGGGGGTTTCTCCGGGTGTGTCGAACTCAAGCAAGCCCAGCCACATGAGGGTCAGGAGTCCATGGGCTGCTTGTGGCCACACCCCAGGGGAGAGTAGGCTGGGTGGCATGAGGAGAGTCCGGGCAGTGCCAGCTGCCCATGCTGGCCGCACACCCTCATGAGGTTCTCCGTCCTTCCGGGTGGGTATCTGAGAAGACACTTGTGTCTCTGGTCTTTCTTGGAGCAGAAGGGCAGGCAGGCAGAAGCAGCAGCCATCCTGGCCAGGCACAGCTCAGAAATATCGAAGCAGGCCTGGCTGATGGTCACTATCATTGCAGATCGTCCCAACAGAGGTGCCCCTGAGGGGCACACCCTTTCCACCTCCCAGAGGGAGGGCTCAGCGCACCAGCCCCCTGCCCTGGAGGCTAAGTACAGGCCCCAGGTGAGAGTGGCCTCGGAGGGCTCAGCCCAAATGGCGTTGAAGAGGAAGAGGACAAGTCCTGCTGCTCAGACACCACCCAGCACACAACCCGGGGCCCAGTGTCAGGCTGCCACGAACTCAGCACAGCTGGCTCTGACCCAGAGCTCTGAGAAGCCTTGCCTCGGAGGCAGCTGGAGGACCTAGAGCGCAGCAAGGCAGAGCACAGACGTGAGGTGTCTGGGGCTGCTCCATGTGAGTGTGGGGAGGCGGTGCTGAGCCACAGAGAGAGGTGTCTCCCAGAGCTGGGGCTGGGCCTGTACCAAAGGCTGGCCTCACACCACCCATCTTGGAGACTGCAGAGAAGACTCCGATGGTGGGCCTTCTTAGCGAATCTCTAGGAAGCTTTCTGGCCCACTTAGGCACATGGCAAGGCTGGCCTTTGGCAAACTCTTCTTCTCCCCCAGCTCTAGCTCTGGCCGTCAAACTCAGCCAGCCTCCAAGTCCAAGACCTGTCACTAAGGAGGAGGAGAGAGGTCCAAGTGCAGGACCCAGGGATCCAGTGAAGGGAGACCGAGACCTGAGACGTACCCTCCCAATGACACGGGGCCAGCCGGGTACTGGCCAGCACCCTCAGCACATCAGATTTCTGTGCCAGGATGACCCCCAGCCCCAGGCCCCAATGTCCCACCCGGCCTTCCAGAAACTCCACTTCCACGTGCACTTGCTTCTACTCAGGCTTTGGCAGCAGAACCCCAGTCAAGGCCTGAGTGACCACATGTGCAGGGGCAGCCTGCCCTGGCTCCTGCAATGGACTCAGACGCCCACCATGACTGCCCCACCCAACAGGGAGAACAGGCCCCTGCTCTGGACAGAGACCCAGAGCCCGTCGGCAACCAAATCATCCAGGGGCGCGGTTGGCACTGCAGCCTCCATTCCTGTATGTTCTCCATGGATGCTGTCCACTTCCTCCCCACCCAGGGGGGAGACTGACTTTCCTTAACCTGAGCTGATTTTCATCAGGGTCCTAGGCATTTTTCTCCTCCTCTTTATTTTCTTTTACAGCTTTCTGTATATTTTGCTCCTAAGTGTGTGTCAATAAAGCTTCCTTCGTTGATGCCATTTGGGAATATGGAGGCCTTCATAATGCTGTGTAAGCATCACCACTGTCTATATTGGGACGCCCTCATTCTATCCACGCTCACTTCAAAAAAAAAAAAAAAAGCCTCGATTCATGGCAAGCAGTCCCCATCCAACTCTCCTCCGACTGACAACATTGAGTCGTCTTCTCTCTGCATTTCTTCCCATCCTTTCGGGGACCCCAGTCAATGCCAATCACTAAAATGAGAGGAAACTGGATTTTGCTCTGACAAAAGGTGAATGTTATAGTCTCTCAGTATGGTTAGTCTTGGCATTCCCGTGAATTCTACAGTCCATGGAATTCTCTAGGTCAGAATCCTGGAGTCGGTAGCTTTTCCTTTCTCCAGGGGATTGTGCTGGTTCCCCACATATTGGAAGACCAAACTGGAGAATTCTGGTTTCTATGTCATTTGAAGGATCCTTTGGGTATCTGATAGGACCAGGTAGATCTTTTCAAGATGTCATCTGCCAAACGAAGCCCTCTCGGCAAATGTGTTCAGAATCTCCAGGTAGCATTGCTGTTGCAAGTGGGACACCTCAGGCACAAGAGAAAGGCTGAGTTCTTCCGCCGGCACAAACAAACTCACAGCAATAAACCAGGCAGGAGAAATGGAAAGATAATCCCACACCAACAAAGGGACAAATATTCCTCAGAACACAAGGCCAGAGAAAGACCCACCGTTCTTGTGGCCCCCACATGCTGGAGAAAATCAGTGATCGGGAAGGAAACAGAAGAAACATGTGCAGGTCCAATGAGAGGCAATGCACATGGCTAGTGTAGCTCAGAGACAGCCTGACGCTTCGCATGGACATGCGGGCAAAGGGAAACACAGTGCAAGTGGTGCTGGTCATCATCTCAGAGCTAGGTGCTCAGGATGGTGACAACCAAGCTTTAGGACCACGAGAGGGAGTGGAGGGCCTAGCAGAGCCCATAGACATTTCTCTCGCTCTCTGGCAGAAGAGTGTGACAGACCCATCAAAGTCCCACAGGAGCATCTCTTGACGATAAGTGCCCACCCTCAGGGTGGATCCCACTCCACTTCTGGCACTGTTGTTCCTCTCCTCTGAAATGCTAACCTCTGGCGGTCCGAAACGGCAGGCCTGCTGGGCGCCTGTGGAGTTGAAACTCACTTCAACTACTCACACAGCCAAGGACACTCAAGGATACTTGTGGCCTCTGGCTCAAAGATGGAAGATCAGCACCCTGTCAACCCGACCTGGGGATCGGTGCTGAAAGGGAGGCCGCACCCGACTCCCTTTTCACTGGACACAGCGTCCCTGATGATAGAGCTGCTGAATCCATTCAACTGTGGAAATTCATGCTGAAAAACACCTATCTTTCCGACAAGGTCTATAAAAGGGTTTACGAGCAACGCATTTGGAAACCAGAGGGGATGACATGCATGTCCATGAAAATTGACACCTCTCAACAAATGCACTTCAAATGATTCCTAGACATATGTATCATGCAAAACGGTTCATAAATCCAGAAGCAAATGGAGCATACATTAGACATGAATTCTGAGTTTTCACACGCAATACAGAAAGGCACTACACAAAGAGTAACCAGAGAACACAGTGAACTTTGTCAAATCCAAGATTAGGACTCTGGGAAAGACCATCTGAAAAACGCATAAGACACCTCCCACGCTGGGAGACAACTCTTTGTATACAAAGAGTTTAGGCAAGATTTGGCTCCTAATATGCAAACGACATGAACACAAACTAGCCTGAAGGAGAAGTCTGAAGGGACACCAACGAAGGAAGGGACACAGAGAGTATACCGAATGATGCCCAGCACTGAGGTCCTGAGAAACACGGTCTAGCTGCACTCCCCGAACCCCGTGGGACCCTGGACTAGGCCTCTTCCACCTGGAGGCTCAGAGAGATGGACAGTGAGGAAGGGGAAGAGAAATCCTCAGCATTTCTAACACTCACAGCAAACGCTTAGAAGGAGAAGGCAAGTATCAAACCCACCGACAGTAAATTCCCTGAAAGGCAATAGCTAAGAATCCATCTAACCCAGGAGGGGTGCCCCTCTTCTCAGAGAATGGCAAGAGATGGATGAAAGAAGGTGAAGCCCACCAATCCAATGGAAAATAAGCTGTGCTCATGGATCAGAAGAATTACTCATGATAAGATGATGTTACTTCCCCCTCCCCCGGACCCACACCATGGGGCAATCCAGAGGTTCCACGCTATTCCTCTCAAAATAAAAACGGCTGCTCTCAGGGCATAAAAACCAAAGAATTCCTAAATGTCTTTGGAAACACTACGGTGTCAAAAGAGTCAATGCAATCGGCCGCAAAAACCTGAAATGTATATAGAAGGCTGCTGATATCCAATTAGATTATCACACTAGGATCATCAGGACCGCATGGTACTGGGAAGAAATCAAAATTGCAGAACCAGATCCATGGAATGGAATTGAGGGTCCAGACATAAACCCAAGCTTCTACGGTCAATTCCTCGACGCCAAAGGAGGGGAGGCGATAAGAATGGGAACAAGAGTCTGTGCAACGAAAGACCGTGGGAATTGCAGAAGGTTCCACCTGAACAATCACGTTGGCTTTTGGTCTCAGAACACGTCAGATTCAGTGAAACACATCAAAGCAAAGCCTGAAGTGAAGAAACTCCTGGAGAAAAGCACAGGACATAGGCTTTTAATGTCAGGGACTTCTCAACATATGTGGGTGGAAAAGCAAAGTAGGGTCTCTTCAAGTCAAGGAAACAGGAAACGAAAGGACACCCAAGAGTTTCTGTCCACTTGAACAGCTTTGCAACATAAAACCTAAGCATTCACAAATCAAAATGGTAACAAACTGAACACAAAAGGATATTTGCAAACAGAATATCGGAGAAGGGGTTCCTACGAAAAGAGACTGAGAACTCACACAACTAAGTCTCCCAGAAAAAAACCCAGACCTATCCCTTCCCCTAACAGCAAATCCAACCCGATACCATTATCTCACTCGACACGAAACCATAAAGCTTCACCCTAGGTCAACACTATACATGTTTACATGCATTCACAGACATGCTAGCATCCACAGGAGAGACACAGAAAGGAAGATACAGAATGAATTTGGAAAGATCAAGAAAGAGACGGAATGAGGGAGAGAGACTGAACAATAGAGAGAGGAAATGAGTCAATTTCACAGAACTTGCATGAATCTCTCTTGAGGATGGAAACAATGACAGTGCCTATTCCCCCTGCAAGGGGGAAAATGACCCAAGTTGATGAGTCTCAAAGACAAGGATTCGGGAAACCACTGTTGGGGCAGCCTCCCCCAGGCCTCGAGCCTGAGTGGGACACTTGAATAGGACGAGGAAGGTTGATATCAGAGGTCGCAATGTGTGAATATGATTTTCCGGTCCTCCCAATGCAGGGGTCAAGAAATAGGCAGAAAGGGGACTGACTTTTCCCAGGTCACAGAGCCCATCCAGGCCTGATTCTGCCCACTCTGTGCTAGGTCAGCCCTGTGTTGAATCCGTCCTTTGGGAAGTCTCAGTGCCTAAGTTCCATGTGATAGCAGCCAAAAGTCTGAACAGGCACTGGAGCTGTTTGTAGGATGACAGACCTAGGGAGGAGATGGAAGAGTGACCCCCACTCTGCAGATGGAGAGACTGGGGAAACCAAGGGGGGCACATGTCTTGCCCAGGACCACATCACTTCTGAGAAGAGGGAACCTGGGCTGAAAGCAGCTGTGTCCTCAGAGCTCAGGCCCTGGCTGCACCCAGGTCTCCCAAAGGCTGTGGGGTGGGCTGAATGTGTGTCACTGTGCCTGCACGTGGCATAAGGACATGGGAGAACAGCCAGAAACCCAGAGGTTCCCTTGGGGAACTTTGTGGAAGGGACCTAGGCCATGAACCAGGAAATGATGTCATTTCCTGGCAACAGAAACCAACAGAACCCACAACCCGTGTATCTAGGCCTCCCCAGTGGAGAGGAGCCCCCAGACAGATCGCTTGCTGTTAAGATGTTCTGCTCTTTGCCCCTGACCAGAGGTCGGGTCCTCCGGCGAGCTCACAGGCAGAGAGTGTGGGAAGGCCGTCGATGCTGGCCCAGGGCCCCTCCCAGAGTCCTCTGGCTCTTTGCCCGAAGGAACAGAAAGGTAACAGGGGAGCCCCAGGCCGGGTCTGCCCACCTCTCCCGTCCCAACCGTGGAATCCTGAGGCCTTTCGCTGTGTGTGGATGGGGGTTTCTCAGGCTGTGTCTGCCTCAAGCATGCCCAGCCACAGGTGGGTCAGGAGCCCGTGGACCGCTTGTGTCCACATCCCAGGGGAGAGCACGCTTGGTGGCATGGTGAGCGTCCAGGCAGAGCCGTGTGCCCATGTTGACCTCAAGCCCTTGGCGGGGGGGTCTCCATCCTCCCTGGTGGGTATCTGAGCAGGCATTCATCTCTGTTCTTTCTGGGAGCAGAAAGGCAGACGGGCAGAAACATTAGACATCCTGGCCAGGCTCAGCTCAGAAATATCGAAGCAGGGCTGGCTGATGGTCATTATCATTGCATAGCATCCCACCCAAGGTGGCCTCTGAGGGGCACACGCCATGCACCTCCCAGAAGTAGGGTTCAGAGCACCACCCCGTGACCAGGAGGCCCAGTGCAGGTTCCAGGTGAGCATGGCCACAGAGGGATCAGCCCAACTGGCAATGAAGAGGAGGCGGGCAAGCCTGCTGTGAGACACCACCCAGCTCACAAACCGGGGCCCAGTCTAAGGCTGTCACGGAGCTCAACACAGCTGGCTCTGACACAGAGCTCCAAGAAGACCTGCTTCAGAGGCAACAGTAGGACCTGGAGCCCAGCACGGCAGAGCTCAGAGGTGAGGCGGCTGGGCTTCTGCATGTGAGTGTGGGGAGGCGGTGCTGAGCCACACAGGGAGGAGTCCTACAGAGCTGGGGCTGGACCTGGACCAAAGGCTGGCCTCAAGCTACCCATCTTGGAGACTGCAGAGAAGACTCCGATGCTGGGCCTTCTTAGCGAATCTCTAGGAAGCTTTCGTGCCCACTTAGGCACATGGCAAGGCTGGCCTGTGGCAAACTTTTCTTCTCCCCCAGCTCTAGCTCTGGCCATCAAACTCAGCCAGCCTCCATTTCTAAGACTTGTCCCTAAAGAGGTGGGAACTCCAAGTGCAGGACCCAGGGATCCACTGAGGGGAGATCGAGACCTGAGACGTCCCCACCCAAAGATACGGGGCCAGCCATGTACTGGCCAGCACCCTCAGCACATCGGATCTCTGCATGCATGACGCCCAGCCCCAGGCCCTGATGTCGCACCACGCCTTCCAGAGCCTCTACCTCCACCGGCACTTGCACCTGCTCGGGCTTTGGCGGCAGGACTAAAGTCAGGGCCTGATTGACTACCTGCACAAAGAGAGCCTGTCCTGGCTCCTGCCCAGGACTCAGATGCCCACCATGACTGTCCAACCCCTGCAGGGAGAACAGGCCCCTGCTCTGGACAGAGGTCCAGAGCCCGTTCAGCAAATACCTTATACAGGGGTGCATTCGGCTCTGCAGCCACCATCCCTGTGTGTTCCACATGGACGCCGTCCACTCCCTCCCCACCCAGGGGAGACTGACTTCCCTTCCCCTGAGCTCATTTTCATCAGGCTTCTAGGAATCTTTCTTCTCATCTTTTATGTCTTTTATGGCTTTGTGTATATTTTGCTCACAAGTGTGTGTCAATAAATTTTCCTTCCTTGATGCCATCGGGAATATGGAGGCCTTCAATGCTGTGTAAGAATCACCACTGTCTACATTTGGACACCCTCATTCCCCCCTCCCCAACTTAACAGCAAAGCCTGGATTCATAGCAAGCACTGCCCGTTCCTCTCTCCCCCGCCTGACAACATTGAGTCTATTTCTTTCTGCATTTCTTCCCATTCTTTCGGGGACCCCAGTCAATGCCAATCACTGAAAAGATAGGAAATTTTATTTTGGTCTGACTGAAGGTGAAAGTTATAGTCTCTCAGTATCGTTCGAGTCTTGGCATTCCCATGAATTCTACAGTCCATGGAATTCTCTAGGCCAGAATCCTGGAGTGGGTAGCTTTTCCCTTCTCCAGGCAATTGTTTTGATTCCCCATATGTTGGAAGACCAAACTGGATTATTCTGGTTTCTATTTCATTTGAAGTAGCCTTTGGGTATCTGAAAGGACCGTGTAGGTCCTTTCAAGAAGTTATCTGCCAAACGAAGCCCTCTCGGCAAATGTGCTCAGAATCTCCAGGTAGGCAGTGCTGTTTCAGTGGGAAACTGCAGGCATAAGGGAAAGTCTGAGTTCTTCCGCCGGCACAGACAAGGGCTGACCAAGCACAGAATGGGGCAGAATCAGGCCTAGATGGGCTCTGGGACCTGCGAAAAGGCAGTCCCCTTCCTGCCTATTTCTTGACCCCTTCATTGGGAGGACCGGAAGGTCACATTCAGCCATCGCTCCCTCGGATATCAACTTTCATCCTCCTGCTCAAGTGTCCCACTCATCTTCGAGGGGTGGGGGAGGCTGCCCCAAAAGTGGCTCCCCGCATCCTTGTCTTTGAGCCTCATCAACTTGGGTCATTTTCCCCTTTGCAGGGGGAATAGGCATTGTCATTGTTTCAAAACTCAAGAGAGATTCATGCACATTTTGTGGAATCGACTCATTTCCTCTCTCCATTGTTCAGTCTCTCTCCCTCCTGTCTTTCTTGAACTTTCCAAATTCATTCTGTATCTTCCTTTCTGTGTCTCTGCTGTGGATGTTCGCGTGCCTGTGAATGAATGTAAGCATGTATTTTGTTGACCTAGAGTGAGTCTTCAAGGTTTCCTTTCCAGTGAGGTAAAGGTTTGGGGATGGAGTTGAGGTTAGGGGAACGGATAGGTCTGTGGTTTGTTCTGTGAGACTTAGTCGTGTGAGTTCTTGTCTTTTTTACTTAGGAAACCCTTCTTCTATATTCTGCTTGCAAATATTCCTTTGTGTTCAGTTTGTTACCATTTTGATTTGTGCATGGTAAGCTTTTCTGTTTCAAAGCTGTTCAATTGGAAGGAAGCTAGTTGATGTTGTTTGGTTTCCTGTTTCCTTGACTTGAAGAGACACAATTTTGCTTCCGCCACCACACACATGTCGTGAAGTCCCTGACATTAAGGAACCTATGGCCCGTGCTTATTTCCAGGAGTTTCATCACTTCAGGCCTTGCGTTGATGTGTTTCACTGAATCTGAGGTGTTATGAGACCAAAAGTCAATGTGATTATTCAGATGCAACCATCTCCAATACCCACAGCTTTTCGTTGCAGAGGCTCTTATTCCCAATCATACCGCCTCCCCTCCTTTGGCGTCAATGAAGTGACTATAGAAGCTTGGGGTTATTTCTGGACCCTCAATTCCATTCCATGGATCTGGTTCTGCATGTTTGTACCATGCTGTCCTGATGATCCTAGTGTGATAGTCTAATTGGCTATCCGGCAGCCTGCTATGTATATTTCAGGGCTTTGTGGCAGATTGCATTGACTATTTTGACTCCTTTCTGTTTCCATAGACATTTTGGAATTCTTTGGTTATAATGCCCTGAGAAAAGCCTTTGGTATTTTGAGAGAAATAGCATGCAACCTCTGGATTGCCCCACGGTGGGGGTTGTGGGGAGGGGGAAGTGACACCATCTTACCAGGAGGAATTTTTCTGATCCGGGAGCACAGCTTATTTTCCATTGGATTGGTGGGCTTCACCTTCTTTCATCCATCTCTTGCAGTTCTCTGAGAAGAGGGGCTTCCCTCCTGGGTTAGATGGACTCCAAGCTATTGCCTTTCAGGAAATGTCACTGTCGGTGGGGAGGATCCTTGCCTTCTCCTTCTAAGCGTTTGCTGTAAATGTTAGAAATGCCAAGGATTTCTCTTCCCCTTCCTCACTGTCCATCTCTCTTAGCCTCCAGGTAGAACAGGCCTAGTCCAGGGTCCCCTGGGGCCCAGGGAGTGCAGCTAGATCATGTTTCTCAGGTGCTCAGTGCTGGGCATCATTCGGTGTAATCTCCAGGTCCCTTCCTTCGCCTGCTGTCCCTTCAGACCTCTCCCTCAGGCTCCTTTGTGTTCATCTCACTTGTGTATTAGAAGCTAAATCTGCCTAAGCTCTGTGTATGCAAACAGTTGTCTCCCAGCTTGGGATGTGTCGTTTGCGTTTTACAGACCATTTTTCCCACAGTCCAATTCTTGGTTAGACAACTTCACTGTGTTCCCTGGTTACTTTTTGTGTAGTGTCTTTCTGTATTGTGCGTGAAGACACAGAGCTCATGTCTAATGTCTGCTTCATTTCCTTCTGCTTTTGTGAACCATTTTCCATGGAACGTATGTCTAGGAATCATTTGACGAGCATTTGTTGAGAGGTGTCAAGTTTCCATGGACATGCATGTCATCGCCTCTGGGTTCCAAATGCGTTGCTTCTAAACTTTTTAGGAGAACTTCTCGGAAAGATGGGTGTTTTTCAGCTTGTGTTTTCACAGTTGAATGGATTCAGCAGCTCTAGCAGAAGGGTGCTGACTCCAATGAAGGGAGTCGGGTGCGGCCTCCCTTTCAGCACAAATACCCAGGTCGAATTGTCAGGGGGAAGATCTTCCATCTGTGAGCCACACGCCACTGGCATCCTTGTGTGCCCTTGGCTGTGTGAGCAGCTGAAGAGAGTTTCGTCTCAGCAGGCGCCCAGCAGGCCCGTGGCTTCGGACCACCAGAGGTAAGCATCTCAGAAGACAGGAGCCACTGTGCCAGAAGTGGAGTGGGATCCACCCTGAGGGTGGGCACTGATCGTCAATAGATGCTCCTGTGGGACTTTGATGGGTCCGGCACACTCTTCTCCCAGATAGCGAGAGAGATGTCTATGGGTTCTGTTAGGCCCTCCACTCCCTCTTGTGGTCCTGAAGGCTGGTTGTCACCATGATGAGCACCTAGCTCTAGATGATGACCACTGCCACCTGCACTGTGTTTCCTTTTGACCGCATGTCCACGCAAAGCATCAGACTGTCTCTGAACTACCCTAGCCATGTCCATTGTCTCTCATTGGACCTGCATATGTTTCTTCTGTTTCCTTCCCGATCATACATTTTCTCGAGCATGTGGGGACCACAAGGATGGTGGGTCTTTTTCTGGCCTTGTGTTCTGAGGAAGAGTTTTCCCTTTGTTGGTGTGGATTTATCTTTCCATTTCTCCTGCCTGGTTTATTGTTGTGAGTTTGTTTGAGCCGGGAGAAGAACTCAGCATTTCCTTGTGTCTGAGGTGTCCCAGTTACAACAGCACTGCCTACCTGGAGATTCTGAGCAGTTATCGAGAGGGCTTCGATGGGCAGATGACATCTTGAAAGGACCTACACTGTCCTTTCATATACCCAAAGGCTCCTTCAAATGACATAGAAACCAGAATTCTCGTTTGGTCTTCCAATATGTGGGGACTCAGAACAATCCCCCGGAGAAGGGAAAAGCTACCCACTCCAGGATTCTGGCCTAGAGAATTCCATGCACTGTAGAATTCATGGGCATGTCAAGACTCTAACAATATTGAGAGACTATAATGTTCACCTTCAGTCACAGGAAAATCCAGTTTCCTTTCATTTCAGTGATTGCATTGGTTGGGGACCCCGAAAGGATGGGAAGAAATGCAGAAAGAAGTAGGCTCAATGTTGTCAGACGGGGGAGAGAGGAACCGGCAGTGCTTGCCATGAATCCAGGCTTTGCTGGGAAGTGGGTGGGGTGATAGAGTGAGGGTGTCCAAATGTAGACAGTGGTGATGTTTACACAGCATTGTGAAGGCCTATATATTCCCAAATGGCATCAAGGAAGGAAAATTTATTGACACACACTTGTGAGCAAAATATACAGAAAGCCATAAAAGACATAAAAGATGAGAAGAAAGATGCCTAGGAGCCTGATGAAAATCAGCTCAGGGGAAAGGAAGTCAGTCTCCCCTGGGTGGGGAGGGAGTGGACGGCATCCACAGGGAACACACAGGGATGGAGCCTGTAGAGCCAAACGCGCCCCTGGACGAGGTGTTTGCTGAACGGGCTCTGGGTCTCTGTCCAGAGCAGGGGCCTTTTCTCCCTGCAGGGGTGGGACCGTCATGGTGGGTGTCTGAGTCCTTGGCAGGAGCCAGGGCAGGCTGCCCTTGTGCAGGTGGTCACTCAGACCCTGACTCAGGTTCTGCCACCAACGCCCGAGCAGGTGTAAGTGCACGTTGAGGTGGAGGATCTGGAAACGTGGTGGGACATCGGGTCCTGGGGCTGTGGGTCGTGCAGGCACAGAGATCCGATGTGCTGAGTGTGCCTGCCAATACCCGGTTGGCCACATGTCTTTGGGAGGGTAAGTCTCAGGTCTCAATCCCCCCTCAGTGGATCCCTGGGTCCTGCACGTGGAGCTCCTACCTCCATAGGGACAGGTGTTGGAGGTGGAGGCTCGCTGAGTTTGACGGCCGGAGCTATAGCTGGGGAGAAGAAAAGTTTGCCACAGGCCAGCCTTGCCATGTGCCTAAGTGGGCACGAAAGCTTCCTAGAGATTCGCTAAGAAGGCCCAGCATCGGAGTCTTCTCTGCAGTCTCCAAGATGGGTGGTCTGAGGCTAGCCTTTGGTCCAGGCCCAGCCCCAGCTCTGGGGGACTCCTACCTGTGTGGCTTAGCACTGAATCCCTACACTCATGTTCAGCAGTCCCAGCCACCTCACGTCTGTGCTATCCCGTTCTGGGTTTCAGGTCCTCCTGCTACCTCAGGTGCAGGGGTTCTTAGAGCTCTGGGTCAGGGCCGGCTCTGCGGAGCTCTGTGGCAGCCTGAGACTGGGCCCCGGGGTGCATGCTGGGTTGTGTCTGGGTAGCAGGCCTTGCCCGCTCCGTCTTCATCTTCAGTTGGGCTGAGCCCTCCTTGGCCACGCTCACTTGGAGCCTGCACTGGGCTTCCCAGGCAGGTGGGTAGTGCTCTGAGCCCTCCTTCTGGGAGGTGGATGGGGTGTGCCCCTCAGTGGCCAACTCGGGTGGGACGCTCTGCAATGATAGTGACCATCAGCCAGCCCTGCTTCGATATTTCTGGGCTGAGGCTGGCCAGGATGGCTGCTGCCTCTGCCTGTCTGCCCTTCTGCTCACAGAAAGAGCAAAGACAAAGATCTGCTCAGCTACCCACCCGGGAGGACAGAGACACCCCTGAGGGTTTGAGGTCAGCCTGGGCATGCGGCTCTGCCTGGACACTCCCCGTGCCACCCAGCCTTCTCTCCCCTGGGGTGTGAACACAAGCGACCCATGGTCTCCTGACCCACATGCGGTTGGGCTTGCTTGAGGCAGACACACCCCGAAAAACCCCCATCCACACACAGCTAAAGGCCTCAGGCTTCCCCGGGTGGGACAGGAGAGGTGGCCGGACCTGGCCTGGGGCTCCCCTGTTACCTTTCTGTTCTTTCCGGCAAAGGGCCAGAGGACTCTCGGGGATGGGGGGGTACTGAGCCAGTGTCAACCGCGTGCCCACACAGTCTGCCTGTGAGCTCGCCTGAGGTCCCGGCATCATCTGGGCAAGGGCAAGCAGCAGAACATCTTGACAGCAAACGATCTGGCTGGGGGCTCCTCTCCGCTGGGGAGGACTGGATACCCGGTTTGTGGGTTCTGTTGGTTTCTGTTGCCAGGAAGTGACATCATTTCCTGGTTCGTGGCCGAGGTCCCTTCCACAAAGCTCCCCAAGGGAACCTCTGGGTTTCTGGCTGTTCCGCCACGTCCTTAGACCACATGCAGGCACAGTGAAACCACACAGCCCACCCCACAGCATTGGGGAGACCTGGGTGCAGCCAGGGCCTGAGATCTGAGGACACAGATGTTTTCGGCCCAGGATCCTTCTTCTCAGAAATGATGTGGCCCTAGGAAAGGTATGTGCTCCGCAGGGTAACCCAGTGTCTTGATCTTCAGAGTGGGGAACACTCTCCCATCTGCTGCCTAGGTTTGTCAGCCTACGAAAAACTCCAGTTCCTGTTCATACTTTGGGCCTCTATCACATGGAGCTTGGACACTGAGACTTCCCAAAGGACAGATTTCACACAGGGCTGACCTAGCACAGACTGGGGCAGAATCAGGCCTGGATGGGCTCTGGGACCTGCGAAAAGGCAGTCCGCTTCCTGCCTATTTCTTGACCCCCGCATTGGGAGGACCGGAAGGTCATATTCAGACATCGCCCCCTCTGATATCAACCTTCTTTGTCCTACTCAAGTGCCCCACTCAGCCTCGAGGAGTGGGGGAGTCTGCCCAAACAGTGGCTCCCTGCATCCTTGTCTTTGAATCTCATCATCTTGTGTCATTTTACCACTTGCAGGGGGAATACGCACTGTCAATGTTTCCAACCTCAAGAGAGATTCATGCAAATTCTGTGAAATCGACTCATTTCCTCTCTCCCTGGTTCAGTCTCTCTTCCGCGTTCCGTTTCTTTCTTGACCTTTCCAAATTCAGTCTGTCTTCCTCTCTGTGTCTCTCCTGTGGATGCTTGAATGCATGTGAATGTATGTAAGCATGTAAACTGTTGACCTAGGGTGAGGCTTTAGTGTTTCATTTAGAGTGAGTTAAAGGTTTGGGGTTGGAATTGGTGTTAGGGGAAGGGCTAGATTTGGGGTTTGTTCTGGGAGACTTAGTGGTGTGAGTTCTCAGTCTCTTTTACGTAGGAACCCCTTCTCCGATATTCTGCTTGCTAATATTCTTTTTGTTCAGTTTGTTACCATTTTGATTAGCAAATTCTTAGCTTTTCTGTTGCAAAGCTGTTCAAGTGGATGGAAGCTGGTGGGTGTCCTTTGGTTTACTGTTTCCTTGACTTGAAGAGACCCAATTTTCTTCCACCTCCACACACATGTTGAGAAGTCCCTGACATTAAGGCGCCTATGGCCCGTGCTTATTTCCAAGAGTTTCATCACTTCAGGCTTTGCATTGATGTGTTTCACTGAATCTGACGCGTTATGAGACCAAAAGCCAATATGATTGTTCAGATGCCAAAAGGCAATACACAAAGAGTAACCTGGGAACACAGTGAACTTTATCAAATCCAAGATTTGGGCTCTGGGAAAGACCGTCTGAAAAACACAAACAACATATCCCAAGCGGGAAGACAACTGTTTGCATACATGGAACGTAGGCAGAATTTGTCTCTTAATCCACAAACGACATGAACACAAGCTTGAAGGAGAGGTCTGCAGGGAAACCAGGCGAAGGAAGGGACATGGAGAGTATACCGAATGATGCCCAACAATGAAGGCCTGAGAAACACGGTCGAGCTGCACTCCCCAATAGCCGTGGGACCCTGGACTAGGCCTGTTCAACCTGGAGGCTCAGAGAGATGGACAGTGAGGAAGGGGAAGAGAAATCGTTGGCATTTCTAATACTAACAGCAAATGCTTAGAAGGAGACGGCAAGTATCAACCCCATCGACAGTGACATTTCCTGAAAGGCAATAGCTAGGGGTCCATCTAACCCAGGAGGGAAGCCCCTCTTCTAAGAGAACTGAAAGAGATGGATGAAAGAAGGTGAAGCCCACCAATCCAATGGAAAATAAACTGTGCTCCAGAATCAGAAGAATTTCTCCTGGTAAGAAAATGTCACTTCCCCCTCCCCTCAACCCCCAACATGGGGCAGTCCAGAGGTCGCACGCTATTCCTCTCAAAATACCAACGGCTACACAGATACAAAGGATTATTAGAGAATACTATCAGCAATTATATGACAATAAAATGAATAACCTGGAAGAAATTGACAAATTCCAAGAAAAGTACAACTTTACAAAACTGAACCAGGAAGAAATAGAAAATCTGAACAGAGCCATCACAAGCTCGGAACTAGAGGCTATAAAAAAAAAATCTTCCAGCAAACAAAAGCCCTTGTCCAGACGGCTTCAAGGCTGAGTTCTACCAAAAATTTAGAGAAGAGCTAACACCTTTCTACTCAAACTCTTCCAGAAAATTGCTGAGGAAGGGAAACTTCCAAACTCATTCTATGAGGCCACCATCACCCTAATCCCAAAACCTCGTAAATATCCCACAAAAAAAGAAAACTACAGGCCAATATCACTGATGAACATAGATGCAAAAATCCTTAACAAAATTCTAGCAATCAGAATCCAACAACACAGTCAGAAGATCATACATCATGACCAAGTGGGCTTATCCCAGGAATGCAAGGATTCTTCAATATCCACAAATCAATCAACGTAATACACCACATTAACAAACTGAAAACTAAAAATCATATGATTATTTCAACAGATGCAGAGAAAGCCTTTGACAAAACACAGCATCCATTTATGATAAAAACCCTCCAGAAAGTGGGAATAGAAGGGACATATCTCAATATAATAAAAGCTATATATGACAAACCCATAGCAAACGTTATCCTCAATGGTGAAAAACTGAAAGCATTTCCCCTAATGTCAGGAATAAGACAAGGGTGCCCATTCGCAACACTACTATTCAACATAGTTCTGGAAGTTTTGGCTACAGCAATCAGAGCAGAAAAAGACATAAAAGGAATCCAAATTGGAAAAGAAGAAGTAAAACTTTCACTGTTCGCTGATGACGTGATCCTCTACACAGAAAACCCTAAAGAATCTACCAGAAAACTACTAGAGCTAATCAATGAATACAGTAAAGTTGCAGGATATAAAGTCAACACACAGAAATCACTTGCATTCCTTTACACTAATAATGAGAAAATAGAATGAGAAATTAAGGAAACTATTCCATTCTCTGTTGCAACGAAAAGATTTAAATACTTAAGAATGTATTTACCTAAGGAAACAAAAGACTTGTACACAGAAAACTATAAAACACTAGTGAACATAATCAAAGAGTACACTAATAGATGGAGAAATATACCATGTTCATGTATTGGAAGAATAAATATTGTTAAAATGAGTATAATATCTAAAGTAACTTATATATTCAATGCAATCCCTGTCCACCTACCAACGATATTTTTCATAGAACTAGAACAAATAATCTCACAATTTGTATAGACATACAAAAAACCTCGAATAGCCAAAACAATCTTGAGGAAGAAAAATGTAACTGGGGGAATTAGCCTGCCGGCCTTCAGGCTCTACTACAAAGCCACAGTCATCAAGACAGTATGGTATGGGCATAAATACAGAACCATAGATCAATGGAACAAAATAGAAAGCCCAGCGATAAATCCACGCACCTATGGATACCTTATCTTTGACAAAGGAGGCAAGAATATAAAATGGAGAAAAGACAGTCTCTTTAACAAGTGGTTCTGGGAAAACTGGTCAGCCACTTGTAAAAGAATAAAACTAGAATACTTCCTAACACCATATACCAAAATAAACTCAAAATAGACTAGAGAGATAAACGTAAAACCAAAAACTATAAAACTCCTAGAGGAGAATATAGGCGAAACACTCTCTGATATAAATCAGAGCAGGATCCTCCAAGACCCACTTCCCAGAATATTGGAAGTAAAAGCAAAAATAAACAAATGGGACCTAATTAAAATCAAAAGCTTCTGCACAGCAAAGGAAACTATAAGCAAGGTGAAAAGACAGCCTTCAGAATGGGGGAAAATAATAGCAAATGAAACAACTGATAAAGGATTAATCTCCAAAATATACAAGCAGATCCTGCAGCTCAATTCCAGAAAAATAAATGAGCCAATCAAAAAATGGACCAAAGAACTAAACAGACATTTCTCTAAAGAATTCATAAAAATGGCTAACAAACACATGAAAAAATGCTCAACATCTCTCATAATCAGAGAAATGCAAATCAAAACCACAATGAGATACCATTTCACACCAGTCAGAATGGCTGCTATCCAAAAGTCTACATGCAATAAATGCTAGAGAGGTTGTGGAAAAAAGGGAACATTCTTACACTGTTGGTGGGAATGCAAACTAGTACAGCCACTATGGAGAACAGTGTGGAGATTCCTCAAAAAACTGGAAATAGAAATGCCATATGATCCAGCAATCACACTCATGGGCATACACACCGAGGAAACCAGAATTGAAAGAGACACATGTACTCCAATGTTCATCGCAGCACTGCTTACAATAGCCAGGACATGGAAGCAACCTATATGTCCATCTGCAGACGAATGGATAATAAAGCTTTGGTACATATACACAATGGAGTATTACTCAGCCGTTAAAAAGAATGCATTTGAATCAGTTCTAATGAGGTGGATGAAATTGGAGCGTATTATACAGAGTGAAGTAAGCCAGAAAGAAAAACACCAATACAATATACTAACGCATATATATGGAATTTAGAAAGATGCAAATGATAACCCCGTATACGAGACAGCAAAAGAGAAACAGATGTATAAAACAGTCGTAGGGATTCTGTGGGAGAGGGTGAGGATGGGATGGTTTGGGAGAATGGCATTGAAACATGTATATTATCTTGTGTGAAACGAATCACCAGTTCAGGGTCGAGGCATGTTACAGGATGTTCAGGGCTCGTATGACCCAGAGGGAAAATAAAGGAAGGAGGGAGGTGGGAGGGGGGTTCGGGAGAGGGACCTCATGTACACCCGAGGTGGATTCATGTCAATGTATGGCAAAACCAACCAATATAATATTGTAAGATAATTAGCCTCCAATAAAAATAATAATAAAAAAAACGGCTGTTCTCAGGGCATTATAACCAATGAATTCCAAAATATCTATGGAAACACAAAGGAGTCAAAAGAGTCAATGCAATCTGCCACAAAGCCCTGAAATGGACATAGCAGGCTGCTTGATAGCCAATTAGACTATCACACTAGGATCATCAGGACAGCATGGTACTGGGAAGAAATCAAACACGCAGAACCAGATCCATGGAATCGAATTGAGGGTCCAGACATAAACCCAAACTTCTATGGTCAATTCCTCGACGCCAAAGGAGGGGAGGCGATATGAATGGGAACAAGAGCCTCTGCAATGAAAGACCGTGGCAATTGGAGATGGTTCCATCTGAACAATCACATTGGCTTTTGGTCTCAGAACACGTCAGATTCACTGAAACATATCAACGCCAAGCCTGAAGTGATGAAACTCCTGGAAATAAGCACGGGCCATAGGCTCCTGCATGCCATGGACTTCTCAACATGTGTGTGTTGGGGGGGAAGAAAATTGGGTCCCTTCAAGTCAAGGAAACAGTAAACCAAAGGACACCCACGGGCTTCCATCCACTTGAACAGATTTGCATCAGAAAAGCTGAGCATTCACAAATCAAAATGGTAACAAACTGAACAAAAAAGAATATGAGCAAGCTGAATATTGGAGAAGGGGGTCCTACGCGTCTCCCAGAACAAACCCCAGAAATATCCCTTCCCCTAACACCAAATCCAACGACAAATCTTTAACTCACTCGACACGAAATCTTAAAGCCTCAAACAAGTTCAACAACATACATGTGTCCATGCATTCACATGCATGCGAGCATCCAGAGGAGAGACACAGAGAGGAAGAGACAGACTGAATTTGGAAAGGTCAAGAAAGAGAGGGAACGAGGGAGAGAGACTGAACAATGGAGAGAGGAAATGATTCTTTTTCATAGAATTTGCATGAATATCTATTGTGTTTGGAAACAATGACTGTGCTTTTCCCCCAAGGGGGAAAATGACTCAAAATGATGAGACTCAAGGACAAGGATGCGGGGAGCCACTGTTGGGGCAGACTTCCCCAGCCTTCGAGGCCGAGTGGGGCAATTGAGGAGGATGCGGAAGGTTGATATTAGAGGGGGTGATGTCTGAATATGACTTTCCGGTCCTCCAAATGCAGGGGTCAAGAAATAGGCAGAAAGGGGACTGCCTTTACCCAGGTCCCAAAGCACATCCAGGCCTGATTCTGCCCCATTCTGTGCTAGGTCAGCCCTGTGTGGAATCCATCCTTTGGGAAGTCTCAGTGTCCAAGCTCCATGTGATAGCGGCCCAATGTTTGAACAGGCATTGGAGCTGTTCGTAGGCTGACAGACCTAGGCAGGAAATGGGAGAGTGACCCCCACTCTGCAGATGGAGAGAGTGGGGAAAACCTGCAGGGCACATGCCTTGCCCAGGGCCACTTCACTTCTGAGAAGGAGCCTGGGCTGAAAGCAGCTGTGTCCTCAGAGCTCAGGCCCTGGCTGCACTCAGGTCTCCCCAAGGCTGTGGAGTGGGCTGTGTGTGTCACTGTGCCTGCACATGGCCTAAGGTCGTGTGGAAACAGCCAGAAACTCAGAGGTTCCCTTGGGGAGCTTTGTGGAAGGGACCTCGGCCATGAACCAGGAAATGATGTCACTTCCTGGCAACAGAACCCAACAGAACCGGCAACCCTGGTATCCAGGGATCCTCAGTGGAGAGGAGTCCCCAGCCAGATCACTTGCTTTCAAGATGTTCTTTTGTTTGCCCCTGCCCAGAGGCCGGGTCCTGAGGCGAACTCACAGGAAGAGAATGTGGGAACGTGGATGACGCTGGCTCAGGGACCCCGGAGAGGCCTCTGGCCCTTTGCCCTAAGGAACAGAAAGGTAACAGGGAGGCCCAGGCCAGGTCTGGCCACCTCTCCCGTTCCACATGGGGAAGCCTGAGGCCTTTGCCTGTGTGTTGGTGGGGGTTTCTCGGGGTGTGTCTGCCTTAAGAAAGCCCAGCCGCATATTGGTCAGGAGCTCGTGGGTCGCTTTTGTCCACACCACAGGGGAGAGCAGGCTGGTGGCATGGGAAGCATCCGGGCAGAGCTGGCTGCCCAGGCTGACCTCACTCCCTGAGGGGTATCTCTGTCCTCCCGATTGCGTATCTGAGCAGACATTCCTCTTTGCGCTTTCTGGGAGCAGAAGGGCAGATGGGCAGAGGCAGCAGCCATCCTGGTCAGGCACAGCTCAGAAATATCGAAGGAGTGCTGCTGACGGTCACTGTCATTGTAGAGTGTCCCACCCGAAGTGGCCCCTGAGGGGAACACCCCTACCACCACCCTGAGGGAGGGTTCAGAGCACCAGCCCCCTGCCCAGGAAGCCCAGTACAGGCTCCAGGTGAGCGTGGCCATGGAGGGCTCAGCCAAACTGGCGAAGAAGAGGAAGCAGGCAAAGCCTGCTGCACAGACACCACCAAGCACACACTCCGGGGCCCAGTCTTAGGCTGCCACGGAGCTCAGCACACCCGGCTCTGACCCAGAGCTCTGAGAAGCCCTTCCTTGGAGACAGCAGGAGAGCCTGGATCCCAGTAGTGCAGAGCACAGAGTTGAGGCTCCTGGGGCTGCTGCATGTGAGTGTGGGGAGGCGGTGCTTAGCCACACAGGGAGGAGTCCCCCAGAGTGGGGCTGGGTCTGGACCAAAGGCTGGCCTCACACCACCCATCTTGGAGACTGCAGAGAAGACTCCGAAGCAGGGCCTTCTTAGCGAATCTCTAGGAAGCCTTCATGTCCCCTTAGGCTCATGGCAAGCCTGGCATTTGGCAAACTCTTCTTCTCTCCCAGCTCTAGCTCTGGCCATGAAACTCAACCAGCCTCCACGTACAAGACCTGTCCCTACAGAGGTGGGAACACCAGGTGCAGGACGCAGGGATCCAATGAGGGGAGACCGAGACCTAAGATAACCCTCCCAAAGCTACGGGACGAACCGGGTACATGACAGTCCCTTGAGCACATTGGAACGCTGTACCTTCACGACTCCCAGCCCCAGGCCCCGATGTCTCACCATGCCTTCCATAACCTCCACCTTCACGTGTACATGCACCTGCTTGGGCTTTGGCAGCAGAACCCGAGTCAGGGGCTGAGTGACCACCTGCAAAAGGGCAGCCTGCCCTGGCTGCTGCCAAAGACTCAGACGCCCACCACGATTGTCCCACCCCTGCAGGGAGAACAGGTCCCTGCTCTGGACAGACTTCCAGAGCCCTTTCAGCAAACACATCGTCCAGGGGCGCGGTTGGCTCTGCAGCCTCCATCCCTGTGTGTTCCCCGTGGACACCGTCCACTCCCTCCCCACCCAGGGGAGATTGACTTCCCTTCCCCTGAGTTGATTTTCATCAGGCTTCTCGGCATCTTTCTTCTCACCTTTTATGTCTTTTATGGCTTTCTGTATATTTTGCTCACAAGTGTGTGCCAATAAGTTTTCCTTCTTTGATGCCATTTGGGAAGATGGAGGCCTTCACAATGCTGTGTAAACATCACCAGTGTCTACATTCTGAAACACTCATTCTATCCCCCTTCCACTTCCCAGCAAAGCCTGGATTTATGGCAAGCACACCCCATTCCTCTCTCCCCCACCTGAAAACATTGAGTCTACTTCTCTCTGCATTTCTTCCCATCGTTTCGGGGTCCCCAATCAATGCCAATCACTAAAATGAGAGGAAATTGGATTTTGGTCTGACTGAAGGTGAAAGTTATAGTCTCTCAGTATTGTTAGAGTCTTGGCATCCCCATGAATTCTACAGTCCATGGAATTCTCTAGGCCAGAATCCTGGAGTTGGTAGCTTTTCCCTTCTCCAGGGGACGCTGGATTATGGAGAAAGCAAGAGAGTTCCAGGAAAACATCTATTTCTGTTTCATTTACTATGCCAAGGCCTTTGACTGTGTGGATCACAATAAACTGTGGAACATTCTGAAAGAGATGGCAATTCTAGGCCACCTGACCTGCCTCTGGAGAAACCTGTATGCAGGTCAGGAAGCAACAGTTAGAACTGGACATGGAACAACAGACTGGTTCCAAATAGGAAAAGGAATACGTCAATGCTATATATTGTCACCCTGATTATTTAACTTTTATGCAGAGTACGTCATGAGGAACGCTGGGCTGGAAGAAGCACAAGCTGGAATCAAGATTGCTGGGAGAAATATCAATAACCTCAGATATGCAGATGACACCACCCTTATGGTAGAAATTGAAGAGGAACTCAAAGGCCTATTGATGAAAGTGAAAGAGGAGAGTGAAAAGGTTGTCTTGAAGCTTAACATTCAAAAAACGAAGATCATGGCATCTGGTCCCATCACTTGTTGGGAAATAGATGGAGAAACAGTTGAAACAGTGTCAGACTTTACTTTTTTGGCTCCAAAATCACTGCGGATGCTGAATGCAGCCATGAAATTAAAAGACGCTTACTCCTTGGAAGGAAAGTTATGACCAGCCTAGATAGCATATTAAAAAGCAGAGACATTACTTTGCCAACCAAGGTCCTTCTAGTCAAGGCTATGATTTTTCCCGTGGTCATGTATGGATGTGAGAGTTGAACTGTGAAGAAAGCTGAACGCCGAAGAATTGATGCTTTTGAACTGTGGTGCTGGAGAAGACTCTTGAGAGTCCCTTGGACTGCAGGGAGATCCAACCAGTCCATTCTAGAGGAGACCAATCCTGGGTGTTCATTGGAAGGACTTATGCTAAAGCTGAAACTCCAACACTTTGGCCACCTCATGTGACGAGTTGACTCACTGGAAAAGACTCTGATGCTGGGAGCGATTGGGGGTAGGAGAAGACGGGGACGACAGAGAATGGGGTGGCTGGATGGCATTACCGACTCGATGGACATGAGTTTGAGTGAACTCCGTGAGTTGGTGATGGAGAGGGAGGCCTGGCGTGCTGTGGTTCATGGGGTTGCTAAGAGTCGGACACGACTAAGCGACTGAACTGAACTGAACTGAACTGAAGGTCAACCATATACATGCGTATATGCATTTCTCAGGCATGCAAGCATCCAGAGGAGAAACACAGAGAGGAAGAGACAGACTGAATTTGGAAAGGTCAAGAAAGAGAGGGAACGAGGGAGAGAGACTGAACAATGGAGAGAGTAAATGAATCGATTTCACAGTATTTGCATGAATCTCTCTTGAGTTTGGGAAAAGTAACAGTGCCAATTCCCCCTGAAAGGGGGAAAATGACCCGAGATGATGAGACTCAAAAACAAGTATGCGGGGAGCCACTGTTGGGGCAGGCTCCACCACCCCTCGAGGCAGAGTTCGACATTTGAGTAGGACGAGGAATGTTGATATCAGAGGCGGCGATGTCTGAATATTACCTTCCGGTCCTCCCAATGCTGGGGTCAAGAAATAGTCAGGAAGTGGACTTCATCTTCGAAGGTCCCAGAGCCCATCTAGGCCTGATTCTGCCCCATTCTCTGCTAGGTCAGCCCTGTGTGGAATCCGTCCATTGGGACGTCTCAGTGTCCTAGCTCCATGTGAGAGCGGCCCAAAGTTTGAATAGGCACTGGAGCTGTTCGTAGGTTGACAGACCTAGGCAGGAAATGGGAGAGTGATCCCCACTCTGCAGGTGGAGAGACTGTGGAAATCCTGCGGGGCACATGGCTTGCCCAGGGCCACATCACTTCTGAGAAGAAGGAACTTGGGCTGAAAGAAGCTGTGTCCTCACAGCTCAGGCCCTGGCTGCACCCTGGTCTCCTCAAGGCTGTGGATTGTGCTGTGTGGGTGTCAATTTGCCTGCACGTGTCCTGAGGGCATTTGGGAACAGCCAGAAACACAGAGGTTCCCTTGGGGAACTTTGTGGAATGGACCTTGGCCACGAAAGCAGGAAATGATATCACTACCTGGAAACACAACCCAACAGGACCCGAAACCCGGGTTTCCAGGCCTCCCCAGCAGAGAGGAGCCCCCAGCCAGATCGCTTGCTTTCAAGATGTTCTGCTGTTTTTCCCTGCCCAGAGGCCAGGGCCTCAGGCAAGCTCACAGGCAGAGTGTGTGGGAACGCGGTTGACGCTGGCTCAGGGCCCCCAGAGAGGCCTCTGATCCTTTGCCCAAAGGAACCGAAAGGTAACAGGGGAGACCCAGGCCAGGTCAGGCCACCTCTCCCGTCCCATATGGGGAAGCCTGAGGCCTTTCCTTGTGTGTGGATGGGGGTTTCTTGGGGTGTGTCTGCCTCAGGCAAGCCCAGCCGCATGTGGGTCAGGAGCCCGTGGGTCACTTGTGTCCACACCCCAGGGGAGAGCATGCTGGGTGGCATGGGGAGCATCCGGGCTGAGCCGTGTGCCCAGGCTGACCTCACACCCTCATGGGAGGTCTCCGTCCTACCCGGTGGGTACTGGGCAGACACCCGTATCTGTTCTTTTTGGGAGCAGAAGGGCAGACGGGTAGAAACTTTAGACATCTTGTCCAGGCTCAGCTCAGAAATATCGAAGCAGGGCTGGCTGGTGGTCACTATCATTGCATAGCGTCCCACCCGAGGTGGCCCCTGAGGTGCACACCCCATCAACGTCCAAGAGGGAGGTTTCAGAGCACCACACCCTGCCCTGGAGGCCCAGTGCAGGCTCCAGGTGAGCGTGACCATGGAGAGCTCAGGCGAACTAGCGATGAAGAGGAAGCGGGCAAGGCCTGCTGCTCAGACACCACCCAGCACACACCCGGGTACCCAGACTCAGGCTGCCACTGAGCTCAGCACAGCCAGCTCTAAACCAGAGCACTGAGAAGCCCTGCCTCGGAGGCAGCAGGAGGACCTGGAACCCAACACAGCAGAGCACAGAGGTGAGGCGGCTGGGGATGCTGCATGTGAGTGTGGGGAGGCGGTGCTGAGCCACACAGGGATGAGTCCTCAAGAGCTGAGGCTGGGCCTGGACCAAAGGCTGGACTCAAACCACCCATCTTGGAGACTGCAGAGAAGACACCAATGCTGGGCCTTCTTAGTTCATCTCTAGGAAGCTTTCATGCCCACTTAGGCACATGGCAAGGCTGGCCTGTGGCAAACTCTTCTTTTCCCCAAGCTCTAGCTCTGGCCGTCAAACACATCCAGCCTCCATGAACAAGACCTGTCCCTACAGAGGTGGGAGCTCCAGGTGCAGGACCCAGGGATCCAATGAGGGGAGATCGAGACCTGAGACGTCCCCACCCAAAGACACGGGGCAAGCCGGGTACTGGCCAGCACCCTCAGCACATTGGATCTCTGTGCCTGCAGGACCCCCAGCCCCAGCCCCTGATGTCCTACCCACCTTCCAGAACCTCCACCTCCACGTGCACTTGCACCTGCTTGGGCTTTGGCGGGAGAACCCGAGTCAGGGCCTGAGTGACCACCTGGGCAGGGGCAGCCTGCCCTGGCTCCTGCCAAGGACTCAGACGCACACCATTTCTGTCCCTCCCCTGCAGGGAGAACAGGCCCCAGTTCTGGACATAGACTCAGAGCCCTTTTGGCAAATACCTGGTCCAAGGGTGCGGTTGACTCTGCAGCCTCCATCAATGTGTGTTCCCCGTGGACGCCGTCCACTCTCTCCCCACCCAGGGGAGATTGAATTCTCTTCCCCTGAGCTGATTTTCATCAGGCTCCTAGGCATCTTTCTTCTCATCTTTTATGTTTTTTGTGGCTTTATGTATATTTTGCTCATAAGTGTGTATCAATAAATTTTCCTTCCTTGAAGCCATCTGGGAATATGGAGGCCTTCACAATGCTCTGTAAGCATCACCACTGTCTACATTCAGACACCCTCATTCTATTCCCCCCACTTCCCAGCAAAGCCTAGATTCATGGCAAGCACTCCCCGTTCCTCTCTCCCCCTCCTGACAACATTGAGTCTACTTTTCTCTGCATTTCTTCCCATCCTTAAGAGGCCAAAATCAATGCCAATCACTGAAATGAAAGGAAACTGGATTTTCCTCTGACAGAAGTTGAAAGTTGCAGTCTCTCAGTATTGTTAGAATCTTGGCATCCCCATGAATTCTACAGTCCGTGGAATTCCCTAGAGCAGAATCCTGGAGTGGGTAGATTTTCCCTTCTCCAGGGGACTTTCTGACTCCCCACCTATTGGAAGACCAAACTTTAGAATTCTCGTTTCTATGTCATTTGAAGTAGCCTTTGGGTATCTGAAAGGACAGTGTAGGTCCTTTCAAGATGTCATCTGCCAAATGAAACCTCTTGGCAAATGTGCTCAAAATCTCCAGGTAGGCAGTGCTGTGGTAATTGGGACTCCTCAGGCACAAGGGAAATGCTGAGTTCTTCTGCCGGAAGAAACAAACTCACAACAATAAACCAGGCAGGAGAAATGGAAAGATAAACCCACACCAACACAGGGAGAAGTGTTCCTCAGAGCACAAAGCCAGAGAAAGACCCACCATCCTTTTGGCCCCCATATCCTCGAGAAAATCAGTGATCGGGAAGGAAAGAGAAGAAACATATGCAGGTCCAATGAGAGGAAATGCACATGTCTCGTGTAGGTCAGAGATGGCCTGACACTTCGCATGGACACGCAGGCAAAGGGAAACACAGTGCAGGTGGCAGTGGTCATCATCTCAGAGCTAGGTGCTCCAGATGGTGACAACCAGCCTTCGGGACCACAAGAGGGAGCCGAGGGCCTAGCAGAGCCCATAGACATCTCTCTCGCTCTCTGGGAGAAGAGTGTGCAGGACCCATCAAAATCCCACAGGAGCATCTCTTGGCGATCAGTGCCCACCCTCAGGGTGGATCCCACTCCACTTCTGGCACGGTTGTTTCTGTCTGCTGAGATGCTCACCTCTGGCGGTCCGAAGCCACAGGCCTGCTGGGCGCCGGCCGAGACTAAACTCCATTCAGCTGCTCACACAGCCAAGGCCAAACGAGGATATCTGTGGCCTGCGGCTCACAGATGGAATATCAGAACCCTGTCAACCTGACCTGGGGATCGGTGCTGAAAGGGAGGCTGCACCCGAGTCCCTTTTCACTGGAAACAGAGAAAGTCTGATTGGCTATTGTTCGTCGGGAACATCCAGAAAGTTTAATTAGCGGATAGGGGCGACCTGTACGTGGAGTGCAGAATTTCATGGTTTTTCTCGAATTGCGGCTTGAAGCTTGGAGGTCTTCTCGAGTTACGATGGGAACCACTGTGACTCGCTAGTTTTGCCTCATGGAAGTCTGGTCTCCTGTCGTGTTGTAAGTGGAACTTCGTGATTCCTTTCGAGTCGTTGCAGGGCATGAGGGCCACATTTAGACTTGAGAGGGTAAACTCAGTTTTCCTCTCCAGTGGCCACAGGGATCTTGGGGTTGCTATGAAAGTTCCCCTGGGGAGTCAGGCCTAGTCTTCGTTGAGGAGGGAACTAAGATTTCCCCCCAAGTTGTAAAAGGATTATCAGGCCCGCTATCTGTTTGAGTGGGAAATTTGGGCTTTTTCGAGAGGCTCAGCGGGGGATTAATGCCTCCGATCACATTAGGAGTTGATACTCCGTGTTCCACTGTAGCTGCTGCAAACACAACATGACTCCTCTCTAGTTGAGTGTGAACTAGGAGTCCTTTGACCTTGCTGCAGTATCTATTGGGTTGCCCTCGAGTGTCAGTAGATGTGACAGGACTCAGCAAGTGGTGTGAGAGGAAGTTGGGATTCCTCTTCATTTGAAAGTGGAATGTCCCATTATCTTCAGCTGAGGTGTGATCACAGGCCTTCTCTTAAATTGTGGTGGGGAAATTCAGTTTTCTTCTCTCATCGGGATGGGTATCTCTGGGCGACCCTTAAGTTGCATCAAGGAAGTCACGCCTCATATCGAATTTGGAAAAGGAACTCGGGACTTCTGTCTATGTGTTTCAGGAAAAAAAGATTACCTCATCTTGCTTTGAAAGAGGAATCTCGAGGTTTTGCTCCAGTTGCTATGGGAAGTTTGGTGATCCACTCGAGTAACGACGGGAATATCAGGGAGCCTCCCGTGTTTTCTCTGGGAAGTCAGAACTCCTTTCCATTTGCAAGAGGAAACTTAGGATTCCTTGGCGTTGCTGCAAAGAAAGAGGTCTGCATCTAGATTCGCGTCGGTTTAACTCAGCATTCCTCTCCAGTAGCAACAGAGTTCTTAGGATTGCTCTCAAATTTCACCTGGGGAGTCAGGCCTCCTCTCGTTTTCAGACTTGGAACTCCGCTTCCTTCTCGATTTGTAAAAGGGGTGTTAGGCCACAGTCGAGTTGAATTTGCACCTGGAGATTGTATCGAGAATGCTCGGGGAGTCAGGTCTCCACTCGTCTTGTGAGTTGATCCTCGAGGATATATTTGAATCTGTTCAGTGGAATCAGACAATATCTCGAGTGGGTGGGGACACCGGTACCTTTTCCAGTTGTGTTTTGAAACCCTGTGGATATTCCCGAGTTTCAGGGTGGTACTGGCCTCCTTGTACTGTGCCACGGGAATGTCCGGATTCCATTCCAGACATAGCAGTGGGATCGACTGTCCTCTGGAAAAGAGAACTGGAAACAGGGCACTTTGTCAGTTGTGGCAGGAAACTCGGTGTTCTTCTTGATTGGGATGGGGTAGGTCGGTGTAATTTTTCAGTCACATAAAGGATGTTAAGAACCTTCTGGAGTTTCCAACGGGAACGTGGGACTGCCCTTGAGAATCTGCAACGGAAATGCTCCTTATCTCGCCTTTAGGGCAAAATCTTGTTGTTTCTCTCGAGTTGCGGAGGGAAGCTTGGTATCTCTCTCCAGTTGTGAAGGGATCCTAGGAAATCGCTCATGTTGCTTCAGGAAATTCAGGTCTCCTGTCATCTTGGAAGGGGTACTTCGGGATTACTCTTGAGACGTGGAATGGGAATAGGGCCTCCTCTACTGTTGAGTCGGAGAAACGTGTGCTCCTCTCCAGTGGGGACAGCTATGTCGGATAGTTTTTGAGTCGCATAAAGGGTGTCAAGTACCCATTCGAATTTCAAGCGGGAATGTGGGATTTCTCTTGAGACTCTGCAATGAAATATTTCCTCATCTGGCATTGAAGGGATAATCTTGTGGTTTTTCTCGAGTTGCGGGTGGAAGCTTGGGGTTCTTCTCGAGTTGTGACGGAGACCTCAGGAACTCTCCCGTGTTGTCCCATGGAAGTCAGGTCTCCTATCATGTTGGAAGGGAAGCTTCGGGATTCCTCTCTAGGCACAGCAGAGGAATAGGGCCGCATCTAGCGTTGAGTCGGTCAACTGTGTGTTCCTCTCCTGTGGCGACAGGGATCTCGGAGTTGCTACGAAGGTTTTACTGGGGGGTCAGGTTTCGTTTCGATTTGAGGCATGGAATTCTGCTTTCCTTTCAAGTTATAAAAGAGGAATCTGTCCTCGTGTCGTGATCAGGCCGTTCATTAGGGCTTTGTCTATAGCCTCATCATGGGTGTCAGGTATCCTGTCCTGTTGTGATGTCATAGTCGGTTTTACCTTGGAGCTTTGCTAGATCCTCAGGACCTAACTCGCTTGGAGGGGGAACTCATAGCAGTGGGTAGCTTGTAGTCTCTCTCGAGTTATGACAGGGACCTCAGGAACTCACTCGTTTTGCTTCTTAGAAGTCAGGTCTCCTTTCGTGTTGCAAGGAAAGCTTCGGGATTACCCTCGAGGTGTGGAATGGGAATAGGGCCTCATCTAAGAATGAGTCTGTATATTGTGTTCTTCTCTCCTGTGGGGACTGCTATGTCAGGGAATTTTTGTGTGGCATAAAGGGTGTCAAGTACCCCAACGAGTTTCAAGCGTGAATGTGGGATTTCTCTTGAGACTCTGCAGCAGAAAATTTCCTCTTCTCGCATTGATGGGCGAATTTTTTGGTTTTTGTCCAGCTGAGGCTGGTAGCTTGTAGTTTCTCTGGAGTTGCGACGGGGATCTCAGGATATTGCTGGTGTTGTCCCTGAGATGTCTGGCCTGATTTTGTGTTGGAACGGAAACCGCAGTATTCTTCCCATGGCGCACCAGAGGAATAGGGCCGAATCTAGCATTGTGTAGGTAAATTGTGTGCTCTTCCTCAGTGGGGCCGGTTATGTTGTGGAAGTTTTGAGTCGCATAAAGGGTGTCAAGTACCCTTTCGAGTTTCAAGCGGGAATGTGGAATTTTAATGAGACTCTGCATTGGAAAAATTCCTCATCTCGCCTTGAGGGCTGAATCTTTTGGTTTCTCTCGAGTTGTGGCGGGAAGCTTGTGGTCCCACTCGAGTTTCGACAGGGACCTCAGGAACTCACTCATGGTCTTCAGGGACATCAGTTCTCCTTTCGTGTTGCAAGGACAGCTTCGGGATTACTGTCGAGGAGTGGAATGGGAACAGGGCATGACCTAAGTTTGAGTCCGGAAATTGTGTGCTCCTCAGTACTGGGGACAGCTATGTCAGGGAACGTTTTGGGGCGCATAAAGAGTGTCAAGTATCCGTACGAGTTTTAAGCGGAAATGTGGGATTTCTCTTGAGTCTCTGCAGCAGAAAAGTCCCTCATCATGCCTTGAGGGCAGAATGTTGTGGTTTTTCTTGAGTTGCGGCGGGAACCTTGGAGTCCCTCTCGAATTGGGACGGGGACCTCAGGAACTCGCTCCCATGGACCCTGGAAAGTCAGGTCTCCTTTCGTGTTGGAAGGGCAACTTAGAGATTCCTGTCGAGGCGTGGAATGGGAATTGGGCCTCATCTAGAGATGAGTCCGTTAATTGTGTGCTCCTCTCCAGCGGGGACGGCTTAATCAGGGAGCTTTTTGTGTCGCAGAAAGGGTGTCAAATATCCGTTCGAATTTAAACCGGGAATGTGGGGTTTCTCTTGAGACTCTGCAGCAGAAATATTCTTCATCTCGCATTGATGGGGAGTCTTTTGATTTTTCTCCCTTTGCAGCGGGAAGCATGTGGTCTCTCCCGAGTTACATCGGGGACCTCAGGAACTCGCTCGTGTTGCTTCAGGGAGGTCAGGTCTTCTTTTGTGTTGCAAGAGAGCTTCTGGATTACTCCGGAGGCGTCGAATGAGAATAGGGCCTCATCTAAGAATGAGTCTGTAAATTATGTTCTCCTCTCCATGCGGGCAGCTTTATCATGGAATGTTTTGAGTCGCATAAAGGGTGTCAAGTACCCGTAAGAGTTTCAAGCGGAAATGTGGGATTTCTCTTGAGACTCTGCAGCGGAAAATTTTCTCATCTCACATTGAGGGTAGAATCTTGTGGTTTTTCTCGAGTTGTGCCAGGAAGCTTGGGGTCCCTCTCTAGTTGCGCTGGGGACCTCAGGAATTCGATTTTGTTGCTTCAGCGAAGTCAGGTCTCCTTTCTTTTTGCAAGAAGAGCTTCGGGATTACTCTCGAAGCGTGGAATGGGAATAGGGCCTCATATAACATTGAGTCCGTAAATTGTGTGCTCCACAGCACTGGAGACTGCTATGTTAGGGAACTTTTTGAGTCACCTAAACGGTGTCAAGTACGCATTCGAGTTTCAAGCGGGAATGTGGGATTTCTCCTGAGACTCTGCAGCAGAAAATTTCCTCATCTCACATTGATGGGGGAGTGTTGTGGCTTTTCTCGAGTTGCGGCAGGAAGCTTGGGGTTCTTCTCGAGTTGTCACGGGGACCTCAGGAAATCACTCTTGTTGCCCCAGTGAAGGAAGGTCTCCTATAATGTTGGAAGGGGAATCTCGGGATTTCTCTCCAAACGCAGCAGATGAATAGGGCCATATCTAGTGTTGATTTTGTCAACTGTGTGTTCCTCTCCAATGGGGATATGCATCTTGGAGTTGCTCTCAACATTCACCTGGGGCTCTTCTCGTGTTCAGGCATGGAACTCCACTTTCTTCTCGATTTGTAAAAGGGGTGTTAGACCACAGTCGAGTTGAGTTTGTAACTGGAGACTGTATCGAGAATTCTCGGGGAGTCAGGTCTCCATTCTTCTTGTGAGTTGATACTCGAGGATACATTTGTATCTGTGCCGTGGAATCATACAATATCTCTAGTGGGTGGGGACATCGGTTCCTTTTCCAATTGTGTTTTGAAACCCTGTGGATCCTCCCTAGGTTCAAGGTCGTCCTGGCCTCCTCCTAGGGTGCGACTGAAACGTCCGGATTCCATTCCAGACAAAGCAGGTGAATCGACTGTCATCTGGAAAACAAGACTGTATAACGGGGCACTTTGTCAGTTGTGGCAAGAAACTCAGTGTTCCTCTCAACTGGGGCAGGTATGTCAGTGTAATTTTTGAGTCGCATAAAGGATGTAAAGTTACCTGTCATGTTGGAAGCTGGAATGTGGGGTTTCTTTTGAGAATCTGCAACGGAAATGTTCCTCATCACGCTTTGAGGGCATAATTTTCTGGTTTTCCTCGAGTTGTGGCGGGAAGCTTCAGGCCCCTCTCGAATTGTGATGGGGAACTGAGGAACTCGCTTGTGTTTCCCCAGGAAAGCCAGGTCTCCTTTCGTGTTGGAAGAGGACTTTCAGGATTCCTCTGGAGGTGTGGAATGGGAATTGGGCTTCATATAGAGATGAGTTCGTTATTGTGTGCTATTCCCCTGTGGGTTCAGCTTAATTAGGAAGCTTTTTGTGTCACAGAAAGGGTGTCAAGAAGCAGTTCGAGTTTCAAGCGAGAATGTGGGATTTCTCTTGAGACTTTGCAGCAGAAAAGTCCCTCATGTCACATTGATGGGTGAATCTTGTGATTTCTCTCAAGTTGTAGTGGGAAGCTTGTAGTCTATCACGAGTTATGACCGGGACCTCAGGAACTCGCTCATATTGCTTCAGGGAAGTCAGGTCCCCTTTCGTGTTGCTAGGAGAGCTTCGGGATTACTCTCCTGGCGTGGAATGGGAATAGGGCCTCATCTAAGAATGAGTCTGTATATTGTGTTCTCCTCTCCAGTGGGGACAGCTATGTCTGGGAACTTTTTGAGTCGCATAAAGGGTGTCAGGTACCCCTATGAGTTTCAAGCGGCATTGTGGGATTTCTCTTGAGACTCTGCAGCAGAACACTTCCTTATCTCTCATTGATGGGGAATCCTGTGGTTTATTTCGAGTTATGGCGGGAAGCGCCGGGTTCCTCTGGAGTTGCTACGGGGACCTCAGGAACTCTCTCGTGTTGTCCCAGGGAAGTCTGGTCTCCATTCGTGTGGGAAGGGAAACCACAGTATTCTTCCCGTGGTGCAGCAGAGGAATAGCGCCGAATGTAGCATTGTGTAGGTAAATTGTATGCTCTTCCTGAGTGGGGCCGGTTATATCATGGAAGTTTTGAGTCGCATAAATGGTGTCAAGTCCTCCTACGAGTTTCAAGTGGGAATGTGGCATTTCTCTTGAGACATTGTAGCAGAAAATTTCCTCATCTCGCATTGATGGCCGAATCTTTTGGTTTTTTTCCAGTTGCGGTGGGGAGTTTGTAGTCTCTCTCGAGTTATGAAGGGGATCTCAGGATATTGCTGGTGTTGTCCCTGGGAAGTAGGGTCTCCTTTCGCATTGGAATGGAACCACGGTATTCTTCCCATGGCGCAGCAGAGGAGTAGGGCCAAATCTAGCGTTGTGTAGGTAAATTGTGTGCTCTTCCTCAGTGGGGCCGGTTATGTTGGGGAAGTTTTGAGTCGCATAAAGGGTGTCAAGTACCCTTTCGAGTTTCAAGCGGGAATGTGGAATTTTAATGAGACTCTGCATTGGAAAAGATCCTCATCTCGCCTTGAGGGTTGAATCTTTTGGTTTTTCTCGAGTTGTGGCGGGAAGCTTGTGGTCCCTCTCGAGTTGCGACGGGGACCACAGGAACTCACTCGTGGTCTTCAGGGACATCAGTTCTCCTTTCGTGTTGCAAGGACAGCTTCGGGATTACTGTCGAGGAGTGGAATGGGAACAGGGCATGACCTAAGTTTGAGTCCGGAAATTGTGTGCTCCTCAGTACTGGGGACAGCTATGTCAGGGAACATTTTGGGGCGCATAAAGAGTGTCAAGTACCCGTACGAGTTTTAAGCGGAAATGTGGGATTTCTCTTGAGACTCTGCAGCAGAAAATCCCTCATCATGCCTTGAGGGCAGAATGTTGTGGTTTTTCTTGAGTTGCGGCGGGAACCTTGGAGTCCCTCTCGAATTGGGACGGGGACCTCAGGAACTCGCTCCCATGGACCCTGGAAAGTCAGATCTCCTTTCGTGTTGAAAGGGCAACTTAGAGATTCCTGTCGAGGTGTGGAATGGGAATTGGGCCTCATCTAGAGATGAGTTCGTTAATTGTGTGCTCCTCTCCAGCGGGGACGGCTTAATCAGGGAGCTTTTTGTGTCGCAGAAAGGGTGTCAACTATCCGTTCGAATTTAAACCGGGAATGTGGGGTTTCTCTTGAGACTCTGCATCAGAAATATTCCTCATCTCGCATTGATGGGGAGTCTTTTGATTTTTCTTGAGTTGCGGCACTAAGTATATGGTCTCTCTCGAGCTATGTCGGGGACGACAGGAACTCGCTCGTGTTGCTTCAGGGAAGTCAGGTCTCCTTTCGTGTTGCAAGAGAGTTTCTGGATTAACTGGAGTCATCGAGAGAATAGGGCCTCATCGAGGAATCAGTCTGTAAATTGTGTTCTCCTCTCCGTGCAGGTAGCCATTTCATGGAACTTTTTGAGTCACATAAAGGGTGTCAAGTACCCGTAAGAATTTCAAGCGGAAATATGGGATGTCTCTTGAGACTCTGCAGGGGAAAATTTCTCATCTCACACTTAAGGTAGAATCTTGTAGTTTTTCTCAAGTTGTGGCAGGAAGCTTGGGGACCCTCTCAAGTTGCGCCAGGGACCTCAGGAATTCACTCGTGGTGCTTCAGCGAAGTCATGTCTCCTTTCGTTTTGCAAGAAGAGCTTCGGGATTACTCTCAAAGCGTGGAATGGGAATAGGGCCTCATCAAATGTTGAGTCCGTAAATTGTATGCTCCTCTCCAGTGTCCATAGTCAGGGACCTTTTTGTGTCACAGAAAGTGTTTCAAGTACCCTTTCGAGTTTCAAGTGGGAATGTGTGATTTCTCTTGAGACTCTGCAGGTGAAATGTTCCTCATCTCGCATTGAGGAGAGAATCTTGTGGTTTTTCTCGAGTTGCAGCTGAAATATTGGTGTCCCTTTCGGGTTGAGACGGGGATCTCAGGAACTGGCTAGTGTAGCCCAAGGGAAGTCAGGTCTCCTTTCTTCTGATAGGGGAATTTCGAGATTACTCTTCAGGGGTGGAATGGGAATAGGGCATCATCTAAAGTTGAGTCCATAAATAGTGTTCTCCTCTTACGTGGGGAGAGCTATGTCAGGGAATGTCTTGAGTCGCATAAAGGGTGTCATGTGTCCATTTGAGTTTCAAGCGGGAATGTGGGATTTCTCTTGAGACTCTGGAGGGGAAATTTTCCTCATCTCACCTTGAGTGCAGAATCTTCTGGTTTTTCTGTGGTGTGGCATGAAGCTTGGGGTCCTTCTCGAGTTGCGACGGGGCCCTCAGATATTCGCTGGTCATGCCCCAGGGAAGTCAGGTCTCCTTGCGTGTTGGAAGGGAAACTTTGGGTTTATTCTGGAGGCGTGGAACGGCAAATGGAAGTCATCTAGAAATGAGTCCTTAAATTGTGTGCTCCTCTCCAGTAGGG
Organism: Moschus berezovskii; assembly: GCF_049115385.1. Classification (NCBI taxonomy): domain Eukaryota; kingdom Metazoa; phylum Chordata; class Mammalia; order Artiodactyla; family Moschidae; genus Moschus; species Moschus berezovskii. Next base: position 113,454,890 of record NC_142467.1, on the reverse strand, counting down.
ACGGCTTAATCAGGGAACTTTTATGGTTGCCGAAAGGGTGTCAACTACCCGTTCGAATTTCAAGCGGGAATGTGGGTTTTCCCTTGAGACTCTGCAGCAGAAAATTCCTCATTTAGCATTGCTGGGGGAATCTCGTGATTTTTATCGAGTTGCGGCGGGAAGCTTGTAGACCCTCTCGAGTTTTGACAGTGACCTCAGAACCTAGCACTTTTTACTTCAAGGAGGTCAGGTCACTGTTCTTTTTGCAAGGGGAGCCTCGGGATTACACTCGAGGCGTAGAATGGGAATACAGCCTCATCTAAAATTGAGTCCATAAATTGTGTTCTCCTCTCCAGTGGGGACAGCTATGTCAGTGAATGTCTTGAGTCGCATAAAGCGTGTCAAGTACCCGTTCGAGTTTCAAGCGGAAATGTGTGATTTCTGTTTAGACTCTGCCGCAGAAATATTCCGCATCTCGCATTGAGGGGAGAATCTTGTGGTTCTTCTCGAGATGCATCTGAAAGCTTGGGTTCCCTTTCGGGTTAAGACGGGGATCTCAGGAAATCGCTCCTGTAGCCCCAGGGAAGTCAGGTCTCATTTCCTGTTGTAAAGGGTACTTCGGGATTTATCTCGGGGCATGGAATGTGAATTTGGACTCATCTAGAGATGAGTCTGTTAATTGTGTGCTCCTCTGCAGTGGGGACGGCTTAGTAAGGGAGCTTTTAAGGTTGCAGAAACGGTGTCAAGTACCCATTTGAATTTAAGCGGGAATGTGGGAATTCCCTTGAGACTCTGCAGCAGAAAATTCCTCATCTCGCATTGATGGGGTAATCTCGTGGTTTTTCTCGAGTTGCAGCGGGAAGATTGTAGTCCTTCTCGAGTTGGGACAGTGACTTCAGATCCTAGCTCTTTTCACTTCAGGGATGTCAGCTCACCCATCTTGTTGCAAGGAGAGCTTCAGGATTACACTCGAGGCATAGAATGGGAATACCACTTCATCTAAAGATGAGTCCATAAACTGTGTTCTCCTCTCAAGTGGGGACAGCTATATCAGTTAATGTCTTGAGTCACATAAAGGGTGTCAAGTACACGTTGGAGTTTAAAGCGGGAATGTGGGAATTCTCTTGAAACTCTGCAAGGGAAATTTTCCTCACCTCATGTTGAGTGCACAATCTTGTGGTTTTTCACGAGATGCGGCGGGAAGCTAGGGGTCCTTCTCGAGTTTCGACGGGGACCTCAGTAACTCGCTCGTGTTGCCCCAGGGAAGTCAGTTCTCATTTCGTGTTGGAAGGGAAACTTTAGGATTATTCTCGAGGCGTGGAATGGGAATTGGAAGTCATCTAGAGATGAGTCCGTAAATTGTGTGCTCCTCTCCAGTAGGGACAGCTTAGTCAGGGAAGTTTTATGGTTTCAGAAATGGCGAAAAGTACCCGTTCCAATTTCAATTGGGAATGTGGGATTTCCCTTGAGACTCTGCAGAAGAAAATTCCTCATCTCGCTTTGATGGGGAAATTTCATGGTTTTATCGAGTTGTGGCAACAAGCTTGTAGTCCCTCTCGAGTTGGGACAGTGGCCTCAGAACCTAGCTTTTTTTACTTCAGAGAGGTCAGATCACTTTTCTTGTTAAAAGGAGAGCTTCGGGATTTCACTCTAGGAGTAGAATGGGAATAGGGCCCCATCTAAAATTGAGTCCATAAATTGTTTTCTCCTCTCCAGTGGGGACAGCTATGTCAAGGAATGTCTGGAGTCGCATAAAGGGTGTCAAGTACCCTTTCGCGTTTCAAGCGGGGATGTGGGATTTCTCTTGAGACTCTGCAGGGGAAATATTCCTATTTCCTATTCTCACCTTGAGTGCAGAATTTGTGGTTTTTCTCGAGTTGCGGCTGGAAGCTTGGGGTCCTTCTCAAGTTGGGACAGGGCCCTCACGAACTGGCTCGTGTTTTCCCAGGGACGTCAGGTCACCAATTGTGTGGAAGGGTAACCTCGGGATTCCGCTCGTGGCATAGAAAGTGATTTCGGTCTCATCTTGTGTTGAGTCCGTTAATTGTGTGCTCGTCTCCAGTGGGGACTGCTTAGTCAGGGATCTTTTTGCGTCGCAGAAAGGGTTTCAAGTACCCTTTCGAGTTTCAAGCAGGAATGTGTGATTTCTCTTGAGACTCTGCAGCAAAAATATTCCTCATCTCACATTGAGGGGAGAATCTTTTGGTTTTACTCGAGTTGTGGCTAGAAGCTTGGGGTCCCTTTTGGGTTGCAACGGGGATCTCAGGAACTCGCTCGTGTAGTCCCTGAGAAGTCAGGTCTCCTTTTGTTTTGGTAGGGGAAATTCGGGATAACTCTCGAGGAAAGGAATGGCAATAGGGTCTCAACTAAAGTTGAGTCCATATATTGTGTTCTCCTCTCAAGTGGGGACAGCTGCGTCAGGAATATCTTGCGTCGCATAAAGCTTGTCATGTACCCATTCGAGTTTCATGTGGGAATGAGAGATTTCTCTTGAGTCTCTGCAGGGGAAATTTTCCTAATCTCACCTTGAGTGCACAATCTTGTGGTTTTTCTCAAGATGAGGCCGGAAGCTTCAGCTCCTTCTCAATTGCGACGGGGACATCAGGAATTCGCTCGTGCTGTCCGAAGGACGTCAGGTCTCCAACTGTACTGGAAGGGGAACCTCGTTATTCCGCTCCAGCCGTGGAATGTGATTTGGGTCTCATCTTGCGTTGAGTCCGTTAATTGTGTGCTCTTCTCCAGTGGGGACGGCATAGTTAGGTAACTTTTTGCGTTGCAGAAAGGGTTTCAAGTACTCTTTCGAGTTTCAAGCGGGAATGTGTGATTTCGCTTGAGACTCTGCAGCAGAAATGTTCCTCATCTCGCATTGAGGAGAGAATCTTGTGGTTTTTCTCGAGTTGCAGCTGAAAGCTTGGGGTCCCTTTCGGGTTGCGACGGGGATCTCAGGAACTCGGTCGTGTAGCCCCAGGGAAGTCAGGTCTCCTTTCCTGTTGGAAAGGGTACTTCAGGATTTCTCTTGAGGCATGGAATATGAATTGGGACACATCTAGTGATGAGTCCGTTAATTGCGTGCTCCTCTCCAGTGCGGACTGCTTATTAAGGGTCCTATTTATGTCACAGAAATGGTGTCAAGTACCCTTTCGAGTTTAAGTGGGAATGTGGGATTTCTTTTGAGACTCTGCAGGGGAAATTTTCCTCATCACACCGTGAGTGCAGAATCTCGTGTTTTCTCTCGAGTTGCGGCAGGAAGCATGCGTTCCTTCTCGAGTTGCGACAGGGAACTCAGGGACTTGCTCGTGTACTCGCTGGGAAGTCAGGTCTCCTTTTGTATTGGTAGGGGAATATTGGGATTTCTCTTAAAGAGTGGAAACGGAATAGGGCCTCATCTAAAGTTGAGTCCATAAATTGTGTTCTCCTCTCAAGTGGGGAAAGCAATATCAGGGAATGACTTGAATCTCATAAAGGGTGTCAAGTTCACGTTGGAGTTTAAAGGGAGAATGTGGGATTTCTCTTGAAACTCGGCAAGGGAAATTTTCCTCATCTCACGTTGAGTGCACAATCTTGTGGTTTTTCACGAGATGCGGGGGGAAACTAGGGGTCCTTCTCGAGTTTCGACGGAGACCTCAGTAACTCGCTCGTGTTGCCCCAGGGAAGTCACGTCTCATTTCGTTTTGGAAGGGATACTTCGGTATTATTCTCGAGGCGTGGAATGGGAATTGGAAGTCATCTAGATATGAGTCCGTAAATTGTGTGCTCCTCTCCAGTAAGGACAGCTTAATCAGGGCACTTTTATGGTTACAGAAAAGGTGTCAAGTACCCGTTCCAATTTCAAGCGGGAAGGTGATTTCCCTTGAGACTCTGCAGCAGAAATGTTCCTCATCTCGCATTGAGGAGAGAATCTTGTGGTTTTTCTCGAGTTGCAGCTGAAAGCTTGGGGTCCCTTTCGGGTTGCGACGGGGATCTCAGGAAATCGCTCGTGTAGCCCCAGGGAAGTCAGGTCTCCTTTCCTGTTGCAAAGGGTACTTCGGGATTTCTCTCGAGGCATTGAATGTGAATTTGGACACATCTAGAGATGAGTCCATTAATTGTGCCCTCCTCTCCAGTGGGGACTGCTTAGTAAGGGTCCTATTTATGTCGCAGAAATGGTGTCAAGTACCCATTATCGTTTCATGCGTGAATGTGGGATTTCTCTTGAGACTCTGCATGGGAAATTTTCCTCCTCTCACCTTGATTGCAGAATCATGTGTTTTTTTTCGTTTTGTGGCCGGAAGCTTTTGGCCCTACTCGATTTCCGACAGGGACTTCAGAAACTCGCGAGTGTAGTCCCTGGGAAGTCAGGTCTCCTTTCGTTTTGGTAGCGGAATTCAGGATTACTAGTGAGGCCTGGAAGGGAAATAGGCCTTCATTACTGTTGAGTTCATAAATTATGTTCTCCTCTCAAATGGGGACTGCTAGGTCAGGGAATGTCTTGAGTCGCATAAAGGGTGTCAAGTACCCGTTCGCATTTCAAGCGGGAATGAGAGATTTCTCATGAGACTCTGCAGGGGAGATTTTCCCCATGTCACTTTGAGTGCAGAATCTTGTGGTTTTTCTCTTGTTGCGGCAGGAAGCTTGGGGTCCTTCTCGAGTTACGAAAGGGACCTCAAAAACACGCTCTTGTAGTCAATGGGAATTCAAGTCTCCTTTCGTTTTGGTAGAGGAACATCGGGATTACTATCGAGCCATGGAATGGGAATAGGGCCTCATCTAAAGTTGAGTACATAAACTGTGTTCTCCTCGCAAGTATGGACAGCTTTGTCAGGGAATTTCTTGAGTCGCCTAAAGTGTGTCAAGTACCCGTTGGCGTTTGTAGCGCGATTGTGGGATTTCTCTTGAGACTCTACAGGGGAAATTTTCCTCATCTCACCTTGAGTGAAGAATCTTGTGGTTTCTCTAAAGTTGAGGCGGGAAACTTGGATTCCTTCTGGAGTTGCGACAGGGAACTCAGGATCTCGCTTGTGTAGCCCCTGGGAAATCATGTCTCCTTTCGTTTTGGTAGGGGAACATTGAGATTACTTTTGAGACGTGGAATGGAAATAGGGCCTCATCTAAATTTGAGTCCATAAATTGTGTTCTCCTCTCAAGTGGGGGCAGCTATGTCAGGGAATATCTTGAGTCTCATAAAGGGTGTCAAGTGCCCAATTGCATTTCAATCGGGAATGTGGGATTTCTCTTGTGACTGCAGGGGAAATTTTCCTCAACTCACCTTGAGTAGAGAATATTGAGGTTTTTCTCGAGTTGCGGCGGGAAGCTCGGGGTCCTTCTGGAGTTGTGACAGGGACCTCAGGATCTCGCTCGTATAGTCCCTGGGAAGTCAGGTCTCCTTTCGTTTTGGTAGGGGAACATCGGGATTATTCTCGAGGCGTGCAATGAAAATAGGGCTTCATCTAAATTTGAGTCCATAAAATGTGTTCTCCTCTCAAGTGGCGAGAGTTAAGTCAGGGAAATTCTTGAGTGGCATAAACGGTGTCAAGTACCGGTTCGCTTTTCAAGCGGGTATGTTGGATTACTCTTGATACTATGCATTGGAAATTTTCCTCATCTCTCCATTACTGCCGAATCTTGTGTTTTTTCTCGAGTTGTGGCGGGAAGCTTGGGGTCTTTCTGGAGTTGCTACAGGGACCTCAGGAAGTCGATGGTGTAGGCCCTGGGAAGTCAGATCTCCTTTTCTTTAGGTAGGGGAACATCGGAATTACTCTCAAGGCGTGGAAAGGGAATAGGGCCTCATCTAAAGTTGCGTCCAAAAAGTGTGTTCTCCTCTCAAGTGGGGACAGCTATGTCAGGGAATGTCTTGAGTCGCATAAAGGGTGTCAAGTGCCCGACTGCATTTCAATCAGGAATGTGGGATTTCTCTTGAGACGCTGCAGGGGAAATTTTCCTCACCTCATCTTGAGTAGAGAATATTGTGTTTTTTCTCGAGTTTCGGCGGGAAACTTGGTGTCCTTCTCGAGTTGCGACACGGACCTCAGGAACTCGCTCGTGTGTTCCTCGGAACTCTGCTCTTCTTTCGTTTTGTTAGGGGAATATCGGGATTGCTCTCGAGGCGTGGAATAGGAATAGGGCCTCATCTAAAGTTGAGACCATAAATTGTGTTCTCCTCTCAAGTATGGTAATCTTTGTCAGGGAATGTCTTGAGTCGCCTAAAGTGTGTCAAGTACCCGATCGCGTTTCTAGCGGAAATGTGGGATTTCTCTTGAGACTCTACAGGGGAAATTTTCCTCGTCTCACCTTGAGTGCAGAATCTTGTGGTTTTTCTCGAGTTGAGGTGGGAATCTTGGAGTCCTTCTCGAGTTGCGACAGGGACCTCAGGATCTCGCACATGTAGCCCCTGGGAAATCAGGTCTCCTTTCGTTTTGGTAGGGGAACGCCGGGATTACTAGTGGTGCGTTGTAGGGAAATAGGACATCATTGAAGTTGAAGCCATAAATTGTTCTCTACTCTCAAGTATTGACAACTATGTCAGAAAATGTCTGGAGTCGCATAAAGGGTGTCAAGTACCCGTTCGCCATTCAAGCGGGAATGTGGGTTTTCTCTTGAGACTCTGCAGTTGAGATTTTCCTCATCTCACCTTGAGTCCAGAATCTTGTGGTTTTTCTCAAGTTGCGGCGGGAAGCTTGGGGCCCTTCTCGATTTGCGACAGGGACCTCAGTACCTGGCTCTGTAGTCCCTTTGAAGTCAGGTCTCCTTTCGTTTTGGTAGGGGAATTCGGGATTACTAGCGAGGCCCTGAAGGTAAATAGGGCCTCATTAAAGTTGAGTTCATAAATTGTGTTCTCCTCTCAAGTATGGACAGCTTTGTCAGGGAATGTCTTGAGTCGCCTAAAGTGTGTCAAGTACCTGTTCGTGTTTCTAGCGCAAATGTGGGATTTCTCCTGAGACTCTACAGGGGAAATTTTCCTCATCTCACCTTGAGTGCAGAATCTTGTGGTTTTTCTCTTGTTGCGGTGGGAAGCTTGGGGTCCTTCTCGAATTGCGACAGGGACCTCAGGAAGTCGATGGTGTAGTCCCTGGGAAGTCAGATCTCCTTTTGTTTAGAAGGGGACCATCAGGATTACTCTCAAGGCATGGAAAGGGAATAGGGCCTCATCTAAAGTTGTGTCCAAAGAGTGTGTTCTCCTCTCAAGTGGCAAGAGCTATGTCAGGGAAAGTCTTGAGTCGCATAAAAGGTGTCAAGTGATGATTCGCGTTTCACGCGGGAATGTTGGATTACTCTTGAGATTCTGCATGGGAAATTTTCCTCATCACACCGTTACTGCCGAATCTTGTGATTTTTATCGAGTTGCGGCGGGAATCTTGGGATCTTTCTGGAGTTGCAACAGGGACCTCAGGAACTCGCTTGTGTAGTACCTGGGAAGTCAGGTCTTCTTTCGTTTTGGTAGGGGAACATCGGGATTACACTCAAGGCGTGGAATGGGAATAAGGCCTCATCTATGGTTGAGTCCATAAATTGTGTTCTCCTCTCAAGTACGGACAGCTATGTCAGGAATGTTTTCATTCGCATAAAGAGTGTCACGTACCCGTTCGCATTTCAAGCGGATATGTGGGATTTCTTTTGAGACTCTGCAGGGGAAATTTTCCTCATCTCTCCTTGAGTGCAGAATCTTGTGGTTTTTCTCAAGTTGCGGCAGGATGCTTGGGGCCCTTCTCGATTTGCTACAGGAACCTCAATACCTCGCTCTGTAGTCCCTGGGAAGTCAGGTCTCCTTTCGCTTTTGTAGGGGAATATCAGGATTACTCTCAAGGCGTGGAGGGGACTAAGGCCTCATCTAAAGTTGAGAGCATAAATTGTGTTCTCCTCTCAAGTATGGCTATCTTTGTCAGGGAATGTCTTGAGTCGCCTAAAGTGTGTCAAGTATCTGATCGCATTTCTCGCGGGAATGTGGGATTTCTCTTGAGACTCTGCAGGGGAAATTTTCCTCATCAGACCTTGAGTGCAGAATCTTGTGGTTTTTCACGTGTAGTGGGAGGAAGATTTGCCCTTCTCGATTTGCGACTGGGACGTCAGGAACTCGCTAGTGTAGTCCTGGGTAGTCAGATCTCCTTTCGTTTTTGTAGGGGAATATCGGGATTACTCTCAAGGAGTGGAAGGGCAATAGGGCTTCATTAAAGGTGAGTCCATAAATTGTGTTCTCCTCTCAAGTGGGGACAGCTGTGTCAGGGAATGTCTTGAGTGGCATAAAGGGTGTCCAGTACCCATTCGCGTTTCATCAGGGAATGTGGGATTTCTCCTGAGACTCTGCATTGGAAATTATCCCCATCTCACCTTGAGTGCAGAATCTTGTGTTTTTTTCTCAAGTTGCTGTGGGTAGCTTGGGGTCCTTCTCGATTTGCGACAGGGACCTCTTGAACTCGCTCATGTAGTCCCTGTGAAGTCACGTCTCCTTTTGTTTTGGTAGGTGAACATACGGATTACGCTTGAGGCATGGAATGGGAATAGGGCCTCACCTAAAGTTGAGTCTATAAAGTGTGATCTCCACTCAAGTGGGGACAGCTATGTCAGGGAATGTCTCGAGTCACATAAAATGTGTCCAGTACTCGGTCGAGTTTCAAGAGGGAAAGTGGGATTTCTCCTGAGACTCTGCATTAGAAATTTTCCCCATCTCACCTTGAGTGCAGAATCTTGTGGGTTTTCTCGAGTTGCGGCTGGAAGCTGGGGTCCTTCTAGAGTTGCAACAGGTACCTCAAGAACTCGACCGTGTAGTTTCTGGGAAGTGAGGTCTCCTTTCGTGTTGGTAGGGGAATATTGGTATTACTATCGAGGCGTGGAATGGAAATAGTGCCTCATTTTTGTTGGCCCATAAATTGTGTTCTCCTTTCAACTGAGGACAGCTATATCAGGGAATGTCTTGAGTCGCATAAAGGGTGTCAAGTACCCGGTAGTGTTTCAAGCGGAAATGTGGATTTTCTCTTGAGATTGCAGGGGGAATTTTCCTCATCTCACCTTGAGTGCAGAATGTTGTGGTTTTTCTCGAGTTGCGGCGGGAAGTTTGGGGTCCTTCTCGAGTTGTTGCAGGGACCTGAGGAACTCGCTCGGGTTTTCCCTGGTATATCAGGTCTCCTTTCCTTTTGGTAGGGAAACATCGAGATTACTCTCGTGGTGTGGAATGAGGATAGGGCCTCATCTAAATTTGAGTCTATAAATTGTGTTATAATCTCAAGTGGGAAGAGCTATGTCGGGGAATGTCTTCAGTCACATAAAGAGAGTCAACCCATTTGAGTTCAAGCGGGAATGTGGGAGGTCTCTTGAGATTCTGCAGGGCAAATTTTCCTCATTTCACCTTGAGTGCAGAATCTTGTGTTTTTTCTCGTTTTGCGGCGGGAAGCTTGGTGTCCTTCTCGAGTTGTTACAGGGACCTCAGGAACTCACTCGTGTGTCCCTGGGAAGTCAGGTCTCCTTTCGTTTTGGTAGGGGAACATCGGGATTACTCTCGAGGCATGGAATGGGAATACGGGCCCATTTAATGTTGAGTCCATACATTGTGTTCTCCTCTCAAGTGGGTACAGCTATGTCAGGGAATGTCTTGAGCAGCATAAAGGGTGTCAATTACCCTTTTGCGTTTCAAGCGGGAATATGGGATTTCTCTTGAGACTCTGCAGCTGACATTTTCCTCCTCTCACCTTTAAGGCAGAATCTTGTGTTTCTTTCTCGAGTTGCGGTGGGTAGCTTGGGGTCCTTCTCGATTTGCGACAGGGACCTCTGGAACTCGCTCGTGTAGTCCCTGTGAAGTCAGGTCTCCTTTCGTTTTGTTAGGGGAACATACGGATTACTCTCGAGGCGTGGAATGGGAATAGGGCCTCATCTAAAGTTGAGTCCGTAAATTGTGTTCTCCTCTCATGTGCAGACAGCTATTTCAGGGAATGTCTTGAGTGGCATAAAGGGTGTCCAGCACCCGTTCGCGTTTCAACGGGGAATGTGGGATTTCTCCTGAGACTCTGCATTGGAAGTTTTCCCCATCTCACCTCGAGTGCTGAATCTTGTAGTTTTTCTCTAGTGGTGGCGGGAAGCTTGGTGTCCTTCTAGAGTTGTGACAGGGACCTCAAGAACGCAATCGTGTAGTTTCTGGGAAGTCAGGTCTCCTTTCGTTGTGGTAGAGGAACATTGGTATTACTCCCGAGGCGTGGAATGGGAATAGGGCCTCATCTATGTTGAGCCCATAAATTGTGTTCTCCTTTCAAGTGGGGACAGCTATGTCAGGGAATATCTTGAGTCGCATAAAGGGTGTCAAATACAATTTCGCGTTTCAAAAGGGAATATGGGATTTCTCCTGAGACTCTCCATTGGAAATTTTCTTCATCTCACTTGAGTGCAGAATTGTGTGGTTTTTCTCGAGTTGCTTTGGGAAGCTTGGGGTCCTCCTCGAGTTGCGACAGGGACCTCAGGAACTCGCTCGTGGAGTCCCAGGGAAGTCAGGTCTTCTTTCGTTTCCGTAGGGGAACATTGAGATTCCTAGCAATGCGTGGTAGGGAAATAGGGCCTCATTAATGTTGAGTGCAAAAATTGTTTTTTACTCTCAAGTACGGACAGCTATGTCAGGGAATGTCTTGAGTCGCATAAAGGGTGTCAAGGGCCCGTTCGCCTTTCAAGCGGGAATGTGGGATTTCTCTTGAGACTCTGCAGGGGAGATTTTCCTCATCTCACCTTGAGTGCAGAATCTTGTGGGTTTTTTCGTGTTGTGGCGAGAAGCTTTTGGCCCTTCTCAATTTGCGACGGGGACTTCAGAAACTCGCTAGTGTCGTCCCTGGGAAGTCAGGTGTGCTTTCGTTTTGGTAGGGGAACATCGGGATTACTCTTGAGGCGTGGAATGGAAATAAGTCTCTTCTCAATTTGAATCCATAAATTGTGTCCTCCTCTCAAGTAGGGACAGCGATGTCAGGGATTGTCTTGAGTCGCATAAAGGGTGTCAATTCCCTTTTGCCGTGTCAGGCGGGAATGTGGGATTTCACTTAGATTCTACATGGGAAGTTTTCCTCATGTCACCTTGAGTGCAGAATCTTGTGGTTTTTCTTCTGTTGCTGCGGCAACCTTGGTGCCCTTCTCGATTTGCAACAGGGACCCCAGGAACTCGCTCATGTAGTCCCTGCAATCAAGTCTGCTTTCGTTTTGGTAGGGGAACATACGAATTACTCTCAAGGCGTGGAATGGAAATAGGGCCTCATCTAATATTGAGTCCATAAATTGTGTTCTCCTCTCAAGTGGGGACAGCTATGTCAGGGAATGTCTTGAGTCGCATAAAGGATGTCCGGTACCCTTTCGTGTTTTAACAGGGAATGTGGGATTTCTCCTGCGACTCTGCATTGAAAATTTTCCTCATCTCACCTGAGTGCAGAATCGTGTGGTTTTTCTCTAGTTGCGTCGGGAAGCTTCGGGTCCTCTTCGACTTGCGACAGGCACCTCAGGAACTCGCTCGTGTAGTCCCTTGGAAATCAGGTCACCTTTCGTTTTGGTAGGGGAACATCGGGTTTACTCTCGAGGCATGGAATTGGAATAGGGAATCATCTAAAATTAAGTCCATAAAGTGTGTTCTCCTGTCAAGCTGGGACAGCTATGTCAGGGAATGTCTTGAGTCGCATAAACGGTGTCAATTATCCGTTCGAGTTTGAAGCTGGAATGTGGGATTTCTCTTGAGACTATGCAGGGGAAATTTTCCTCATCTGACCTTGAGTGCAGAATCTTGTGGTTTTCCTCAAGTTGCGGCAGGAACCTTGGGGTCCTTCTCAAGTTGCTGCAGAGACGTCAGGAACTCGCTCAAGTAGTTCCTGGGAAGTCACGTCTCCTTTCGTTTTGGTAAGGGTACATTGGGATTACTCTCGAGGCGTGGAATGGGAATAGGGACTCTAAGAAGGTTGATTCCATAAATTGTGATCTCCTCTCAAATGGGGACAGCTATGTCAGGGAAAGTTTTGAGACGTATAAATGGTGTGAAGTACGCGTTCGAGTTTCAAGCGGGAATGTAGGATTTCTCTTGCGACTCTGCATGGGAAATTATCCTCATCTCACCTTTAGTGCAGAATCTTGTGATTTTTCTCAAGTTGCGGTGGGAAGCTTGGGGTCTTTCTCAAGTTGTGACTGGGACCGTAGGAATTCGCTCGTGTAGTCCCTGGGAAGCAGGGCTCCTTTCGTTTTGGTAGTGAAACATCGGAATTACTCTCGAGGCGTGGAATAGGAATAAGGCCTAATCTAAAGTTGAGTCAATAAATTTTGTTCTCCTCTCAAGTGGGGACACCTATGTCAGGGAATGTCTTTAGTCGCATAAAGGATGTGAAGTACCCGTTCGAATTTCATTCGGGTATGTGGGATTTCTCTTGAGAATTTGCCGGGGAAATTTTCCTCATCTCACCTTGAGTGCAGAATTATGTTGTTTTTCTCGAGTTCCGGCAGGAAGTTGCAGTCCTTCTTGAGTGCGTCTGAGACCTCAGGAACTCGCTCAAGTAGTTTCTGGGAAGCCAGGTCTCTTTTCGTTTTGGTAGGGGAACATCGAGATTACTCTCGAGGCATGGAATGGGAATAGGGCCTCATCTAAATCTGAGTCCATAACTTGTGTTCTCCTTTCAACTGGGGAGAGATATGTCAGTGAATATCTTGGGTCGCATAAAGTGTGTGATGTACCCATTTGACTTTCAAGAGGGAATGTGGGATTTTTCTTGAGACTATGCAGGGGAAATTTTCCTCATCTCACCCTGAGTGCAGAATTTAGTGGTTTTTCTCGAGTTGTGGCGGGAAGCATGGGGTCCTTCTCGAGTTGCGACATGGACCTCAGGAAATCGCTCCTGTATTCCCTGGGTAGTCAGGTCTCCTTTCGTTTTGCTAGGGGAAAAAGGGGATTACTCTCGAGGCGTCAAATAGGAAAAGGGAATCATTGAAAGTTGATTCCATAAATTGGAATCTCCTCTCAAATGGGGAAAGCTATGTCAGGGATTGTCTTGGGTCGTCTAAAGGTTGTGAATTACCCGTTCGAGTTTCAATCGAGAATGTAGGATTTCTCTTGAGAATCTGCAGGGGCAATTTTCCTCATCTCACCTTGAGTGCAGAATTAGGTTGTTTTTCTCGAGTTGCTGCAGGAATCTTGGGGGTGCTTCTCGAGTTACGACAGGGACCTCAGGAACTCACTCAACTAATACCTGGGAAGTCAGGTCTCCATTCGTTTAGGTAGCAGAACGTCGGCATTACTCTCAAGGGATGGAATGGGAATAGGGCCTTCTCTAAATTTGAGTCCACAAATTGTGTTCTCTTTTCAATTGGGGAGAGCTATTTCAGTGAATGTCTTGAGTCACATAAAGGGGGTGAGGTACCCGTTCGAGTTTCAAGCGGGAATGTGGGGTTTCTCTTGAGACTCTGCAGAGGAAATTTTCCTCATCTCACCTTGAGTGCACAATCTTGTGGTTTTTTTCGAATAGCGGCGGGAAGCTTGGGGTCGTTCTCGAGTTGCGACAGGGAAATCAGGAACTCACTAGTGTAGTCCCTGGGAAGTCAGGTCTCCTTTCTTTATTGTAGGGGAACATAGGGATTACTCTGGAGGCGAGGAATGTTAATAGGGATTCCTCTAAAGTTGAGTCCATAAATTGTGTTCTCCTCTCAAGTGGGGAGAGCTATGCCAGGGAATGTCTTGAGTCACATAAACGGTGTCAAGTACCCTGTCGTGTTTCAAGCTGGAATGCGGGATTTCTCTTGAGACTATGCAGGGGAAATTTTCTTCATCTCACCTTGAGTGCAGAATCCTGTGGTTTTTCTCGAGTTGCAGAAGGAAGATTGGGGTCCTCCTCGAGTTCTGACAGGGACCTAAGGAACTCGCTCGTTTAGTGCTGTGAAGTCAGGTCTCCTTTCGTTTTTATCAGGGGAACATCGGGATTACTCTCGAGGCGTCGAATGGGTATAGGGCCATATCTAAAGTTGAGTGCATAAATTGTGTTCTCCTCTCAAGTGGGGACAGCTATGTCAAGGAATGTCTTGAGTGGTATAAAGGGAGTCAAGTACCCTTTCGAGTTTCAAGCGGGAATGTGGGATTTCTCTTGAGACTCTGCAGTGGAAATTTTCCTCATCTCACCTTGAGTGCAGAATCTTGTGCTATTTCACGAGTTGTGGCGGTAAACTTGGAGTCCTTCTCAAGCTGCCATAGGGACCTCAGGAACTCTCTTGTGTAGTCCCTGGGAAGTCAGATCTCCGTTCATTTTGGTAGGGGAACATCGGGATTACTCTCCAGGCGTGGTGTAGGAATAGAGCCTAATGTAATTTCAGTCCATAAATTGTGTTCTCCTCTCAAGTGGGGACAGCTATGTCAGGGAATGTCTTAATCGCAAAAAGGGTGTCAAGTACCTCTTCGTGTTTCAAGGGGGAATGTGGGATTTCCCTTGAAACTCTGCAGGGGAAATTTTCCTCATCTACCTTCAGTGCAAAACTTGTGGTTTTTCTTGAGTTGCAGCTCGAAACTTCTGGTCCTTCTCGAGTTGCGATAGGGACCTCAGGAACTCACTCTGGTAGTACCAGGGAAGTCAGGTCTCCTTTCCTTTTGGTACGGGAACATCGGCTTTACTCTCTAGGCGTGGAATGTGAATAGGGCCTCATCTAAAGTTGAGTCCATTAATTGTGTTCTCCTCTCAAGTGGGGACAGCTACGTCAGGGAATTTCTTGATTCGCATAAAGGGTGTCAAGTAGCAGTTCGCGTTTCAAGCGGAAATGTGGGATTTCTCTTGATACTTTGCAGGGGAAAGTTTCCTCATCTCACATTGAGTGCTGAATTTTGTGGTTTTTCTCGAGTTGAGGCGGAAAGCTTGGGGTCCATCTCGACTTGTGACAGGGAACTCAGGAACTCGCGCGTGTAGTCTCTGGGATGTCAGGTCTCCTTTCGTTTTGGTAGGGGAACCTCGGGATTACTGTTGAGGCGATGAGCAGTAATAGGGCCTCATCTAAAGTTGAGTCCATAAATTGTGTTCTCCTCTGATGTTGGGACAGTTATGTCAGGGAATGTCTTGAGTCGTATAAAGGGTGTGAATTACCCGTTCGAGTTTCAAGAGGGAATGTGGGATTTCCCTTGAGACTCCGCAGGGGAAATTTTCCTCATCTCACCTTCAGTGCAGAATTTTGTAGTTTTTCTCGAGTTGCAGCAGGAAGCTTGGGGTCCTTCTCGAGTTGCGACAGGGACCTCAGGAACTCACTCGTGTATTCCCTGGGAAGTCAGGTCTCCTATCATTTTGGTAGGGGAACTTCGGGATTACTCTCTAGGCGTGGAATGTGAATAGGGCCTCATCTAATGTTGAGTCCATAAATTGTGTTCTCCTCTCAAGTGGGGACAGTTATGTGAGGGAATGTCTTGAATCGCATCAAGGGTGTGAAGTTCGCGTTCGGGTTTCAAGTGGGAATGTGGGGTTTCTCTTGAGACTCTGCAGGGGAAATATTCGTCATCTCACCTTGTGTGCAGAATCTTGTGATTTTTCTCGAGTTGCTGCGAGAAGATTGGGGTCCTTCTTGAGTTGCGACAGGGAACTCAGTAACTCGCTCTTGTAGTCCCTGGGAAGTCAGGTTTCCTTTCATTTTGATAGGGGAACATCGCGATTACTCTCGACGTGTGGAATGGGAATAGGGCCTCATCTAAAGTTGAGTCCATAAATTGTGTTCTCCTCTCAAGTGGGGACAGCTATGTCAGGGAAAGTATTGAGTCGCATAAAGGTGTCATGTACCCTTTCGAGTTTCAAGGGGAAATGTGGGATTTCTCTTGATACTCTGCAGGGGAAATTTTCCTCACCTCACCTTGAGTGCACAAACTTGTGGTTTTTAACGAGTTGCGGCGGGAAGCTTGGGGTCCTTCTCGAGTTGAGTCAGGGACCTCAGGAACTCGCTCGAGTAATCCCTGGGAAGTCAGGTCTCCTTTCCTTTTTGTAGGGGAACAAGGGGATTACTCTCGAGACGTCGAATGGGAATAGGGACTCATTGAAAGTTGAGTCCATAAATTGTAATCTCCTCTCAAATGGGGAAAGCTATGTCAGGGATTGCCTTGGGTCGTATAAATTCTGTGAAGTACTCGTTCGAGTTTCAGTCGAGAATGTAGGATTTCTCTTGCGACTCTGAATGGGAAATTTTTCTCATCTCACCCTGAGTGCAGAATTTAGTGGTTTTTCTCGAGTTGCAGTGGGAAGCATTGGGTCCTTCTCGAGTTGGGACAGGGACCTCAGGAAATCGCTCCTGTATTCCCTGGGTAGTCAGGTCTCCTTTCGTTTTGGTATGGGAACATTAGGATTTTTCTCGAGGCATGGAATGGGAATAGGGCCTCATCTAAAGTTTTGTCCATAAATTGTGTTCTCCTTTGAAGTCGGCACAGCTATGTCAGGGAATGTCTTGAGTTGTATAAAGGGTGTGAATTACCCATTCGAGTTTCAAGAGGGAATGTGGGGTTTCCCTTGAGACTCTGCAGGGGAAATTTTCCTCATCTCACCTTGAGTGCAGAATCTTGTGTTTTTTCTTGAGTTGCAGCAGGAATTTGGGGTCCTTCTCGAGTTGCGACAGGGACCTCATGAGCTCCCTCGTGTAGTCCCTGGAAAGTTAGGTCTCCTTTCGTTTTGGTAGCGGAACATCGGAATTACTCTCTAGGCGTGGAATGTGAATAGGGCCTCATCTAAAGTTGAGTGCATAAATTGTGTTCTCCTCTCAAGTGGGGACAGCTATGTCAGGGAATGTCTTTAATCGCATCAAGAGTGTGAAGTTCGCGTTTGGGTTTCAAGCGGGAATGTGGGGTTTCTCTTGAGACTCTGCAGGGGAAATATTCGTCATCTCACCTTGAGTGCAGAATCTTGTGGTTTTTCACGAGTTTTGGCAGTAAGCTTGGGGTCCTTCTCTAGTTGGCACACGGTCCTCAGGAACTCACTCGTGTAGTCCCTGGTAAGTCAGATTTCCTTTCATTTTGGTAATGGAACATCGGGATTACTCTCGAGTCGTGGAATGAGAATAGGGCTTCATCTTAAGTTGAGTGCATAAAGTATTTTCTCCTCTCAAGTGTGGAGAGATATGTCAGGGAATGTCTTTAGTCGCATAAAGGGTGTGAAGTATATGTTCGCGTTTCAAGCGGGAATGTGGGATTTCTCTTGAGACTGTGCAGCGGAAATTTTCCTCATCTCACCTTGAGTGACGAATCTTGTGGTTTTTGTCGAGTTGCGGCGGGAAGCTTGGGGTCTTTCTCGAGTTGTGACAGGACCTCAGTAACTCGCTCGTGTAGTCCCTTGGAAGTCAGGTCACCTTTCGTTTTGGTAGGGGAACATCAGGCTTACTCTCGAGGCATGGAATGGGAATAGGGAATCATCTAAAGTTAAATCCATAAAGTGTGTTCTCCTCTCAAGTTGGGACAGCTATGTCAGGGAATGTCTTGAGTCACATAAAGGATGTTCAGTACGCATTCGAGTTTCATGCGTCAATTTGGGATCTCTCTTGAGACTCTGCAGGGGAAATATTCGTCGTCACACCTTGAGTGCAGTATCTTGTGGTTTTTCTCGAGTTGCGGCAGGAAGCTTGGGATCCTTCTCGAGTTGGACAGGTACATCAGGAATTCGCTTGTGTAGTCCCTGGGAAGTCAGGATTACTTTCGTTTTGTTAGGGGAGCAGCGGGAGTTCCCTTGAGGCATGGAATGGGAATAGGCCCTCATCTAATGTTGAGTCCATAAATTGTGTTCTCCTCTCAAGTGGGGAGAGCTATGTCAGGGAAAGTCTTGAGTAGCATAAAGGGTGTTCAGTACGCATTCGAGTTTCAAGCGTTAATGTGGGATATCTCTTGAGACTCTGTGTGCGAAATATTCGTCATCCCACCTTGAGTGCAGAATCTTGTGGTTTTTCTCGAATTGCGGCGGGATGCTTGGGGTCCTTCTCGAATTGCGACAGGGACCTCAGGAACTCGCTAGGGTAGTCCCTGGGAAGTCAAGTTTCCTTTCGTTTTGGTAGGGGTCACCGAGATTACTCTCGAGGCATGGAATGGGAATAGGGCCTCATCTAAAGTTGAGTCCATAAATTGTGTTCTCCTCTCAAGTGGGGAGAGCTGTGTCAGGGAATGTCTTGAGTCGCCTAAAGGGTGTGAAATTCCCGTTTGAGTTTCAAGCTGGAATGTGGGATTTCTCTTTAGACTCTGCAGTGGAAAATTCCTCATCTCCCATTGATGGGATAATTTTGTAGTGTTTCTCGATTTCTGGCGGGAAGCTTGGGGTTCTTCTCACGTTGCGACTGGGATCTCAGGAACTCGCTCGTGTTGCCCCAGGGAAGTCAGGTCTCCTATCTTGTTCGAAGGGGAACTTCGGGATTACTCTCGAGCCATTAAATGGGAATAGAGCCTCATCTCGAGTTGAGTCCCTAAATTTTGTGCTCCTCTACAGTGTGGACGGCTATGTTAGGGAACTTTTTGAGTCACATAAATGGTGTCATGTACCTGTTTAAGTTTCAAGCGGTAATGTGGGATTTCTCTTGAGATTCCGCAGAAGAAATGTTCCTCATCTCATATTGATGTGGGAACATTTTCATTTTTCTCGAGTTGCAACAGAAAGTTAGGGGATCCCCTCGAGTTGCGACGGGGACCTCAGGAACTCGCTCGTGTTGCCCCAGGTAAGTCAGGTCTCCTGTCATGTTGGAAGGGGAACCTCGGGATTCCTCTCGAGGCGCAGCAGGGGAATAGGGCCGCATCTAGTGTTGAGTCGGTCAACTGTGTGTTCCTTGTTTGTGACGACAGGGATCTCGGGGTTGGTCTCAAAATTCACCTGGGATGTCAGGCCTCATCTCATGTTAAGATACCAAAGTGCGCTTTCTTCTCGAGTAGTAAAACGGGTGTTAGGTCACATTAGATTTGAATTTTTACCTGGAGATTTTATCCTGTATGCTCTGCGAGTCAGGTGTCCACTCATCCTGTGAATTGATACTCGAGGATACATTTGAATCTGTGCAGTAGAATCAGACAATATCTCGAGTGGGTGTTGACATACATAACTTTTCCATTTCTGTTTTGAAAACCTGGGGAACCTCCTGAGTTTCAACGTTGTACACGCCTCCTCGTACTCTGTGACTGGAACATCTGAATTCCATTCCAGAGAAAGCAGAGGAATCGACTCTCATCTGGAAATGAGGACTGAAAAGCAGGACAAGTTGTCAGTGTGGCAGGTAACTCGGTGTTCCTCTCGATTGGGCTGTGCATGTCGGTTTAATTTTTGAGTCGTATAAAGGATGTTAAGTAGTAACCTGTCGAGTTTCAAGCGGGAATGTGGAATTTCTCTTGCAAATCTGTAACGGAAGTGTTCTTCATATCGCCTTGAGGGAAGAATCTTGTGGTTTTTCTCGAGTTGCCCTGGGAAGCTTGGATTCCAACTCGCGTTGTGCCATGGACGTCTGGAACTCACTCCTGTTGCTTCAGGGATGAGAGGTCTCCTTTGCGTTGGAAGGGGTACTTCAGGATTACTCTGGGGCCCTTAAGTGGGAATAGGACCTCATCTCGCGTTGAATCCATAAACTGTGTGCTCCTCTCCAGTGGGGACATCTATGTTAGGGAACTTTTTGAGTCGCATAAAGGGTGTCAAGTACCCATTCGAGTTTCAAGCGGGAATGTGTAATTTCTCTTCAGATTCTGCAGCAGAAATGTTCCTCATCTCCAATTGATGGGGTATTTCTCGCTTTCCTCAACTGGCGTCAGAAAGCTTGGGGTTCCTCTCGAGTTGCGACGGGGACCTTAGTAACTCGCTCGCATTGTCCCAGGGAAGTTAGCTGTCCTTTACTCTTGGAAGGGGAACCTCAGGATTCCTCACGAGGCGCCGGAGAGGAATAGGGCGGCATGTAGTGTTTTGTATGTAAATTGTGTGCTCCACTTCAATGTGGACAGCTATGTCGGGGAAGTTTCTGGGTCGCATAAAGTGTGTCTAGTACCCATTCGAGTTTCAAGCGGAATGTGGGATTTCTCTTGAGACTCTGCAGCAGAAAAGATCTTCATCTCGCATTGAGGGGAAATTTTGTGGTATTTCTCGATTTGTGGCGGGAAGCTTGGGGTTCTTCTCGAGTTACGATCTCAGGAACTCGCTCGTGTTCCCCCACAGAAGTCAGGTTTCCTATCCTGTCGGAAAGGGAACCCCGGGATTCCTCTCGAGGCGCAGCAGAGGAATAGGGCCTCATCTAGCTTTAGGTCGGACAACTGTGTGTTCCTTGACAGAGGTGACAGTGATCTCGCGGTTGCTTTCAAAATTCACCTGGGGAGTCAGGCCTCGTCTTTTGTTCAGACATGTGACTGCGCTTTTTCTCGAGTTGTAAAATGGGTGTTAGGCCACGTTAGAGTTGAATGTGTACCTGGAAATTGTATACTCGGCATGTCAGGTCTCCACTCGTCTTGTGAGTTGATAATCGAGCACACATGTGAATCTGTTCAGGAGAATCAGACAATATCTTGAGTGGCTGGTGACATCCGTACCTTTTCCATTTGTGTTTTGAAAACCTGGGGATCCTCCCGAGTTTCAGCGTGGTACACGCTTCCTTGTAATTTCTGACTGGATCGTCCGGATTCCATCCCACAGAAAGCAGAGGAATCGACTCTCATCTGGAAAAGAGGACTGGAAAACGTGGTAATTTGTCAGTGTGGCAGGAAACTCGCGGTTCCTCTAAATTGGTACTGTGTGTATCAGTTTAATTTTTGAGTCGCATAAAGGATGTTAAGTAACCTGTTGAGATTCAAGAGTTAATGTGGAATTTCACTTGCGAATCTCAAAGGAAATGTTCCTCATCTCGCCTTGAGGGCAGAATGTTGTGGTTTTTCTTGAGATGTGGAGAGAAGCTTGGGCTCCCTCTCGAGTCGAGCCAGGGACGTCAGGAACTCGCTCGTGTTGCTTCAGGGAAGTCAGGTCCCCTTTGTGTTGGAAGGGGAACTTCTGGATTACTCTCTCGAGCCATTAAATGGGAATAGGACCTCATCTCGAGTTGAATCCATAAATTGTGTGCTCCTCTCCAGTGGGGACGGCTATGTTAGTGAACTTTTAGAGGCGCATAAAGGGTGTCAAGTACCCGTTCGAGTTTCAAGAGGGAATGTGGGATTTCTCTTGAGATTCTGCAGCATTATTGTTCCTCATCTCTCATTGATGGTGGAACATTGTCATTTTTCTCGAATTGCGGCAGAAAGCTTGGGGTTCCTCTCGAGTTGCGTCGGGGATCTCAGGAACTCGTTTGCGTTGTGCCAGGGAAGTTAGGTCTCCTTTCGTGTTGGAAGGGAAACATCGGGATTCTTCTCGAGTCACGTTAGAGGAATAGGGCCACATCTAGTGTTGTGTACGTAAATTGTGTTCTCCTCTTCAATGTGGACTGCTATGTTGGGGAAGTTTATGGGTCGCATAATGGGTATCAAGTACCCGTTCGAGTTTCAAATGGGAATGTAGGATTTCTCTTGAAACTCTGTAGCGGAAATATTCCTCATCTCCCATTGAGGGGATAATTTTGTGGTGTTCCTCGAGTTGCGGCGGGAATCTTGGGGTTCTTCTCGAGTTGCGACGGGGACCTCAGGAACTCGCTCGTGTTGCACGAGGGAAATCAGGTCCCCTATCTTGTTGGAAGGGGAACCTCGGGATTCCTCTATAAGGAGCAGCAGAGGAATAGGGCCACATCTAGCATTGAGTAGGTCAACGGTTTGTTATTCTCCAGTAGTGACAGGGATCTTACTGTTGTTGCGGGTGAAATGACACAAAGACAAGACACACAAAAGACAGACAAAGACATAACTCCGGCCGGAGGAATAATTCTGCTCAAGCCCCCTTGCGGTTTATTTTTATACCCCGGTAGCTGGACACATACCAAAATCTAAGCAATGCCTTTTTCTACCAAATAAGGACAAAAAGCCAAGCACATTTCAAGGACGGGAGGAAGAAAGGGAGGAAGTGACAACATCTTGTTTATTACGAAGCCTGCCGAGAACTCCAGCCTCTTCCTTATTTTTAAGGAGCTCATGTTCCCTCGTATGCAAGCGGACCATTAACCTTGGATATTGTGTGCAGGCTTCCTGGCAGAACATCCTGTTTCAAGCATGCTCTGCCCAAGCAGAGAGTCTTGTTTGCAGGCTTCCTTAACCATTCTTTCTCGTGGTCACTGTCGGGCTCCTACATTTCCCCTTTCTTTCTGAGAGACAGTAGCAAGCTGCAAGGCGGCAATAATGCATTGTCTGTCCTTTTTTAGTTGTTGTCTTCTCCACCAACACCGGAAGACTAGAATAATAACACAGCATAATAGTATTAAGAACAAAGTATTCCCAAAGTAGTTCCAATTAGAGTAGATACATGCCCAAAAAGATTCAAATTTTTCATCCCTTCCTGCAAATCCTTTAACAGATTGGACCCAGTGATATCAGGTAGCGTTTTGCTAAATATATACAAAATTTGTTGTTCTAATTCCATAATTTCCCTGGTTAGGTTTTGATGCCCTGTTAAAGACCGTTTCACCTTTTCCCAACCCTCACTCATGTTGAAAGGCACAGGTGTTATACATAATTGAGAGGAGTTCCAATCACATTTCAACACATTTCTTGTGGATAAGGCAGTTAATTGATCCCCAAGCCCCAAGCCAAGAAACAGTATGTTGAATATTGTGCACATAATTTGCAAGTTGTGTATCCAAATCTCGTTGTTGTTGCCATAATAAATGAGAGTCTTTATGCCATTCCCGCACAAAGTCTGCTGTTTGGATTCCTTGATGCAAAGCAAGTCCAGCCATGGCAGCGGTTGTAGTAACTGAAGCCACTGTAAGAACTGAAGCTATGATTACTCCAAGCATGTGTCGGGATCAATGAAGCAAAGTCTGTACAGCAGTCACCAAATGAGATATAGCAAAAGAGTCTGACCAAGGTCTTGTCAAACTTATAGGTAGCCATACTTCGGTTTGAGTTTTAACAACCACCATAGAAAACTTAGAATTGCGATTTTGTATGTCAAAATTTTTCCACCATGATTGATTTACACATTGTGTTAAATTACAATGATTACACGATATAGATCCCTCAGTTGCATTTCAAGTCCAATTCCCATACAGCAATGCAAAGGTGTATTTTAAACAAGCCGTAGCAGAATAAGATTTATTAATATGCAAGTTAACATATAAGGGACCTGAACTGTCATTTGTATCCAAAGTATAGTTTTCTGACCATATAGTGAGATTCCCGGAAACTGCCCACAATTTCCAAATATTCCCTTGGAAGTGGGGATACCATAACAATTGCAACTGAGGGGGAATGAGTGCAAACTGCTGCCATTTTACGGTTTCATTACCGTTACCCATTAAAGTACCAATAATTCGATGCCATTTGAGAGTTTTGTTAGACCATTTTTCCAAAATTTGGCTATGATCAGGGCTCTTATCTACAATAACAAATCCAGAATAGTTCATGACTTTGAAACGCCAATGACCTTGGCAACTTTCCCATTCCAAAGATTCTAGAGAAGAAATAAAATATTTAGAAGGGCATAATGGTATAAAGGTATCAGAATGATGACTGATTGGTGTCTTAGAGGTTTTGAATCCCCTGGTGGAAACAAGCAGAGTAAAGACAGCAGGATGATAAATATTATATTATACCCCCCAGGTATTATAAGAGTGATGATTGTGCTTTTCTGTAGAAAGGCAAAAGTGTTGTCCTCTAATGCACAAGGGGAGGCCCTCCACTGCAACAGTAACATTATTTATGTGTTATTGATTATTATGGTGATACAAATGCTCAATTTCTCCACACGCGGGTGGTGGGAAGAATGCAGTTTCATTGGTGCATACCTATACTTCAGGTTCACCCCAAGAGACAGCTCTCACAAGAGGAGGATTAGGAACATAAGCCAAATAAGTATATTCTATCGCTTGCGCATACATTACCTGAGAGGTAACCACAGCCATCATAGCCAACAGCCAATTAGTAGGATTGAGAGGTTGACCAGCATTAACGAGGGTTTTTTCAGCCTCCTGTGTAAGCTTCTTCAGTTGCCCCCATGTTGGAAGGGACGCAGATATGGTAGGGAAAGTAAAGCTCCGCTGTGCAGAAAGCTCTTCAAATTTTCGCACAAAGTAGTCATCCATGATGAATCTTGATCAAACGAGTTGGTGTCCAAAACCTAAAATTATCAACAGATATGAAAGCATAACCTCGTCCTAAATATATCAGTGATGCTGGAACCCAACCTTTTTATCTTTATACCAAAGGAGTGTATTCAAGATCTTCTTATCCTCATCTTTTCTTCGAAAATGCAATTCTGCTGCTGATAGAATTTCTTTGTGTCAAATATTCAAAAAATTTAAAGTAAGTAAGGTTTTATTCAAGATATCTTTTGGTTTCATAAATCTCTCCTGTTCCCCTTTTTTTATTTTTTCAATATATTTACGTAAAGTACGATTAGCTCTTTCAATGGTACCTTGTCCTTGACTATTATAAGGGATGTCAAAAGTATGAGTTATATGATATTGGGATAAAAAGTGAGCTAGTTCAGCCGATTGGTAAGCAGGTGCATTATCAGTTTTTAATTCAATTGGTATTCCCATAATTGCAAAACAAGATAATAAATGAGTAATAGCAGCGTCATCTTTTTCAGAATGTAATGCAGTAGCCCATTGGAAATGTGTGCATGTATCTATAGTATGATGGACACATTTTTGTTGCCCAAAAGATGAAATAAAAATTAGATCCATTTGCCATATCTGATTTGCTTGTAGTCTTCTTATGTTGACACCTGGTTGGGTAAATGTTAAAGTAAAAGGCGCACATTTGGGACATGAGCGAACAATATTTTCAGCTTGTTTTTGAGCAATATCATAAGATATTTTTAATCCTTTAGAGTTAGTGTGTGGCAGATGATGCTCTTGTTTTACTACTTTTATATGATAAAGTAATGCATGAATTGCAGCATTTCCCAGGGAAAAGGGTCCAGGAAGGGCGGAATGAGCATGGATATGAGTAAAGAAAATTGATTTTGAATGTTGTCGAAGCAATTGCTGCACCTGATAAAACAATTTATCAATATCTGTCTTAAGAGTTATAGGCAGGGAGACTTGAGGAAGTTGAAGACAAGAGAGAACAGCATATCGAGAATTTGAAACAATGTTAACAGGAAGTTGAGGAAAATCTTGCAAAACTAAATAAATAGCCCACAACTCAGCAGGCTGTGCAGAGGAGAAGGAATGGGGAAGAACTTTAGAACGTTCAAAAGTAAAATGTCCAGCAGTGTTTTTATTTGCATCAGTAAAAACAGTGGGTCTTTTAACTGGAACATCTGAAATCGGAGATTTCATGGTGTTGGCTCGAAGAAAATCAATCAGTTTACATGACGGATAATGATTCGAAAATGAACCAGGAAATGAAGCAAGGGAGATTTACCAATTTTTATTAAATTGTAAACATAAAGATATCTGAGCATTTGTTAATTGAATGAAAATTTGGTGTTTTTTTTTTCTGATAATTGTAAAATACGATTGTGACCCTTTTGTATAAGAAAGGCTAATTTATCCATATATATATAGTTAATTTTTTAGAGAAACTATTAGGTAAAAAAACCATTTATTAATCCTTTTCCTTGAGCAATTGCACCAGATGGAGAATGAGGGGTATGAATTATTATGAATGCAATAGTTTGAGACGCAGAAATATATGTTAAAAAACCACCATTTAATCTTTTTTCAACAAACTGAAGCTCTTGCAAAGCAAAGGGGGTTAAGATTCGGGGACTATCTAAAGCTGTGTCTCCTTTTAAAGTAGAAAATAAGTGTTGTAATTGATAAGTAGGAATCCCAAGTACCGAGTGAAGCCAATTAATATCTCCTCATAATTTCTGGAAGTCATTTAAAGTTTTTAAATGGTATCTTTTAATTTGCAAATTTTGAGGCCAAATTTGGTGTTGTTCTAATATGGTCCTTAAATAAGAAATGGGAAAATCATTTTGAATTTTCTCTGGCGCTATCAGCAAGTTATATTATTTCAAATCTTCCTGTACTTTTCAGAAGAATTTATCACGTTCAGCGATACAGGGAACTGCCAGTAAATGATCATCCATATGATGATAGAGAATATAATTAGGATATTCTTGACGGATAGATTGTAAGGAACGAGCTACAAACTCTTGATATAAGGTAGGACTATATATCATTCCCTGTGGCAAGACTGTCCAATGGTAGTGCTTAATGGGCTGAGCGTGATTAAGAACAGGAACCATGAAAGGAAATTTATCTCTATCTTGTAATTGTAAGGGAATAGTAAAAAAAAAAAAAAACAATCTTTAAGATCTAATACCATTAAAGACCAATTTTGTGGAAAAAGAGCAGGAGAAGGAAGGCACAACTGTAAGGCTCCCATGGGTTCAATACATTTATTAACTTCTCTTTAATCAGTCAACATTTTCCATTTTTCAGATTTCTTTTTTTTATAACAAATACAGGAGAATTCCAAGGGGAAGTAGAAGGCTCTGTATGGCCAAGTTGAAGTTGTTTGTTATTAATTACTCTAAGGCCTCGAGCATCATTTTTGGTAATGGCCACTGCTCAACGCATTTAGGAGTATTAATTATCCATTTTAATGAGAGTGCTCGAGGAGTTTGAGCAGTGGCGATTAGTTTCCCGACAGAATGCTTACAGAGGTTCCCATGGGAGAGAGAATATCACTTCCCCATATATTAATAGGTATACTAGCAATATAAAAACTGACAAAAACTGTTTTTCAATTATGGAACTGGCATTGTAAAGGACGAGTACTTTTTCAAACATCTGCAATGGAGCCTATTCCGGTCAACATTAGAGGACTCTTTTCTTTGCTCCAGTCTTGGGGCCGTTGTTGGGAGGATATGACTGAAACATCTGCCCCGGTGTCTATTAGCCCTTCAAAGTTCTTTCCTTGTATGTTCAAGGAAAGGACAGGACGAGAATCCTTGATGAGCATCTCCCAAAATATGTTTTGCCCAGTACTTCTAAAACCTCCTGACCTTTCATAAGGAAGAGCAGAAAATGGTAGATAAGATAAAAGAAGTACTTGTGCTATACGTTCTCCAGCCAATAGTGAAATTGTAACAGAAGTAGAGACCAAAATTAAAATTTCTCCAACAAAATCAGAGTCTATTACTCAAGGAATTATGGTTAGGCCTCTTAGAGTGGCACTATTGCGGCCCAATATTAAGCCAAATGTGCCTTTAGACAATGGGCCAAATACGTTTGTTCTTAATTTATAAATGCCACAGCCCGGAGACAAAAGAATATTTTCAGCGAGAGGCAAATCAGCAGCAGCTATTCTTGAAGTTGCAGAGCGTAATTCTGACACCATTAGAGGTTTGTTTTTTCCTGTTGTAGTGGTCATCTCTAAGGGTTGTTGGGAAACAAAGGAGTTACTTGAGGAGCAGGAGGCATGGTTAATTGCATCCCCGGCATTGATCCTTGGACCCAGGGACTGAGGCACACTAAGTAGTTTCCGAATGTGGGTTACCAATAGGATTGCCATATTTATTAGTTTTAGAGAGGCATTCATTGGTCCAATGAAGCCCTTTACCACATTGGCGGCAAAGCCCATGGGGCTTATTTTGTTTTGCATATCCTTGTTTTGCCTTTATTTTTTTGCTATCCTTTTACATATGTCCAGGTTTCCCACAATGGTAACAATTTTTGCCCTTAGAGGGCTTCATAGCTTGAGCCACGGCAGTAGCAAAAACAGTAGCACTATGTTCAGTTCCTCCCACTCCCGATCAAGCTCTAATATATTTAGCTATAGAAGCCCCCTGTCCCCTTAACGGACCTAAAACACGTTTACATTCTGGGTTTGCATTTTCGAAAGCAAGTGTTTGTAAAAGTATCTCTGAAATTTCATCACGTCCAACAGCCCCTCAACAGCCACCCACAATCTAGCAAGCAAATCAGTACAAGGTTCATTGGGTCCTTGTAAAGTTTTTGTGAAAGAAGGCTAAGCGTGGCCAGTAGGTACAATATGGCGCCAAGCCCTAAGAAATACTTGGCACACCTGTTGTAAATCCTAGTCAGAATATTGAGCCTGATCTCTTAAGGCACGAAATGGTCGTTCTCCCATCAATTTATCTTCTGAAGGACCAGGAGGGTTCTGTCCCTCATTAATTTGAGCCTGTGTTTGGGCTTTTTATTTTCACCAAGTCTTTAATTGCAACCACTGGGATCCTTTAAGCAGAACCTGGGCTATCGACTCCAAATCGAAGGGAAGAATCAATTTTGTCTTCTCTGCAGAATCTAACATAGCTAATACAAAAGGGGATTGGGGACCATATTGAGCAACAGCAGCTTCAAGATCCTTGAAAAATTTATATTTAAAAGGCGAATATTGAACATTAATCATATTGTTGGGAGCTGCTTGCCTTTGAATTGGAAATAACTGTGGAGGATCTGTAAAACCACCAGAGGGCACAGCGATATCATCATCATAAAACATGGACTCGGGAAATAAGAAAGAGGGCCCCTCTTGGCCTACATCTGGAGAACTATGAGATACCGGACAAAGAGAAGCATAGGGAGGGGCTGTAGGAGTAGGAACCCTCTTTGTTCCTTCATTCTGTGTTTTCCACCATTGTTGAAAATTTCGGGTCACTTTATCAACATCGTCGTTCCCTTCGGACGACGAGGAGAAATCACTAGCACTATCAGATTTGGTGTCTGATTCCCCATCACTGGAATGCAAAGCAGTGGCCACAGAAGCGTCATTTAAAGCGGCACCATTTGATTTTTTGTTTGTTTGTTTCTCAATAGGACTTCCTCATAAATTACCTCAGATTTTGTAGATTTAGTTTCACTATCAGTGGAAAACAATGCAAGTGCTTGAGTGATAGCACTACATACAGTCCACAATTTCAAAAGAATTATGTTACCCTTCTGATGCTGTTGCCGTAATTCTTTCTGTATTAATTTCTATTCCTTTAAGTATAATTGTACTTTAGGTTGGCACTTAAACCAATAACAATGCTGCTCCACAAGGGGAAATAACTCCGATAAACGACGACTAGATGCCTTTACCCCGATGGAGTGGAAAAGTCCTTTGACTAGCTCCATGTATTGTGCCTTTGCTGATGGGGAATTCCCCATAATTTTCCCGAAAGTTCCCCTGCCTTGGACCTACAATGCCCGAGGGGGTACTCACGCTTTCGATTTCGCTTGGGCCCCACGTTGGGCGCCAGATGTTGTGGGCTAAATGACACAAAGACAAGACACACAAAAGACAGACAAAGACACAACTCCGGCCAGAGGTAAAATTCTGCGCAAGCCCCCTTGCGGTTTAATTTTATACCCCGGTAGCTGAGCACATACCAAAATCTAAGCAATGCATTCTTCTACCAAATAAGGACAAAAAACTAAACACATTTCAAGGACAGGAGGAACAAAGGGAGGAAGTGACCACATCATGTTTACTGCAAAGCCTGCCCAGAACTCCAGCCTCTTCCTTTTTTTTAAGGAGGGCATGTTCCCTCGTATGCAAGAGGAACATTAACCTTGGATATTGTGTGCAGGCTTCCTGAAAGAACATCCTGTTTGCAAGCATGCTCTGCCCAAGCAGAGAGTCTTGTTTGCAGGCACATCTCTGCTTCCTTAACCATTCTCTCTCGTGGTCACTGTCGGGCTCCTAAACGCGGTTGCTCTCAAAATTTTCCAGGGAATTCATCCCTCGTCTCTTGTTCAGACATGGAACTGCGCTTTCTTCTCGAGTTGTAAAACGGGTGTTAGGCCCCATGAGAGTTGATTTAGTAACTGAAGATTATATCGAGTATGCTCAGGGAGTCATGTCTCCACCTGTCTTCTGAGTTGATACTCAAGGCTACATTTGAATCTGTGCAGTAGAATCAGACAATATTTCCAGTGGGTGGTGACATCCGTACCTTTTCCATTTGTGTGTTGAAAACCTGGGGATCCTCCCGAGTTTCAAATTGGTACCTGCCTCCTCGTACTGTGCGACCAGAACATCCGGATTCCATTCCAGAGAAAGCAGAGGAATCGACTCTCTCATCTGGAAAAGAGGACTGGAAAATGGGGTAATTTGTCACTGTGGCAGGAAACTCGGTATTCTGCTGGTTTGGGGCTGTGTATGTCGGTTTACTTTTTGAGTCGCGTAAAGGATGTTCAGTAACCTGTCGAGTTTCAAGTGGAAATGTGGAATTTCTCTTGCGAAGCTGCAACGGAAATGTTCCTCATCTCGCCTTGAGGGCACAATCTTGTTTTTCTTGAGATGCGGCAGGAAGCTTGGGGTCCCTCTCGAGTTAGACTGGGGACCTCAGGAACTCTCTTGTGTTTCTTCAGGGAAGTCTGGTCCCCTTTTGTGTTGGAAGGGGAACTTTGGGATTACTCTCGAGCCGTTAAATGGGCTTAAGGCCTCATCTTGAGTTGAGTCCGTAAATTGTGTGCTCCTCTCCAGTGGGGGCGGCTCTGTAAGGGAGATTTTTGAGTCGCATAAAGGGTGTCAAATACCTCTTCGAGTGTCAACTGGAAATATGGGATTTCTCTTGAGATTGTGCAGCAGAAAATTTCCTCATCTCGCATAGATGGGGGAACTTTGTCGTTTTCCACGAGTTGAGGCAGAAAGCTTTGGGTTCCTCTCGAGGTGCTATGGGAACGTCAGGAACTCACTCGCGTTGTCCCAGGGAAGTTGGGTTTCTTTGCTGTTGGAAGGGGAACCTCAGGATTCATCTAGAGGCGCGGGAGAAGAATAGGGTCGTTATCTAGTGTTTGTGTAGGAAAATTGTGTGCTCCACATCAATGTGGATGGCTATGTTGGGGAATTTTTTGAGTCGCATAAAGGGTTTCAAGTACCCGCTCGAATTTCAAGCGGGAAAGTGGGATTTCTCTTGAGATTCTGCAGCGGAAAATTTCCTCATCTCGCATTGAGGGCATAATTTTTTGGTGTTTCACGAGTGCGGCGGAAAGCATTGGGTTCTTCTAGAGTTGTGACGGGGACCTCCGGAAATCCCTCTTGTTTCCCCAGGGAAGTCAGGTTTCCTATCTGTTGGAAGTTGAACCTCCGGATTCCTCTCGAGGCGCAGCAGAGGAATAGGGCGGCATTTAGTGTTGATTCGTTCAACTGTGTGTTCTTTGCCAGTGCCAACAAGTATTTCGGGGTTGCTCTCAAAATTCACCTGGGGAATCAGGCCTCGTCTATTTTTCAGACATCGAACTGCACTTTCTTCTCGAGTTGTAAAATGGGTGTTAGGCCACATTAGAGTTGAATTTGTACCTGGAGATTGTATCGAGTATGCTCGGGGAGTCAGTTCTCCACTCGTCTTATGAGTTGATACTCGAGGATACAATTGAATCTGTGCAGTAGAATCAGACAATATCTCAAGTGGGTTTTGACATCCGTACCTTTTCCATTTGTGTTTTGAAAACCTGGGGATCCTCCTGAGTTTCAAGGCGGTACCCACCTCCTCGTACAGTGCGACCTGAACGTCCGGATTCCATTCCAGAGAAAGCAGAGGAATCTACTCTCATCTGGAAAAGATGACTGGAAAACGGGACAATTTGTCAATGTGGCACAAAACTCGGTGTTCCTCTCGACTGGGGCTGTGTATGTCGGTTTAATTTTTGAGTCACATAAAGGATGTTCAGTAACCTGTCGTGTTTCAAGTGGGAATGTGGATTTCTCTGGTGAATTTGCTACGGAAATATTCCTCATCTTGCCTTGAGGGCAGAATCTTGGTTTTTCTCCAGTTGAGGCGGGAAGCTTGGGTTCCCTCTCGAGTTGCGCCATGGACCTCAGGAACTCGCTCGTGTTGCTTCAGGCAAGTCTTGTCCCCTTTGGGTTGGAAGGGGAATTTCGGAGTTACTCTTGAACCATTAAATGGGAATAGGCCCTCATCTCGTGTTGAGTCCGTTAATTGTGTACTCCTCTCCAGTGGGGACGGCTATGTTAGGGAACTTTTTGAGTTCCATAAATTGTGTCAAGTACCCTTTCGAATTTCAAGCGGGAATTTGGGAGTTCTCTTGATATTCTGCAGCAGAAAATTTCCTCATCTCACATTGATGGGGGAACGTTGTCGTTTTTCTTGAGTTGCGGCGGAAAGCTAGGGGTTCCCTGCGAGTTGCGACGGGGAACTCAGGAACTCGTTCGCGTTGTCCCAGGGAAGTTAGTGCTCATTTGCTGTTGGAAGGGGAACCTCAGTATTCCTCTCGAGGCGCGTGGCAGGAAAAGGGCCGCATCCAGTGTTGTGTACGTAAATTGTGTGTTCCGGTTCAATGTGGACGGCTATGTCCGGGAAGTTTTTGGGTCGCATAAAGGGTATCAACTACCCGTTCGAATTTCAAGTGGGAATGTGGGATTTCTCTTGAGACTCTGCAGTGGAAATATTCCTCATCTCTCCTTGAGGGCAGATTTTTATGGTTATTCTCTAGTTGTGGCAAGAAGCTTGCGCTCCCTCTCGATTTGCGACGGGTCCTCTGGAACTCGATGGTGTTGCTTCAGGGAAGTCAGGTCTCCTTTCGTGTTGAAGGGGAACATCGGGATTCCCCTCAAGGTGCGGCAGAGAAATAGGGCCTCATCAAGCATTGTGTACCTAAACTGTGTGCTCCTCTCCAGTGGGGACAGCTCTGTCAGGGAAGTTTTGATTCGCATAAAGGGTGTCAAGTACTTGTTCGAATTTCAAGCGGGAATGTAGGATTTCTCTTGAGACCCTGAAGTGACAAAATTTCTCATCTCGCATTGAGGGGAAAATCTGATGGTTTTTCTCTAGTTGCAGCGGTAAGCTTGGGGTTCTTCTCCAGTTGCGACGGGGACCATATGAAATCGCTCGTGTTGCCCCAGGGAAGTCAGGTCTCCTTTCGTGTTGGAAGGGGAACCTCGGGATTTCTCTCGAGGTGCAGCAGAGCAATAGGGCCGCATCTAGTGTTGAGTCTGTCAACTCTGTGTTCTTTTCCAGTGGCGACAGGGATCTCGGGGCTGCTATGAAGGTTCTACTGGGGAGTCAGGCTTCATCTCGATTTGAAGCATGGAATTCTGCTTTCCTTTCTAGTTGTAAAAGGGGAATCATTCTTCGTGTCTTGATCAGGAGGTTCATTAGGGCTTTTTCTCTCGGCTGAGCATGGGTGTCAGGTTTCTCATCATGTTGTGAGGGGATAGTCGGTGTTTCATTGGAGCTTTGCTAGATCATCAGGACTTACCTCGATTGGAGGTGGAACTCAGAGTCCTCAGCAGCTTCCGTGGGAGGGCACTTGAGTTTCAATAGGAGACAGAGGTCTCCTCTTGTGGTGGGAGAAGAAGAAAGGATACATCTAGAGTTGAAGCAGGGTTTGAATGTTCATATCGTGAGGACGTGGGGAATACAGAGCTCTTCTAGAGCTCTGCATGGAAACTGGGCTTTTCTCTCAAATGAAGATGGATATTCTGGGAGCCCCTTCATTTGTAAATAGGGATTCAAGTCTCCTGTGGTCTCTTGAGAGAGAACGCGGGATTGCTCTCCAGGCACTGTAGGAAAAAAAGGCCTCAAGTGACGTTGCCTGGGGCTTCTCGTGGTATATGGCCATGGCAAAGGGAAGTATGGCTTTCATTTCGAGTTATGCCAGGGAACTCAGGGAGACACTCATATTGCCTCAGGGAAGAAAAGTTGTGAGGGGAAGTTCGTGATTGATCTCGAGTCAATGCAGAGGAATCGGGCTTCAATTCACATTGAAAGTGGGTAATCCCAAAGTGTTTCTCGAATTTGGGCAGGAAACTTTCGGATCCCTCGACTTGCAAAAGGGGCCTCACGGATCCTCTCAAGTTGTCTCTGGGAAGTCCAGAAACCTTTTGTAGTGTGGAGAGCCTTTGGGATGCCTTTCGAGACAGTGCAGGGGAATAGGGTCTCATCTGGAGTTGAGGCGCTAAACTCAGTGTGCCTCTCCAGTTCTTACATGGATCACAGTGTTTCTACGAAGTTTCAAAAGGGGAGTCATTCCAAGTCTCTTGTTGAGGCATGGAACTCCACTAACTTTTCGAGTTGTAAAAGGGGTGGTCGGCCTCCTGTTGAGTTGGTTTTCTGTCCTGGGGCTTTTTCTCTATGATGCACCTGGGAAATCAGGCCTCCCTGAGTGGTGTTACTTGATCCTGGGAGTTCCCTTTGAATTGGGACGGTGGAATCAGTCCTTATATTGAGCGGATGGTTAAATTGGTGTCTTTTTGAATTGTGGCACGACTCCCCGGTGTCCTCTCGAGTTTTAAGAGGGCATAGGCCTCCTCTTCAGATTTGACAGAAACATCGGGATTGATTTCCATACGAAGCAGGGCAATCGATCCTCACCTTGAGATGACGAGTGGAAAACGGGTCTCTTCTTGAGCTGTGGCAGGAACCTCGCTGCTCCTCTTGAGTTTAGCCGGGTATCTCGGGGAAACTCTTCAGTTGCCTGTAGTGTGCCGAGTATCCTTTCAAGTTTGAAGAGGGAATGTGGGGCTTCTCTTAAGACGCTGCAGCAGAAAAGGGCGTCCTGTCGCGTGGAGTGGAGAATTTCATTGTTTATCTGGAGTTGCGTCTTGAAGCTTGGAGGTATTCTTGCATTATGACGGGAACCACTTGGACTTGCTAGTTTTGCCTCAGGGAAGTCAGGTCTCCTTTCCTGTTGAAAGTGGAACTTTGCGATTCCGTTGGAGTCACTGCAGGGCATGAGGGCCACATTTAGACTTGAGTGGGTAAACTCAGTATTTCTTTCAAGTGACCACATGGATCTTGGTGTTGCTCTGATGGTTGCACTGGGGAATCAAGCCTAGTCTTTGTTAAGGAGGGAGCTCTACTTTACCCCCGAGTTGTAAAAGGACTATCAGGTCTGCTTTCTCTTTTAGCGGGAAATTTGCGCTTTTTCAAGAGTCTCAGCAGGGAATTCATGCCTCTGATCATGTTGCGAGTTGATACTCCGTGTTCCACTGGAGCTGCTGCAAACACAACACGACTCAT
This sequence comes from Moschus berezovskii, assembly GCF_049115385.1. NCBI lineage: Eukaryota > Metazoa > Chordata > Mammalia > Artiodactyla > Moschidae > Moschus > Moschus berezovskii. Next base: position 113,420,028 of record NC_142467.1, on the reverse strand, counting down.
CTCTAGTTGAGTGTGAACTCGGAGTCCTTTGAACATGCTGCAGTATCTACACTGTTGCCCTCAAGTGTAAATAGATGTGACAGGACTCGTCCTGTGGTTCGATGTGAAATTGGGATTCCTCTTCAGTTGAAGATGGAGCGCTCATTATCTTCAGCTGAGGTGTGATCACTGGCCTTTTCTTAAATTGTGGTGGGGAAAATTGGTTTTCTTCTCTCATTGGGACCGGTAGCTCTGGGAGACCCTTAAGTGGCATCAAGGAACTCAAGCCTAATCGAATTTGGAGAAGGAACTTGGGAATTTGTTTACGTATTGTAGGAAAAAAAAAGGGGGGGGCATTATCTTGCTTTGAAAGAGGAATTTCGAGGTAATTCTCGAGTTGCGGCGGGAAATGTGGTGATCCTCTCGAGTGACGATGGATATATCAGGGAGCCTCCTGTGTTGTTTCTGGAAAGTCAGAACGCCTTTCCATTTGCAAGGGGAACTTCGGGATTTCTTTGGAGTCACCGCAGAGAAGTAGGTCTGCATCTAGATTTGAGTCGGTTTAACTCAGAATTCCTCTCCAAATTATCTTGAGGAGTCAGGCCTCGTCTCATGTTCAGACATGGTACTCCACTTTCTTCTCGAGTTGTAAAAGGAGTGTTAGGCCACAATTGAGTTAAATTTTACCTGGAGATTTTGTTGAAAATCCTCAGGAGACAGGTCTCCACTCGTCTTGTGAGTTGATATTCAAGGGTATATTTGAATCTGTGCAGTGGAATCAGACAATATCTCGAGTGGGTGGGGACATTGGTACCTTTTCCAATTGTGTTTTGAAACCTGGAATTCTCCCGTGTTTCAAAGTGTTACCGGTCTCCTCGTACTATGCGACGGGAACGTCCGGATTCCATTCCAGACAAAGCGGGGGAATCGACTTTCATCTGGAAAAGAGGACTGGAAAACGGGACACTTTGTCAGTTGTGGCAGGAAATTAGGTGTTCCTCTCGGTTCAGTTCAGTTCAGTCGCTCAGTCCTCTCCCACTCTTTGCGACCCCATGATTCACAGCACGCCAGTCCTCTCTGTCCATCACCCTTTCCCACAGTTCATTCAATCTCATGTCCATCCAGTCGGTGATGCCATCCAGCCATCTCATTCTCCGTCGTCTACGTCTCCTCCCACCCCCAATCCCTCCCAGCATCAGACTCTTTTCCAGTGAGTCAACTCGTCACCTGAGGTGGCCATAGTATTGGAGTTTTGGCTTTAGCATCAGTCCTTCCAATGAACACCCAGGATTGATTTCCTTTAGAATGGACTGGATGGATCTCCCTGCAGTCCAAGGGACTCTCAAGAGTCTTCTCAAGCACCACAGTTCAAAAGCATCAGTTCTTCAGCGATCAGCTTTCTTCACAGTCCAACTCTCACATCCATACATGACCACGGGAAAAATCATAACCTTGACTAGACTAGACGGAACTTGGTTGCCAAAGTAATGTCTCTGCTTTTTAATATGCTGTCTAGGTTGGTTATAAATTTCCTTCCAAGGAGTAAACGTCTTTTAATTTTCTGGATGCAATCAGCATCTGCAGTTTTTTTGGAGCCCCCCAAAATGAAAGTCTGACGGTTTCCAAGGATTCCTCATCTATTTCCCATGAAGTGATGGGACCAGATGCCATGATATTCGTTCTCTGAATGTTGAGCTTCAAGCCAAATTTTCACTCTCCTCTTTCACTTTCATCAAGAGGCCTTTGAATTCCTCTTTACTTTCTGCCATAAGGGTGGTGTCATCTGCATATCTGAGGTTATTGATATTTCTCCCAGCAATCTTGATTCCAGCTTGTGCTTCTTCCAGTCCAGCGTTCCTCATGAGGTCCTCTGCATATAAATTAAATAAGCAGGGTGACAATATACAACCTTGACGTACACCTTTTCCTATTTCGAACCAGTCTGCTGTTCCATGTCAAGTTCTAACTGTTGCTTCCTGACCTGCATAAAGGTTCCTCAAGAGGCAGGTCAGGTGGTCTGGTATTCCCATCTCTTTCAGAATGTTCCACAGTTTATTGTGATCCACACAGTCAAAGGCTTTGGCATAGTCAGTGAAGCAGAAATAGATGGTTTTCTGGAACTCTCTTGCTTTCTCCATGATCCAGCGGATGTTGGCAAATTGATCTCTGGTGCCTCTGCCTTTTCTAAAACCTTCTTGAACATCTGGGGGAACACGGTTCACATATTGCTGAAGCCTGGCTTGGAGAATTTTGAGCATGACTTTAGTAGCGTGTGAGATGAGTGCGATTGTGCGGTAGTTTGGGCATTCTTTGGCATTGCCTTTCTTTGGGATTGGAATGAAGACTGAGCTTTTCCAGTCCTGTGTCCACTGCTGAGTTGTCCAAATTTGCTGGCATATTGTGTGAAGCACTTTCACAGCATCATCTTTCAGGATTTGAAATAGCTCAATTGGAATTCCATCACCTCCACTAGCTTTGTTCATAGTGATGCTCTCTAAGGCCCACTTGACTTCACATTTCAAGATGTCTGGTTCCAGGTGAGTGATCACGCCATCGTGATTATCTTTGTCCTGAAGATCATTTTTGTACAGTTCCTCTGTGAATTCTTTCCAACACTTCTTAGTATCTTCTGCTTCTGTTAGGTCCATACCATTTATGTCATTTATCGAGCCCATCTTTGCATGAAATATTCCCTTAATATCTCTAATTTTCTGGAGTGGTTATGTCAGTGGCACTTTTGAGTCGCCTAAAGGATGTTAAGTAACCTGTCGAGTTTTAAGCGGAAATGTCGGATATCTCCTGAGAGTCGGCAACGTAAAAGTTGAACATCTCACCTTGAGGGCAGAATCTTGTGATTTTTCTCGAGTTGTGGCGGGAAGCTTTGGGTTCCTCTTGAGCTGCGACGGGGAATTCAGGAACTCACTCGTGTCGTTCCAGGGAAGTCAGGTCTCATTTTCTGTTGGAAGGGGAACCTCGGAATTTCTCTCGAGGTGTGACAGAGGAATAGGGCCGCATCTAGCATTGTGTACATAAACTGTGTGCTCCTTTTCATTGGGGACGACTATGTCGGGGAAGTTTTGAGTTGTATAAAGGATGTCAAGTACCTATTCAAATTTCAAGCGGGAATTTGGGATTCTCTTTAGACTCTGCAGTGGAAATGTTCCTCATCACGCATTGCGTGGAGAATCAGGTTGTTTTTCTCGAGTTGCGGCGGGAAGCTTGGTATTCTTCTCAAATTGTGACGGGGACCTTATGAACTCGCTCGTGTTGTCCCAGGGAAGTCAGGATTCCTCTCGTGTAGAAAGAGGAACCTCGGGATTTCCCTCGAGGCACAGTAGAGCAATAGGGCCCCATCTTGGGTTGAGTCGGTCAACTGTGTTTTCCTCTCCAGTGGCGACAGGGATCTCGGGGTTGTTATGAAGGTTCTGCTGGGGAGTCAGGTTTCGTCTCGATTTGAGGCATGGAATTCTGCTTTCCTTTCGAGTTGTAAAATGGGAACCAGTACTCTTGTCGTGATCAGGCTGTTCATTAGGGCTTTTTTTATAGGCTCAGCATGGGTGTCAGGATTCCCATCACATTGTGAGGGGATCGTCGGTTTTCCATTGGAGCTTTGCTAGATCATCAGGACCTACTTTGATTGGAGGTGGAACACAGAGTCCTTTATCCTTGCATCAGGACCCTCGGGAGTGCCCTCGAGTTTCAATAGGAGACAGAGGCCTTATCTTGTGGTGTGAGAGGAAGAAAGGATTCCTCTAAATTTGAAACAGGGTTTTAACGATCATATCGTGAGGAGGTGGGGAATACAGAGCTCTTCTTGAACAGTGGATGGAAACTCAGGGTTTCACTTGACTGAAGATGGGTATTCTGTGAGCCACTTGAATTGTAAATAGGGATTCAAGCCTCCTATGTTATCTTGATAGTCAACTCGGGATTATTCTCCAGGCGCTGCAGGAAAAAAAGGGCCTCATGTGAAGTTGCCTGGGGCTTCTCGTGGTTTTTGGTGAGTTGCGAAGTGAAGTTTGGATTTCCTTTCGAGTTACGCCAGGAACTCAGGGAGACACTCGTGTTGCCTCAAGGAAGTCAATTTGCAAGGGGAAGGTCGTGATTGTTCTCGAGTCAATGCAGAGGAATCGGGCTTCAATTCACATTGAAAGGGGTAATGCCAGAGTGTTTCTAGGTTGGGGGCAGGAAACTGTCGGATCCCTCGAGTTGCAAAAGAGGCCTCACGGAGCATCTCAAGTTGTCTCTGGGAAGTCCGGAATCCTTTTGAGCTCTGAGAAGCCTTTGGGATATCTTTCGAGTCAGTGCAGTGGAATAGGGTCTGATCTGGATTTGAGGCGCTCACCTCAGGGTGTCTCTCCAGTTCTGACATGGGTCTCAGTCTTCCTATGAAGTTTCAACAGGGGAGTCATGCCACGTCTCTTGTTGAGGCATGAAACTCCGCTATCTTTTTGAGTTGTCCAAGGGGTGGGAGGCCTCCTGTTGAGTTCAATTTCTGTCCTGGGGCTTTTCCTCCATGATGCACCTGCGAAGTCAGGCCTCCCTTATTGGTGTTACTTGATCCCGGGAGTTCTCTTTGAATCAGCACAGTGGAATCAGTCCTTATTCGAGCGCATGGGATAATCTGTGTCTTTTTGAATTGCGACATGATTCGCCAGGGTCCTCTCGAGTTTCAGGGGGGACATAGGCCTCCTCTTCACATTCAACAGGAACATCGGGATTAATTTCCAGACAAAGAAGGGGAATCGATCCTCACCTCGACATGACGAGTGGAAAACTGGTCTCTTCTTGAGTTGTGGCAGGAACCTCACTGCTCCTCTCGAGGTTGGTCGGGTATCTCGGGGAACACTTTGAGTTGCATAAAGGGTGCTGAGTATTCTTTCGAGTTTGAATAGGGAATGTGGGATTTCTCTTAAGATGTTAAGCAATTAGACTATCCCTGCTGCTAGAGCTGCTGCATTCATTCAACTGTGGAAATGCAGGCTAAAAAAAACCCGCATCTTTCCGAGAAGTTCTCCAAATGGGTTTAGGAACAACACGTTTGCAAACCAGAGTTGATGACATGCATGTCCATGGAAACTTGACACCTCTCAACAAATGGACTACAAATGATTCCTAGACATACATTCCATGCAAAACGGATCACAAATCCAGAAGGAAATGGAGCAGACATTAGACATGAGCTCAGAGTCTTCACACACAATACCGAATGGCACTACACAAAGAGTAACCAGGGAACAGTGAATTTTGTCAAATCCAAGATTTGGACTCTGGGAAAGACCTTCTGAAAAATGCAAACGAGACATCCCACGTTGGGAGACAACTGTTTGCATACACAGAACTTAGGTAGGATTTGGCTCTTAATACACAAAACACATGATCACAAACGAGCCTGAAGGAGAGGTCTGAAGGGACACCAGGCAAAGGAAGGGACACGGAGGGTACACCGAATGATGCCCAGCACTGAGGGCCTGAGAAATACGATCTAGCTGCACTTCCCGAGACCCGTGTTACCCTGGACTAGGCCTGTTCTACCTGGAGGCTCAGAGAGATGGACAGTGAGGAAGGGGAAGAGAAATCCTTGACATTTCTATCACTCACAGCAAACACTTAGAAGGAGAAGGCAAGTATCAACCCCACTGACGGTGACATTCCCTGAAAGGTAATAGCTAGGAGTCCATCTAACCCAGGAGAGAAGCCCCTGTTCTCAGAGAACTGCAAGAGACAGATGAAAGAAGGTGAGCCCACCAATCCAGTGGAAAATAAGCTGTGCTCACGGATCAAAAGAATTCCTCCTGATAAGATGATGTCGGTTCCCCCTCCCCCCGACCGCCACCGTGGGGCAATAAAGAGTTTCCACGCTATTCCTCTCAAAATACCAACAGCTGTTCTCAGGGTAATATAACCAAAGAATTCCAAAATGTCTATGGAAATATTAGGAGTGAAAGGAGTCAATGCAATCTGCCGCAAAGTCGTGAAATGGACATCACAGGCTGCCTGATAGCCAGTTAGACTATCACACTAGGATCATCAGGACAGCATGGTACTGGGAAGAAATGAAACACGCAGAACCAGATCCATGGAATGGAATTGAGGGTCCAGAAGTAAACCCAAGCTTCTATGGTCAATTCATTGATGCCAAAGGAGGGGAGGCAATATGAATAGGAACAAGAGCCTCTGCAACGAAAGGACGTGGGAAATAGAGATGGTTCCATCTGAACAATCACATTGGCTTTTGGTCTCAGAACAAGTCAGATTCAGTGAATCACATCAACGCAAAGCCTGAAGTGATGAAACTCCTGGAAATAAGCAGGGGCCATAGGGTCCTTCTTGTCAGGGATTTCTCAACATGTGTGTGTGGGGGGGAAGCAAAATTGGGTCTCTTCAATTCAAGGAAACTGGAAACCAAGGGACACCACCCGCTTCCATCCACTTGAACAGCTTTGCAACAGAAAAGCTAAGCATTCACAAATCAAAATGGTAACAAAGTGAACACACAAGCATATTTGCAAGCATAATATCGGAAAAGGGGTTATTATGTAAGAGAATGAGAACTCAGACCACTAAGTCTCCCAGAACAAACCCCAGACCTAACCCTTCCCCTAACACCAACTCCAACCCCAAACCTTTACCTCACTCAAAATGAAACCCTAAAGCCTCAGCCTAGGCCAAAAATATACATGCGTACAAGCCTTCACAGGCATGGGAGCATCCACAGGAGAGACACAAAGTGAAAGAGACAGACTGAATTTGGAAAGGTCAAGAAAGAGAGGAAACGAGGGAGAGACACTGAACAATGCAGAGAGGAAATGAGTCGATTTCACAGAATTTGAATGAATCTCTCATGAATTTAGAAAAAATAACTGTGCCTATTCTCTTGCAAGTGGTAAAATGAGCCACAATGATGAGACTCAAAGAAAAGGATGCGGGGAGCCACTTTTGGGGAGGCCTCCCCTCCCCTCGAGGCTGAGTGGGACACTTGAGTAGGACGAGGAAGGTAGATATCAGAGGGGGCGATGTCTGAATATGACTTTCTGGTCCTCCCAATCCGGGGGTCAAGAAATAGGCAGGAAGGGAACTGCCTTTTCCCAGGTAACATAGCCCATCCAGACCTGATTCTGCCCTTTTCTGTGTTAGGTCAGCCCTGTGTTGAATCCATCCTTTGGGAAGTCTCAGTGTCCAAGCTCCATGTGAGAGCGGCCCAAAGTTTAAACAGGCACTGGAGCTGTTCGTAGGTTGACAGACCTAGGCAGGAAATGGGAGAGTGAGCCCCACTCTGCAGATGGAGAGACAGGAAACCCTGCAGGGCACATGGCTTGCCCAAGGCCACATCAATTCTGAAAAGAAGAAGCCTGGGCTGAAAGCAGCTGTGTCCTCAGAGCTCAGGCCCTGGCTGCACCCAGGTCTGCCAAGGCTGTGGGGTGGGCTGTGTGGGTGTCACTGTGCCTGCACGTGGCCTAAGGAAGTGGGGGAGCAGCCAGAAACACAAAGGTTCCCTTGGGGAGCTTTGTGGAAGGGACCTCAGCCACGAACCAGGAAATGATGTCATTTTCTGGCAACAGAACCCAACAGAACACGCAACCCGTGTATCCAGGCCTGGCCAGCGGAGAGGAGCCCTTGGCCAGATCGCTTGCTGTCAAGATGTTTTGCTGTTTGCCCCTGCCCAGAGGCCGGGGCCTCAGGCGAGCTCACAGGCCGAGTGTGTGGGAATGCAGTCGACGCTGGCTCAGGGGTCCCCCGAGAGGCCTCTGGCCTTTTGCCCGAAGGGACAGAAATGTAACAGGGGAGGCCCAGACCGGGTCCGGCCACCTCTCCCATCCCACCCGGGGAAGCCTGAGGCCTTTCCCTGTGTGTGGATGGGGGTTTCTTGGGGTGTGTCTGCCCCAAGCACGCCCAGCCGCATGTGGGTCAGGAGCCCGTGGGATGCTTGTGTCCACACCCCAGGAGAGAGCAGGCTGGGTGGCATGGGCAGAGTCTGGGCAGAGCTGGCTGCCCAGGCTGACCTCACGCCCTCATGGGGGTCTCTGATTTCCCGGGTGGGTATCTGAGACACACGTCTCTCTGGTCTTTCTGGGAGTAGAAGGGCAGGCGGGCAAAAGCAGCAGCCATCCTGGCCAGGCTCAGCTCAGAAATATTGAAGCGGAGCTAGGTGATGGTTACTGTAATTGCAGATCGTCCGAGGGTCACACCACATCTACCTCCCAGAGGGAGGGCTCAGAGCACCAGCCCCCTGCCAGGGTGGCTCAGTGCAGGCCCCAAGTAAGCGTGGTCATGGAGGGCTCAGCCCACCTGGCGATTAGGAGGAGGCGGGCAAGCCTTGCTGCCCAGACACCACCCAGCACACACACCGGGGCCCAGTCTCAGGCTGCCATGGAGCTCAGCACAGCCGGCTGTGACCCAGAGCTCCGAGATGCCCTGCCTCGGATGCAGCAGGAAGACCTGGAACTCAGTACGGCAGAGCACGGAGGTAAGTTGGCTGAGGCTAATGCCTGTGAGCGTGGGGACGTGGTGCTGAGCCACACAGGGAGGAGTCCCACAGAGCTGGGGCTGGGCCTGAATCAAAGGCTGGTCTCACACCACCCATCTTGGAGACTTCAGAGAAGACTCCGATGCTGTGACTTCTTAGCGAATCTCTAGGAAGTTTTCATGCCCACTTAGGCACATGGCAAGGCTGGCCTGTGGAAAATTTTTCTTCTCCCACAGCTCTAGCTCTGGACATCAAACTCAGCCAGCCTCCACGTCCAAGACTTGTCCCTAAGGAGGTGGGAGCTCAAGGAGTAGGACCCAGGGATCCACTGAGGGGAGATCGAGACCTGAGACGTCCCCTCCCAATGACATGGGGCCAGTCGGGTACTGGCCAGCACCCTCAGCACATCTGAAATCTGTGCCTGCATGACCGCCAACCCCAGGCACCGATGTCCCACCCCACCTTCCAGAAACTGCACCTCCATGTGCACTTGCACCTGCTCGGGCTTTGGTGGCAGAACCCGAGTCAGGGCCTGAGTGACTACTTTCGCAGCGGTACCCTGACCTGCCTCCTACCAAGGACTGAGACGCCCACCATGACTGTCCCAACCTTGCAGGGAGAACAGGCCCCTGCTCTGGACAGAAGCCCAGAGCCCTTTGGCAACCACATCATTCAGGGGCGCGGTTGGCTCTGCAGGCTCCATCCCTGTGTGTTCCCCATGGACGCCGTCCACTCCCTCCCCACCCAGGGGAGATTTACATTCCTTACCCTGAGCTGATTTTCATCAGGGTCCTAGGCATTTTTCTCCTCGTCCGAAATGCAGTACTTGGATGCAATCTTAAAAACGACAGAATGATTTCTGTTCGTTTCCAAGGCAAACCATTCAACATTACAGTAATCCATGCCTATGCCCCAACAAGTAACGCTGAAGAAGCCAAAGTTGAATGGTTCTATGAAGCCCTACAAGACCTTTTAGAACTAACACCCAAAAAAGATGTCCTTTTCATTCTAGGGGACTGGAATGCAAAAGTAGGAAGTCAAGAAACACCTGGAGTAACAGGCAAATTTGGCCTTAGAGCATGGAATGAAGCAGTGCCAAGGCTAATAGAGTTTTATCAAGAGAACGCACTGGTCATAGCAAACACCCTCTTCCAACAACACAAGAGAAGACTCTACACGTGGACATCACCAGATGGTCAACACCGAAATCAGATTGATTATATTCTTTGCAGCCAAAGATGGAGAAGCTCTATACAGTTAGCAAAAACAAGACCAGGAGCTGACTGTGGCTCAGATCATGAACTCCTTATTGACAAATTCAGACGTAAATTGAAGAAAGTAGGGAAAACCACTAGACCATTCAGGTATGACTTAAATCAAATCCCTTATGATTATACAGTGGAAGTGAGAAATAGATTTAAGGGACTAGATCTGATAGATAGAGTGTCTGATGATCTCTGGACGGAGGTTCGTGACATTGTACAGGAGACAGGGACCAAGAGCATCCCCATGGAAAAGAAATGCAAAAAAGCCAAATGGCTGTCTGAGGAGGCCTTACAAATAGCTGTGAAAAGAAGAGAAGCAAAAAGCAAAGGAGAAAAGGAAAGATATAAGCATCTGAATGCAGAGTTCCAAAGAATAGCAAGGAGAAATAAGAAAGCCTTCCTCAGTGATCAATGCAAAGAAATAGTGGAAAAAAAACAGAATAGGAAAAACAAGAGATCTCTTCAAGAAAATTAGAGATTCCAAGGGAACATTTCATGCAAAGATGGGCTCGATAAAGGACGGAAATGGTAGGGACCTAACAGAAGCAGAAGATATTAAGAAGAGTTGGCAAGAATACACAGAAGAACTGTACAAAAAAGGTCTTCACGAGCAAGATAGTCACGATAACGTGATCACTGACCTAGACCCAGACATCTTGGAATGTGAAGTCAAGTGGGCCTTAGAAAGCATCACTACGAACAAAGCTAGTGGAAATGATGGAATTCCAGTTGAGCTATTTCAAATCTTGAAAAATGATGCTGTGAAAGTGCTGCACTCAATATGCCAGAACATTTGGAAAACTCAGCAGTGGCCACAGGACTGAAAAGGTCAGCCTTCATTCCAATCCCAAAGAAAGGCAATGTCAAAGAATGCTCAAACTATGGCACAATTGCACTCATCTCACTCGCTACTAAAGTCATGCTCAAAATTCTCCAAGCCAGGCTTCAGCAATATGTGAACTGTGAACTCCCAGATGTTCAAGCGGGTTTTAGAAAAGGCAGAGGCACCAGAGACAAGTTGCCAAAATCCATGGATTATGGAGAAAGCAAGAGAGTTCCAGAAAAACATCTATTTCTTCTTCATTAACTATGCCAAAGCCTTTGACTGTGTGGATCATAATAAACTGTGGAAAATTCTGAAAGAGATGGGAATACCAGACCAGCTGACCTGACTCTTGAGAAACCTATATGCAGGTCAGGAAGCAACAGTCAGAACTGTACATAGAACAACCGACTGGTTCCAAATAGAAAAAGGAGTTCGTCAAGGCTGTATATTGTCACCTTGTTTATTTAAATTATATGCAGAGTTCATCATGAGGAACGCTGGACTGGAAGAAGCACAAGCTGGAATCAAGATTGCTGGGAGAAATATCAGTAATCTCAGATATGCAGATGACACTACCCTTATGGCAGAAAGTGAAGAGGAACTCAAAAGCCTCTTGATGAAAGTGAAAGAGGAGAGTGAAAAGGTTGGCTTGAAGCACAACATTCAGAAAACAAAGATCATGGCATCTGGTCCCATCACTTCATGGGAAATAGATGGAAAAACAGTGGAAACAGTGTCAGACTTTATTTTTAGGGGCTCCAAAATCACTGCAGATGCTGATTGCAGCCATGAAATTAAAAGACGTTTACTACTTTGAAGGAAAGTTATGACCAACCTTGATAGTATATTGAAAAGCAGAGACATTATTTTGCCAACAAAGGTCCATTTGTCAAGGCTATGGTTTTTCCCGTGCTCATGTATGGGTGTGAGAGTTGGACTGTGAAGAAAGCTGATCGCCGAAGAATTGATGCTTTTGAACTGTGGTGTTGGAGAAGACTCTTGAGAGTCCCTTGTACCGCACGGAGATCCAACCAGTCCATTCTAAGGGAGATCGATCCTGGGTGTTCATTGGAAGGACTGATGCAAAAGCTGAAACTCCAATACTTTGGCCACCTCATGCGACGAGTTGACTCACTGGAAAAGACTCTGATGCTGGGAAAGGTTGGGAGCGGGAGCAGAAGGGGATGACCGAGAATGAGATGGCTGGATGGCATCACCGACTCTCTGGACATGAGTTTGAGTGTACTCCGGGAGTTGCTGATGGATAAGGAGGCCTTGCGTGCTGTGATTCATGAGGTCGTGGGGAGTCGGACACGACTGAGCGACTGAACTGAACTAAACTGACTGATAGCTTTTGTATATTTTGCTCGTAAGTGTGTGTCAATAAAATTTTCTTCCTTGATGCCAGTTGGGAATATGAAGGCCCTCACAATGCTGTGTAAGCATCAACACTGTCTACATTTGGACACCCTCGTTCTATCACCCCCCCCCCCACTTCCAGCAAAGCCTGTATTCATTGCAACCATTCCCCGTTCCACTCTCCCCCACCTGACAACATTGAGTCTTCTTCTCTCTGCATTTCTTCCCATTTTTGGGGGTTCAACAATCAATGCCAATCACTAAAATGAGAGGAAACTGGATTTTGCTCTGACTGAAGGTGAACGTTATAGTCTCTCAGTATTGTTAGTCTTGGCATCCCCATGAATTTTACCATCCATTGAATTCTCTAGGCCAGAATCCGTGAGTTGGTAGCTTTTCACTCCTCCAGGGGATTGTGCTGACTCCCCACATATTGGAAGACCAAACTGGAGAATTCTGGTTTCTATGTCATTTGAAGGATACTTTGGGTATCTGAAAGGACCGTGTAGGTCCTTTCAAAATGTCATCGGCCAAATGAAGCCCTCTCAGCAAATGTGTTCAGAATCACCAGGTAGGCATTGCTGTTGTAAGTGGGACACCTCAGGCACAAGAGAAAGGCTGAGTTCTTCCACCGGCACAAACAAACTCACAGCAATAAATCAGGAAGGAGAAATGAAAGATAAACCCACACCAACAAAGGGACAAGTGTTCCTCAGAACACAAGGCCAAAGAAAGACCCACCATCCTTGTGGCCCCCACATGCTCAAGAAAATCATTGTTTGGGAAGGAAACAGAAGAAACATACACAAGTCCAATGAGAGGCAATGCACATGGCTAGTGTAGCTCAGAGACAGCCTGACGCTTCGCATGTATACGCGGGCAAAGGGAAACACAGTGCAGGTGGCGGTGGTCATCATATCAGAGCTAGGTGCTCAGGATGGTGATAACCAGCCTTTGGGACCCAAAGAGGGAGCGGAGGGCCTAGCAGAGCCCACAGACATCTCTCTCACTATCTAGCAGAAGAGTGTGCCAGACCCATCAAAGTCCAACAGAAGCATCTCTTGATGATCGGTGTCCAACCTCAGGGTGGATCCCACTCCACTTCTGGCATGGTTGTTCCTCTCCTTTGAGATGCTCACCTCTGTCGTTCTGAAGCTGCAGGCAAGCTGGGCGCCTGTGGAGACGAAACTCTCTTCAGCTGTTCACACAGACAAGGGCACACAAGGATGCCTGTGGCCTCTGGCTCATTGATGGAAGATTAGTGCCCTGTCAACCGGAAATGGGGATCGGTGCTGAAAGGGAGGCCGCACCAGACTCCCTTTCACTGGACACAGCGTCTCTGATGCTAGAGCTGCTGAATCCAATCATCTGTGGAAATGCAAGCTGAAAAACACCCATCTTTCCGAGAAGGTCTTCAAAAGAGTTTAGGAACAATGCATTTGGAAACCAGAGGGGATGACATGCATGTCCATGAAAACTTGACACCTCTCAATAATTGCACTTCAAATGATTCCTAGACATATGTTCCATTCCAAACGGTTCACAAATGCAGAAGGAAATGGAGCAGACATTAGACATGAGCTCTTAGTTTTCACACACAATACAGAAAGGCACTACACAAAGAGTAACCAGGGAACACAGTGAAAATTTTAAAATCCAAGATTTGGCCCATTTTTTGATTGGGTCACTTATTTTTCTGGAATTGAGCTGCAGGAGATGGTTGTATATTTTGGAGATTAATCCTTTATCAGTTGCTTCATTTGCTATTATTTTCTCCCATTTTGAAGGCTGTCTTTTCACCTTGCTTAGAGTTTCCTTTGCTGTACAGAAACTTTTGATTTTATTTAAGTCCCATTTGTTTATTTTTGCTTTTATTTCCAATATTCTGGGAGGTGGGTCATGGAGGATCCTGCTGTGATTTATGTCAGAGAGTGTTTTGCCTACGTTCTCCTCTAAGAGTTTTATAGAATCTGGTCTTACATTTAGCTTTCTAATCTATTTTGAGTTTATTTTGTTGTGTGGTGTTAAGAAATGTTTTAGTTTAATTCTTTTACAAGTGGCTGACCTGTTTTCCCTGCACCATTGTTAAAGAGACTGTCTTTTCTCCATTTTATATTCTTGCCTCCTTTGTCAAAGATAAGGTGTCCATAGGTGTGTGGATTTATCTCTGGGCTTTCTATTTTATTCCATTGATCAATGTTTCTGTCTTTATGCCAGTACCATACTGTCTTGATGACTGTGGCTTTGTAGTAGAGCCTGAAGTCCAGCAGGCTAATTCCTCCAGTTCCATCCTTCTTCTTCAAGATTGCTTTGGCTATTCGAGGTTTTTTGTATTTCCATACATATTGTGAGATTATTTGTTCCAGTTCTGTGAAAAATATCATTGGTAGCTTGATAGGGATTGCATTGAAAGTATAAATTACTTTGGATATTATACTTATTTTCACAATATTTATTCTTCCAATCCACGAACATGGTATATTTCTCCATCTATTAGTGTCCTCTTTGGTTACTTTCACTAGTGTTTTATAGTTTTCTGTGTACAAGTCTTTTGTATCCTTAGGTAGATATATACCTAAGTATTTAATTCTTTTCTTTGCAACAGTGAATGGAATAGTTTCCTTAATTTCTCTTTCTATGTTCTCATTATTAGAGTATAGGAATGCAATGGATTTCTGTGTGTTGATTTTATATCCTGCAACGTTACTGTATTCATTGATTAGCTCTAGTAGTTTTCTGGTAGAGTCTTTAGGGTTTTCTGTGTAGAGGATCATGTCATCAGCGAACAGTGCAAGTTTTACTTCTTCTTTTCCAATTTGTATTGCTTTTATGTCTTTTTCTGCTCTGATTGCTGTAGCCAAAACTTCCAGAACTATGTTGAATAGTAATGGTGAGAGTGGGCACCCTTGTCTTGTTCCTGACTTTAGGGGAAATGTTTTCAGTTTTTCACCATTGTAGATAATGTTTGCTGTGCGTTTGTCATACATAGCTTTCATTATGCTGAGATATGTCCATTCTATTCCCACTTTCTGGAGGGTTTTTATCATAAATGGATGTTGTATTTTGTCAAAGGCTTTCTCTGCATCTATTGAGATAATCATATGATTTTTATTTTTCAGTTTGCTAATGTGGTGTATTACATTGATTGATTTGCGGATATTGAAGAATCCTTGCATTCCTGGGATAAAGCCCACTTGGTGATGATGTATGATCTTCTTAATGTGTTATTGGATTCTGATTGTTAGAATTTTGTTAAGGATTTTTGCATCTATGTTCATCAGTGATATTGGCCTGTAGTTTTCTTTTTTTGGGGGATCTTTAGCAGGTTTTGGGATTGGGGTGAAGGTGGCCTCATAGAATGAGTTTGGAAGTTTCCCTTCCTCAGCAATTTTCTGGAAGAGTTTGAGTAGAATAGGTGTTAGCTCTTCTCTAAATTTTTGGTAGAATTCAGCTGTGAAGCCGTCTGGACATGGGCTTTTGTTTGCTGGAAGATTTCCAATTACTTCCTCTAGATCCGTGCTTGTGATGGGTCTGTTCAGATTTGCTATTTCTTCCTGGTTCAGTTTTGGCAAGGTGTACTTTTCTAGGAATTTGTCCGTTACTTACAGGTTATTCATTTTATTGCCATATAATTGCTAATAGTATTCTCTAATAATCCTTGTATTTCTGTGTTGTCGGTTGTTATCTCTTCATTTTCATTTCTAATTTTATTGATTTGGTTCTTCCTCCTTTGTTTCTTGATGAGTCTGGCTAGTGGTTTGTCAATTTTATTTACCTTCTCAAAGAACCAGCTTTTGGCTTTGTTGATTTTTGCTATGGTCTCTTTTGTTTCTTTTGCATTTATCTCTGCCCTAATTTTTACGATTTCTTTTCTTGTACAAACCCTGGGGTTCTTCATTTCTTCCTTTTCTAGTTGCTTTGGATGTAGAGTTAGGTTATTTAGTTGACTTTTTTCTTGTTTCTTGACGTGTGCCTCTATTACTGTGAACTTCCCCCTTAGCACTGCGTTTGCAGTGTCCCAGAGGTTTGGGGTTGTTGTGTTTTCATTTTCATTCATTTCTATGCATATTTTGATTTCTCTTTTGATTTCTTCTATTATTTGTTCATTATTCAGCAGCGTGTTGTTCAGCCTCCATATGTTGGCATTTTTAATAGTTTTTCTCCCGTAGTTGAGATCTAATCTTACTGCATTGTGGTCAGAAAAGATGCTTGGAATGATTTCAGTTTTTTTGAATTTACCAAGGCTAGATTTATGGTCCAGGATGTGATCTATCCTGGAAAAGGTTCCGTGTGTGCTTGAGAAAAAGATGAAATTCATTGTTTTGGGGTGAAATGTCCTATAGAGACGTATTAGGTCTAACTGGTCTATTGTATCATTTAAAGTTTGTGTTTCCTTGTTAATTTTCTGTTTAGTTGATCTATCCATAGATGTAAGTGGGGTATTAAAGTCTCCCACTATTATTGTGTTATTGTTAATTTCCCTTTTCATACTTGTTAGCAATTGTCTTACATATTGTCGTGCTCCTATGTTGGGTGCATAAATATTTATAATTGTTATATCTTCTTCTTGAATTGATCCTTTGATCATTATGTAGTTTCCTTCTTTGTCTCTTTTCACAGTGTTTGTTTTAAAATCTATTTTATCTGATGTGAGTATTGCAACTCCTGCTTTCTTTTGGTCTCTATTTGTGTGGAATAACTTCCTCCAGCCCTTCACTTTCAGTCTGTATGTGTCCCTCGTTTTGAGGTGGGTCTCTTGTAGACAACATATATGGGGGTCTTGTTTTTGTATCCATTCAGCCAAACTTTGTCTTTTGGTTGGGGCATTCAACCCATTTATGTTTAAGGTGATTATTGATAAGTATGATCCCGTTGCCATTTCCTTTATTGTTTTGGATTCTAGTTCATATTCCCTTTCTTTGTTTCCTGTCTAGAGAAGATCCTTTAGTATTTGTTGGAGAGCTGGTTTGGTGATGCTGAATTCTCTCAGCTTTTGCTTGTCTGTAAAGCTTTTGATTTCTCCTTCATATTTGAATAAGATCCTTGCTGGGTATAGTAATCTTGGCTGTAAGTTACTTTCTTTCATCACTTTAAGTATGTCTTGCCATTCCCTCCAGGCCTGAAGGGTTTCTGCTGAGAGATCAGTGGTTATCCTTATGGGGATCAACTTGTGTGCTATTTGTTGTTTTTCCCTTGCTGCTTTTAATATTTGTTCAAAGACATAAAGATGGCTAACAAACACATGAAAAAATGCTCAACATCCCTCATAATCAGAGAAATGCAAATCAAAACCACAAGGAGATACCATTTCACACCAGTCAGAATGGCTGCTATCCAAAAGTCTACATGCAATAAATGCTGGTGAGGGTGTGGAGAAAAGGTAACCCTCTTACACTGTTGGTGGGAATGCAAATTAGTACAGCCAATATGGAGAACAGTGTGGAGATTCCTCAAAAAACTGGAAATTTAACTACCATATGATCCAGCAATTGCACTCCTGGGCATACACATGGAGGAAACCAGAATTGAAAGAAACACATGTACTCCAATTTTCATCCCTGCACTGTTTGTAATAGCCAGGACATGGAAGCAACCTAGATGTCCACCTGCAGATGAATGGATAAGAAATCTTTGCTACATATACAGAATGGAATATTTTTCAGCCATCAAAAAGAATGCATTTGAATCAGTTTTAATGAGGTGGATGAAATTGGAGCCTATTATACAGAGTGAAGTAAGCCAGAAAGAAAAACACCAATACAGTATACTAACACATATATATATGGAATTTAGAAAGATGGTAACATTAACCCTGTATACAACACTGGAAAAGCGACATAGGTATATAAAACAGTCTTTGGGACTCTATGGGAGAGGGTGAGGTGGGATGAATGGAGAGAATGACATTGCAGCACATATATTATCATATGTGAAATGAATCACCAGTCCAGATTCGACACATGATACAGGATGCTTGGGGCTGGTGCATGGGGATGAATTGGAGGGAGGATATGGGGAAGAGGGAAGTGGGAGGGGCTTTCAAGAAAGGGAACACATGTACACCCAGAGCAGATTCGTCTCAATATATGGTGAAACCAACCAATATATTAATGTAAGGTAATTTGCCTCCAATAAAATAAATTAAAAAAAAGTAAAATCCAAGATTTGGACTCTGGGAAAGACATTCTCAAAAACGCAAATGACACATCCCAAGCTGGGAGACAACAGTTTACAAACACAGAGCTTTGGAAGGATTTGTCTCCTAATACACAAACGACATGAACAGAAACGAGCCTGAAGGAGAGGTCTGAACGGACACCAAGCGAAGTTAGGGACACGGAGAGTACACTGAATGATGCCCAGCACTGAGGGCCTTAGAAACACGGTCTAGCTGCATTCCCGGAGCCCCATGGGTCCCTGAACTAGGCCTCTTCTACCTGGAGGCTCAGAGAGATGGACAGTGAGGAAAGGGAAGAGAAATCCTTGGCATTTCTAACACTCAATGCAAACGCTTTGAAGGAGAAGTCAAGGAACAACCCCACCGACAATGACATACCCTGAAAGACAATAGCTAGGAGTCCATCTAACCCAAGAAGGAAGTCCCTCGTCTCAGAGAACTGCAAGATATGGATGGAAGAAAGTGAAGCCCACAAATCCAATGGAAAATAAGCTGTGCTCACGGAGCAGAAGAATTCCTCCTGGTAAGATGATGTCAGTTCCCCATCCCCCTTATCCCCACCGTGGGTCAATCCAGAGGTTCCACACTATTCCTCTCAAAATACCAAGTGCTGCTCTCAGGACATTATAACCAAAGAAATCCAAAATGTCTATGGAAACACAAAGGAGACAAAAGGGTCAATGCGATCTGCCACAAAGCCCTGAAATGGACATAGCAGGCTGCCTGATAGCAAATTTGATTATCACACCAGGATAACAGGACAGCATGGTACTGGG
Source organism: Moschus berezovskii (assembly GCF_049115385.1). Lineage (NCBI taxonomy): Eukaryota > Metazoa > Chordata > Mammalia > Artiodactyla > Moschidae > Moschus > Moschus berezovskii. The sequence continues at coordinate 113,401,178 of NC_142467.1, read as the reverse complement.
AAGAAATCAAACATGCAGAACCAGATCCATGGAATGGAATTGAGGGTCCAGAACTAAACCCAAGCTTCTATGGTCAATTCATTGACGCCAAAGAAGGGGAGGCGATAAGAATGGGAACGAGAGCCTCTGCAACAAAAGGACGTGGGAAATGGAGATGGTTCCATCTAAACAATCACATTGGCTTTTGGTCTCAGAACACGTCAGATTCAGTGAAACACATCAACGCAAAGCCTGAAGTGATTTAACTCCTGGAAATAAGCAGGGGCCATAGGGTCCCCCTTGTCAGGGATTTCTCAACATGTGTGTGTGTGGGGGAAGCAAAATTGGGTCTCTTCAATTCAAGGGAACAGGAAACCAAGGCACACCCACCCGCTTCCATCCACTTGAACAGCTTTGCAACAGAAAAGCTAAGCATTCACAAATCAAAATGGTAACAAAGTGAACACACAAGCATATTTGCAAGCAGAATATCGAAGAAGGGGTTATTATGTAAGAGAATGAGAACTCAGACCACTAGGTCTCCCAGAACAAACCCCAGATCTAACCCTTCCCCTAACACCAACTCCAACCCCAAACCTGTACCTCACTCAAAATGAAACCCTAAAGCCTCAGCCTAGGCCAAAAATATACATGCGTACATGCCTTCACAGGCATGCGAGCATCCACAGGAGAGACACAGAGTGGAAGAGACAGACTGAATTTGGAAAGGTCAAGTAAGAGAGGAAACGAGGGAGAGAGACTGAACAATGCAGAGAGGAAATGAGTCGATTCCACAGAATTTGCATGAATCTCTTTTTGAGGTTGGAAACAGTGACAGTGAATATTCCCCTGCCAGGGGGAAAATGACCCACAATGATGAGACTCAAAGACAAGATTGCGGGGAACCACTGTTGGGGCAGACTCCCCCAACCCTCAAGGCTGAGTGGGACATTTGAGTAGGACAGGGAAGGTTGATATCAGAGCGGGGGATGTGTGAATATGTCCTTCCGGTCCTCCCAAATCGGGTACCATAAATAGGCAGGAAGGTGACTGCCTTTTCCCAGGTCTCAGAGAAAATCCAGGCCTGATTCTGCCCATTGTGTGCTAGGTCAGCCCTGTGTGGAATCCATCCTTTGGGAAGTCTGTGTCCAAGCTCCAAGTGAAAACGGCCCAAATTTTGAACAGGCACTGGAGCTCCTCGTAGGCTGACAGACCTAGTCAGGAGACGGGAGATTGTGACCCACTCTGCAGATGGAGAGACGGGAAACCCTGTGGGGCACATGGCTTGCCCAGGGCCACAACACTTCTGAGAAGAAGGAGCCTGTTCTGAAAGGAGCTGTGTCCTCAGAACTCAGGCCCTGGCTGCACCCAGATCTCCCCAAGGCTGTGGGATGGGCTCTGTGTATGTCACTGTGCCTGCACGTGGTCTAAGGGCATGGGGAAACAGCCAGAAAACCAGAAGTTCCGTTTGGGAGCTTTGTGGACGGGACCTCAGCCACGAAACAGGAAATGATGTCACTTCCTGGCAACAGAACCCAACAGAACCCGCAACCTGTGTATCCAGGCCTGGCCAGAAGAGAGGAGACCCTGGCCAGATCGCTAGCTGTGAAGATATTCTGCTGTTTGCCCCTGCGCAGAGGACGGGGTCTCAGGCTAGCTAACAGGTAGAATGCTTGGGAACGCGGTCAACACTGGCTCAGGGCCCCCGCCGAGAGCCCTCTGGCCCTTTGCTGAAGGAAAAGAAAGGTAACAGGGGAGCCCCAGACTGGGTCCGGCCACCTCTCCTGTCCCACACGGGGAAGCCTGAGGCCTTTCCCTGTGTGTGGATGGGGTTTTCTTGGGTTGTGTCTGCCTCAAGCAAGCCCAGCCGCATTTCAGTCAGGAGCCCATGTGCTTCTTGTGTCCACACCCCAGGGGAGAGCATGCTGTGTGGCATGTGGAGTGTCCGGGCAGAGCCAGATGCCCAGGCTGACCTCATGCCCTCAGGGGATTCTCCATCCTCCCGGGTGGGTATCTGAGCAGACACTCGTGTCTCTGGTCTTTCTTGGAGCAGAAGGGCAGGCAGGCAGAAGCAGCAGCCATCCTTGCCAAGCTAACCTCAGAAATATCGTAGCAGGGCTGGCTGATGGTCACTGACATTGCAGACCGTCCCACCCAAGGTGGCCTCTGAGGGGCACACCCCATCCACCTCCCAAAGGGAGGGTTCAGAGCACCAGCCCCCTGCTCGGGAGGCCCAGTGCAGTCTCCAGGTGAAGGTGGCCACGGAGGACTCAGCCCAACTGGCGATGAAGAGGAAGTGGGCAAGGTCTGCTGTCCAGACTCCACCCAGCACACACCCTGGGACCCAGTCTCAGGCTGCCACGGAGCTCAGCACAGCCGGCTCTGATGCAGAACTCCGAGAAGCCTTGCCTCGGAGGCAGCAGGAAGACCTGGAGCACAGCACGGAAGAGCACAGAGGTGAGTTGGCTGGGGATACTCCCTGTGAGTGTGGGGAGGTGGTGCTGAGCCACACAGGGAGGTGTCCCCCAGAGCTGGGGCTGGGCCTGGAACGAAGGCTAGCCTCACACCACCCATCTTGGAGAATGCAGAGAAGACTCTGATGCTGGGCCTTCTTAGCAAATCTCTAGGAAGCTTTCTTGCCCACTTAGGCACATGGCAAGGCTGGCCTGTGGCAAACTTTTCTTCTCCCACAGCTCTAGCTCTGGCTGTCAAACTCAGCCAGCCTCCATGTCTAAGACCTGTCCCTACGGAGGTGGGAGCTCCTGGTGCAGGACTCACGGATCCACTGAGGGGAGATCTAGACCTGAGATGTCCCCTCCCAGTGACACAGGGCCAACCGGGTATTGGCCACCACCCTCAGCACATCAGATCTCTGTGCCTGCACAACACCCAGCGCCAGGCCAAGATGTCCCACCCCGCCTTCGAGAAACTCCACCTCCATGTGCACTTGCATCTGCTCAGGCTTTGGCGGCAGAACCCGAGTCAGGGCCTGAGTGACCAACTTTGGAGCAGCAGCCTGCCCTGCCTCCTACCAAGGACTCAGACGCCCACCATGACTATCCAACACTTGAAGGGAGAATAGGACCCTGCTCTGGATACAAGCCCAGAACCCTTTGGCAACCACATCATCCAGGGGCGCAGTTGGCTCTGAAGCCTCCATCCCTGTGTGTTCCCCGTGGACGCCGTCTACTCCCTCCACACCCAGGGGAGATTGACATTCCTTCCCCAGAGCTCATTTTCATCAGGCTCCTAGGCATCTTTCTTCTCATCTTTTATGTCTTTTATGGCTTTCTGTATATTTTGCTCGCAAGTGTGTGTCAATAAATTTTCCTTCCTTGTGAATATGGAGGCCTTTACAATGCTGTGTAAGCATCACCTCTGTCTACATTCAGACACCCTCATTCTATCCCCCCCACTTCTCAGCAAAGCCTGGATTCATGGCAAGCATTCCCCGTTCCTCTCTCCCCCGCTTCTCAACATTGAGTCCACTTCTCTCTGCATTTCTTCCCATCCTTTCGGGGTTCCCAATCAACGCTATTCACTAAAATGATAGGAAACTGGATTTTGCTCTTACTGAAGGCGAAAGTTATAGTCTCTAAGTATTGTTAGAGTCTTGGCATCCCTATGAATTCTACAGTCCATGGAATTCTTTAGCCCAGAATCTCGGGTGGGTAGCTTGTCCCTTCTCCAGAGGATTGTTCTGACTTCCCACATATTGGAAGACCAAAGTGTGAAGTAGCCTTTGGGGATCTGAAAGGACTTGTAGGTCCTTTTAAAATGTTATTTTCCAAATGAAGCCCTCTCGGCTAATATGCTCAGAATCTCCAGGTAGGCAGTGCTGTTGTAAGTGGGATACCTCAGGCACAAGGGAAAGTCTGAGTTCTTCCACCGGCAAAAACAAACTCACAAGAATAAACCAGGCAGGAGAAATGGAAAGATATACCCACACCAACAAAGGAACAAGTGTTCCTCAGAACACAAGGCCAGAGAAAGACCCACAATCCTTGTGGCTCCCACATGCTTGAGAAAATCAGTGATCAGGAATTAAAAAGAAGAAACATGTGCAGGTCCAATGAGAGGCAATGCACATGGCTAGTGTAGCTCAGAGATGTCCTGACTCTTTGCATGGTCACATGGGCAAAGGGAAACACAATGCAGGTAGCGGTGGTCATCATCTCACAGCTAGGTGTACGGGATGATGACAACCAGCCTTCGGGACCCAAAGAGGGAACGGAGGGCCTAGCAAAGCCATAGATATCTCTCTCGCTCTCTGGCAGAAGAGATTGCCGGACCAATCAAAGTCCCACAGTAGCATCACTTAATGATCAATGCCAACCCTCAAGGTGAATTCCACTTACTTCTGGCACGGTTGCTCCTGTCCTCTTAGATGTTCACCTGTAGCGATCCAAAGCTGCAGACCTGCTGGTCATCTGTGGAGTAGAACCTGACTTCAGCTGCTCACACAGACAAGGACACACAAGGATGCCTGTGGCCGCTGGCTCACAGATGGAAGATCAAAGCCCTGTCAACCTGAACTGGGGACCAGTGTTGAAAGGGAGGACGCACCCGACTCCCCTTTCACTGGACACAGCGTCCCTGATGCTAGAGCTGCTGAATCCATTCAACTGTGGAAATTCATGCTGAAAAACAACCATCTTTCCGACAACGTCTCTAAAAAGGTTTACGAGCAACGCATTTGGAAACCAGAGGGGATGACATGCATGTCCATGAAAATTGACACCTCTCAACAAATGCACTTCAAATGATTCCTAGACATGCGTACCATGCAAAACGGTTCATAAATCCAGAAGTAAATGGAGCATACATTAGACATGAACTCTGAGTCTTTACACACAATACAGAAAGGCACTACACAAAGAGTAACCAGAGAACACAGTGAACTTTGTCAAATCCAAGATTAGGACTCTGGGAAAGACCATCTGAAAAACGCATAAGACACCTCCCATGCTGGGAGACAACTCCTTGCATACACAGAGTTTAGGTAAGATTTGGCTCCAAATATGCAAACAACATGAACACAAACTAGCCTGAAGGAGAAGTCTGAAGGGACACCAGCGAAGGAAGGGACACAGAGTGTATACCGAATGATGTCCAGCACTGAGATCCTGAGAAACACGGTCTAGCTGCACTCCCCGAGACCCGTGGGACCCTGGACTAGGCCTCTTCCACCTGGAGGCTCAGAGAGATGGACAGTGAGGAAGGGGAAGAGAAATCCTTGGCATTTCTAACACTCACAGCAAACGCTTAGAAGGAGAAGGCAAGTATCAACCCCACCGACAGTAAATTCCCTGAAAGGCAATAGCTAAGGATCCATTTAACCCAGGAGGGGTGCCCCTCTTCTCAGAGAACGGCAAGAGATGGATGAAAGAAGGTGAAGCCCACCAATCCAATGGAAAATAAGCTGTGCTCATGGATCAGAAGAATTACTCATGATAAGATGATGTTACTTCCCCCTCCCCCAGACCCACACCTTGGGGCAATCCAGAGGTTCCACGCTATTCCTCTCAAAATAAAAACGGCTGCTCTCAGGGCATAAAAACCAAAGAATTCCTAAATGTCTATGGAAACACTAAGGTGTCAAAAGAGTCAATCGGCCACAAAAACTTGAAATGTATATAGAAGGCTGCTGATATCCAGTTAGATTATCACACTAGGATCATCAGGACAGCATGGTACTGGGAAGAAATCATGCAGAACCTGATCCATGGAACGGAATTGAAGATCCAGACAAAAACCGAAGCTTCTACGGTCAATTCCTCGATGCCAAAGGAGGGGAGGCTATAAGAATGGGAACAAGAGTCTGTGCAACGAAAGACCGTGGGAATTGCAGATGGTTCCACCTGAACAATCACGTTGGTTTTGGGTCTCAGAACACGTCAGATTCAGTGAAACACATCAAAGCAAAGCCTGAAGTGAAGAAACACCTGGAAATAAGCACAGGACGTAGGCTTTTAATGTCATGGACTTCTCAACATATGTGGGTGGAAAAGCAAAGTAGGGTCTCTTCAAGTCAAGGAAACAGGAAACGAAAGGACACCCACGAGTTTCCGTCCACTTGAACAGCTTTGCAACAGAAAACCTAAGCATTCACAAATCAAAATGGTAACAAACTGAACACAAAAGGATATTTGCAAACAGAATATTGGAGAAGGGGTTCCTACGTAAAAGAGACTGAGAACTCACACAACTAAGTCTCCCAGAAAAAAACCCAGACCTATCCTTTCCCCTAACACCAAATCCAACCCGATACCATTATCTCACTCGACACGAAACCATAAAGCTTCACCCTAGGTGAACACTATACATGTTTACATGCATTCACAGACATGCAAGCATCCACAGGAGAGACACAGAAAGGAAGATACAGAATGAATTTGGAAAGATCAAGAAAGAGACGGAACGAGGGAGAGAGACTGAACAATAGAGAGAGGAAATGAGTCAATTTCACAGAACTTGCATGAATCTCTCTTGAAGATGGAAACAATGACAGTGCCTATTCCCCCTGCAAGGGGGAAAATGACCCAAGTTGATGAGTCTCAAAGACAAGGATTCGGGGAGCCACTGTTGGGGCAGCCTCCCCCAGGCCTCGAGGCTGAGTGGGACACTTGAATAGGAGGAGGAAATTTGATATCAGAGGTCGCCATGCGTGAATATGATTTTCCGGTCCTCCCAATGCAGGGGTCAAGAAATAGGCAGAAAGGGGACTGACTTTCCCCAGGTCCTAGAGCCCATCCAGGCCTGATTCTGCCCACTCTGTGCTAGGTCAGCCCTGTGTTGAATCCGTCCTTTGGGAAGTCTCAGTGTCTAAGTTTCATGTGATAGCAGCCGAAAGTCTGAACAGGCACTGGAGCTGTTTGTAGGATGACAGACCTAGGGAGGGGATAGAAGAGTGACCCCCACTCTGCAGATGGAGAGACTGGGGAAACCAAGGGGGGCACATGTCTTGCCCAGGACCACATCACTTCTGAGAAGAGGGAACCTGGGCTGAAAGCAGCTGTGTCCTCAGAGCTCAGGCCCTGGCTGCACCCAGGTCTCCCCAAGGCTGTGGGGTGGGCTGAATGTGTGTCACTGTGCCTGCACGTGGCATAAGGGCATGGGAGAACAGCCAGAAACCCAGAGGTTCCCTTGGGGAACTTTGTGGATGGGACCTAGGCCACGAACCAGGAAATGATGTCATTTCCTGGCAACAGAACCCAACAGAACCCACAACCCGTGTATCTAGGCCTCCCCAGCGGAGAGGAGCCCCCAGCCAGATCGCTTGCTCTCAAGATGTTCTGCTGTTTGCCCCTGCCCAGAGGCCGGGTCCTCAGGCGAGCTCACAGGCAGAGAGTGCGGGAAGGCCGTCGAAACTGGCCCAGGGCCCCTCCGAGAGTCCTCTGGCCCTTTGCCCGAAGGAACAGAAAGGTAAAAGGGGAGCCCCAGGCCGGGTCCGCCCACCTCTTCCGTCCCACCCGTGGAAGCCTGAGGCCTTTCGCTGTGTGTGGATGGGGGTTTCTCAGGCTGTGTCTGCCTCAAGCAAGCCCAGCCACAGGTGGGTCAGGAGCCCGTGGACCGCTTGTGTCCACACCCCAGGGGAGAGCACGCTTGGTGGCATGGTGAGCGTCCAGGCAGAGTCGTGTGCCCAGGCTGACCTCAAGCCCTTGGCGGGGGGTCTCCATCCTCCCTGGTGGTTATCTGAGCAGGCATTCATCTCTGTTTTTTCTGGGAGCAGAAGAGCAGACGGGCAGAAACATTAGACATCCTGGCCAGGCTCAGCTCAGAAATATCGAAGCCCACAATCTCTACCTTCAACGGCACTTGCACCTGCTCGGGCTTTGGCGGCAGGACTAAAGTCAGGGCCTGATTGACCACCTGCACAGAGGGAGCCTGTCCTGGCTCCTGCCAAGGACTCAGATGCCCACCATGACTATCTAACCCCTGGAGGGAGAACAGGCCCCTGCTCTGGACAGAGGCCCAGATCCCGTTCGGCAAATACCTTATCCAGGGGTGCAGTTGGCTCTGCAGCCACCATCCCTGTGTGTACCCCATGGACGCCCTCCACTCCCTCCACACCCAGGGGAGACTGACTTCCCTTCCCTTGAGCTCATTTTCATTAGGCTTCTAGGAATCTTTCTTCTCATCTTTTATGTCTTTTATGGCTTTGTGTATATTTTGCTCACAAGTGTGTGTCAATAAATTTTCCTTCCTTGATGCCATTGCGAATATGGAGGCCTTCTATGCTGTGTAAGGATCACCACTGTCTACATTCGGACACCCTCATTCTCCCTCCTCCCCAACTTCACAGCAAAGCCTGGATTCATAACAAGCACTGTCCGTTCCTCTCTCCCCCGCCTGACAACACTGAGTCTATTTCTTTCTGCATTTCCTCCCATTCTTTCGGGGTCCCCAATCAATGCCAATCACTGAAAAGATAGGAAACTTTATTTTGGTCTGACTGAAGGTGAAAGTTATAGTCTCTCAGTATCGTTCGAGTCTTGGCATTCCCATGAATTCTACAGTCCATGGAATTCTCTAGGCCAGAATCCTGGAGTGGGTAGCTTTTCCCTTCTCCAGGCAATTGTTCTGACGCCCCATATGTTGGAAGACCAAACTGGATTATTCTGGTTTCTATTTCATTTGAAGTAGCCTTTGAGTATCTGAAAGGACCATGTAGGTCCTTTCAAGAAGTCATCTGCCAAACGAAGCCCTCTCGGCAAATGTTCTCAGAATCTCCAGGTAGGCAGTGCTGTTTCAGTGGGAAACTGCAGGCATAAGGGAAAGTCTGAGTTCTTCCGCCGGCACAAACAAGGGCTGACCTAGCACAGAATGGGGCAGAATCAGACCTAGATGGGCTCTGGGACCTGGGAAAAGGCAGTCCCCTTCCTGCCTATTTCTTGACCCCTTCATTGGGAGGACCGGAAGGTCACATTCAGCCATCGCTCCCTCGGATATCAACTTTCATCCTCCTGCTCAGGTGTCCCACTCATCTTCGAGGGGTTGGGGAGGCTGCCCCAAAAGTGGCTCCCCGCATCCTTGTCTTTGATCCTCATCAACTTGGGTCATTTTTCCCTTTGCAGGGGGAATAGGCATTGTCATTGTTTCAAAACTCAAGAGAGATTCATGCAAATTTTGTGGAATCGACTCATTTCCTCTCTCCATTGTTCAGTCTCTCTCCCTCCTTCTGTCTTTCTTGAACTTTTCAAATTCTTTCTGTATCTTCCTTTCTGTGTCTCTGCTGTGGATGCTCGCGTGCCTGTGAATGAATGTAAGCATTTATATTGTTGACCTAGAGTGAGGCTTCAAGGTTTCCTTTCCAGTGAGGTAAATGTTTGGGGATGGAGTTGACGTTAGGGGAAGAGATAGGTCTGGGGTTTGTTCAGTGAGACTTAGTCCTGTGAGTTCTTGTCTTTTTTACTTAGGAAACCCTTCTATATTCTGCTTGCAAATATTCCTTTGTGTTCAGTTTGTTACCACTTTGATTTGTGAATGCTAAGCTTTTCTGTTTCAAAGCTGTTCAAGTGGATGGAAGCTAGTTGATGTTGTTTGGTTTCCTGTTTCCTTGATTCAAAGAGACGCAACTTTGCTTCTGCCACCAAAAACATGTCGTGAAGTCCCTGACATTAAGGAACCTATGGCCCCTGCTTATTTCCAGGAATTTCATCACTTCGGGCTTTGCATTCATATGTTTCACTGAATCTGAGGTGTTATGAGACCAAAAGCCAATGTGATTATGCAGATGCAACCATCTCCAATAACCACAGCTTTTCGTTTCAGAGGCTCTTGTTCCCATTCATATCGCCTCCCCTCCTTTGGCGTCCATGAAGTGACTATAGAAGCTTGGGGTTATTTCTGGACCCTCAATTCCATTCCTTGGATCTGGTTCTGCATGTTTGTACCATGCTGTCCTGATGATCCTACTGTGATAGTCTAATTGGCTATCAGGCAGCCAGCTATGTACATTTCAGGGCTTTGTGGCAGATTGCATTGACTATTTTGACTCCTTTCTGTTTCCATAGACATTTTGGAATTCTTTGGTTATAATACCCTGAGAACAGCCATTGGTATTTTGAGAGAAATAGCATGCAATGTCTGGATTGCCTCACGGTGGGGGTTGGGGGGAGGGGGAAGTGACATCATCTTACCAGGAGGAATTCTTCTGATCCGGGAGCACAGCTTATTTTCCATTGGATTGGTGGGCTTCACCTTCTTTCACCATCTCTTGCAGTTCTCGGAGAACAGGGGCTTCCCTCCTGGGTTAGATGGACTCCAAGCTATTGCCTTTCAGAAATGTCACTGTCGGTGGGGTGGATCCTTGCCTTCTCCTTCTAAGCGTTTGCTGTGAATGTTAGAAATGCCAAGGATTTCTCTTCCCCTTCCTCACTGTCCATCTCTCTGAGCCTCTAGGTAGAACAGGCCTAGTCCAGGGTCACCAGGACCTCGGGGAGTGCAGCTAGATCAATTTTCTCAGGTGCTCAGTGCTGGGCATCATTCGGTGTACTCTCCAGGTCCCTTCCTTCGCCTGGTGTCCCTTCAGACCTCTCCCTCATGCTCCTTTGTGTTCATGTCACTTGTGTATTAGAAGCTAAATCTGCCTAAGCTCTGTGTATGCAAACAGTTGTCTCCCAGCTTGGGATGTGTCGCTTGCGTTTTACAGACCATTTTTCCCAGAGTCCAATTATTGGTGAGACAAGTTCACTGTGTTCCCTGGTTACTCTTTGTGTAGTGTCTTTCTGTATTGTGTGTGAAGACACAGAGCTCATGTCTAATGTCTGCTTCATTTCCTTCTGCTTTTGTGAACCATTTTCCATGGAACGTATGTCTAGGAATCATTTGAAGTGCATTTGTTGAGAGGTGTCAAGTTTCCATGGACATGCATGTCATCCCCTCTGGGTTCCAAATGCGTTGCTCCTAAACTTTTTAGGAGAACTTCTCGGAAAGATGGGTTTTTTTCAGCTTGTGTTTCCACAGTTGAATGGATTCAGCAGCTCTAGCCGAAGGGGTGCTGACTCCAATGAAGGGAGTCGGGTGCGGCCTCCCTTTCAGCACAAACACTCAGGTCGGATTGTCAGGGGGCAGATCTTCCATCTGTGAGCCACAGGCCACTGGCACCCTTGTGTGCCCTTGGCTGTGTGAGCAGCTGAAGGGAGTTTCGTCTCAGCAGGCGCCCAGCAGGCCCGTGGCTTCGGACCACCAGAGGTAAGCATCTCAGAAGACAGGAGCCACTGTGCCAGAAGTGGAGTGGGATCCACCCTGAGGGTGGGCACTGATCGTCAATAGATGCTCCTATGGGATTTTGATGGGTCCGGCACACTCTTCTCCCAGATAGCGAGAGAGATGTCTATGGGCTCTGTTAGGCCCTCCACTCCCTCTTGTGGTCCCAAAGGCTGGTTGTCACCATGATGAGCACCTAGCTCTAGATGATGACCACTGCCACCTGCCCTGTGTTTCCTTTTGACCGCATGTCCACGCAAAGCGTCAGGCTGTCTCTGAGCTACACTAGCCATGTCCATTGGCTCTCATTGGACCTGCATATGTTTCTTCTGTTTCCTTCCTGTCATACATTTTCTCGAGCATGTGGGGACCACAAGGATGGTGGGTCTTTTTCTGGTCTTGTGTTCTGAGGAAGAGTTTTCCCTTTGTTGGTGTGGATTTATCTTTCCATTTCTCTTGCCTGGTTTATTGTTGTGAGTTTGTTTGAGCCGGGAGAAGAACTCAGCATTTCCTTGTGTCTGAGGTGTCCCACTTACAACAGCACTGCCTACCTGGAGATTCTGAGCAGTTATCGAGAGGGCTTCGATGGGCAAATGACATCTTGAAAGGACCTACACTGTCTTTTCATATACCCAAAGGCTCCTTAAAATGACATAGAAACCAGAATTCTCCAGTTTGGTCTTCCAATATGTGGGGACTCAGAACAATCCCCCGGAGAAGGGAAAAGCTACCCACTCCAGGATTCTGGCCTAGAGAATTCCATGCACTGTAGAATTCATGGGCATGTCAAGACTCCAAAAGCCTGAGAGATTATAACGTTCACCTTCAGTCACAGGAAAATCCAGTTTCCTTTCATTTCAGTGATTGCATTGATTGGGGACACCGAACTGATGGGAAGAAATGCAGAAAGAAATAGTCTCAAGGTTGTCAGGCGGGGGAGAGAGGAATGGGCAGTGCTTGCCATGAATCCAGGCTTTGCTGGGAAGTGGGTGGGGTGATAGAGTGAGGGTGTCCGAATGTAGACAGTGGTGATGCTTACACAGCATTGTGAAGGCCTATATATTCCCAAATGGCATCAAGGAAGGAAAATTTATTGACACACACTTGTGAGCAAAATATACAGAAAGCCATGAAAGACATAAAAGATGAGAAGAAAGATGCCTAGGAGCCTGATGAAAATCAGCTCAGGGGAAAGGAAGTCAGTCTCCCCTGGGTGGGGAGGGAGTGGACGGCATCCACAGGGAACACACAGGGATGGAGCCTGTAGAGCCAAACGCGCCCCTGGACGAGGTGTTTGCTGAACGGGCTCTGGGTCTCTGTCCAGAGCAGGGGCCTTTTCTCCCTGCAGGGGTGGGACCGTCATGGTGAGTGTCTGAGTCCTTGGCAGGAGCCGGGGCAGGCTGCCCTTGTGCAGGTGGTCACTCAGACCCTGACTCAGGTTCTGCCACCAACGCCCGAGCAGGTGTAAGTGCACGTTGAGGTGGAGGATCTGGAAACGGGGTGGGACATCGGGTCCTGGGGCTGTGGGTCGTGCAGGCACAGAGATCCGATGTGCTGAGTGTGCCTGCCAATACCCGGTTGGCTACACGTCTTTGGGAGGGTACGTCTCAGGTCTCGAACACCCCTCAGTGGATCCCTGGGTCCTGCACGTGGAGCTCCCACCTCCGCAGGGACAGGTGTTGGAGGTGGAGGCTCGCTGAGTTTGACGGCCGGAGCTAGAGCTGGGGGAGAAGAAAAGTTTGCCACAGGCCAGACTTGCCATGTGCCTAAGTGGGCACGAAAGCTTCCTAGAGATTCGCTAAGAAGGCCCAGCATCGGAGTCTTCTCTGCAGTCTCCAAGATGGGTGGTCTGAGGCTAGCCTTTGGTCCAGGCCCAGCCCCAGCTCTGGGAGACTCCTACCTGTGTGGCTCAGCACTGAATCCCTACACTCTTGTTCAGCAGTCCCAGCCACCTCACGTCTGTGCTATGCCGTTCTGGGTTTCAGGTCCTCCTGCTACCTCAGGTGCAGGGCTTCTCAGAGCTCTGGGTCAGGGTGGCTCTGCGGAGCTCTGTGGCAGAATGAGACTGGGCCCCGGGGTGCATGCTGGGTGGTGTCTGGGTAGCAGGCCTTGCCCGCTCCGTCTTCATCTTCAGTTGGGCTGAGCCCTCCTTGGCCACGCTCACTTGGAGCCTGCACTGGGCTTCCCGGGCAGGTGGCTAGTGCTCTGAGCCCTCCTTCTGGGAGGTGGATGGGGTGTGCCCCTCAGTGGACAACTCGGATGTGACGCTCTGCAATGATAGTGACCATCAGCCAGCCCTGCTTCGATATTTCTGGGCTGAGGCTGGCCAGGATGGCTGCTGCCTCTGCCTGTCTGCCCTTCTGCTCACAGGAAGAGCAAAGACAAAGATCTGTTCAGCTACCCACCCGGGAGGACAGAGACACCCCTGAGGCTGTGAGGTCAGCCTGGTCATGGGGCTCTGCCTGGACACTACCCATGCCACCCAGCCTTCTCTCCGCTGGGGTGTGGACACAAGCGACCCATTGTCTCCTGACCCACATGTGGTTGGGCTTGCTTGAGGCAGACACACCCCGAAAAACCCCCATCCACACACAGCGAAAGGTCTCAGGCTTCCCCGGGTGGGACAGGAGAGGTGGCCGGACCTGGCCTGGGGCTCCCCTGTTACCTTTCTGTTCTTTCGGGCAAAGGGCCAGAGGACTCTTGGGTGGGGGAGTGCTGAGCCAGTGTCAACCGCGTGCCCACACAGTCTGCCTGTGAGCTTGCCTGAGGTCCCGGCATCATCTGGGCAAGGGCAAGCAGCAGAACATCTTGACAGCAAACGATCTAGCTGGGGGCTCCTCTCCGCTGGTGAGGACTGGATACCCGGTTTGTGGGTTCTGTTGTGTTCTGTTGCCAGGAAGTGACATCATTTCCTGGTTTGTGGCCGAGGTCCCTTCCACAAAGCTCCCTAAGAGAACCTCTGGGTTTCTGGCTGTTCCCCCACGTCCTTAGACCACATGCAGGCACAGTGAAACCACACAGCCCACCCCACAGCATTGGGGAGACCTGGGTGCAGCCAGGGCCTGAACTCTGAGGACACAGAGGTTTTCAGCCCAGGACCCTTCTTCTCAGAAATGATGTGGCCCTGGGCAAGGCATGTGCTCCGCAGGGTAACCCAGTGTCTTGATCTTCAGAGTGGGGAACACTCTCCCATCTGCTGCCTAGGTTTGTCAGCCTACGAACAACTCCAGTTCCTGTTCATACTTTGGGCCTCTATCACATGGAGCTTGGACACTGAGACTTCCCAAAGGACAGATTTCACACAGGGCTGACCTAGCACAGAATGAGGCAGAATCAGGCCTGGATGGGCTCTGGTACCTGCGAAAAGGCATTCCGCTTCCTGCCTATTTCTTGACCCCCGCATTGGGAGGACCGGAATGTCATATTCAGTTATTGCCCCCTCTGATATCAACCTTCAATGTCCTACTCAAGTGTCCCACTCAGCCTCGAGGAGTGGGGGAGTCTGCCCAAACAGTGGCTCCCCGCATCCTTGTCTTTGAATCTCATCATCTTGTGTCATTTTACCACTTGCAGGGGGAATACGCACTGTCAATGTTTCCAACCTCAAGAGAGATTCATGCAAATTCTGTGAAATTGACTCATTTCCTCTCGCCCTGGTTCAGTCTCTCTTCCGCGTTCCATTTCTTTCTTGACCTTTCCAAATTCAGTCTGTCTTCCTCTCTGTGTCTCTCCTGTGGATGCTTGAATGCATGTGAATGTATGTAAGCATGTAAACTGTTGACCTAGGGTGAGGCTTTAGTGTTTCGTGTAGAGTGAGTTAAAGGTTTGGGGTTGGAATTGGTGTTAGGGGAAGGGCTAGATCTGGGGTTTGTTCTGGGAGACTTAGTGGTGTGAGTTCTCAGTCTCTTTTACATAGGAACCCCTTCTCCGATATTCTGCTTACGAATATTCTTTTTTGTTCAGTTTGTTACCATTTTGATTAGCAAATTCTTAGCTTTTCTGTTGCAAAGCTGTTCAAGTGGATGGAAGCTGGTGGGTGTCCTTTGGTTTACTGTTTCCTTGACTTGAAGAGACCCAATTTTCTTCTACCCCCACACACATGTTGAGAAGTCCCTGACATTAAGGCGCCTATGGCCCGTGCTTATTTCCAAGAGTTTCATCACTTCAGGCTTTGCATTGATGTGTTTCACTGAATCTGACGTGTTATGAGACCAAAAGCCAATATGATTGTTCAGATGGAACCATCTCCAATTCCCACGGCCTTTCCTTGCAGAGGTTCTTTTTCCCATTCGTATCACCTCCCCTCCTTTGGCTTCGAGGAATTGACCGTAGAAGCTTGGGTTTACGTCTGGAACCTCAAATCCATTCCATGGATCTGGTTCTGCGTGTTTGATTTCTTCCCAGAACTATGCTGTCCTGATGATCCTAGTCTGAGAGTCTAATTGGCTATCAGTCAGCCTGCTACGTCCATTTCAAAGCTTTACGGCAGATTGAATTGACTCTTTTGACTCCTTTGTGTTTCCATAGACATTTTGGATTCTTTGGTTATAATGCCCTGAGAAAAGCCGTTGGTATTTTGAGAGAAATAAAGTGGATCCTCTGGATTGCCCCATGGTGGGGGCCCGGGGGAGGGAGAATTGATATCATCTTAACAGGAGGAATTCTTCTGATCCTTGAGCACAGCTATTTTCCATGGGATTTGTGGGATTCACCTTCTTTTATCCATCTCTTGCAGTTCTCAGAGAAGAGGGGCTCCCCTCCTGGTTTAGATGGACTCATAGATATTGCCTTTCAGGGGATGTAACTGTCGGTGGGGTTGATAATTGCCGTTTTCGAAGCGTTTGTTGTGAGTGTTAGAAATGCCAAGTATTTCTCTTCCCCTTCCTCACGGTCCATCTCTCTGAGCCTCCAGGTAGAACAGGCCTAGTCCAGGGTCCCACGGGCCTCAGGGAGTGCACCTAGACCCTGTGGATCAGACCCTCAGTTCTGGGCATCATTTGGTGTATTCTCTGTGTCCCTTTCTTCACCTGGTGTCCCTTCAGACCTCTCCTTCAGGCTCCTTTGTGTTCATGTCATTTGTGTATTAACAGCCAAATCCTGCCTAAGCTCAGTGTATGCATACAGGGTCCTGCCACCTCTCCCATCCCACGCTGGGAAGCCTGAGGCCTTTCCCTGTGTGTGGAAGGGGTTTTGTCTGCTTGTGTCTGACTCAAGCAAGCCCAGCTGCATGTGGGTTTGGAGCCCTTTGACTGCTTGTGTCCACACCCCAGCGGACAGCAGGCTGCCTGTCATGGGGAGCGTCCAGTCAGAGCTGGTGGACCAGGCTGACCTCACGCCCTCGGGTGTGTCTCCGTCCTCCTGGGTGGGTATCTCAGCATATCTTTGTCACTGCTCCTTCTGGGAGCAGAAGGGCAGACAGGCAGAAGCAGCAGCCATACTGGCCAGTTTCAGCTCACAAATATCAAAGCAGGGCTGGCTGATGGTCTCTATCATTGCAGAGCATCCCACCCGACGTGGCCCCTGAGGGGCACACCCCATCCACCTCCCAGAGGGAGGGCTCAGAGCACCAGCCCCCAGCCCGGGAGGCCCAGTCCAGGCTCCAGGTGAGCGTGGCCACGGAGGGCTCAGCCCAACTGGCAATTAAGACGGAGCAGGCCAGGCCTGCTACACAGACACCACCCAGCACGCACCCCGGGGCCCAGTCTCAGGCTGCCACGAAACTCAGCAGAGCCTGCCCTGATCCAGAGCTCTAAGAAGCCCTGCCTTGGAGGTAGCAGTAGGACCTCGAACCCAGGAGGGCAGAGCAAATAGATGAGGCGTTTGTGGCTGCTGCATGTGAGTGTGGGGAGGTAGTGCTGAGCCACACAGGGAGATGTCCCCCAGAGCTGGGGCTGGTCCGGGGCCAATGGCTGGCCTCACACCACACATTTTGGAGACTGGAGAGAAGACTCCGATGCTAGGCCTTCTTATAGAATCTCTAGGAAGCTTTCGTACCCACTTAGGCACATGGCAAGGCTGTCCTGTGGCAAACTCTTCTTCTCCACCAACTCTAGCTCTGACCGTCAAACTCAGCCAGCCTCCATGTCCAAAACGAGTCCCTACAGAGGTTGGTTCTCCAGGTGCAGCACCCAGGGATCCACTGAGGGCAGATTGAGACCTGAGACGTCCCCTCCCAAAGAAATGGGGCGAGCTGGGTACTGGCTAGCACCGTCAGCACATCTGAACTCTGTGCCTGCACGAACCAGAGCCCCAGGCTCCGATGTCCCACCCCGTTTTCCAGAACCTCCACCTCCACGTGAACTTACACCTGCTCGGGCTTTGGTGGCAGAACCCGAGTCAGGGCCTGAGTGACCACCTGCAGAGCGGCAGCCTGCCCTGGCTCCTGCCAAGGACTCAGACGCCCAACATGCCTGTCCCACCCCTGCAGGGAGAACAGGCCCATGCTCTGGACAGAGACCCAGAGCCCTTTCATCAAAAACCTCGTCCAGGGACGCGGTTGACTCTGCAGCCTCCATCCCTGCGTGTTGTCCGTGGCAGCCGTCCACTCGCTCCCCACCCAGGGGAGATTGACTTCCATTCCCATGAGCTGATTTTCATCAGGCTCCTAGGCATCTTTCTTTTCATCTTTTATGTCTTTTATGGCTTTCTGTATATTTTGCTCGCAACTGTGTGTCAATAAATTTTCCTTCCTTGATGCCATTTGGGAATATGGAGGCCTTCACAATGCTGTGTAAACATCACCACTGTCTACATTTGGACACCCTCATTCTATACCCCCCAGTTCCCGGCAAAGCCTGGATTCATGGCAAGCACTCCCCGTTCTTCTCTCCCCGCCTGACAACATTGAACCTACTTCTCTCTGCATTTCTTCCCATCCTTTTGAGGTCCCCAATCAATGCCAATCACTGAAATAAAAGGAAACTGGATTTTGCTCTGACTGAAGGCGAAAGTTATAGTCTCTCGGCATTGTTAGAGTCTTGGCATCCCCATGAATTCTACAATCCAAGCAATTCTCTAGGTCAGAATCCTGGAGTCGGTAGCTTTTCCCTTCTCAGTGGATTGTTCTGACTCCCCACATATTGGAAGACCAAACTGGAGAATTCTGGTCCCTATGTCATTTGACGTAGCCTTTGGGTATCTGAAAGGACCATGTAAGTCTTTACAAGATGTTATCTGCCAAACGAAGCCCTCAAGGAAAATGTGCTCAGAATATGCAGGTAGGCAATGCTGTTGTAAGTGGGACAACTCAGGCACAAGGGAAATGCTGAGTTCTTCCGCTGGCACAAACAAACTCACAACAATAAACCAAGCAGGAGAAATGGAATGATAAGCCCAGATCAACAAAGGGAGAAGTGTTCCACAGAAGACAAGGCCAGATCCACCATCCTCATAGTCCCCACATGCTCGAGAAAATCAGTGATCGGGAAAGAAACAGAAGAAACATGTGCAAGTCCAATGTGAGGCAATGCACATGGCTAGTGTAGCTCAGAGATGGCCTGATGCTTCGCATGGACACGCGGGCAAAGGGAAACACAGTGCAGGTGGCGGTTCTCATAATCTCAGAGCTAGGTGCTCAGGTTGGTGTCAACCAGCCTTCGGGACCACAAGAGGGAATGGAGGGCCAGCAGAGCCCATAGACATCTGTCTCGCTCTCTGCCAGAAGAATGTGCTGAATCCATCAAAGTCCCACTGGAACATCTCTTGGCGATCAGTGCCCACCCTCAAGGTGGATCCCATTCCACTTCTTGCACGGTTGATCCTGTCTTCTGAGATGCTCACCTGTGGTGGTCCAAAGCCGCAGGCTTGCTGGGTGCCTGTGCAGACGAAACTCCCTTAAGCCGCTCAGGTCCAAGGGCACACAAGGATGCCTGTGTCTTCTGGCTCAATGATGGAAGATCAGAGCCCTCTCAACCAGACTTGGGGATCGGTGCTGAAAGGGAGGCCGCACCTGACGCCCCCTTTCACTGGACAAATTATCCTTGCTTCTAGAGCTGCTGAATCCATTCAACTGTGGAAATGCAAGCTGAAAAACACCCATCTTTCCGAGAAGGTCTCCAAAACTGTTTAGGAGTGACACATTGGAAACCAGAGAACGTGACATGCATGTCCATGGAAAATTAACACCTCTCAACAAATGCACTTCAAATGATTCCTAGACATACGTTCCATGCAAAATGGTTCACAAATCCAGAAGGAAATGGAGCAGACATTAGACATGAGCTCTGAGTTTTCACACACAATACCAAAAGGCACTACACAAAGAGTAACCAGGGAACACAGTGAACTTTGTCAAATCCAAGATTTGGGCTCTGGGAAAGACCGTCTGAAAAACACAAACAACATATCCCAAGCGGGAAGACAACTGTTTGCATACACAGAACGTAGGCAGAATTTGGCTCCTAATACACAAACGACATGAACACAAGCTTGAAGGAGAGGTCTGCAGGGAAAGCAGGCGAAGGAAGGGACATGGAGAGTATACCGAATGATGCCCAACAATGAAGGCCTGAGAAACACGATCGAGCTGCAATCCCCAATAGCCGTGGGACCCTGGACTAGGCCTGTTCAACCTGGAGGCTCAGAGAGATGGACAGAGAGGAAGGGGAAGAGAAATTGTTGGCATTTCTAATACTAACAGCAAATGCTTAGAAAGAGACGGCAAGTATCAACCCCATCGACAGTGACATTTCCTGAAAGGCAATAGCTTGGGGTCCATCTAACCCAGGAGGGAAGCCCCTCTTCTAAAAGAACTGCAAGAGATGGATGAAAGAAGGTGAAGACCACCAATCCAATGGAAAATAAGCTGTGCTCATGGATCAGAAGAATTACTCATGATAAGATGATGTTACTTTCCCCTCCCCTGGACCCCCAACTTGGAGCAGTCCAGGGGTCGCACGCAATTCCTCTCAAAATACCAACGGCTACACAAATACAAATGATTATTAGAGAATACTATCAGCAATTATATGGCAATAAAATGAATAACCTGGAAGAAATTGACAAATTCCAAGAAAAGTACAACTTTACAAAACTGAACCAGGAAGAAATAGAAAATCTGAACAGACCCATCACAAGCTCGGAACTAGAGGCTATAATAAAAAAATGTCCAGCAAACAAAAGCCCTGGTCCAGACGGCTCACGGCTGAGTTCTTCCAAAACTTTAGAGAAGAGCTAACACCTTTCTACTCAAACTCTTTCAGAAAATTGCTGAGGAAGGGAAACTTCCAAACTCATTCTATGAGGCCACCATCACCCTAATCCCAAAACCTTGTAAAGATCCCACAAAAAAAGAAAACTACAGGCCAATATCACTGATGAACATAGATGCAAAAATCCTTAACAAAATTCTAGCAATCAGAATCCAACAACACTGTCAGAAGATCATATATCATGACCAAGTGGGCTTATCCCAGGAATGCAAGGATTCTTCAATATCCACAAATCAATCAACGTAATACACCACATTAACAAACTGAAAACTAAAAATCATATGATTATTTCAACAGATGCAGAGAAAGCCTTTGACAAAACACAGCATCCATTTATGATAAAAACCCTCCAGAAAGTGTAAATAGAAGGGACATATCTCAATATAATAAAAGCTATATATGACAAACCCATAGCAAACGTTATCCTCAATGGTGAAAAACTGAAAGCATTTCCCCTAATGTCAGGAATAAGACAAGGGTGCCCATTCGCAACACTACTATTCAACATAGTTCTGGAAGTTTTGGCTACAGCAATCAGAGCAGAAAAAGACATAAAAGGAATACAAATTGGAAAAGAAGAAGTAAAACTTTCACTGTTCGCTGATGACGTGATCCTCTATACAGAAAACCCTAAAGAATCTACCAGAAAACTACTAGAGGTAATCAATGAATACAGTAAAGTTGCAGGATATAAAGTCAACACACAGAAATCACTTGCATTCCTTTACACTAATAATGAGAAAATAGAATGAGAAATTAAGGAAACTATTCCATTCTCTGTTGCAACGAAAAGATTTAAATACTTAAGGATGTATTTACCTAAGGAAACAAAAGACTTGTACACACAAAACTATAAACCACTAGTGAACATAATCAAAGAGTACACTAATAGATGGAGAAATATACCATGTTTGTGTATTGGAAGAATAAATATTGTTAAAATGAGTATAATATCTAAAGTAACTTATACATTCAATGCAATCCCTGTCCAGCTACCAACGATATTTTTCATAGAACTAGAACAAATAATCTCACAATTTGTATGGAAATACAAAAAACCTCGAATAGCCAAAGCAATCTTGAGGAAGAAAAATGTAACTGGGGGAATTAGCCTGCCGGACTTCTGGCTCTACTACAAAGCTACAGTCCTCAAGACAATATGGTACGGGCATAAATACAGAACCATAGATCAATGGAACAAAATAGAAAGCCCAGTGATAAATCCAAGCACCTATGGATACCTTATCTTTGACAAAGGAGGCAAGAATATAAAATGGAGAGAAGACAGTCTCTTTAACAAGTGGTTCTGGGAAAACTGGTCAGCCACTTGTAAAAGAATAAAACTAGAATACTTCCTAACACCATATACCAAAATAAACTCAAAATAGACTAGAGAGATAAATGTAAAACCAATAACTATAAAACTCCTAGAGGAGAATGTAGGCGAAACACTCTCTGACATAAATCACAGCAGGATCCTCCAAGACCCACCTCCCAGAATATTGGAAATAAAAGCAAAAATAAACAAATGGGTCCTAATTAAAATCAAAAGCTTCTGCACAGCAAAGGAAACTGTAAGCAAGGGGAAAAGATAGCCTTCAGAATGGGGGAAAATAATAGCAAATGAAACAACTGATAAAGGATTAATCTCCAAAATATACTCAGCTCCTGCAGCTCATTCCAGAAAAATAAATGAGCCAATAAAACATTGGGCCAAAGAACTAAACAGACATTTCTCTAAAGAATTCATAAAGATGGCTAACAAACACATGAAAAAATGCTCAACATCTCTCATAATCAGAGAAATGCAAATCAAAAACACAATGGGATACCATTTCACACCAGTCAGAATGGCTGCTATCCAAAAGTCTACATGCAATAAATGCTAGAGAGGTTGTGGAAAAAAGGGAACCTTCTTACACTGTTGTTGGGAATGCAAACTAGTACAGCCACTATGGAGAACAGTGTGGAGATTCCTCAAAAAACTAGAAATAGAAATGCCATATTATCCAGCAATCACACTCCTGGGCATACACACCGAGGAAACCAGAATTGAAAGAGACACATGTACTCCAATGTTCATCGCAGCCCTGTTTACAATAGCCAGGACATGGAAGCAACCTATATGTCCATCTGCAGACGAATGGATAATAAAGCTTTGGTACATATACACAATGGAGTATTACTGAGCTGTTAAAAGAATGCATTTGAATCAGCTCTAATGAGGTGGATGAAATTGGAGCCTATTATATAGAGTGAAGTAAGCCAGAAAGAAAAACACCAATACAATATACTAACGCATATATATGGAATTTAGAAAGATGCAAATGATAACCCCGTATACGAGACAGCAAAAGAGAAACAGATGTATAAAACAGTCGTAGGGATTCTGTGGGAGAGGGTGAGGATGGGATGGTTTGGGAGAATGACATTGAAACATGTATATTATCATATGTGAAACGAATCACCAGTTCAGGGTCGAGGCATGTTACAGGATGTTCAGGGCTCGTATGACCCAGAGGGAAAATAAAGGAAGGAGGGAGGTGGGAGGGGGGTTCGGGAGAGGGACCTCATGTACACAAGAGGCGGATTCATGTCAATGTATGGCAAAACCAACCAATATAATATTGTAAAATAATTAGCCTCCAATAAAATTAAAAAAAAAAAATCGGCTGTTCTCAGGGCATTATAACCAATGAATTCCAAAATGTCTATGGAAACACAAGGGGGTCAAAAGAGTCAATGCAATCTGCCACAAAGCCCTGAAATGGACATAGCAGGCTGCTTGATAGCCAATTAGACTATCACACTAGGATCATCAGGACAGCATGGTACTGGGAAGAAATAAAACACGCAGAAGAGATCCATGGAGTGGAATTGAGGGTCCAGAAAAAAAAAAAAATCCATGCTTCTACGGTCAATTCCTCAATGCCAAAGGAGGGGAGGTGATACGAATGAGAACAAGGGCCTCTGCAATGAAAGGCCGTGGGAATTGGAGATGGTTCCATCTGAACAATCACATTGGCTTTTGGTCTCAGAACACGTCAGATTCAGTGAAACACATCAACGCAAAGCATGAAGTGATGAAACTCCTGGAAATAAGCACGGGCCATAGGCTCCTTCATGTCATGGACTTCTCAACATGTGTGTGTGTGGGGGGAAGAAAATTGGGTCCCTTCAAGTCAAGGAAACAGTAAACCAAAGGACACCCACGGGCTTCCATCCACTTGAACAGATTTGCATCAGAAAAGCTGAGCATTCACAAATCAAAATGGTAACAAACTGAACAAAAAAGAATATGAGCAAGCTGAATATTGGAGAAGGGGGTCCTACGCGTCTCCCAGAACAAACCCCAGACCTATCCCTTCCACTAACACAAAATCAAACGACAAACCTTTAACTCACTCGACACGAAACGCTAAAGCCTCAAACAAGTTCAACAACATACATGCGTCCATGCATTCACATGCATGCGAGCATCCAGAGGAGAGACACAGAGAGGAAGAGACAGACTGAATTTGGAAAGGTCAAGAAAGAGAGGGAACGAGGGAGAGAGACTGAACAATGGAGAGAGGAAATGATTCGATTTCATAGAATTTGCATGAATCTCTCTTGTGGTTGGAAACAATGACTGTGCTTTTCCCCCAAGGGGGAAAATGACTCAAAATGATGAGACTCAAGGACAAGGATGCGGGGAGCCACTGTTGGGGCAGACTCCCCCAGCCTTCGAGGCCAAGTGGGGTAATTGAGGAGGATGCGGAAGGTTGATATCAGAGGGGGTGATGTCTGAATATGACTTTCCGGTCCTCCAAATGCAGGGGTCAAGAAATAGGCAGAAAGGGGACTGCCTTTTCCCAGGTCCCAAAGCCCATCCAGGCCTGATTCTGCCCCATTCTGTGCTAGTTCAGCCCTGTGTGGAATCCATCCTTTGGAAAGTCTCAGGGTCCAAGCGCGTGTGATAGCGGCCCAATGTTTGAACAGGCACTGGAGCTGTTCGTAGGCTGACAGACCTAGGCAGGAAATGGGAGAGTGACCCCCACTCTGCAGATGGAGAGAGTGGGGAAAACCTGCAGGGCACATGCCTTGCCCAGGGCCACTTCACTTCTGAGAAGGAGCCTGGGCTGAAAGCAGCTGTGTCCTCAGAGCTCAGGCCCTGGCTGCACCCAGGTCTCCCAAAGGCTGTGGGGTGGCCTGTGTGTGTCACTGTGCCTTCACGTGGCCTAAGGGCGTGGGGAAACAGCCAGAAACCCAGAGGTTCCCTTGGGGAGGTTTGTGGAAGTAACCTCGGCCATGAACCAGGAAATGATGTCACTTCCTGGCAACAGGACCCAACAGAACCGGCAACCCTGGTATCCAGGCCTCCTCAATGAAGAGGAGTCCCCAGCCAGATCACTTGCTTTCAAGATGTTCTGTTGTTTGCCCCTGCCAAGACGCCGGGGCCTCAGGCGAACTCACAGGCAGAGAATGTGGGAAAGTGGATGACGCTGGCTCAGGGACCCCGGAGAGGCCTCTGGCCCTTTGCCCTGAGTAACAGAAAGATAACAGGGAGGCCCAGGCCGGGTCCGGCCACCTCTCCCGTCCCACATGGGGAAGCCTGAGGTCTTTGCCTGTGTGTTGGTGGGGGTTTCTCGGGGTGTGTCTGCCTTAAGCAAGAACAGCCACATATTGGTCAGGAGCTCGTGGGTCACTTTTGTCCACACCACAGGGGAGAGCAGGCTGGTGACATGGGAACCATCCGGGCAGAGCTGGCTGCCCAGGCTGACCTCACTCCCTGAGGGGTATCTCTGTCCTCCCGATTGCGTATCTGAGTAGACACTCGTCTCTGCGCTTTCTGGGAGCAGAAGGACAGATGGGCAGAGGCAGCAGCCATCCTGGTCAGGCACAGCTCAGAAATATCGAAGGAGTGCTGCTGATGATCACTGTCATTGTAGAGCGTCCCACCCGAAGTGGCCCCTGAGGGGAACACCCCTACCACCACCCTGAGGGAGGGTTCAGAGCACCAGCGCCTGGCCCAGTAAGCCCTGTACAGGCTCTGGTGAGCGTGGCCATGGAGGGCTCAGCCAAACTGGCGAAGAAGAGGAAGCAGGCAAAGCCTGCTGCACAGACACCACCAAGCACACACTCCGGGGCCCAGTCTCAGGCTGCCACGGAGCTCAGCACACCCGGCTCTGATCCAGAGCTCTGAGAAGCCCTTCCTTGGAGGCAGCAGGAGAGCCTGGATCCCAGCAGTGCAGTGCACAGAGTTGAGGCTCCTGGGGCTGCTGCATGTGAGTGTGAGGAGGCCGTGCTTAGCCGCACAGGGAGGAGTCCCCCAGAGTGGGGCTGGGCCTGGACCAAAGGCTGGCCTCACACCACCCATCTTGGAGACTGCAGAGAAGACTCCGAAGCAGGGCCTTCTTAGCGAATCTCTAGGAAGCCTTCATGTCCCCTTAGGCTCATGGCAAGCCTGGCATTTGGCAAACTCTTCTTCTCTCCCAGCTCTAGCTCTGGCCATGAAACTCAGCCAGCCTCCACGTACAAGACCCGTCCCTACAGAGGTGGGAGCTCCAGGTGCAGGACGCAGGGATCCAACGAGGGGAGATCGAGACCTAAGACAACCCTCCCAAAGCTACGGGGCGAACCGGGTACTTGACAGTCCCTTGAGCACATCGGAACTCTGTACCTGCACGACTCCCAGCCCCAGGCCCCGATGTCTCACCATGCCTTCCAGAACCTCCACCTTCATGTGTACATGCACCTGCTTGGGCTTTGGCGGCAGAACCCGAGTCAGGGGCTGAGTGACCACCTGCACAAGGGCAGCCTGCTCTGGCTCTTGCCAAAGACTCAGATGCCCACCATGACTGTCCCACCCCTACAGGGAGAACAGGACCCTGCTCTGGACAGAATTCCAGAGCCCTTTCCGCAAACACATCGTCCAGGGGCGCGGTTGGCTCTGCAGCCTCCATCCCTGTGTGTTCCCCGTGGACACCGTCCACTTCCTCCCCACCCAGGGGAGATTGACTTCCCTTCCCCTGAGCTGATTTTCATCAGGCTTCTCGGCATCTTTATTCTCACCTTTTACGTCTTTTATGACTTTCTCTATATTTTGCTCACAAGTGTGTGCCAATAAATTTTCCTTCTTTGATGCCATTTGGGAAGATGGAGGCCTTCACAATGCTGTGTAAGCATCACAACTGTCTACATTCTGAAACACTTATTCTATCCCCCTCCCACTTCCCAGCAAAGCCTGGAATCATGGCAAGCACTCCCCGTTCCGCTCTCCCCCAGCTGAAAACATTGAGTTTACTTCTCTCTGCATTTCTTCCCATCATTTCGGGGTCCCCTATCAATGCCCATCACTAAAATGAGAGGAAACTGGATTTTGGTCTGACTGAAAGTGAAAGTAATAGTCTCTCAGTATTGTTAGAGTCTTGGCATCCCCAGGAATTCTAAAGTCCATGGAATTCTCTAGGCCAGAATCCTGGAGTTGGTGGCTTTTCCCTTCTCCAGGGGATTGTTCTGACTCCCCACATATTGGAAGACCAAACTGGAGAATTCTGGTATCTGTGTCATTTGAAGGAGCCTTTGGATATCTGAATGGACTGTGTAGGTCCTTTCAAAATATCATCTGCCAAATGAAGTCGTCACTGCAAATGTGCTCAGAATATCCAGGTAGGTCGTCCTATTGTAAGTGGGCCGCATCAGGCACACGTGAAAGGCTGAGTTCTTCCGCCGATACAAACAAACTCACAACAATAAACCATGCAGGATAAATGGAAAGATAAACCCACACCAACAAAGGGAGACGTGTTCCTCAGAATACAAGGCCAGAGAAAGACAAACCATCCTTGTGGCACCCACATGCTCGAGAAAATCAGTTATCAGGAAGGAAAGAGAAGAAACATGTGCAGGTCCAATGACAGGCAAAGCACATGGCTAGTGTAGCTCAGAGATAGCCTGACACTTTGCATGGACACGTGGGAAAAGGGACATACATTGTAGGTGGAGGTGGCCATCATCTCAGAGCTAGGTGCTCAGGATGGTGACAACCAGGCTTCGGGACCACAAGAGGGAGTGGAGGGCCTAGCAGATCTCATAGACATCTCTCTCGCTATGTGGGAGAAGAGTGAGGCGGACCCATCATAGTCCCACAGGAACATCACTTGACGATCAGTGCCCAACCTCAGGGTGGATCCCACTCCACTTCTGGCACGGTGGCTCCTGTCCTCTGAGATGCTCACCTCTGGCGGTCTGAAGCTGCAGGCCTGCTGGGCGCCTTCGGAGACGAACCTCCCTTCAGCTGCTCACACAGCCAAGGGCACACAAGGATGCCTGTGGAATCTGGATCACAGATGGAAGTTCAGAGCCCTGGCAACCTGAACTTGGGATTGGTGCTGAAAGGGAGGCTGCACCCAACTCCCTTTTCACTGGACACAGTGTCCCTGAGCTAGAACTGCTGAATCCATTCTTCTGTGGAAATGCAAGCTGAAAAACACCCATCTTTCCGAGAAGATATCCAAAAGAGTTTAGGAGCAACACTTTTGGAAACCAGAGAGGATGACATGCATGTCCATGGAAACTTGACACCTCTCAACAAATACACTTGAAATGATTCCTAGACATATGTTCCATGCAAAACGGTTCACAAATCCAGAAGGAAAGGGAGCAGAGATTAGCATGAGTTCTGTGTCTTCACACACAGTACAGAAAGGCACTACACAAAGAGTAACAAGGGAACACAGTGAACTTTGTCAAATCCAAGATTTGGACTCTGGGAAAAACCGTCTGAAAAGCGCAAATGACACATCCCAAGCTGGGAGACAACTGTTTGCATACACAGAGCTTAGGCAGGATTTGGCTCTTAATACACAAATGACATGAACACAAATTGGCCTGAAGGAGACACCAGGAGAAGGAAGGGACAGGGAGAGTACACCGGATGATGCCCAGCACTGAGGCCTGAGAAATACGGTCTAGCTGCATACCCTGAGCCCCGTGGGACCCTGGAATAGGCCTGTTCTACCTGGAGGCTCAGAGAAATGGACAGTGAGGAAGGGGAAGAAAAATCCTTGGCATTTCTAACACTTCCAGCAAACGCTTAGAAGAAGGCAATTAACAACCCCACCGACAGTGACATTCCCTGAAAGGAAATAGCTAGGAGTCCATCTAACCCAGGAGGGAAGCCCTTCTTCACAGAGAACTGCAAGAGATGGATGAAAGAAGGTGAAGACCAACAATCCAATGGAAAATAAGCTGTGCTCACGGATCAGAGGATTTCCTCCTGGTAAGATGATGTCACTTCCCCCTCCCCCCAACCCCCACCTTGGGGCAATCCAGAGTTTCCACGCTATTCCTCTCAAAATACCAACGGGTGTTCTCAGGTCATTATAACCAAAGAATTCCAGAATATCTATGGAAAAACAAAGGAGTCAAAATAGTCAATGCAATCTGCCACAAAGCCCTGAAATGTACATAGCAGGCTGCCTGATAACCAATTAGAGTATCACACTAGGATCATCAGGACAGCATGTTACTGGGAAGAAATCGAACACGCAGAACCAGATACATGGAACGGAATTGAGGGTCCAGAAATAAACCCAAGCATCAACGGTAAATTCCTCAATGCCAAAGGAGGGGAGGCGATACGTATGGGAACTAGAGCCTCTGCAACGAAAGGCCGTGGGAATTGGAGATTGTTCCATCTGAACAATCACATTAGCTATTGTTCTCATAACATTTCAGATTTAGGGAAACACGTTAATACAAACCTGAAGTGATGAAACTCCTGGAAAGGAACAAGGGCCATTGGCTCCTTAATGTCAGGGACTTCTCAACACGTGTGTGGGAGGGGAAGAAAATTGGGTCTCTTCAAGTCAAGGAAACAGGAAACCAAAAGACACCAACTTGCTTCCATCCACTGAACAGCTTTGCATCAGAAAAGCTAAGCATTCACTTATCAAAATGGTAACAATCTGAACACAAAAGAATATTTGCAAGCAGAATATCGGAGAAGGGGTTCCTTCATAAAAGAGACTGAGAACTCACACCACTAAGTCTCCCAGAACAAACCCCAGACATATCCTTTCCCCTAACACGAACTCCCACCCGAAAGCTTTGCCTCACTTGAAATGAAACCCTAAAGCCTCACCCTAGGTCAACAATTCCCCAGCGATCAATGCAAAGAAATAGAGGAAAACAACAGAATAGGAAAAACAAGAGATTTTTTCAATAAAATTAGAGATATCAAGGGAACATTTCATGCAAAGATGGGCTCGATAAAGGACAGAAATGGTATGGACCTAACAGAAGCAGAAGATATTAAGAAGAGGTGGCAAGAATACACAGAAGAACTGTACAAAAAATATCTTCACGACGAAGATAATCACGATGGTGTGATCACTCACCTGGAGCCAGACATCTTGGAATGTGAAGTCAAGTGGGCCTTAGAGAGCATCACTACAAACAAAGCTAGTGGAGGTGATGGAATTCCAATTGAGCTACTTCAGATCCTAAAAGATGATGCTGTGAAAGTGCTGCACTCAATATGCCAGCAAATTTGGAAAACTCAGCAATGGCCACAGGACTGGAAAAGATCAGTCTTCATTCCAATCACAAAGAAAGGCAATGCCAAAGAATGCTCAAACTATAGCACAATTTCACTCATCTCACACACTAGTAAAGACATGCTCAAAATTCTCCATGCTAGGCTTCAGCAATATGTGAATCAAGAACTTCCAGATGTTCAAGCAGGTTTTAGAAAAGGCAGAGGCACCAGAGATCAAATTGCCATCATCCCCTGGATTATGGAGAAAGCAAGAGAGTTCCAGAAAAACATCTATTTCTGCTTCATTGACTATGCCAAGGCCTTTGACTGTGTGGATCACAATAAACTGTGGAACATTCTGAAAGAGATGGGAATCCCAGACCACCTGACCTGCCTCTGGAGAAACCTGTATGCAGGTCAGGAAGCAACAGTTAGAACTGGACATGGAACAACAGACTGGTTCCAAATAGGAAAAGGACTACGTCAATGTTGTATATTGTCACCCTGCTTATTTAACTTATATGCAGAGTACATCATGAGGAACGCTGGGCTGGAAGAAGCACAAGCTGGAATCAAGATTGCTGGGAGAAATATCAATAACCTCAGATATGCAGATGACACCAGCCTTATGGCAGAAAGTGAAGAGTAACTCAAAGGCCTATTGATGAAAGTGAAAGAGGAGAGTGAAAAGGTTGTCTTGAAGCTTAACATTCAGAAAACGAAGATCATGGCATCTGGTCCCATCACTTCTTGGGAAATAGATGGAGAAACAGTTGAAACAGTGTCAGACTTTATTTTTTTGGCTCCAAAATCACTGCGGATGCTGAATGCAGCCATGAAATTAAAAGATGCTTACTCCTTGGAAGGAAAGTTATGACCAGACTAGATAGCATATTAAAAAGCAGAGACATTACTTTGCCAACCAAGGTCCTTCTAGTCAAGGCTATGATTTTTCCCGTGGTCATGTATGGATGTGAGAGTTGAACTGTGAAGAAAGCTGATCGCCGAAGAATTGATGCTTTTGAACTGTGGTGCTGGAGAAGACTCTTGAGAGTCCCTTGGACTGCAGGGAGATCCAACCAGTCCATTCTAGAGGAGATCAATCCTGGGTGTTCATTGGAAGGACTTATGCTAAAGCTGAAACTCCAACACTTTGGCCACCTCATGTGACGAGTTGACTCACTAGAAAAGACTCTGATGTTGGGAGTGATTGGGGGTAGGAGGAGACGGGGACGACAGAGAATGAGGTGGCTGGATGGCATTACCGACTCGATGGACATGAGTTTGAGTGAACTCCGTGAGTTGGTGATGGACAGGGAGGCCTGGCGTGCTGTGGTTCATGGGGTTGCTAAGAGTCGGACACGACTAAGCGACTGAACTGAACTGAACTGAACTGAAGGTCAACCATATACATGCGTACATGCATTTCTCAGGCATGCAAGCATCCAGAGGAGAAACACAGAGAGGAAGAGACAGACTGAATTTGGAAAGGTCAAGAAAGAGAGGGAACGAGGGAGAGAGACTGAACAATGGAGAGAGTAAATGAATCGATTTCACAGTATTTGCATGAATCTCTCTTGAGTTTGGGAAAAGTAACAGTGCCAATTCCCCCTGAAAGGGGGAAAATGACCCGAGATGATGAGACTCAAAAACAAGTATGCGGGGAGCCACTGTTGGGGCAGGCTCCACCACCCCTCGAGGCAGAGTTCGACATTTGAGTAGGACGAGGAATGTTGATATCAGAGGCGGCGATGTCTGAATATTACCTTCCGGTCCTCCCAATGCTGGGGTCAAGAAATAGTCAGGAAGTGGACTTCATCTTCGAAGGTCCCAGAGCCCATCTAGGCCTGATTCTGCCCCATTCTCTGCTAGGTCAGCCCTGTGTGGAATCCGTCCATTGGGACGTCTCAGTGTCCTAGCTCCATGTGAGAGCGGCCCAAAGTTTGAATAGGCACTGGAGCTGTTCGTAGGTTGACAGACCTAGGCAGGAAATGGGAGAGTGATCCCCACTCTGCAGGTGGAGAGACTGTGGAAATCCTGCGGGGCACATGGCTTGCCCAGGGCCACATCACTTCTGAGAAGAAGGAACTTGGGCTGAAAGAAGCTGTGTCCTCACAGCTCAGGCCCTGGCTGCACCCTGGTCTCCTCAAGGCTGTGGGTTGTGCTGTGTGGGTGTCAATTTGCCTGCACGTGTCCTGAGGGCATTTGGGAACAGCCAGAAACACAGAGGTTCCCTTGGGGAACTTTGTGGAATGGACCTTGGCCACGAAAGCAGGAAATGATATCACTTCCTGGAAACACAACCCAACAGGACCCGAAACCCGGGTTTCCAGGCCTCCCCAGCAGAGAGGAGCCCCCAGCCAGATCGCTTGCTTTCAAGATGTTCTGCTGTTTTTCCCTGCCCAGAGGCCAGGGCCTCAGGCAAGCTCACAGGCAGAGTGTGTGGGAACGCGGTCGACGCTGGCTCAGGGCCCCCAGAGAGGCCTCTGATCCTTTGCCCAAAGGAACCGAAAGGTAACAGGGGAGACCCAGGCCAGGTCAGGCCACCCCTCCCGTCCCATATGGGGAAGTCTGAGGCCTTTCCTTGTGTGTGGATGGGGGTTTCTTGGGGTGTGTCTGCCTCAGGCAAGCCCAGCCGCATGTGGGTCAGGAGCCCGTGGGTCACTTGTGTCCACACCCCAGGGGAGAGCATGCTGGGTGGCATGGGGAGCATCCGGGCTGAGCCGTGTGCCCAGGCTGACCTCACACCCTCATGGGAGGTCTCCGTCCTACCCGGTGGGTACTGGGCAGACACCCGTATCTGTTCTTTTTGGGAGCAGAAGGGCAGACGGGTAGAAACTTTAGACATCTTGTCCAGGCTCAGCTCAGAAATATCGAAGCAGGGCTGGCTGGTGGTCACTATCATTGCATAGCGTCCCACCCGAGGTGGCCCCTGAGGTGCACACCCCATCAACGTCCAAGAGGGAGGTTTCAGAGCACCACACCCTGCCCTGGAGGCCCAGTGCAGGCTCCAGGTGAGCGTGACCATGGAGAGCTCAGGCGAACTAGCGATGAAGAGGAAGCGGGCAAGGCCTGCTGCTCAGACACCACACAGCACACACCCGGGTACCCAGTCTCAGGCTGCCACTGAGCTCAGCACAGCCAGCTCTAAACCAGAGCACTGAGAAGCCCTGCCTCGGAGGCAGCAGGAGGACCTGGAACCCAACACAGCAGAGCACAGAGGTGAGGCGGCTGGGGATGCTGCATGTGAGTGTGGGGAGGCGGTGCTGAGCCACACAGGGATGAGTCCTCAAGAGCTGAGGCTGGGCCTGGACCAAAGGCTGGACTCAAACCACCCATCTTGGAGACTGCAGAGAAGACACCAATGCTGGGCCTTCTTAGTGCATCTCTAGGAAGCTTTCATGCCCACTTAGGCACATGGCAAGGCTGGCCTGTGGCAAACTCTTCTTTTCCCCAAGCTCTAGCTCTGGCCGTCAAACACATCCAGCCTCCACGAACAAGACCTGTCCCTACAGAGGTGAGAGCTCCAGGTGCAGGACCCAGGGATCCAATGAGGGCAGATCGAGACCTGAGACGTCCCCACCCAAAGACACGGGGCAAGCCGGGTACTGGCCAGCACCCTCAGCACATTGGATCTCTGTGCCTGCAGGATCCCCAGCCCCAGGCCCTGATGTCCTACCCCACCTTCCAGAACCTCCACCTCCACGTGCACTTGCACCTGCTTGGGCTTTGGCGGGAGAACCCGAGTCAGGGCCTGAGTGACCACCTGGGCAGGGGCAGCCTGCCCTGGCTCCTGCCAAGGACTCAGACGCACACCATTTCTGTCCCTCCCCTGCAGGGAGAACAGGCCCCAGTTCTGGACATAGACTCAGAGCCCTTTTGGCAAATACCTGGTCCAAGGGTGCGGTTGGCTCTGCAGCCTCCATCCCTGTGTGTTCCCCGTGGACGCCGTCCACTCTCTCCCCACCCAGGGGAGATTGAATTCCCTTCCCCTGAGCTGATTTTCATCAGGCTCCTAGGCATCTTTCTTCTCATCTTTTATGTTTTTTGTGGCTTTATGTATATTTTGCTCATAAGTATGTATCAATAAATTTTCCTTCCTTGAAGCCATCTGGGAATATGGAGGCCTTCACAATGCTCTGTAAGCATCACCACTGTCTACATTCAGACACCCTCATTCTATTCCCCCCACTTCCCAGCAAAGCCTAGATTCATGGCAAGCACTCCCCGTTCCTCTCTCCCACTCCTGACAACATTGAGTCTACTTTTCTCTGCATTTCTTCCCATCCTTTTGAGGCCACAATCAATGCCAATCACTGAAATGAAAGGAAACTGGATTTTCCTCTGACAGAAGTTGAAAGTTGCAGTCTCTCAGTATTGTTAGAATCTTGGCATCCCCATGAATTCTACAGTCCGTGGAATTCTCTAGAGCAGAATCCTGGAGTGGGTAGATTTTCCCTTCTCCAGGGGACTTTCTGACTCCCCACCTATTGGAAGACCAAACTTTAGAATTCTCGTTTCTATGTCATTTGAAGAAGCCTTTGGGTATCTGAAAGGACAGTGTAGGTCCTTTCAAGATGTCATCTGCCAAATGAAGCCTCTTGGCAAATGTGCTCAAAATCTCCAGGTAGGCAGTGCTGTGGTAATTGGGACTCCTCAGGCACAAGGGAAATGCTGAGTTCTTCTGCCGGAACAAACAAACTCACAACAATAAACCAGGCAGGAGAAATGGAAAGATAAACCCACACCAACACAGGGAGAAGTGTTCCTCAGAGCACAAAGCCAGAGAAAGACCCACCATCCTTTTGGCCCCCATATCCTCGAGAAAATCGTTGATCGGGAAGGAAAGAGAAGAAACATATGCAGGTCCAATGAGAGGAAATGCACATGTCTCGTGTAGGTCAGAGATGGCCTGACACTTCGCATGGACACGCGGGCAAAGGGAAACACAGTGCAGGTGGCAGTGGTCATCATCTCAGAGCTAGGTGCTCCAGATGGTGACAACCAGCCTTCGGGACCACAAGAGGGAGCCAAGGGCCTAGCAGAGCCCATAGACATCTCTCTCGCTCTCTGGGAGAAGAGTGTACAGGACCCATCAAAGTCCCACAGGAGCATCTCTTGGCGATCAGTGCCCACCCTCAGGGTGGATCCCACTCCACTTCTGGCACGGTTGTTTCTGTCTGCTGAGATGCTCACCTCTGGCGGTCCGAAGCCACAGGCCTGCTGGGTGCCTGCCTAGACTAAACTCCCTTCAGCTGCTCACACAGCCAAGGCCAAATGAGGATAACTGTGGCCTGCGGCTCACAGATGGAAGATCAGAACCCTGTCAACCTGACCTGGGAATCGGTGCTGAAAGGGAGGCTGCACCCGAGTGCCTTTTCACTGGAAACAGAGAAAGTCTGATTGGCTATTGTTCGTCGGGAACATCCAGAAAGTTTAATTAGCGGATAGGGGCGACCTGTACGTGGAGTGCAGAGTTTCATGGTTTTTCTCGAATTGCGGCTTGAAGCTTGGAGATCTTCTCGAGTTACGACGGGAACCACTGTGACTCGCTAGTTTTTCCTTATTGAAGTCAGGTCTCTTGTCTTGTTGTAAGTGGAACTTCGTGATTCCTTTCGAGTCGTTGCAGGGCATGAGGACCACATTTAGACTTGAGAGGGTAAACTCAATTTTCCTCTCCAGTGGCCACAGGGATCTTGGGGTTTCTATGAAAGTTCCCCTGGGGAGTCAGGCCTAGTCTTCGTTGAGGAGGGAACTAAGATTTCCCCCCAAGTTGTAAAAGGATTATCAGGCCCGCTATCTGTTTGAACGGGAAATTTGGGCTTTTTCCAGAGGCTCAGCGGGGGATTAATGCCTCTGATCACATTAGGAGTTGATACTCCGTGTTCCACTGGAGCTGCTGCAAACACAACATGACTCCTCTCTAGTTGAGTGTGAACTCGGAGTCCTTTGACCTTGCTGCAGTATCTATTGGGTTGCCCTCGAGTGTCAATAGATGTGACAGGACTCATCAAGTGGTGTGAGTGGAAGTTGAGATTCCTCTGCATTTGAAAGTGGAATGTCCCATTATCTTCAGCTGAGGTGTGATCACAGGCCTTCTCTTAAATTGTGGTGGGGAAATTCAGTTTTCTTCTCTCATCGGGATGGGTATCTCTGGGCGACCCTTAAGTTGCATCAAGGAAGTCACGCCTCATATCGAATTTGGGAAAGGAACTCGGGACTTCTCTCTATGTGTTTCAGGAAAAAAAGATTACCTCATCTTGCTTTGAAAGAGGAATCTCGAGATTTTGCTCGAGTTGCTATGGGAAGTTTGGTGATCCACTCGAGTAACGACGGGAATATCAGGGAGCCTCCCGTGTTGTCTCTGGGAAGTCAGAACTCCTTTCAATTTGCAACAGGAAACTTAGGATTCCTTGGCGTTGCTGCAAAGAAAGAGTTCTGCGTCTAGATTCGCGTCGGTTTAACTCAGCATTCCTCTCCAGTAGCAACAGAGTTCTTAGGATTGCTCTCAAATTTCACCTGGGGAGTCAGGCCTCCTCTCGTTTTCAGACTTGGAACTCCGCTTCCTTCTCGATTTGTAAAAGGGGTGTTAGGCCACAGTCGAGTTGAATTTGCACCTGGAGATTGTATCGAGAATGCTCGGGGAGTCGGGTCTCCACTCGTCTTGTGAGTTGATCCTCGAGGATACATTTGAATCTGTTCAGTGGAATCAGACAATATCTCGAGTGGGTGGGGACACCGGTACCTTTTCCAATTGTGTTTTGAAACCCTGTGGATATTCCCGAGGTTCAAGGTGGTACTGGCCTCCTTGTACTGTGCCACGGGAATGTCCGGATTCCATTGCAGACATAGCAGTTGGATCGACTGTCATCTGGAAAAGAGAACTGGAAACAGGGCACTTTGTCAGTTGTGGCAGGAAACTCGGTGTTCTTGATTGGGATGGGGTAGGTCGGTGTAATTTTTCAGTCACATAAAGGATGTTAAGAACCTTCTGGTGTCTCCAACGGGAACGTGGGACTGCCCTTGAGAATCTGCAACGGAAATGCTCCTTATCTCGCCTTTAGGGCAAAATCTTGTTGTTTCTCTCGAGTTGCGGAGGGAAGCTTGGTATCTCTCTCCAGTTGCGAAGGGAACCTAGGAAATCGCTCGTGTTGCTTCAGGGAATTCAGGTCTCCTGTCATCTTGGAAGGGGTACTTCGGGATTACTCTTGAGACGTGGAATGAGAATAGGGCCTCCTCTGCTGTTGAGTCGGAAAAACGTGTGCTTCTCTCCAGTGGGGACAGCTATGTCGGGTAGTTTTTGAGTCACATAAAGGGTGTCAAGTACCCATTCGAATTTCAAGCGGGAATGTGGGATTTCTCTTGAGACTCTGCAATGAAAAATGTCCTCATCTGGCATTGAAGGGATAATCTTGTGGTTTTTCTCGAGTTGCGGCTGGAACATTGGGGTTCTTCTCGAGTTGTGACGGAGACCTCAGGAACTCTCTCGTGTTGTCCCATGGAAGTCAGGTCTCCTATCATGTTGGAAGGGAAACCTCGGGATTCCTCTCTAGGCACAGCAGAGGAATAGGGCCGCATCTAGCGTTGAGTCGGTCAACTGTGTGTTCCTCTCCAGTGGCGACAGGGATCTCGGAGTTTCTATGAAGGTTTTACTGGGGGGTCAGGTTTCTTTTCGATTTGAAGCATGGAATTCTGCTTTCCTTTCGAGTTATAAAAGAGGAATCTGTCCTCGTGTCGTGATCAGGCCGTTCATTAGGGCTTTGTCTATAGCCTCATCATGGGTGTCAGGTATCCTGTCCTGTTGTGATGTCATAGTCGGTTTTACCTTGGAGCTTTGCTAGATCCTCAGGACCTACCTCACTTGGAGGGGGAACTCATAGCAGCGGGTAGCTTGTAGTCTCTCTCGAGTTATGACAGGGACCTCAGGAACTCACTCGTTTTGCTTCTTAGAAGTCAGGTCTCCATTCGTGTTGCAAGGAAAGCTTCGGGATTACCCTCGAGGTGTGGAATGGGAATAGGGCCTCATCTAAGAATGAGTCTGTATATTGTGTTCTCCTCTCCTGTGGGGACTGCTATGTCAGGGAATTTTTGTGTGGCATAAAGGGTGTCAAGTACCCCAACGAGTTTCAAGCGTGAATGTGGGATTTCTCTTGAGACTCTGCAGCAGAAAATTACCTCATCTCGCATTGATGGGCGAATTTTTTGGTTTTAGTCCAGCTGAGGCTGGTAGCTTGTAGTTTCTCTTGAGTTGCGACGGGGATTTCAGGATATTGCCGGTGTTGTCCCCGGGAAGTCTGGCCTGCTTTCGTGTTGGAACGGAAACCGCAGTATTCTTCCCGTGGCGCACCAGAGGAATAGGGCCGAATCTAGCGTTGTGTAGGTAAATTGTGTGCTCTTCCTCAGTGGGGCCGGTTATGTTGGGGAAGTTTTGAGTCGCATAAAGGGTGTCAAGTACCCTTTCGAGTTTCAAGCGGGAATGTGGAATTTTAATGAGACTCTGTATTGGAAAAGTTCCTCATCTCGCCTTGAGGGCTGAATCTTTTGGTTTCCCTCGAGTTGTGGCAGGAAAACTGTGGTCCCACTCGAGTTTCGACAGGGACCTCAGGAACTCACTCGTGGTCTTCAGGGACATCAGTTCTCCTTTCGTGTTGCAAGGACAGCTTCGGGATTACTGTCGAGGAGTGGAATGGGAACAGGGCATGACCTAAGTTTGAGTCCGGAAATTCTGTTCTCCTCAGTACTGAGGACAGCTATGTCAGGGCACGTTTTGGGTCGCATAAAGAGTGTCAAGAACCCGTACGAGTTTCAAGCGGAAATGTGGGATTTCTCTTGAGACTCTGCAGCGGAAAATTTTCTCATCTCACATTGAGGGTAGAATCTTGTGGTTTTTCTCGAGTTGTACCGGGAAACTTGGGGTCCCTCTCTAGTTGCGCCGGGGACCTCAGGAATTCGATTTTGTTGCTTCAGCAAAGTCAGGTCTCCTTTCTTTTTGCAAGAAGAGCTTCGGGATTACTCTCGAAGCATGGAATGGGAATAGGGCCTCATATAACATTGAGTCCGTAAATTGTGTGCTCCACAGCACTGGAGACTGCATGTCAGGGAATTTTTGAGTCACCTAAACGGTGTCAAGTACGCATTCGAGTTTCAAGCGGGAATGTGGGATTTCTCCTGAGACTCTGCAGCAGAAAATTTCCTCATCTCACATTGATAGGGGAGTCTTGTGGCTTTTCTCGAGTTGCGGCAGGAAGCTTGGGGTTCTACTCGAGTTGCCACAGGGACCTCAGGAAATCACTCTTGTTACCCCAGTGAAGGAAGGTCTCCTATAATGTTGGAAGGGGAACCTCGGGATTTCTTTCCTAACGCAGCAGATGAATAGGGCCATATCTAGTGTTGATTTTGTCAACTGTGTGTTCCTCTCCAGTGGGGATATGCATCTTGGAGTTGCTCTCAATATTCACCTGGGGCTCTTCTCGTGTTCGGGTATGGAACTCCACTTTCTTCTCGATTTGTAAAAGGGGTGTTAGACCACAGTCGAGATGAATTTGTAACTGGAGATTGTATCGAGAATTCTCGGGGAGTCAGGTCTCCCCTCGTCTTGTGAGTTGATCCTCGAGGATACATTTGAATCTGTTCAGTGGAATCAGACAATATCTCGAGTGGGTGGGGACACCGGTACCTTTTCCAATTGTGTTTTGAAACCCTGTGGATATTCCCGAGTTTCAAGGTGGTACGGGCCTCCTTGTACTGTGCCATGGGAATGTCCGGATTCCATTCCAGACAAAGCAGGTGAATCGACTGTCATCTGGAAAACAAGACTGTATAACGGGGCACTTTGTCAGTTGTGCATTCTCTTGACAAAACTCTATTAGCCTTTGCCCTGCTTCATTCCGTGCTCCAAGACCAAATTTGCCTGTTACTCCAGGTGTTTCTTGCCTTTCTACTTTTGCATTCCAGTCCCCTATAATGAAAAGGACATCTTTTTTGTGTGTTAGTTCTAAAAGGTCTTGTAGGTCTTCATAGAACCGATTAACTTCTGCTTCTTCAGCATTACTGGTTGGGGCATAGGCCTGGATTACTGTAATATTGAATGGTTTGCCTTGGAAACGAACAGAAATCATTCTGTCATTTTTAAGATTGCATCGAAGTACTGCATTTCGGACTCTTTTGTTGACCAAGATGGCTACTCCATTTCTTCTAAGGGATTCCCTACCACAGTAGTAGATATAATGGTCATCCAAGTTAAATTCACCCATTCCAGTCATTTTAATTCACTGATTCCTAGAATGTTGACGTTCACTCTTGCCATCTCCTGTTTGACCACTTCCAATTTGCCTTGATTCATGGACCTAACATTCCAGGTTCCTATGCACTATTGCTCTTTACAGCACCGGACCTTGCTTCTATCACTGGTCATATCCACAACTGGGTATTGGTTTTGCTTTTGCTCTATCCCTTTATTCCTTCTATAGTTATTTCTCCACTGATCTCCAGTAGCATACTGGGCACCTACCGACCTGGGGAATTCCTCATTTAGTATCCTATCATTTTGCCCTTTGTTACTGTTCATGGGATTCTCAAAGCAAGTATACTGAAGTGGTTTGCCATTCCCTTCTCCAGTGGACCACATTCGGCTGTGGTCCATGTGATCAGATCGGCTAGTTCCCTGTGATTATGATTTCAGTGTGTCTGCCCTCTGATGCCCCCTAGCAATACCTACCGTCTTATTTGGGTTTCTCTTACCTTGGTTGTGGAAAATCTCTGCACATCCGCTCCAGCAAAGTGCAGCCTTTGTACCTTACCTTTGACGAGGGGTATCTCCTCAAGGCCGCCCCTCCTGACCTTGAACGCAGAGTAGCTCCTCTTGGCACTTCTGCGCTCCCACAGCCACCGCCTGTTGGACGTGGGGTAGCTCCTCTCAGCCCCCGGCCCTGGCAAAGGCTAATAGAGTTTTGTCAAGAGAATGTACTGGTCATAGCAAACACCCTCTTCAAACAACACAAGAGAAGACTCTACACATGGACATCACCAGATGGTCAACACCGAAATCAGATTGATTATATTCTTTGCAACCAAAGATGGAGAAGCTGTATACGGTTAGCAAAACAAGACCAGGAGCTGACTGTGGCTCAGATCATGAACTCCTTATTGCCAAATTCAGACTTAAATTGAAGAAAGTAGGGAAAACCACTAGACCATTCAGATATGAACTCAATCAAATCCCTTATGATTATACAGTGGAAGTGAGAAATAGATTTAAGGGACTAGATCTGGGAAATTTTCCTCACCTCATCTTGAGTAGAGAATATTGTGTTTTTTCTCGAGTTTCGGCGGGAAACTTGGTGTCCTTCTCGAGTTGTGACACGGACCTCAGGAACTCGTTCGTGTGTTCCTCGGAACTCTGCTCTTCCTTCGTTTTGTTAAGGGAACATCAGGATTACTCTCGAGGCGTGGAATGAGAATAGGGCCTCATCTAAAGTTGAGTCCATAAGCTGTGTTCTCCTCTCAAGTGGGGACAGGTATGTCAGGGAATATTTTGAGTCTCATAAAGGGTGTCAAAAATCCGTTCGTGTTTCAAGCACGAATGTGGGATTTCTCTTGAGACTCTGCAGGGGAACTTTTCCTCATCTCACCTTGAGTGCAGAATTTTGTGGTTTTTCTCGAGTTGCGGCTGGAAGGTTGGGGTCTTTCTCGAGTTGCGACAGGACCTCAGGAACTCGCTTGTGTAGTCAGTGGGAAGTCAGTTCTCCTTTTTTTAATTAGAGGAACATCAGGATTACTCTCGAGGCTTGGAATGGGAATAGGGCCTCATCTAGAGTGGAGTCCATAAACTCTGTTCTCCTCTCAAGTGGCAAGAGCTATGTCAGGGAAAGTCTTGAGTCGCATAAGGGCTGTCAAGTGATGATTCGCGTTTCAAGCGGTAATTTTGGATTACTCTTGAGATTCTGCATGGGAAATTTTCCTCATCACACCTTTACTTCCGAATCTTGTGATTTTTACCGAGTTGGGGCGGAAATATTGGGGTCTTTCTGGAGTTCCGACAGGGACCTCAGGAACTCGCTGGTGTAGTCCCTGGGAAGTCAGGTCTCCTTTCATTTTGGTAGGGGAATATAGGGATTACACTCGAGGCGTGGAATGGGAATAGGGCCTCATCTATGCTTGAGTCCATAGATTATGTTCTCCTCTTAAGTGGGGATAGCTATGACAGGGAATGTCTTTAGTCGCATAAAGGGTGTCACATACCCATTCGCGTTTCAAGCAAATATGTGGGATTTCTCTTGAGACTCTGCAGGGGAGATTTTCCTCATCTCACCTTGAGAGCAGAATCTTGTGGTTTTTCTCTTATTGCAGCGGGAAGCTTGGGTCCCTTCTTGAGTTGCGACAGGGACCTCAGTACCTCGCTCTGTAGTCCCTGGGAAGTCAGGTCTCCTTTCGTTTCGGTAGGGGAATTCGGGATTACTAGCGATGCCTGGAAGGGGAATAGGGCTTCATTACTGTTGAGTCCATAATTTGTGTTCTATTCTCAATTACGGACAGCTATGTCAGGGAATGTTTTGAGTCGCATAAAGGGTGTCAAGTACCCGTTCGCATTTCAAGCGGGGATGTGAGATTTCTCT
Organism: Moschus berezovskii; assembly: GCF_049115385.1. Lineage (NCBI taxonomy): Eukaryota > Metazoa > Chordata > Mammalia > Artiodactyla > Moschidae > Moschus > Moschus berezovskii. The sequence goes on along the minus strand of NC_142467.1, from coordinate 113,358,642 downwards.
TGAGACTCTGTAGGGGAGATTTTCCTCATGTCACCTTGAGTGCAGAATCTTTGGTTTTTCTCTTGTTGCGGCGGGAAACTTGGAGACCTTCTCGAGTTACGAAAGGGACCTCAAAAACACGCTCTTGTAGTCCCTGGGAATTCAAGTCTCCTTTCGTTTTGGTAGGGGAACATCGGGATTATTATCCAGCCATAGAATGTGAATAGGGTCTCATCTAAATTTGAGGCCATAAATTGTGTTCTCCAATCAAGAGCGGACAGCTATGACAGGGAATGTCTTCAGTCGCATAAAGGGTGTCAAGTACCCGTTCGGGTTTCAACCGGGAAATTGGGATTTCTCTTGAGACTCTGCAGAGGAGATTTTCCTCATGTCACGTTGAGTGCAGAATCATGTGGTTTTTCTCTTGTCGCGGCAGGAAACTTGGTGTCCTTCTCGAGTTGCGACACGGACCTCAGGAATTCGCTCGTGTGTTCCTCTGAACTCTGCTCTTCTTTCGTTTTGTTAGGGGAATATTGGGATTGCTCTCGAGGCGTGGAATGGGAATAGGGCCTCATCTAAAGTTGCGTAAAAGTGTGTTCTTCTCTCAAGTGGCGACAGCTCTCTCAGGGAAAGTCTTGAGTCACATAAAGGGTGTCAAGTGATGATTCACGTTTCAAGCGGGAATGTTGGATTACTCTTGAAATTCTGCATGGGAAATTTTCCTCATCACACCTTTACTGCCGAATCTTGTGGTTTTTCTCGTGTTGCGGCGGGAATCTTGGGGTCTATCTGGAATTGCGACAGGGACCTCAGGAACTCGCTTGTAGAGTCCCTGGGAAGTCAGGTCTCCTCTCGTTTTCGTAGGGGAATATCGGGGTTAGTCTCAAGGCGTGGAAGGGGAATAAGGCCTCATCTAAAGTTGAGACCATAAATTGTGATCTCCTCTCAAGTATGGTAATCTTTGTCAGGGAATGTCTTGAGTCGCCTAAAGTGTGTCAAGTACCCGATCGCGTTTCTAGCGGAAATGTGGGATTTCTCTTGAGACTCTACAGGGGAAATTTTCCTCATCTCACCTTGAGTGCAGAATTTTGTGGTTTTTCTCGAGTTGAGGCGGGAAGCTTGGAGTCCTTCTCGAGTTGCGACAGGGACCTCAGGATCTCGCACATGTAGCCCCTGGGAAATCAGGTCTCCTTTCGTTTTGGTAGGGGAACGTCGGGATTACTAGCTGTGTGTTGTAGGGAAATAGGACATCATTAATGTTGAAGCCATAAATTGTTTTCTACTCTCAAGTATTGACAGCTATGTCAGAAAATGTCTGGAGTCGCATAATGGTTGTCAAGTACCCGTTCGCCATTCAAGCGGGAATGTGGGATTTCTCTTGAGACTCTGCAGGTGAGATTTTCCTCATCTCACCTTGAGTGCAGAATCTTGTGGTTTTTCTCAAGTTGCGGCGGGAAACTTGGGTCCCTTCTCAAGTTGCGACAGGGACCTCAGTACCTGGCTCTGTAGTCCCTTTGAAGTCAGGTCTCCTTTCGTTTTGGTAGGGGAATTCAGGATTACTAGCGAGGCCCTGAAGGGAAATAGGGCCTCATTAACGTTGAGTTCATAAATTGTGTTCTCCTCTCAGGTATGGACAGCTTTGTCAGGGAATGTCTTGAGTGGCCTAAAGTGTGTCAAGTACCCGTTCTCGTTTCTAGTGAGAATGTGGGATTTCTCTTGAGACTCTACAGGGGATATTTTCCTCATCTCACCTTGAGTGCAGAAACTTGTGGTTTTTTTCGAGTTGCGGCGGGTAGCTTGGGGTCCTTCTCGATTTTTGACAGGGACCTCTTGAACTCGCTAATGCAGTCCGTGTGAAGTCACGTCTCCTTTTGTTTTGGTAGGTGAACATACGGATTACTCTTGAGGCATGGAATGGGAATAGGGCCTCATCTAAAGTTGAGTCCATAAATTGTGTTCTCCTCTCAAGTTGGGACAGCTATGTCAGGGAATGTCTTGAGTCGCATAAAATGTGTCCAGTACCCGTTCGCATTTCAAGAGGTAATGTGGGATTTCTCCTCAGACTCTGCATTGGAAATTTTCCCCATCTCACCTTGAGTGCAGAATCTTGTGGTTTTTCTCGAGTTGCGGTGGAGAACTTGGGTTCCTTTTTGAGTTCTGATAGGGACGTAAGGAACTCGCTCCTGTAGTCACTTGGAAGTCAGGTCTTTCGTTTGGTAAGGGAATATCGGGATTACTCTAGAGGCATAGAATGGGGATAGGGCCTCATCTCAAGTTAAGTCCATAAATTATGTTCTCCTCTCATTTGGGGACAGCAATATCAGGGAATGACTTGAGTCGCATAAAGGGTGTCAAGTACCCTTTAGCGTTTCAAGCGGGAATTTGGGATTACTGTTGACTCTGCCGTGGGAAATTTCATCATCTCACCTTGATTGCAGAATCTTGTGGGTTATCTCGAGTTGTGGCGGGAAGTTTGGGGACCTTCTCGAGTTGCGAAAAGGACCCCAGAAACTCGCTCGTATAGTACCTGGGAAGTCAGGTCTCCTTTCGTTTTGGTAGGGGAATATCGGCATTACTCTCAAGGCATGGAAGGGCAGTAGCGCTTCATTAATGTTGAGTCCATAAATTGTGTTCTCCTCTCATGTGGGGACAGCTATGTCAGGGAATGTCTTGAGTCGCATAATGGGTGTCCAGTACCTGAGTGCGTTTCAAGCAGGAATGTGGGATTTCCCTTGAGACTTTGCAAGGGAGATTTTCCTGATCTCAACTTGAGTGCCGAATCTTGTGGTTTTTCTCCAGTTGCGGCACAAAGCTTGAGTTCCTTTTCGAGTTGGGAAAGGGAGCTCAAGAACATGCTCGTGTAGTCTCTGGTAATCAGGTCTCCTTTTGTTTTGGTAGGGGAACATCGGGATTACTCTCGAAACGTGGAATGGGAATAGGGCCTCATCTAAAGTTGAGTCCATAAATTGTGCTCTCCTCTCGTGTGGACAGCTATGTCAGGGAATGTCTTAAGTCGCATAAAGGGTGTCAAGTATCCGTTCACATTTCAAGCTGGAATGTGGGGTTTCTCTTTAGACACTGTGGGGGAAATTTTCCTCATCTCACCTTGAGTGAAGAATCTTTTGGTTTTTCTCCAGTTGCGGCGTGAAGCTTGGTGTCTTTCTCCAGCTGCGACAGGGACCTCAGGAACTCGCTCGTGTAGTCCGTGGGAAGTCAGGTCCCCTTTTGAATTGGTAGGGGAACTTGGGGATACAAGAGAGGCGTGGAAGGGGAATAGGGCCTCATTAAAATTGAGTCCATCAATTGTGTTCTCCTCTCAAGTACGGACAGCTATGTCAGGGAATGTCTTGCGTCGCATACAAGGTGTCAATTACCCGTTCGTGTTTCAAGCGGGAATGTGGGATTTCTCTTGACACTCTGCAAGGGAGATTTTCCCCATCTCATCTTGAGTGCAGAAACTTGTGGTTTTTTTCTTGTTTCGGCAGGAGCTTTGGTCCTTTCTCGAGTTGCGACAGGGACCTCAGGAACTCGCTCGAGTAGTCCCTGGGGAGTCAGGTCTCCTTTCGTTTTGGTAGGGGAACATCGGGTTTACTCTCGGGGCATGGAAATGGATAACTGCCACATCTAAAGTTGAATCCCTAAATTGTGTTCTCCTCTCAAATTGGGACAGCTATGTTAGGGAATGTCTTGAATCGCATAAACGTTGTCAAGTACCAGTTGGCGTTTCATGCGGGAATGTGGGATTTCTCTGGAGACTCTGCAGGGGAAATTTTCCTCAACTCACCTTGAGTGCTGATATTGTGGTTTTTTCGTGTTGCGGCGGGAAGTTTGGGTCCTTCTCTAGTTGCGACCTGGACCTCAGGAACTCGATCGTGTAGTCCCGGGGAAGTCAGGTCTCCTTTCGTTTTGGTAGGGGAATATCGGAATTACACTCGAGGCGTTTAACGGGAATAGTGCCTCATCGAAAATTGATTCCAGAAAATATTTTCTCCTCTAAAGTGGGGACAGCTATGTCAGGGAATGTTTTGAGTTGCATAAAGGGTGTCAAGTACCCATTTCAATTCAAGTGGGAATGTGAGATTTCTCTTGAGATTCTGCAGGTGAAATTTACCTCATCCCACGTTGAGTGCAAAATCTTGTGGTTTTTCTCTAGAGGCGGCGGGAAAATTGGGGTCTTTCTCGAGTTACGACATGGACCTCAGGAACTCGCTCGTGTAGTCCCTGGGAAGTCAGGTGTCCTTTCATTTTGGTAGGGGAACATCGGGATTACTCTTGAGCCGTGGAAAGGCAATAGGGCCTCATCTAAAGTTGAGTCCATAAATTGTGTTCTCTTCTCAAGTGGGGACAGCTATGTCAGGGAATGTCTTGAGTCACATAAAGGGTGTCAAGTAACCGTTCATGTTTCAAACCTGAATGTGGCATTTCTCTTGAGATTGTGCAGGGGAGATTTTCCTCAGCTCACATTGAATGCAGAATGTTGTGGTTCTTCTCGAGTTAGGGCGGGAAGTTTGGGGTCCTTCTTGAGTTGTTGCAGGGACCTGAGGAACTCGCTCGGGTATTCCCTGGTATATCAGGTCTCCTTTCCTTTTGGTAGGGAAACATCGGGATTACTCTCGTGGTGTGGAATGGGAATACGGCTTCATCTAAATGTGAGTCCATAAATTGTGTTATAATCTCAAGTGGGAAGAGCTATGTCGGGGAATGTCTTGAGTCACATAAAGGGAGTCAACCCACTTGAGTTCAAGCGGGAATGTGGGAGGTCTCTTGAGATTTCGCAGGGTAAATTTTCCTCATTTCACCTTGAGTGCAGAATCTTGAGGTTTTCCTTGTTTTGCGGTGAGAAGCTTGGTGTCCTTCTCGAGTTGCGACAGGGACCTCAGGAACTCGCTCGTATGTGCCTGGGAAGTCAGGTCTCCTTTCGTTTTGGTAGGGGAACATCGTGATTACTCTCGAGCCATGGAATGGGAATACGGGCCCATTTAATGTTGAGTCCATAAAGTCTGTTCTCCTCTCAAGTACGTACAGTTATGTCAGGGAATGTCTTGAGAAGCATAAAGGGTGTCAATTACCCTTTCGCGTTTCAAGCGGGAATATGGGGTTTCTCTTGAGACTCTGCAGGGAACATTTTCCTCCTCTCACCTTTAAGGGAGAATCTTGTGTTTCTTTCTCGAGTTGCGGCGGGTAGCTTGGAGTCCTTCTCGATTTGCGAAAGGGACCTCTGGAACTCGCTCGTGTTGTCCCTGTGAAGTCAACTCTCCTTTTGTTTTGTTAGGGGAACCTACGGATTACTCTCGAGGCGTGGAATGGGAATAGGGCCTCCTCTAAAGTTGAGTCCGTAAATTGTGTTCTCCTCTCATGTGGGGAAAGCTATTTTAGGGAATGTCTTGTGTGGCATAAAGGGTGTCAAGCACCCGTTCGCGTTTCAACAGGGAATGTGGGATTTCTCCTGAGACTCTGCATTGGAAATTTTCCCCATCTCACCTCGAGTGCAGAATCTTGTCGTTTTTCTCTAGTGGCGGCGGGGAGCTTGGTGTCCTTCTAGAGTTGTGACAGGGACCTCAAGAACTCAATCGTGTAGTTTCTGGGAAGTCAGGTCTCCTTTCGTTTTGGTAGCGGAACATTGGTATTACTATCGAGGCGTGGAATGGGAATAGGGTCTCATCAATGTTGAGCCCATAAATTGTGTTCTCCTTTCAAGTGGGGACAGCTATGTCAGGGAATATCTTGAGTCGCATAAAGGGTGTCAAATACCCGTTCGCGTTTCAAAAGGGAATGTGGGATTTCTCCTGAGACTCTGCGTTGGAAATTTTCCTTATCTCACTTGAGTGCAGAATCGTGTGGTTTTTTTCGAGTTGCTTTGGCAATCTTGGGGTCCTCATCGAGTTGCGACAGGGACCTCAGGAACTCGCTCGTGGAGTCCCAGGGAAATCAGGTCTTCTTTCGTTTCCGTAGGGGAACATTGGGATTACTAGCGATGCGTTGTAGGGAAATAGGGCCTCATTAATGTTGAGTGCATATATTGTATTCTACTCTCAAGTACGGACAGCTATGTCAGGGAATGTCTTGAGTCGCATAAACGGTGTCAAGGAACCGTTAGCCTTACAAGCGGGAATGTGGGATTTCTCTTGAGACTCTGCAGGGGAGATTTTCCTCATCTCACCTTGAGTGCAGGATCTTGTGAGTTTTTTTTTGTGTTGTGGCGAGAAGCTTTTGGCCCTTCTCAATTTGCGACAGGGACTTCAGAAACTCGCTAGTGTCGTCCCTGAGAAGTCAGGTGTGCTTTCGTTTTGGTAGGGGAACATCGGGATTACTCTTGAGGCCTGGAATGGAAATAGGTCTCTTCTTAATTTGTGTCCATAAATTGTGTCCTCCTCTCAAGTAGGGACAGCGATGTCAGGGATTGTCTTGAGTCGCATAAAGGCTGTCAATTCCCCTTTCCCGTGTCAAGCGGGAATGTGGGATTTCACTTAGACGCTACATGGGAAATTTTCCTCATGTCACCTTGAGTGCAAACCTTGTGGTTTTTCTTCTGTTGCTGCGGCAAACTTGGTGCCCTTCTCGATTTGCAACAGAGACCCCAGGAACTCGCTCGTGTAGTCCCTGGAATCAAATCTCCTTTCGTTTTGGTAGGGGAACATACGAACTACTCTCAAGGCGTGGAATGGGAATAGGGCCTCATCTAATGTTGAGTCCATAAATTGTGTTCTCCTCTCAACTGGAGTCAGCTATGTCAGGGAATGTCTTGAGTCGCATAAAGGATGTCCGTTACCCTTTCGTGTTTTAACGGGGGATGTTGGATTTCTCCTGAGACTCTGCATTGGATATTTTCCTCATCTCACCTTGAGTGCAGAATCTTGTGGTTTTTCTCGAGTTGAGGCGGGAAGCTTGGAGTCCTTCTCGAGGTGTGACAGGGACCTCAGGAACTCGCTCGTGTAGTCCTTGGGAAGTCAGGTCTTTCGTTTTGGTAAGGGAATATCGGGATTACTCTCGAGACATGGAATGGGAATAGGGCCTCATGTAAATTCGAATCCATAAATTTTGTTCTCTTCTCAAGTGGGGATAGCTATGTCAGGGAATGTCTTGTGTCACATAAAGGGTGTCAAGTACCCGTTCGCGTTTCAAGCGGGAATGTGGGATTTCACTTGAGACTCTCCAGGGGAATTTTCCTCATCTCACCTTGAGTTCAGAATCTTGTGGTTTTTCACGAGTTGTGGCGGGACGCTTAGGGTCCTTTTCGAGTTCCGACAGGGACCTCGGGAACTCGATCCTGTAGTCCCTTGTAAGCCAGGTTTTTCGTTTGGTAAGGGAACATCGGGATTATTCTAGAGGCGTAGAATGGGAATAGGGCCACATCTAAAGGTAAGTCCATAAACTGTTTTCTACTCTCAAGTGGGGACAGCTATGTGAGGGAATGTCTTGAGTCGCATAAAGGGAGTCAAGTACACGTTCGTTTTTCAAGCAGGAATGTGGGATTTCTCTTGAGAATCTGCAGGGGAGATTTTCCTCCTCTCACCTTGAGTGCAGAATCTTGTTTTTTTTTTTCTAGTGTTGTGGCGGGAAGCTTTTGGCCTTCTCGATCTGTGACAGGGACTTCAGAAACTCTTTGTGTAGTCCCTGGGAAGGTAGGTCTCCTTCCGCTTTGGTAGGGGAACATCGGGATTACTCTCGAGGGGTGAATGGGAATAGGGCTCATCTAAATTTGAGTCCATAAATTGTGTTTTCCTCTTAAGTAGGGACAGCGATGTCAGGGATTCTCTTGAGTCACATAAAGGTTGTCAATTCTCCTTTCCCGTGTCAAGCGGGAATGTGGGATTTCTCTTGAGACTCTTCAGGGGAAATTTTCCTCATCTCACCTTGAACGCAGAATCTTGTGGTTTTTCTCGAGTGGCGACAGGGACCTCAGTACCTCGCTCTGAAGTCCCTGGGAAGTCAGCTCTCCTTTCGATTTGGGAGGGGAATTGGGGATTACCAGTGAGGCCTGGAAGGGATATAGGGCCTCATTAAATTTGAGTCCATAAATTGTGTTCTACTCTCAAGTACCGACAGTTGTGTCAGGGAATGTCTTGAGTCGCATAAAGGGTGTCAAGGACCCGTTCGCATTTCAAGTGGGAATGTGAGATTTCTCTTGAGACTCTGCAAGGGAGATTTTCCTCATGTCACCTTGAGTGCAGAACCTTGTGGTTTTTCTTCTGTTGCTGCGGCAAACTTGGTGCCCTTCTCGATTTGCAACAGGGACCCCAGGAACTCGCTCGTGTAGTCCCTGGAATCAGGTCTCCTTTCATTTTTGTAGGGGAACATCGGGAATAATCTCATGGTGTGTAATGGGAATAGGGCCTCATTTAAGGTTGAGTACATAAATTGTGTTCTCCTCTCAACTGGGGAAGCTATGTCGGGGAATCTCTTGAGTCGCATAAATGGAGTCAAGTACCCGTTCGAGTTTCAAGTGGATATATGCGGTTTCTTTTGAGACTCTGCAGGGTTAAATTTTCTCATTTCACCTCGAGTGCAGAATCTTGTGAACTCTCTAGAGTTGTGGCTGGAAGCTTGGGGTCCTTCTCGAGTTACGAAAGGGACCTCAAGTACACCCTCTTGTAGTCCCTGGGAAGTCCAGTCTCCTTTCGTTTTGGTAGGGGAACATCGGGATTACTATTGAGCCGTGGAATGGGAATAGGGCCTCATCTAATGTTGAGGCCATAAATTGTGTTCTCCTCTCAAGTGGGGACAGCTATGTCAGGGAATGTCTTGAGTCCCATAAAGGGTATTAAGTACCTGTTCCCATGTCAAACGGGAATGAGGGATTTCCTTGAGACTCTGCAGGTGAAATTTTCCTCATCTCACCTTGAGTGCAGAATCTTGTGGTTTTTCTCGTGTTGCGGCCGGAAGCTTGGGGCCCTTCTCGATTTGAGACAAGAACATCAGGAACTCGCTCTTGTAGTCCCTGGGAAGGCACGTCTCCTTTCGTTTTGGTAGGGGAACATCGGGATTTCTCTTGAGGCGTGGAATGTGAATAGGGCCTCACCGAAAGTTGAGTCCATAAACTGTCTTCTCCTCTCAAGAGGGGACAGCTATAGCAGGGGAAGTCTTGAGTTGCATAAAGGGTGACAAGTACCCGTTCGCATTTCAACTGGTAATGTGGGATTTCTCTTGAGACTCTGCAGGGGAAATTGTCCTCTTTTCACTTTGAGTGCAGAATCTTGTGGTTTTTCACATGTTGTGGCAGGAAGTTTGGGCCCTCCTCGACTTGCGACTGGGACGTCAGGAACTCGCTAGTGTAGTCCCTGGGAAGTCAGATCTCCTTTCGTTTTTGTAGGGGAATATCGGCATTTCTCTCAAGGCGTGGACGGGCAATAGCGCTTCATTAATGTTGAGTCCATAAATTGTGTTCTCCTCTCATGTGGGGACAGCTATGTCAGGGAATGTCTTGAGTCGCATAAAGGGTGTCCATTACCTGAGCGCATTTCAAGCAGGAATGCGGGATTTCTCTTGAGACTCTGCAGGGGAGATTTTCCTGATCTCAACTTGAGTGCAGAATCTTGTAGTTTTTCTCCAGTTGCGGCGGAAAGCTTGAGTTCCTTTTCGAGTTGGGAAAGGGAGCTCAAGAACACGCTCGTGTGGTCCCTGGTAAGACAGGTCTCCTTTTGTTTTGGTAGGGGAACATCGGGATTACTCTCGAAACGTGGAATTGGAATAGGGCCTCATCTAAAGTTGAGTCCATAAATTGTGCTCTCCTCTCAAGTGTGGACAGCTATGTCAGGGAATGTCTTGAGTCGCATAAAGGGTGTCAAGTATCCGCTCGCATTTCAAGCTGGAATGTGGGATTTCTCTTTAGACATTGCGGGGGAAATTTTCCTCATCTCACCTTGAGTGAAGAATCTTGTGGTTTTTCTCCAGTTGAGGCGTGAAGCTTGTTGTCCTTCTCGAGCTGCGACACGGACCTCAGGAAGTCGTTCGTGTAGTCCCTGGGAAGTCAGGTCCCCTTTCGAATTGGTAGGGGAACTTGCGGATACAAGAGAGGCGTGGAAGGGGAATAGGGCCTCATTAAAATTGAGTCCATCAATTGTGTTCTCCTCTCAAGTACGGACAGCTATGTCAGGGAATGTCTTGCGTCGCATACAAGGTGTCAATTACCCGTTCGTGTTTCAAGCGGGAATGTGGGATTTCTCTTGAGACTCTGCAGGGGAGATTTTCCTCATGTCACCTTGAGTGCAGAATCTTGTGGTTTCTCTCTTGTTGAGGCGGGACGCTTGGGGCCCTTCTCGAATGTGACAGCGACCTCCGGAACTCGCTCGTGTAGTCCCTGGGAAGTCAGGTCTCCTTTCTTTTTGGTAGGGGAACATCGGGAATGCTCTCGAGACGTGGAATAGAATAGGGCCTCATCTAAATTTGAGTCCAAAAATTGTTTTCTCCTCTCCAGGAAGGACAGCTATGTCAGGGAATGTCTTGAGTGGCATAAAGGGTGTCAAGTACCCATTCGCGGGAATGTTGGATTTCTCTTGAGACTCTGCAGGGGAAATTTTCCCCATATCATCTTGAGTACAGAAACTTGTGGTTTTTTTCTTGTTTCGGCGGGAAGCTCGGTCCTTTCTCGAGTTGCGACAGGGACCTCAGGAACTCGCTCGTGTAGTCCCTGGGAAGTCAGGTGTCCTTTCATTTTGGTAGGGGAACATCGGGATTACTCTTGAGCCGTGGAAAGGCAATAGGGCCTCTTCTAAAGTTGAGTCCATAAAATGTGTTCTCTTCTCAAGTGGGGACAGCTATGTCAGGGAATGTCTTGAGTCACATAAAGGGTGTCAAATAACCGTTCGTGTTTCAAACCTGAATGTGGCATTTCTCTTGAGATTCTGCCAGGGAAATTTTCCTCAGCTCACATTGAATGCAGAATGTTGTGGTTTTTCTCGAGTTGCAGTGGGAAGTTTGGGGTCCTTCTCGAGTTGTTGCAGGGACCAGAGGAACTCTCTCGGGTATTCCCTGGTATATCAGGTCTCCTTACCTTTTGGTAGGGAAATATCGGGATTACTCTCGTGGTGTGGAATGGGGATAGGGCCTCATCTAAATTTGAGTCCATAAATTGTGTTATAATCTCAAGTGTAAAGAGCTATGTCGAGGAATGTCTTGAGTCACATAAAGGGAGTCAACCCATTTGAGTTCAAGCGGGAATGTGGGAGGTCTCTTGAGATTCTGCAGGGTCAATTTTCCTCATTTCACCTTGAGTGCAGAATCTTGTGGTTTTTCTCGTTTTCGGCGGGAAGCTTGGTGTCCTTCTCGAGTTGCGACAGGGACCTCAGGAACTCGGTCGTGTGTCCCTGGGAAGTCAGGTCTCCTTTCCTTTTTGGTAGGGGAACATCGGGATTATTCTCGAGGCATGCAATGGGAATACGTGCCCATTTAATGTTGAGTCCATAAATTGTGTTCTCCTCTCAAGTGCGTACAGTTATGTCAGGGAATGTCTTGAGCAGCATAAAGGGTGTCAATTACCATTTCGCGTTTCAAGCGGGAATATGGGATTTCTCTTGAGACTCTGCAGGGAGCATTTTCCTCCTCTCACCTTTAAGGCAGAATCTTGTGTTTCTTTCTTAAGTTGCGGCGGGTAGCTTGGGGTCCTTCTCGATTTGCGACAGGGACCTTTGGAACTCGCTCTTGTAGTCCCTGTAAAGTCAGGTCTCCTTTCGTTTTGTTAGGGGAATATACGGATTACTCTCGAGGCGTTGAATGGGAATAGGGCCTCATCTATGTTGAGCCCATAAATTGTGTTCTCCTTTCAAGTGGGGACAGCTATGTCAGGGAATATCTTGAGTCGCATAAAGGGTGTCAAATACCCGTTCGCGTTTCAAAAGGGAATGTGGGATTTCTCCTGAGACTCTGCATTGGAAATTTTCCTCATCTCTCCTGAGTGCAGGATCGTGTGGTTTTTCTCGAGTTGCTTTGGGAAGCTTGGGGTCCTCCTCGAGTTGCGACAGGGACCTCAGGAACTCACTCGTGGAGTCCCAGGGAAGTCAGGTCTTCTTTCGTTTCCGTAGGGGAACATTGGGATTACTAGCGATGCGTGGTAGGGAAATAGGGCCTCATTAATATTGAGTGCATAAATTGTATTCTATTCTCAAGTACGGACACCTATGTCAGGGAATGTCTTGAGTCTCATAAAGGGTGTCAAGGACCCATTCACCTTTCAAGCGGGAATGTGGGATTTCTCTTGAGACTCTGCAGGGGAGATTTTCCTCATCTCATCTTGAGTGCAGAATTTTGTGGGATTTTTTCGTGTTGTGGCGAGAAGCTTTTGGCCCTTCTCAGTTTGCGACAGGGACTTCAGAAACTCACTAGTGTCGTCCCTGGGAAGTCAGGTGTGCTTTCGCTTTGGTAGGGGAACATCGGGATTACTCTTGAGGCCTGGAATGGAAATAGGTCTCTTCTCAATTTGAGTCCATAAATTGTGTACTCCTCTCAAGTAGGGACAGCGATGTCAGGGATTGTCTTGAGTCGCATAAAGGATGTCAATTCCCCTTTCCCGTGTCAAGCGAGAATGTGGGATTTCACTTAGACGCTACATGGGAAATTTTCCTCATGTCACCTTGAGTGCAGAACCTTGTGGTTTTTCTTCTGTTGCTGCGGCAAACTTGGTGCCCTTCTCGTTTTGCAACAGGGACCCCAAGAACTCGCTCGTGTAGTCCCTGGTATCAAGTCTCCTTTCGTTTTGGTAGGGGAACCTACGAATTCCTCTCAAGGCGTGGAATGGGAATAGGGCCTCATCTAATGTTGAGGCCATAAATTCTATTCTCCTCTCAAGTGGAGACAGCTATGTCAGGGAATGTCTTGAATCGCATTAAGGGTGTCCGGTACCCTTTCGTGTTTTAACAGGGAATGTGGGATTTCTCCTGAGACTCTGCATTGGATATATTCCTCATCTCACCTTGAGTGCAGAATCTTGTGGTTTTTCTCGAGAGGCAGCGGGAAAATTGGTGTCCTTCTCGAGTTACGACATGGACCTCAGGAACTCGCTCGTGTAGTCCCTGGAAAGTCAGGTGTCCTTTCCTTTTGGTAGGGGAACATCGGGATTACTCTTGAGCCGTGGAAAGGCAAGAGGGTCTCATCTAAAGTTGAGTCCATAAATTGTGTTCTCTTCTCAAGTGGGGACAGCTATGTCAGGGAATGTCTTGAGTCACATAAAGGGTGTCAAATAACCGTTCATGTTTCAAACCTTAATGTGGCATTTCTCTTGAGATTCTGCCAGGGAAATTTTGCTCAGCTCACATTGAATGCATAATGTTGTGGTTTTTCTCGAGTTGCGGCGGGAAGTTTGGGGTCCTTCTCGAGTTGTTGCAGGGACCTGAGGAACTCGCTCGGGTATTCCCTGGTATATCAGGTCTCCTTTCCTTTTGGTAGGAAAACATCGAGATTACTCTCGTGGTGTGGAATGGGGATAGGGCCTCATCTAAATGTGAGTCCATAAATTGTGTTATAATCTCAAGTGGGAAGAGCTATGTCGGGGAATGTCTTGAGTCACATAAAGGGAGTCAACCCATTTGAGTTCAAGCGTGAATGTGGGAAGTCTCTTGAGATTCTGCAGGGTCAATTTTCCTCATTTCACCTTGAGTGCAGAATCTTGTGTTTTTTCTCGTTTTGCGGCGGGAAGCTTGGTGTCCTTCTCGAGTTGCGACAGGGACCTCAGGAACTCGCTCGTGTGTCCCTGGGAAGTCAGGTCTCCTTTCCTTTTTGGTAGGGGAACATCGGTATTACTCTCGAGCCATGGAATGGGAATACGGGCCCATTTAATGTTGAGTCCATAAAGTGTGTTCTCCTCTCAAGTGCGTACAGCTATGTCAGGGAATGTCTTGAGCAGCATAAAGGGTGTCAATTACCCTTTCGCGTTTCAAGCAGGAATATGGGATTTCTCTTGAGACTCTGCAGGGAACATTTTCCTCCTCTCACCTTTAAGGCAGAATCTTGTGTTTCTTTCTCGAGTTGAGGCGGGTAGCATGGGGTCCTTCTCGATTTGCGACAGGGACCTCTGGAACTCGCTCGTGTAGTCCCTGTGAAGTCAGGTCTCCTTTCGTTTTGGTAGGGGAACATACGGATTACTCTCGAGGCGTGGAATGGGAATAGGGCCTCATCTAAAGTTGAGTCCGTAAATTGTGTTCTCCTCTCATGTGGGGACAGTTTTTCAGGGAATGCCTTGAGTTGCATAAAGGATGTCCAGCACCTGTTCGCGTTTCAACAAGGAATGTGGGATTTCTCTTGAGACTCTGCATTGGAAATTTTCCCCATCTCACCTCGAGAGCAGAATCTTGTGGTTTTTCTCTAGTGGCGGAGGGAAGCTTGGTTTTCTTCTAGAGTTGTGACAGGGACCTCAAGAACTCGATGGTGTAGTTTCTGGGAAGTCAGGTCTCCTTTCGTTTTGGTAGCGGAACATTGGTATTACTCTCGAGGCGTGGAATGGGAATAGGGCCTCATCTATGTTGAGCCCATAAAGTGTGTTCTCCTTTCAATTGGGGACAGCTATGTCAGGGAATATCTTGAGTCGCATAAAGGGTGTCAAATACCCGTTCGCGTTTTAAAAGGGAATGTGGGATTTCTCCTGAGATTCTGCATTGGAAATTTTCCTCATCTCACCTTGAGTGCAGAATCTTGTGGTTTATCTTGAATTGCGTCGGGAAGCTTGGAGACCTTCTCAAGGTGCGACAGGGAACTCAGGAACTCGCTCGTGTAGTCCTTGGGAAATCAGGACTTTCGTTTTGGTAAGGGAATATCAGGATTACTCTCGAGACATGGAATGGGAATAGGGCCTCATGTAAATTCGAATCCATAAATTTTGTTCTCCTCTCAAGTGGGGACAGTTATGTCAGGGAATGTCTTGTGTCTCATAAAGTGTGTCAAGTACCCGTTCGCGTTTCAAGCGGGAATGTGGGATTTCTCTTGAGACTCTCCAGGGGAATTTTCCTCATCTCACCTTGAGTTCAGAATCTTGTGGTTTTTCACGAGTTGTGGCGGGACGCTTAGGGTCCTTTTCGAGTTCCGACAGGGACCTCGGGAACCCGATCCTGTAGTCCCTTGTAAGCCAGGTCTTTCGTTTGGTAAGGGAACATCGGGATTATTCTAGAGGCGTAGAATGGGAATAGGGCCACATCTAAAGGTGAGTCCATAGATTGTTTTCTACTCTCAAGTGGGGACAGCTATGTGAGGGAATGTCTTGAGTCGCATAAAGGTAGTCAAGTACACGTTCGTCTTTCAAGTAGGACTGTGGGATTTCTCTTGAGAATCTGCAGGGGAGATTTTCCTCATCTCACTTTGAGTGCAGAATCTTGTGTTTTTTCTAGTATTGTGGCGGGAAGCTTTTGGCCCTTCTCGATATGTGACAGGGACTTCAGAAACTCTTTGTGTAGTCCCTGGGAAGGTAGGTCTCCTTTCGCTTTGGTAGGGGAACATCGGGATTACTCTTGAGGCGTGGAATGGGAATAGGGCTCATCTAAATTTGAGTCCATAAATTGTGTTCTCCTCTCAAGTGGGGACAGTTATGTCAGGGAATGTCTTGAGTCACATAAAGGGTATCAAGTACCTGTTCCCATGTCAAGCGGGAATGAGGGATTTCCTTGAGACTCTGCAGGGGAAATATTCCTCATCTCACCTTTACTGCAGAATCTTGTGATTTTTCTCATGTTGCGGCGGGAAGCTTGGGGCCCTTCTCGACTTGCGACAAGAATTTCAGGAACTCGCCCTTGTAGTCCCTGGGAAGGCAGGTCTCCTTTCTTTTTGGTAGGGGAACATACGGATTACTCTCGAGGCATGGAATGGGATTAGGGCCTCATCAAAAGTTGAGTCCGTAAATTGTGTTCTCCTCTCATGTGGGGACAGCTATTTCAGGGAATGTCTTGAGTGGCATAAAGGGTGTCCAGCACCCGTTCGCGGGAATGTGGGATTTCTCCTGAGACTCTGCATTGGAAATTTTCCCCATCTCACCTCGAGTGCAGAATCTTGTGGTTTTTCTCTAGTGGCGGCGGGAAGCTTGGTGTCCTTCTAGAGTTGTGACAGGGACTTCAAGAACTCGATGGTGTAGTTTCTGGGAAGTCAGGTCTCCTTTCGTTTTGGTAGCGGAACATTGGTATTACTCTCGAGGAGTGGAGTGGGAATAGGGCCTCATCTATGTTGAGCCCATAAATTGTGTTCTCCTTTCAAGTGGGGACAGCTATGTCAGGGAATATCTTGAGTCGCATAAAGGTTGTCAAATACCCGTTCGCGTTTCAAAAGGGAATGTGTGATTTCTCCTGAGACTCTGCATTGGAAATTTTCCTCATCTCACCTGAGTGCAGGATCGTGTGGTTTTCCTTGAGTTGCTTTGGGAAGCTTGGGGTCCTCCTCGAGTTTCGACAGGGACCTCAGGAACTCGTTCGTGGAGTCCCAGGGAAGTCAGGTCTTCTTTCGTTTCCGTACGGGAACATTGGGATTACTAGCGATGCGTGGTAGGGAAATAGGGCCTCATTAATGTTGAGTGCATAAATTGTATTCTACTCTCAAGTACGGACAGCTATGTCAGGGAATGTCTTGAGTCGCATAAAGGGTGTCAAGGACCCATTCGCCTTTCAAGCGGGAATGTGGGATTTCTCTTGAGACTCTGCAGGGGAGATTTTCCTCATCTCACCTTGAGTGCAAGATCTTGTGAGTTTTTTTTTCGTGTTGTGGCGAGAAACTTTTGGCCCTTCTCAGTTTGCGACAGGGACTTCAGAAACTCGCTAGTGTCGTCCCTGGGCAGTCAGGTGTTCTTTCGTTTTGGTAGGGGAACATCGGGATTACTCTTGAGGCCTGGAATGGAAATAGGTCTCTTCTCAATTTGAGTCCATAAATTGTGTCCTCCTCTCAAGTAGGGACAGCGATGTCAGGGATTGTCTTGAGTCGCATAAAGGCTGTCAATTCCTCTTTTCCGTGTCAAGCGGGAATGTGGGATTTCACTTAGACGCTACATGGGAAATTTTCCTCATGTCACCTTGAGTGCAGAATCTTGTGGTTTTTCTTCTGTTGCTGCGGCAAACTTGGTGCCCTTCTCGTTTTGCAACAGGGACCCCAGGAACTCGCTCGTGTAGTCCCTGGAATCAGGTCTCCTTTCATTTTTGCAGAGGAGCATCGGGATTAATCTCATGATGTGTAATGGGAATAGGGCCTCATCTAAAGTTGAGTACATAAATTGTGTTCTCCTCTCACGTGTGGAATCTATGTCGGGGAATCTCCTGAGTCGCATAAATGGAGTCAAGTATCCGTTCGAGTTTCAAGCAGAATAATGTGGTTTCCTTTGAGACTCTGCAGGGTTAAATTTCCTCATTTCACCTCGAGGGCAGAATCTTGTGAATTCTCTAGAGTTGTGGCTGGAAGCTTGGGGTCCTTCTCGAGTCACGAAAGGGACCTCAAGTACACCCTCTTGTAGTCCCTGGGAAGTCAAGTCTCCTTTCGTTTTGGTAGGGGAACATCAGGATTTCTATCGAGCCGTGGAATGGGAATAGGGCCTCATCTAAAGTTGAGGCCATAAATTGTGTTCTCTTCTCAAGTGGGGACAGCTATGTCAGGGAATGTCTTGTGTCGCATAAAGGGTGTCAAGTACCCGTTCCCGTGTCAAGCAGGAATGAGGGATTTACTTGAGACTCTGCAGGTGAAATATTCCTCATCTCACCTTGAGTGCAGAATAGTGTGGTTTTTCTCGTGTTGCGGCGGGAAGCTTCGGACCCTTCTGGAGTTATGACAGGGACTTCAGGAACTGGCTCGAGTAGTCCCTGGGAGGAAACGTCTCCTTTCATTTTGGTAGGGGAACATTGGGATTTCTCTTGAGGCGTGGAATGGGAATAGGGCCTCATCTAAAGTTGAGTCCATAAATTGTGTTCTCCTCTCAAGTGGAGACAGCTATGTCAGAGAATGTCTTGAGTCGCATAAAGGGTGTCCGGTACCCTTTCCTGTTTTAACAGGGAATGTGGGATTTCTCCTTAGACTATGCATTGGGGATTTTCCTCATCTCACCTTGAGTGCAGAATCTTGTGGTTTTTCTCGAGTTGCGGCTGGAAGCTTGGAGTCCTTCTGGAGGTGCGACAGGGACCTCAGGAACTCGCTCGTGTAGTCCTTGGGAAGTCAGGACTTTCGTTTTGGTAAGGGAATATCGGGATTACTCTCGAGACATGGAATGGGAATAGGGCCTTATGTAAATTCGAATCCATAAATTTTGTTCTCCTCTCAAGTGAGGACAGTTATGTCAGGGAATGTATTGTGTCGCATAAAGTGTGTCAAGTACCCTTTCGCGTTTCAAGCAGTAATATGGGATTTCTCTTGAGACTCTCCAGGGGAATTTTCCTCATCTCACCTTGAGTGCAGAATCTTGTGGTTTTTCACGAATTGTGGCGGGACGCTTGGGTTCCTTTTCGAGTTCCGACAGGGACCTCGGGAACTCGATCCTATAGACCCTTGTGAGCCAGGTCTTTCGTTTGGTAAGGGAACATCGGGATTATTCTAGAGGCGTAGAATGGGAATAGGGCCACATCTAAAGGTGAGTCCATAAATTGTTTTCTACTCTCAAGTGGGGATAGCTATGTGAGGGAATGTCTTGAATCGCATAAAGGTAGTCAAGTACACGTTCGTCTTTCAAGCAGGAATGTGGGATTTCTCTTGAGAATCTGCAGGGGAGATTTTCCTCCTCTCACCTTGAGTGCAGAATCTTGTTTTTTTTCTAGTGTTGTGGCGGGAAGATTTGGCCCTTTTCGATCTGTGACAGGGACTTCAGAAACTCTTTGTGTAGTCCCTGGGAAGGTAGGTCTCCTTTCGCTTTGGTAGGGGAACATCGGGATTACTCTCGAGGGGTGAATGGGAATAGGGCTCATCTAAATTTGAGTCCATAAATTGTGTTCTCCTCTGAAGTAGGGACAGCGATGTCAGGGATTCTCTTGAGTCGCATAAAGGGTGTCAATTCCCCTTTCCCGTGTCAAGCGGGAATGTGGGATTTCTCTTGAGACTCTTCAGGGGAAATTTTCCTCATCTCACCTTGAACGCAGAATCTTGTGGTTTTTCTCGAGTGGCGACAGGGACTTCAGTACCTCGCTCTGAAGTCCCTGGGAAGTCAGCTCTCCTTTCGATTTGGGAGGGGAATTGGGGATTACCAGTGAGGCCTGGAAGGGGAATAGGGCCTCATTAAATTTGAGTCCATAAATTGTGTTCTACTCTCAAGTACCGACAGTTATGTCAGGGAATGTCTTGAGTCGCATAAAGTGTGTCAAGGACCAGTTCGCATTTCAAGTGGGAATGTGAGATTTCTCTTGAGACTCTGCAAGGGAGATTTTCCTCATGTCACCTTGAGTACAGAATCTTGTGGTTTTTCTTCTGTTGCTGCGGCAAAATTGGTGCCCTTCTCGATTTTCAACAGTGACCCCAGGAACTCGCTCGTGTAGTCCCTGGAATCAGGTCTCCTTTCTTTTTGGTAGGGGAACATCGGGAATGCTCTCGAGGCGTGGAATGGGAACAGGGCCTCATCTAAATTTGAGTCCAAAAATTGTTTTCTCCTCTCCAATATGGACAGCTATGTCAGGGAATGTCTTGAGTGGCATAAAGGGTGTCAAGTACCCATTCGCGGGAATGTTGGATTTCTCTTGAGACTCTGCAGGGGAAATTTTCCCCATCTCATCTTGAGTGCAGAAACTTGTGGTTTTTTTCTTGTTTCGGCGGGAAGCTCGGTCCGTTCTCGAGTTGCGACAGGGACCTCAGGAACTCGCTCGAGTTGTCCCTGGGCAGTCAGGTCTCCTTTCGTTTTGGTAGGGAAACATCAGGATTACTCTCGGGGCATGGAAATGGAATACTGCCTCATCTAAAGTTGAATCCCTAAATTGTGTTCTCCACTCAAATTAGGACAGCTCTGTTAGGGAATGTCTTGAGTCGCATAAAGGTTGTCAAGTACCATTTGGCGTTTCATGCGGGAATGTGGGATTTCTCTGGAGACTCTGCAGGGGAAATTTTCCTCAACTCACCTTGAGTGCAGATATTGTGGTTTTTTCGTGTTGCGGCGGGAAGGTTGGGTCCTTCTCGAGTTGTGACCTGGACCTCAGGAACTCGATCGTGTAGTCCCGGGGAAGTCAGGTCTCCTTTCGTTTTGGTAGGGGAACATCGGAATTACACTCGAGGCGTTTAACGGGAATAGTGCCTCATCTAAAATTGATTCCAGAAAATTTTTTCTCCTCTCATGTGGGGACAGCTATGTCAGGGAATGTCTTGAGTTGCATAAAGGTTGTCAAGTACCCATTTCACTTCAAGTGGGAATGTGAGATTTCTCTTGAGATTCTGCAGGTGAAATTTTCCTCATCTCACGTTGAGTGCACAATCTTGTGGTTTTTCTCTAGAGGCGGCGGGAAAATTGGGGTCCTTCTCGAGTTACGACATGGACCTCAGGAACTCGCTCGTGTAGTCCCTGGGAAGTCAGGTGTCCTTTCATTTTGGTAGGGGAACATCGGGATTACTCTTGAGCCGTGGAAAGGCAATAGGGCCTCATGTAAAGTTGAGTTCATAAATTGTCTTCTCCTCTCAAGAGGGGACAGCTATATCAGGGAATATCTTGAGTGTCCTAAAGGGTGTCAAGTACCGGCTCACGTTTCAATTGGGATTGTGGGATTTCTCTTGAGACTCTGCAGAGTAAATTTTCCCCATTTCTCCTTGGGTGCACAATCTTGTGATTTTTCACATTTTGTGGCAGGAAGCTTTGGGCCCTTCTTAATTTGCGACAAGTACGTCAGGAACTCTCTAGTGTAGTCCCTGGGAAGTCAGATCTCACTTTGTTTTTGTAGGGGAATATCGGGATAACTCTTAAGGCGTGGAGGGGAATAGGGCTTCATTAAAGTTGAGGCCATAAATTGTGTTCTCCTCTCAAGTGGGGACAGCTATGTCAGGGAATGTCTTGAGCAGCATAAAGGGTCTCAAAAACCCTTTTGCATTTCAAGCGGGAATATGGGATTTCTCTTGAGACTCTGAAGGGAATATTTTCCTCATCTCACCTTTAAGGTAGAATCTTGTGTTTTTTCTCTAGTTGGGGTGGGTAGCTTGGGGTCCTTCTTGATTTACGTCAGGGTCCTCTGGAACTCGCTCGTGTAATCCCTGTGAAGTCAGCTTTACTTTCGTTTTGATAGGTGAACATATGGATTACTCTTGAGGCGTTGAATGGGAATAGGGCCTCATCTAAAGTTGAGTGCATAAATTGTGTTTTCCTCTCAAGTGTGGACAGCTATGTCAGGGAATGTCTTGAGTTGCATAAAGGTTGTCAAGTACCCATTCGCGTTTCAAGCGGGAATGTGCGATTTCTCTTTAGACTTTGCAGGGGAAATTTTCCTCTTCTCACCTTTAAGGCAGAATCTTGTGTTTTTTTCTCGAGTTGCGGCGGGTAGCTTGGCATCCTTCTCGATATGTGTCAGGGACCTCTGGAACTCACTCGTGGAGTCCCAGGGAAGTCAGGTCTCCTTTCGTTTTGGTAGGGGAACATTGGTATTACTCTCGAGGTGAGGAATGGGAATAGGGCCTCACCTATTTTGAGTCCATAAATTTTGTTATCTTTTCAAGTGGGGCCAGCTATGTCAGGGAATGTCTTGAGTCGCATAAAGGGTGTCAAATACCTGTTCGCGTTTCAACAGGGAATGTGGGATTTCTCCTGAGACTCCGCATTTGAAATTTTCCTCATCCCACCTTTAGTGCAGAATCTTGTGGTTTTTCCCGTGTTTGCTTGGTAAGCTAGGCGTCCTTCTCGAGTTGTGACAGGGATCTCAGTAAATCGTTCCTGTAGTCCCTGGGAAATCACGTCTCGTTTCGTTTTGGTAGGGGAACACTGGGATTACTCTCGAGGCGTGGAATGGGAATAGGGCCTCATCTAAAGATGAGTCAGTAAATTGTGGTGTCCTCTGAAATTGGGACAGCTATGTAAAGGAATGTCTTGAGATGCATAAAAAGTGTCAATTACTTGTTGGTGTTTCAAGCGGGAATGTTGGATATCTCTTGACTCTGCCAGGGGAATTTTCCTCATCTCACCTTGAGTTCAGAATCTTTGATTTTTCTACGAGCTGTGGCGGGAAGCTTGGGGTCTTTCTCGAGTCGTGACACAGACCTCAGGAACTCACTCGTGTAGACCCTGGGAATTCAGGTCCCCTTTCCTTATGGTAGTGGAACATCGGGATTACTCTCGAGGTGTGGAATGGGAATAATGCCTCATGTAAAGTTGAGTCCATGAATTGTGTTTTCCTCTCAAGTGGGGACAGCTATGTCAGGGAATGTCTTGAGTCGCTTAAAGGGTGTCAAGAAACTTTTTGTGTTTCAAGCGGGAATGTTGGATTTCTCTGGATATTCTGCAGGGGAAATTTTCCACATCTCACCTTGAGTGCAGAATATTGTGGTTTTTCTCGAGTTTAGGCGGGAAGCTAGGGGTCCTTCTCAATTTGCTACAGGGACCTCAGGGATTCGCTGGTGTATTCCCTGGGAAGTCATGACTCATTTCGTTTTGGGAGGGGAACATCGTTATTACTAACGAGGTGAGGAATGCGAATCAGGCCTCATCTAACGTTTGTCCATAAATTTTGTTCTCCTCTCAAGTGGGGACAGTTATCAGGGAATATCTTGAGTCGCATAAAGGGTGTCAAGTACCTGTTCAAGTTTCAAGCAGAAATGTGCGATTTCTCTTGAGATTCAAAGGGGAAATTTTCCTCATCTCACTTTGAGTGCAGGATCTTATGGTTCTTCTCGAGTTGCGGCGCGAAGATTGGGGTCCTTCTTGAGTTGCGACAGGGACCTCAGGAACTCGCTCGTGTAGTCCCTGGGACGTAATGTCTCCTTTCGTTTGGTAGGGGAACATCGGGATTACTCTTGAGGCGTGAAATGGGAATAGGTCCTCATCTAAAGTTCAGTCCATAAATTGTGTTCTCCTCTCAAGTGGGGGCAGCTATGTCAGGGAATGTCTTGAGTCGCATAATGGGTTTCAAATACCAGTTCAAGTTTCAAGCGGGAATGTGGGATTTCTCTTTTGACTCTGCAGGGGGAATTTTCCTCATCCACCTTTGAGTGCAGAATCTTGTGTTTTTTCTCGAGTTGCGGGGAAAGCATGGTGTCCTTCTCGAGTGGCGACAGAGACCTCAGAAACTCGCTCGTGTAGTCCCTGGGAACTCAGATCTCTGTTAGTTTTGCTAGGGGAACATTGGGATACCCTCTAGGCGTGGAATGTTAATAGGGCCTCATCTAAATTTGAGTCCATGAATTGTGATCTCCTCTCAAGTGGGAACAGCTATGTCAGGGAATGTCTTCAGTCACATAAACGGTGTCAATACACGTTCACGTTTCTTGCGGGATGGTGGGATTTCTATTGAGATTCTGCAGTGGAAATTTTCCTCATCTCACCTTGAGTGCAGATCTTGTGTTTTTTCTCGAGTTGTGGTGGAAGCTTCTGGTCCTTCCTGAGTTGCGTCACGGACCTCAGTAACTCGGTAGTGTAGTCTTTGGGAAGTCAGGTCTCCTTTCATTTGGTAGGGGAACATCGAGATTACTCTCGAGGCGTGGAATGGGAATAGGGCCTCATCTCATGTTGAGTCCATAAATTGTGGTCTTCTATAAAGTGGGGGCTGCTATGTCAGGGAATGTCTTGCGTCGCATAAGCGGTGTCAATTACCCACTCTCGTTTCAAGTGGGAATGTCAGATTTCTCTTGAGACTCTGCAAGGGGAATTTTCCTCATCTCACCTTGAGTGCAGAATCTTGTGACTTTTCTCGAGTTGCATCGGGAAACTTGGTGTCATTCTCGATTTGGGACAGTGAACTTACAGTTTGTTTATGCAGTCCCTGGTAATTCAGGTTTCCTTTCGTTTTGGTAGGGGAATATCGGGATTACTCTTGAGGCGTGGAATGGGAATAGGGCTTCATCTAAAGTTGAGTCCATAAATTGTGTTTTCCTGTGAAGTGGGGACAGCTATTTCAGGGAATGTCTTGAGTCGTATAAAGGGTGTCAAATACTAGTTCAAGTTTCAACGGGAATGTGCAATTTTTCTTGAGATTCAAAGGGGAAATTTTCCTCATCTCACATTGAGTGCAAAATCTTGTGGTTTTTCTCGAGTTGCCACGGGAAGCTTGGGGTCCTTCTCGAGTTGTGACAGGGGCCTCAGGAGCTCGCTCTTGTAGTCCCTGGAAAGTCAGGTCTCTTTCGTTGTGGTAGGGAACATTGGGATTTCTCTCGAGGCGTGGAATGGGAATAGGGGATCATCTAAAGAGAGTCCATAAATTGTGTTCTCCTCTCAAGTGGGCACAGCTATGTGAGGGAATGTGTTGAATCCCATAAAGGGCATCCAGTACCCATTCGCGTTTTAAGCGGGAATATGGGATTTCTCTGGAGACTCTGCAGGGGAAATTTTCCTCATCTCATCTTGAGTACAGAATCTTGTGGTTTTTCTTGAGTTGCGGCGGGAAGCTTGGGGTCCATCTTTAGTTGCGACAGGGACCTCAGCAACTCGCTCGTGTAGTCCCTGGGAAGTCAGGTCTCCTTTCATTTTGGTAGGGGAACATCAGCATTACACTCGAAGCGTGAAATGGGTATAGAGCCTCATCTAAATTTGAGTCCATAAACTGTGTTCTCCTCTCAAGTGGGGACTGCTATGTCAGGAAAAGTATTAAGTCGCATAAAGGGTGTCAATTATCCATCCGTTCAAGGTTCAAGCTGGAATGGGTGATTTCTCTTGAGATCTGCAGGGGAAATTTTCCTCATCTTGCCTTGAGTGCAGAATCTTGTGGTTTTTCTCGAGCTGCAGTGGGAAGCTTTGGGTCGTTCTCGAGTTTCGACAGGGACCGCAGTTACTCGCTGGTCATGCCCCGGGGAAGTCAGGTCTCCTTACGTGTTGGAAGGAAACTTCGGGATTATTCTCCAGGCGTGGAATGACAATTGGAAGTCATCTAGAAATGAGTCCTTAAATTGTGTGCTCCTCTCCAGTAGGGACGGCTTAGTCAGGGAACTTTTATGGGTGCAGAAAGGGTGTCAAGTACCCGTTCGAATTTCAACCGGTAATGTGGGTTTTCCCTTGAGACTCTGCAGCAGAATCAAGTTGATGCGGGAAGCTTGGAGTCCCTCTCGAGTTGAGACAGTGCCCTCAGAACCTAGCTCTGTTTACTTCAGGGAGGTCAGGTCACTTTTCTTTTTGCAAACAGATCTTCGGGATTACACTCAAGGAGTAGAATGGGAATACAGCCTCATCTAAAATTGAGTCCATTAATTGTGTTCTTCTCTCAAGTGGGGACAGCTGTGTCAAGGAATGTCTTGGGTCGCATATAGTGTGTCAAGTCCTGGTTCGAGTTTCAAGCGGGAATGTGGGATTTGTCTTGAGACTCAGAATGGGAAATTTTTCCTCATCACACCTTGAGTGCACAATCTTGTGGTTTGTCTCGAGTTGCGTCGGAAGCTTGGGGTCCTCTTCGACTTACAACGGGCACCTAAGGGACACGCTCGTGTTGTCCCTGGGAAGTCAGGTCTCCTTTCCTCTGGTAGGGGACTTCGGGATTACTCTTGAAGCGTGGAATGGGAAAAAGGCCTCAGCTAAAGTTGAGTCCAGAAATTGTGTTCTCCTCTCAATTGGGGACAGCTATGTTAGGGAATGTCTTGATTCATATAAAGGGTGTCAAGTGTCCGTTCGAATTTCAAGCACGAATACAGGATTTCCCTTGAGACTCTGCAGGGGAAATTTTCCTCATCTCGCTTTGAGTACAGAATCTTGTGTTTTTTCTCGAGTTGCAGCTGGAAGCTTGGGGTCCTTCTCGAGTTGCGACGGGGAACTCAGTTACTTGCTGGTCATGCCCCAGGGAAGTCAGATCTCTTTGTGTTTTGGAAGGGAAATCTCGGGATCATTCTCGAGGCGTGGAATGGCAATTGGAAGTCATCTAGAGATGAGTCCATAAATTGTGTGCTCCTCTCCAGCAGGGACGGCTTAGTCAAGGAACTTTTATGGTTTCAGAAAGGGTGTCAAGGTCCTGTTCGAATTTCAAGCGGTAATGTGGGTTTTCCCTTGAGACACTGCAGGAGAAAATTCCTCAACTCGCATTGATGTGGGAATCTCGTGGTTTTTATCAAGTTGCTGCGGGAAGCTTGTAGTCCCTCTCAAGTTGACACAGTGACCTCAGAACCTAGTTCATTTTACTTCAGGGAGGTCAGGTCACTTTTCTTTTTGCAAACAGATCTTCGGGATTACACTCAAGGAGTAGAATGGGAATACAGCCTCATCTAAAATTGAGTCCATTAATTGTGTTCTTCTCTCAAGTGGGGACAGCTGTGTCAAGGAATGTCTTGGGTCGCATATAGTGTGTCAAGTCCTGGTTCGAGTTTCAAGCGGGAATGTAGGATTTCTCTTCAGTCTAAGCATGGGAAAATTTTCCTCTTCACACCTTGAGTGCACAGTCTTGTGGTTTGTTTCGAGTTGTGGCGCGAAGCTTATGGTCCTTCTCAAGTTGCGACGGGGAACTCAGAAACTCGCTGGTGTTATCCCAGGGACGGCAGGTCTCCCATCGTGTTGCAAGGGGAACCTCGGGATTCCAATCATGGCATGGAATGTGATTTGCTTCTCATTTTGTGTTGAGTCCGATATTTGTGTGCTTCTCTCCAATGGGGACGGCTTAGTCTGGGTTCTTTTTGTGTTTCAGAAAGGGTTTCAATACCCTATCGAGTTTCAAGCAGGAATGTGTGATTTCCCTTGAGACTCTGCAGCAGAAATGTTCATCATCTCACATTGAGGGGAGAATCTTGTGGTTTTTCTCATGTTGCGGCTTGAAGCTTGGGGTCCCTTTCAGGTTGCAACGGTGATATCAGGAACTCGATCATGTAGTCCCTGGGAAGTCAGGTCTCCTTTGGTTTTGGGAGGGGATTTCAGGATTACTCTCGAGGCAGGGAATGGGAATACGGCCTCATCTAAAGTTGAGTCCATAAATTTTTCTCCTCTCATGTGGCTACAGCTATGTCAGGGAATGTCTTGAGTCACATAAAGGGTGTCATGGACCCTTTCGAGTTTACGGAGGTAATGTGGGATTTCTCTTGGGACTCTCCATTGGAAATTTTCCTCACCTCACCTTGAGTGCAGAATCTTACGTTTTTTCTCGAGTTGCTTCGGGATTCTTTGGCTCCTTCTTGAATGTGACGGTACCTCAGGAATTCGCAAATGTTGCCCCATGGACGTCCGGTCTCCAATTATGTTGGAAGAGGAACCTCAGGATTCCACTCGTGGCGTGGAATGTAATTTGGGCATCATCTTTTGTTGAGTCCGTTAATTGTGTGTTCCTCTCCAGTGGGGACGGATTAGTCAGGGATCTATTTTGTGTCAAAGAAAGGGTTTAAAGTACCCTTTGAGTTTCAAGCGGGAATATATGATTTCTCTTGAGACTCTGCAGCAGAAATATTCCTCATCTCGCATTGAGGGGAGAATCTTCTGGTTTTACTCGAGTTATGGCTGGATGCTTGGGGTCCCTTTTGGGTTGCAATGGAGATCTCAGGAAAGCGCTCGTGTTGCCCCAGTGAAGTCAGGTCTCATTTGCTGTTGGAAAGGGTACTTTTGGATTTCATTCGAGGCGACGAATGTGAATTGGGCCTCATCTAATGATGAGTCTGTTAATTTTGTGCTCCTCTCCAGTGGGTACGGCTTAGTAAGGGTCCTTTTGGTGTCGCAGGAATAATGTCAAATACCCGTTAGAGTTTAAAAGGGTATGTGGGATTTCTCTTGAGATTCTGCAGGGAAAATTTTCCTCATCTCACCTTGAGTGCAGAATCTTATATTTTTTCTCGAGTTGAGGCGGAAGCTTGGGGTCCTTTTCGACTTACAACGGGCACCCAAGGAACATGCTCGTATTATCCCTGGGAAGTCAGTTCTCCTTGCCTCTGGTAGGGGAACTTTGGGATTACTCTGGAGACGTGGAATGGGAATAGGACCTCATCTAAAGTTGAGTCCAGAAATTGTGTTCTCCTCTCAAGTGGGGACAGCTATGTCAGGGAATGTCTTGAGTCGCATAAAGGGTGTCAAGTATCCGTTCGAGTTTCAAGAGGGAATGTGGGATTTCTCTTGAGACTCTATATGGGAAATTTTCCTCATGTTGCCTTAAGTGCAGAATCTTGTGGTTTTTCTCTAGTTGCGGCGGGAAGCTTTGGGTCCTTCTCGAGTTCCGACGGGGACCGCAGTTACTCACTGGACCTGCTCCAGGGAAGTCAGGTCTCCTTATGTGTTGGAAGGGAAACTTTGGCATTATTCTCCAGGCATGGAATGGCAAATGGAAGTCATCTAGAAATGAGTCCTTAAATTGTGTGCTCCTCTCCAGTAGGGACGGTTTAGTCAGGGAACTTTTATGGGTGCAGAAAGGGTGTCAAGTACCCGTTCGAATTTCAACCGGTAATGTGGGTTTTCCCTTGAGACTCTGCAGCAGAATATTCCTCATCTCGCACTGATGTGGGAATCTCGTGGTTTTTATCAAGTTGATGCAGGAAGCTTGTAGTCCCTCTCAAGTTGAGACAGTGCCCTCAGAACCTAGCTCTGTTTACTTCAGGGAGGTCAGGTCACTTTTCTTTTTGCAAGGATAGCTTCGGGATTACACTCGAGGTCTAGAATGGGAATACGGCCTCATCTAAAATTGAGTCCATAAATTGTGTTCTTCTCTCCAGTGGGGACAGCTGTGTCAAGGAATGTCTTGGGTCGCAAATAGTGCGTCAAGTCCTGGTTTGAGTTTCAAGGGGGAATGTGGGATTTCTCTTGAGACACAGAATGGGAAAATTTTCCTCATCATACCTTGAGTGCACAATCTTGTGGTTTGTCTCGAGTTGCGTCGGAAGCTTGGGGTCCTCTTCGACTTACAACGGGCACCTAAGGGACACGCTCGTGTTGTCCCTGGGAAGTCAGGTCTCCTTTCCTCTGGCAGGGGACTTCAGGATTACTCTTGAAGTGTGGAATGGGAAAAAGGCCTCAGCTAAAGTTGAATCCAGAAATTGTGTTCTCCTCTCAAGTGGGGAAAGCTATGTCAGGGAATGTCTTGAGTCGCATAAAGGGTGAAAATATCCGTTCGAATTTCAAGCACGAATGTAGGATTTCTCTTGAGACTCTGCAGCGGAAATTTTCCTCATCTCACCTTGACTGAAGAACCTTGTGGTTATTCTCGAGTTGAAGCGGGAAACTTGGGGTCCTTCTCGAGTTGCAACGGGGACCGCAGAAACTCGCTCGTGTTATCCCAGGGACGGCAGATCTCCAATCGTGTTGTAAGGGGAACCTCGGGATTCTAATCGTGGCGTGGAATGTGATTTGCTTCTCATTTTGTGTTGAGTCCGATAATTGTGTGCTCCTCTCCAGTGGGGATGGCTTATTCCGGGATCTTTTTGTGTTTCAGAAAGGGTTTCAAGTACCCTATCGAGTTTCAAGCAGGAATGTGTGATTTCTCTTGAGATTCTCCAGCAGAAATGTGTTGCAGCTTGAAGCTTGGGGTCACTTTTGGGTTGCGACAGTGATATCAGGAACTCGCTCGTGTAGTCCCTGGGAAGTCAGGTCTCCTTTGTTTTTGGTAGGGGATTTCGGGATTACTCTCGAGGCATGGAATGGGAATACGGCCTCATCTAAATTTGAGTGCATAAATTTTTTCTCGTCTCATGTGGCGACAGCTATGTCAGGGAATGTCTTGAGTTGCATAAAGGGTGTCATGTACCCTTTAGAGTTTCAAGCAGGAATGTGGGATTTCTCTTCAGACTTAGCATGGGAAAATTTTCCTCATCACACCTTGAGTGCACAATCTTGTGGTTTGTCTCGAGTTGCAGCAGGAAGCTTGGGGGCCTTCTCGAGTTGGGATGGGGACCTCAGAAACTCGCTCTTGTTATCCCAGGGATGGCAGGTCTCCGATCATATTGGAAGGAGAACTTCGGGATTCCAATCGTGGCGTGGAATGTGATTTGCTTCTCGTGTTGAGTCCGATAATTGTGTGCTCCTCTCCAGTGTGGATGGCTTAGTCCAGGATCTTTTTGTGTTTCAGAAAGGGTTTCAAGTAGCCTCTCGAGTTTCAAGCACGAATGTGTGATTTCTCTTGAGACTCTGCAGCAGAAATGTTCCTCCTCTCCCATTGAGGGGAGAATCTTGTGGTTTTTCTCGTGTTGTGGTTTGAAGCTTGGGGTCCCTTTCGGGTTGTGACGGTGATATCAGGAACTCGCTCGTGTAGTCCCTGGGAAGTGAGGTCTCCTTTCGTTTTGGTAGGGGATTTCGGGATTACTCTCGAGGCATCGAATGGGAATACGGCCTCATCTAAAGTTCAGTCCATAAATTTTGTTCTCTCATGTGGCGACAGCTAAGTCAGGGAATGTCTTGAGGCACATAAAGGGTGTCATGGACCCTTTCAAGTTTACGGCGGGAATGTGGGATTTCTCTTGGGACTCTCCATGGGAAATTTTCGTCAGCTCACCTTGAGTGGAGAATCTTGTGCTTGTTCTCGAGTTGCGGTGGGATGCTTAGGCTCCTTCTGGATTGTGACGGTATCTCAGGTATTCGCTCATGTTGCCCCAGAGACATCTGGTCTCCAATCGTGTTGGAAGAGGAACCTCGGGATACCGCTCGTGGCATGGAATGTGATTTGGGCATCATCTTGTGTTGCGTCCGTTAATTGTGTGTTCCTCTCCAGTGGGGTCGGATTAGTCAGGGATCTTTTTGTGTCAAAGAAAGGGTTTAAGTACCCTTTCGAGTTTCAAGGGTAAATGTATGATTTCTCTTGAGACTCTGCCTTAGAAATATTTCTCATCTCGCATTGAGGGGAGAATCTTGTGGTTTTTCTCGAGTTGCGGCTGGATCCTTGGGTTCCCTTTCGGGTTGCGACGGGGATCTCAGGAAATCGCTCGTGTTGCCCCAGGGAAGTCAGGTCTTCTTTCCAGTTGGAAAGGGTACTTCGGGATTTCACTCTAGGCATCGAATATGAATTGAGCCACATCCAGAAATGAGTCTGTTAAATGTTTGCTCCTCTCCAGTGGGGACAGCTTAGTAAGGGTCCTTTTTGTGTCACAGAAATAGTGTCAAGTGCCCGTTCGAGTTTAAAAGGGTATGTGGGATTTCCCTTGAGACTCTCCAGGGGAAATTTTCCTCATCTCACCTTGAGTGAAGAATCTTGTGGTTTTTCTCGGGTTGCGGCGGAAACTTGGGGTCCTTTTCGACTTACAACGTGCAACCCAGGGACACGCTCGTGTTGTCCCTGGGAATCAGGTCTCCTTTCCTCTGGTAGGGGAACTTCGGGATTACTCTTGAGGCGTGGAATGAGAATAGGGCCTTATCTAAATTTGAGTCCATAAGTTGTGTTCTCCTCTCAAGTGGGGACAGGTATGTCAGGAAATGTCTTGAGTCGCATAAAGGGTGTCAAGTATCCGTTCGGGTTTCAAGTAAGGAATGTGTGATTTCACTTGAGACTCTGCAGCAGAAATGTTCCTCAACTCGCATTGAAGCGAGAATCTTGTGGTTTTTCTCAAGTTACAGCTTGAAGCTTGGCGTCCCTTTCCGTTTTTGATGTTGATATCAGGAACTCACTCGTGTAGTCCCTGGGAAGTCAGGTCTCCTTTCCTTTTGGTAGGGGATCTTCGGTACTACTCTCGAGGCATGGAATGGGAATACGGCCTCATCTAAAGTTGAGTCCATAAATTGTGTTCTCCTCTCATGTGGTGACAGCTATGTCATGGAATGTCATGAGTCTCATAAAGGGCGTCATGTACCCTTTCGAGTTTCAAGCGGGTATGGTGGATTTCTCGTGGGACTCTAAATGGGATATTTTCCTCATCTCACCTTGAGTGCAGAATCTTATGGTTTTTCTCGAGTTGAGGCAGGAAACTTTGGTTCCTTCTCGATTGCTACGGGGAACTCAGGAATTCACTCGTGTTGCCTCTGGGACCTCAGGTCTCCAATCGTGTTGGAAGGGGTACCTCGGGATTCCAATCATGGCGTGGACAGTGATTTGGGCATCATCTTGTGTTGAGTTGGTTAATCGTGTGTTCCTCTCCAGTGGGACGGGTTAGTCAGTGATTTTTGTGTGTCAAAGAAAGGGTTTGAAGTACCCTTTCGAGTTTCAAGAGGGAATGTGTGATTTCTCTTCAGACTCTGCAGCAGAAATATTCCTCATCTCGCATTGAAGGGAGAATCATGTGGTTTTTCTCGAGTTGCGGCTGGATGCTTGGGGTCTCTTTCAGGTTGTTATGGGTATCTCAGGAAATCCCAGGTGTTGCCCCAGGGAAGTCACTTCTCCTTTCCTGTTGGAAAGTGTACTTCAGGATTTCTCTCGAGGCGTCGAATGTGAAATGGGCCTCATCTAGAGATGAGTCCATTAATTGTGTGCTCCTCTCCAGTGGGGACGGCTTAGTAAGGGTCCTTTTTGTGTCGCAGAAATAGTGTCAAGTGCCCGTTCGAGTTTAAAAGGGAATGTGAGATTTCTCTTGAGATTCTGTAGGGGAAATTTTCCTCATCTTACCTTGAGTGAAGAATCTTGTGGTTTTTCTCGAGTTGCGGAGGAAGCTTGGGTTCCATTTCTACTTTCAACGGGCACCTCAGGGACACGATCGTGTTGTCCCTGGGAAGTCAGGTCTCCTTTCCTCTGGTAGGGGAACTTCGGGATCACTCTTGAGGCGGGGAAAGGAAATAGGGCCTCATCTAAAGTTGAGTCCAGAAATTGTGTTCTCCTCTCAAGTGTGGGCAGCTATGTAAGGTAATGTCCTGAGTCGCATAAAGGGTGTCAAGTATCTGTTCAAGTTTCAAGTGGGAATGTGTGATTTCTCTTGAGACTCTGCAGGGGAAATTTTCCTCATCTTGCCTTGAGTGCAGAGTCTTGTGGTTTTTCTCGAGCTGCAGCGGGAAGCTTTGGGTCCTTCTCGAGTTGCGACAAGGACCTCAGTTACTCGCTGGTCATGCCCCAGGGAAGTCAGGTCTCCTTGCCTGTTGGAGGGAAACTTCAGGATTATTCTCTAGGCGTGGAGTGACAATTGGAAGTCATCTAGAGATGAGTCCTTAAATTATATGCTCCTCTCCAGTAGGGACGGCTTATTCAGGCAACTTTTATTGTTGCAGAAAGGGTGTCAAGTACCCATTCTAATTTCAAGCGGTAATGTGGTTTTTCTATTTAGACTCTGCAGCAGAAAATTCCTCATCTTGCAATGATGGGGGAATCTCATGGTTTTTATCGAGTTGCGGTGAGAAGCTTGTAATCGCTCTCAAGTTGAGACAGTGACGTCAGAACCTAGCTCTTTTTACTTCAGGGAGGTCAGGTCACTTTTCTTTTGGCAAGGCGAGCTTCGCGATTACACTCGAGGTGTAGAATGGGAATACAGCCTCATCTAAAATTGAGTCCATAAATTGTGTTCTTCTCTCCAGTGGGGACAGCTGTGTCAAGGAATGTCTTGGGTTGCAAATAGTTTGTTAAGTACTGGTTCGAGTTTCAAGCGGGAATGTCGGATTTCTCTTCAGACTTAGCATGGGAAAATTTTCCTCATCACACCTTGAGGGCACAATCTTGTGGTTTGTCTCGAGTTACGGCAGGAAGCTTGGGGGCCTTCTCGAGTTGCGATGGGGACCTCAGAAACTCTCTCATGTTATCCAGTGACGGCAGGTCTCCAATCGTGTTGGAAGGGGAACCTCAGGATTCCAATCGTGGCGTGGAATGTGATTTGCTTCTCATTTTGTCTTGAGTCCGATAATTGCGTGCTCCTCTCCAGAGAGGACTGCTTAGTCCGGGATCTTTTTGTGTTGCAGAACAGAAAGGGTTTCAGGTCCCTATCAAGTTTCAAGCAGGAATGTGTGATTTCTCTTGAGACTTTACAGCAGAAATGTTCCTCCTCTCGCATTGAGGGGAGAATCTTGTGGTTTTTCTCGTTTTGCGGCTTGAAGCTTGGGGTGCCTTTCGGGTTGCGAGGTGATATCAGGAACTCGCTCTTGTAGTCCCTGGGAAGTCAGGTCTCCTTTCGTTTTGGTAGGGGATGTCGGGATTACTCTCGAGCATGGAATGGGAATACGGCCTCATCTAAAGTTCAGTCCATAAATTTTGTTCTCCTCTCATGTGGCGACAGCTATGTCACGGAATGTCTTGAGTCTCATAAAGGGTGTCATGTACCCTTTCGAGTTTCAAGCGGGAATGTGGGATTTCTCTTGGGACTCTGCATGGGATATTTTCCTCATCTCACCTTGAGTGCAAAATCTTATGGTTTTTCTCGAGTTGCGGGGGGAAACTTTGGCTCCTTCTCGATTGCTTCAGGGACCTCAGCAATTCCCTCCTTTTGCCCCAGGAACGTCAGGTCTCCAATCGTGTTGGAAGGGGAACCTCGGGATTCCAATCGTGGCATGGACAGTGATTTGGTCATCATCTTGTGTTGAGTCGTTTAATTGTGTGTTCCTCTCCAGTGGGACGGATTAGTCAGGGATCTTTGTGTGTCAAAGAATGGGTTTAAAGTACCCTTTTGAGTTTCAAGGGGGAATGTGTGATTTCTCTTCAGACTCTGCAGCAGAAATATTCCTCATCTCGCATTGAGGGGAGAATCTTGTGGTTTTTCTCGAGTTGCGGCTGGAAGCTTGGGGTCCCTTTCAGGTTGCGACGGGGATCTCAAGAAATCGCTCGTGTTGCCCGAGGGAAGTCAGGTCTCCTTTCCTGTTGGAAAGGCTACTTCGGGATTTCTCTCGAGGCATCGAATGTGAATTGGGCCTCATCTAGAGAAGAGTCCGTTAATTGTGTGCTCCTCTCCAGTGGGGACAGCTTATAAGGGTCCTTTTTGTGTCGCAGAAATAGTGTCAAGAGCCCGTTTGAGTTTAAAAGGGAATGTGGGATTTCTCTTGAGACTCTGTAGGGGAAATTTTCCTCATCTCACCATGAGTGAACAATCTTGTGGTTTTTCTCGAGTTGCGGCGGGAAGATTGGGGTCCTTCTCGAGTTGGGACAGGGACCTCAGGAACTCGCTCGTGTAGTCCCTGGAAAGTCAATTCTGCTTTGGTTTTGGTAGGAGAACATCGGGATTACTCTCGAAGGGTGGAATGGGAATAGGGCATCATCTCAAGTTGAGTCCATAAACTGTGTTCTCCTCTCAACTGGAGACAACTATGCCAGGGTATGTTCTGATTCGCAAAAGGGTGTCAAGTACCCGTTCGAGTTTCAAGCGGTAATGTGGGATAACTTTTGTGACCCTCTAGGGGAAATTTTCCTCATCTCACCTTGACTGCAGAATCTTATGGTTTTGCTCGAGTTGTGGCAGAAACTTGCGGTCCTTCTTGAGTTGCGACAGGGGCCTCAGGAACTCGCTCGTGTAGTACCTGGGAAATCAGGTCTCATTTCGTTTTGGAAAGGGAACATAAGGATTACTCTGGAGGCGTGGAATGGGAATAGGGCCTCATAAAATTGAGTCCATTAATTGGGTTCTCCTCTCTAGTGGGGACAGCTATTTCAGGGAATGCCTTGAGTCGCATAAAGGGTGTGAAGAACTCGTTTGCCTTTCAAGCGGGAATGTGGGATTTCCTTTGAGACTCTGCAGGGTAAATTTTCCTCATCTCACATTGAGTGCAAGATCTTGTGGTTTTTCTCGAGTTGCGGCGGAAAGCTTGGGGTCCTTCTCGAGTTGCGACAGGGACCTCAGGAATTCACTCGTGTACTCCCTGGGAAGTCAGGTCTCTTTTCGCTTTGGTAGGGGAACATTGGGATTACTCTGGAGGCATGGAATGGGAATAGGGCCTCTTTTAAAGATGAGTCCATAAAATGTGTTCTCTTCTCAAGTGGGGACAGCTATGTCAGGGAATGTCTTGTGTCGCATAAAGGGTGTCAAGTACCTGTTCGCGTTTCAAGCGGGAATGTGGGAATTCTCTTGAGACAGTGCAGGGGAAATTTTCCTCATGTCACCTTGAGTGCAGAATCTTGTGGTTTTTCTCGAGTTGCGGTGGGAAGCTAGGGGTCCTACTCGAATTACGACGGGTACCTCAGGAACTCGTTCCTGTATTCCCTGGGAAGTCAGGTCTCTTTTGTGATGTAGGGGAACCTCGGGATTACTCTCAACGCGTGGAATCTGAACAGGGCCTCATCTCAAGTTGAGTCCATAAATTGTTTTCTCCTCTCAACTGCGGAGAGCTATGTCAGGGAAAGTCTTGAGTCACATAAATTGTGTCAAGTACCCGTTCGCGTTTCCAGCGGGAATGAGGGATTTCTGTTGAGATTCTGCAGGGGAAATTTTCCTCATCTCACCTTGAGTGCAGAATCTTGTTGTTTTTCTCGAGTTGCGGTGGGAAGCTTGGGGTCCTTCTCGATTTGCGAAAAGTACCTCAGCAACTCCCTCGTGTATTCCCAGGGAAGTCAGGTCTCCTTTCGTTTTGGTATGGGAACATTGGGATTACGCTCAAGGCGTGGAATGGGAATAGGACCTAATCTCAAGTTCATTCCATTAATTGTGTTCTCCTCTCACGTGGGGACAGCTATGTCAGGGAATGTCTGATTTGCCTAAAGGGTGTGAAGTACCCATTCACGTTTCAAGGGGGAATGTAGGATTTCTCTTGAGACTCTGCAGGGGAAATTTTCGTCATCTCACCTTGAGTGCAGAATCTTGTGGTTTTTCTCGAGTTGCGGCAGAAAGCTTGGGATGCTTCTCGAATTGTGACATGGTCCTCAGGAACTCGCTCTTGTAGTCCCTGGGAAGTCAGGTGTGCTTTCGTTTTGGTAGGGGAACCTCGGGATTACTCTCAAGATGTGGAATGGGAACAGGGCCTCATCTATGGTTGAGTCCATAAATTGTGTTCTCCTCTCAAGTGAGTTCAGCTATGTCAAGGAATGTCTTGAGTCGCATAAAGGTTGTCGATACTCGTTCGCATTTCAAGCCGGAATGTGGGATTTCTCTTGAGACTCAGCAGGGGAATTTTTCTCATCTCACCTTGAGTGCAGAATCCCGTGGTTTTTCTCAAGTTGCGGCGGGAAGCTTGGGGTCCCTCTCGAGTTGTGACATGGACTTCAGGAACTCGCTCCTGTAGTCCCTAGGAAGTCATGTCTCCTTTTATTTTGATAGGGGAACCTCGGGATTAATGTCGAGGCATGGAATGGGAATAGGGCCTTATCTTATGTTGATTAAATAAATTTTGTTCTAATCTCAAGTGGGGACAACTATGTCAGGGAATATCTTGAGTCTCATAAAGGGTGTCAAGTACCCGTTCGCGTTTCAAGCGGGAATGTATGATTTCTCTTGAGACTCTGCAGGGGAAATTTTCCTCATCACACCTTGAGTGAAGAATCTTGTGGTTTTTCACGAGTAGCCACGGGAATCTTAATGTCCTTCTCGAGATGCTACAGACACCTCAGGAACTCGCTCGTGTAGTCCCTGGAAAGTCAGGTTTCCTTTCGTTTTGGTAGGGGAACATCGGGATTACTCTAGAGGCATGGAATGGGAATAGGGCCTCATCTAAAGTTGAGTCCATAAATTGTGTTCTCTCAAATGGGGACAGCTATGACACGGAATATTTTGAGTCTCATAAAGGTTGTTAAGTACCCGTTCTGGTTTCAAGCGGGAATATGGGATATCCCTTGAGATTCTGCAGGCGAAATTTTCCTCATCTCACTTTGAGTGCAGAATCTTGTGGTTTTTCTCGAGTTGCAGTGGGAAGCTTGGGGTTCTTCTCGAAAGGGGAAAGGGATCTCAGGACCTCCCTCCTGTAGTCCCTGGGAAGTCAGATCTTCTTTCGTTTTGGTAGTCACATCGGGATTACTCTCGAGGCTTAGAATGGAAATAGGGCCTCTTACGGAGTTGAGTCCTAAATTGTGTTCTTCTCTCCAAAGAGGACGGCTCTGTGAGGGAACTTTCTGAGTCGCATAAAGGGTGTCAAGTACCCATTCACCTTTCAAGCGGGAATGTGGGATTTCTCTTGATATGCTTCAGCGGAAAATGTCCTCATCTCGCATTGAGGGGATAATTTTGTGGTGTTTCTTGACTTGCGGCGGTAAGAATTGAGTACCTATCGAGTTACAACGGGGACCTCAGGACCACGATCTCGATATCCCAGGGCAGTTAGGTCTCCTTGCGTGTTGGAAGAGGAACATCGCCATTCCTCTCGAGGCACGGGAGAGTAATAGGGTCGCATCTAGTGCTGTGTAGATAAATTGTGTTCTCTGCTTCAATGTGGACGGCTACCTGGGGGAAATTTTTGGATCGCATAAAGTGTGTCAAGTTCCATTCGGGTTTCAAGCGGTAATTTGCAATTTCTCTTGAG
This sequence comes from Moschus berezovskii, assembly GCF_049115385.1. Lineage (NCBI taxonomy): Eukaryota > Metazoa > Chordata > Mammalia > Artiodactyla > Moschidae > Moschus > Moschus berezovskii. The sequence goes on along the minus strand of NC_142467.1, from coordinate 113,320,469 downwards.
ACTCTGCAGCGGAAATTATCCTCATCTCGCATTGAGGGGAAAATTTTGTGGTGTTTCTTGAGTTGCAGCGTAAAGCTTGGTATTTTTTTCGACTTGCGACGGGGACCTCAGGAACTCGCTCATGTTGCTTCAGGGAAGTCAGGTCCCCTTTTGTGTTGGAACGGGAACTTCAGGATTACTGTCGACCCGTTAAATGTGAACAGGGCCTCTTCTCAACCTGAGTCCGTAAATTGTGTTCTCCTCTCCAATGGGGACGGCAGTATGAGGGAACTTTCTGATTCGCATAAAGGATGTCAAGTACCCGTTCGCATTTCAAGTGGGAATGTGGTATTTCTCTTGAGATTCTGCAGCGCAAAATTTCCTCATCTCCCACTGAGGGGATAATTTTCTGGTGTTTCTCGCGTTGCGTCGGGAAGCTCGGGGTTCTTCTCGAGTTGCGACAGGGACCTCAGGAACTCGGTGGGGTTGCTTCAGGAAACTCATTCCCCTTATGTGTTGGAAGGGCAACTTCCGGTTTATTCTCGACCCATTAAATGGGCTTAGGGCCTCATCTCGATTTGAGTCCATAAAGTGTATTCTCCTGTCCAATGGGGATGGCTGTGTGAGGGAACTTTCTGAGTCGCATAAAGGGTGTCAACTACCTTTTGCCTTTCAAGCGGTAATGTGGGATTTCCTTGAGATTCTGCAGCGCAAAATTTCCTCATCTCGCACTGAGGAGATAATTTTGTGGTGTTTCCCGTGTTGCGGTGGGTAGCCGGTGGTACTTCTCGAGTTTCAACTGGGACTTCAGTGACTCTCTCGGGTTGCTTCATGTAAGTCAGGTCTACTTTTGTGATGGAAGGGAAATTCCGGTTAACTCTCGATCCCTTAAATGGGAATAGAGCCTCTTCTCTATTTGAGTCCATAAGGAGGGTTGTCCACTCCAATGGAGACAGATGTTAGGGATCTGTGTAAGTCGCATAAAGTGTGTCAAGTAGCCTTTCGCATTTCAAGCGGGAATGTGGAATTTGTCTTGAGATTTTGCAGTGCAAAATTTCCTCATCTTGGATTGAGGGGATAATTTTGTGGTGTTTCCCGAGTTGCTGCGTGAAGCTGGGGGTATTTCTCGAGTTGAGACAGGGACTTCAGTAACTCGCTCGTGTTGCTTCAGGGAAGTCAGGTCACCTTTTGTGTTGGAAGGGGAATTTCTGGATTAGTCTCGAGCCGTTAAATGGGAATAGGACCTCATCTAGTTTTGAGTCCAAAGAATGTGTTTTCCTCTCCAATTGGGATCGCTGTGTGAGGGAACTTTCTGAGTCGTATAAAGGGTGTCAAGTATCCTTTTGCCTTTCAAGCAGGAATGAGGGATTTCTCTTGAGATTCTGCAGCTCAAAATTTTCTCATCTCGCATTGAGGGGATAATTTTGTGGTGTTTCTCGAGTTGCGGCGGGAAGCTCGGATACTTCTCGATTTTTGACGGGGGCCTCAGGAACTCACTTGGGTGCTTCAGGGTAGTCAGGCCACTTTGGTGTTGGAAGGGGAAATTCGGTTTTACTCTCAAGCTGTAAAATATGAATACGGCCTCTTTTAGACTTGGGTCCATAAACTGTGTTCCCTTCTCCAATGGGGATGGCTGTTTGAGGGAACTTTCTGAGTCACATAAATTGTGTCAAGTACCCTTTTGCATTTCAAGGGGAATTTGGGATTTCTCTTGTAATTCTGCAGTGCCCATTTTCCTCATCTCTCATTGAGGGGATAATTTTCTGGTTTTTCTCGAGATGCGGTCGGAAGCTGGTGGTTTTTGTTGAGTTACAACGGGGACCAGTGGAACTCGCTCGGGTTGCTTCAGGGAAGTCAGGTCCCCTTTAGTGTTGGATGCAGACCTTCGGAATTACTCTCGAAACTTTAAATAGGAATAAGGCCTCTTCTTGGGTTGAGTCCATAAAGTCTGTTCTCCTCTCCAATGCGGACGGCTGTGTGAGGGAACTTTCTAAGTCTGAAAAAGGGTTTCAAGTACCCTTTGCCGTTCAAGCGGGAATGTGGGATTTCTCTTGAGATTCTGCAGCGCACAATTTCCTCATCTCGCATTGAGGGGATAGTTTTGTGGTGTTTCTCGAGTTGCAGTGGGAAGCTGGGGTTAATTCTCGAGTTGCAACTGGGACCTCAGAAACTCTCTGGTGTTGCTTCAGGTAGGTCAGGTCCCCTTTGTATTGGATGGGAAACTTCGGGATTACTCTCGAGCCAGTAAGTGGGAATTGAGCCTCTTCTATGTTTGAGTCCGTACCATGTGTTCTCCACTCCAATGGGGACAGCTGTGTGAGGGAAATTTCTCAGTTGCATAAAGGGTGTCAAATATCCTTTTGCCTTTCATGCGGGAATGTGGGATTTCTTTTGAGATTCTGCAGCGCAAAATTTCCTCATCTTGCATTGAGTGGATTATTTTGTGGTGTTCCTCGAGTTGCGACGGGAAGATTGGGGTCCTTCTCAAGTGGCAACAGGGACTTCAGGTACTTGCTCGGGTAGTCCCTGGGAATTCAGGTCTCCTTTCGCTTTTGTTGGGGAACATCGAGATTACTCTCGAGGCGTGGAATGCAAATAGGGCCTCATCTTAAGTTTAGTCCATAAATTATTTTCTCCTCTCAAATGGGTATAGCTATGTCAGGGGATGTCTTGAGTCGCATAAAGTGTGTCAAGTACCTGTTCACGTTTCAAGCAGGAATTTGGGATTTCTCTTGAGACTCTGCAGGGGAAATTTTCCTCATCTCACCTTGAGTGCAGAATCTTGTGGTTTTTCTCGAGTTGTGACTGGAAGATTGGTGTCCTTCTCAAGTGGCGACAGAGACTTCAGTTACTCGTTCGTGTAGTCCCTGGGAATTCAGGTCTCCTTTCGTTTTTGTAGGGGAACATCGGGATTACTCTCGAGGCGTGGAATGCGAATAGGGCCTCATCTTAAGTTTAGTCCATAAATTGTTTTCTCCTCTCAAATGGGGATAGATATGTCAGGGGATGTCTTGAGTCGCATAAAGTGTGTCAACTATCCGTTCGATTTTTCAAGCGGGAATGTGGGTTTTCTCTTGAGACTCTGCAGAGGAAACTTTCCTCATCTCATCTTGCGTGCACAATCTTGTGTTTCTTCAGAAGTTACTTCAGGAAGCTTGGGGTCCAACTAAGGGGCGACAGGGACTTCAGGAACTCGGTTGTGTTGTCGCTGGGAAATCAGGTCTCCTTTCGTTTCGTAGGGGAACATCGTTATTACTCTCGAGGTGAGGAGTGGTAAGAGGGCCTCTGCTAAATTTGAGTCCATAAATTGTGTTCTCCCCTCAAGTGTGGACAGGTATGTCAGGGAATGTTTTTTGTCGCATAAAGTGTGTCGAGTACCCGTTCGACTTTCAACCAGAAATGTTGGGATTCTCTTGAGATTATTCAGGGGAAATTTTCCTCATCTCACCTTGAGTGAAGAATCTTGTGGCTTTTGTCGAATTGTGGCAGGAAGCTTGGTGTCCTCCTCGAGTTGCGACAGAGACCTCAGGAACTCACTCATGTAGTCCCTGGGAAGTCAGGTTTCCTTTCGTTTTGGTAGGGGAATTTCGCAATTACTCTTGAGAGGTGGAATGGGAATAGGGCCTCATCTAAAGGTGAGTGCATAAATTGTGTTCTCCTCTCAAGTGGAGACAGCTATGTCAGGGAATGTCTTGAGTCGCATAAAGGGTGTCAAGCACCAGTTCGGGTTTCAAAGCGGGAATGTGGGATTTCTCTTGGGACTCTGCAGTGGAAATTTTCCTCATCTCACCTTAAGTGAAGAGCCTTGTGGTTTTTCTCGAGTTGCAGCAGGAAGTTTGGGGTCCTTCTCGAGTTGCACCAGGGACCTCAGGACATCGCTCGTGTAGTCCCTGGGCAGTCAGATCTCCTCTTGTTTAGGTGGGGAAAGATAGGGAATACTCTTGAGGCGTGGAATGAGCATATTGCCTCATCTAAATTTGAGTCCATAAACTGTGTTCTCCTCTCATGTGGGGACAGATATGTCAGTTTATGTCTTGAGTAGCATAAAGGGTCTCAAGTACACTTCACGTTTCAAGGGGAAATGAGGGATTTCTCTTGAGACTCTGCAGGGGAAATTTTCCTCATCACACCTTGAGTAGAGAATCTTGTGGTTTTTCTCGAGTTGCGGCGGGAAGCTTTGGGTCCTATTCGAGGGGCGACAGGGACCTCAGGAACTCGCTTGTGTAGTCCCAGAGATATCAGGTCTCTTTTCGTTTAGGTAGGGGAACATCGGGATTACTCTCGAAGCGTGGAGTGGGAATAGGATCTCATTTATAGTTGAGTCCATAAATTGTGTTCTTGTCTCAAGTGGGGACAGCTAGGTAAGGGAATGTCTTGAGTCGCATAAAGGGTGTCAAGTACCCATTCGCGTTTCAAGCAGAAATGTGGAATTTCACTTGAGTCTCTTCAGGGGAAAATTTCCTCGTGTCACCTTGAGTGCAGAATCTTGTGGGTTTTGTCATGTTGCGGCGGGAAGTTTGGGGTCCTTCTCGAGTTGCGACAGGGACCACAGGAACTAGTGCGTGTAGTCCCTGGGAAGTCAGATCTCCTTTGCTTTTGGTTGGGGAATATCAGGATTACTCTCGAGACGTGGAATGGGTATAGGGCCTCATCTAAAGTTGATTCCATAAATTGTGTTCTCCTTTCAAGTGGGGACTGCTATGTCAGGGAATGTCTTGAGTCGCATAAAGGGTGTCAAGTACTCGTTCGCGTTTCAAGCGGGATTGTGGAATTTCTCTGGGACTATGCAGGGGAAATATTCCTAATCTCATCTTGAGTGAAGAATCCTGTGGTTTTTGTCGAGTTTCCGCGGGATGTTGGGTTTCTTCTCGAGTTGCAAAAGGGACCTCAGGAACTCGCTCGTGTAGTCCCTGGGAAGTCACGTTTCCTTTCTTTTTGGGAGGGTACATCGGCATTACTCTCGAGGCGTGGAATGGGAATAGGGCTTCATCTTAAGTTGAGTCCATAAATTGTGTTCTCTTCTCAAGTGAGGAGAATTATGTCAGGGAATGTCTTGAATCGCATAAATAGTGTGAAGTACCCGTCGGAGTTTCAAGGGTGAATGTGGGATTTCTCTTGAGCCTCGGCAGGGAAAATTTTCCTCATCTCACCTTGAGTGCACAATCTTGTGGTTTTTCTAGAGTTGCGGCGGGAAGTTTGGGGTCTTTCTCGAGTTGCGACAGGGACCTCAGGGACTCTCTCGTGTATTCCATATGAATTCAGGTCTCCTTTCCTTTTGGTAGGGGAACAATGGATTACTCTCGAGGCGTGGAATGGAAATAGGGCCTCATCAAAACTTGAGTCCATAAATTGTGTTCTCCCCTTAAGTGGCGACAGCAATGTCAGGAAATGTCTTGAGTCACATAAAGGGTGTCAAGTACCCGTTCGAGTTTCAAGAGGGAATGTGGGAATTTTCTTGAGACTCTGCAGGCGAAATTTTCCTCAACTCACCTTGAGTGCAGAATCTTGTGTTTTTTCTCGAGTTGAGGCGGGATGCTTGGGTCCTTCTCGAGTTTCGACAGGGACCTCAGTAACTCGCTCCTGTAGTCCCTGGAATCAGGTCTCCTTTCGATTTGGTAAGGGAACATCTTGATTACGCTCGAGGTGTGGTAAGGGAATAGGGCCTATTCTAAATTTGATTCCATTAGTAGTGTTCTCCTCTCAAGTGTGACAGCTATATCAGGGAATGTCTTGAGTTGCATAAAGGATGTCAAGTACCCGTTCGCGTTTCAAACGGGAATGTGGGATTTCTCTTGAGACTCTGCAGGGGAAATTTTCCTCATCTCACCTTGAGTGCAGAATCTTGTGGTTTTTGTCGAGATGCAGGGGGAAGCGTGGGGTCCTTCTCGAGTTGCGATAGGGACCTCAGGAACTCGTTCGTGTAGTGCCTGGGAATTAAGGTCTCCTTTCCTTTTCGCAGGGGAACATCGGGATTACTCTCAAGGGGTGGAATGTGAATACGGTCTCATCTAAATTTGACTCAATAAATTGTGTTCTCCTCTCAAGAGGGGACAGCTATGTCAGAGAACGTCCTGTGTCGCTTAAAGGGTGTCAAGGACCCGTTCGCCTATCAAGTGGGAATGTGAGATTTCTCTTGGCTCTCTGCAGGGCTATGTTCCTTCATCTCACCTTGAGTGAAGAATCTTGTGGTTTTTCTCGTGTTGCGGCGGGAAGCTTGGGGTCCTTCTCCAGTTGCGACAGGGACCTCAGGAACTCGCTCGTGTAGTCCCTGGGAAGTCAGATCTCCTGTCGTTTTGGAAGGGGAACATAGGGAATACTCTTGAAGCGTGGAATGGTAATAGGGCCTCATCTATAGTTTAGTCCAGAATTTGTGTTCTCCTCCAAATGGGGACAGAAATGGCAGGTTGTATCTTGAGTAGCATGAAGGGTCTTAAGTACCCGTTCACGTTTCATGGGGGAATGTGGGGTTTCTCTTGAGACTCTGCAGGGGAAATTTTCCTCATTTCACCTTGAGTGCAGAATCTTCTGGTTTTTCTCGAGTTGCAGCGGGAAGATGGGGGTCCTTCTCGAGTTGCGACAGGGACGTCAGGACCTCTCTCTTGTAATCCCTGGGAAGTCAGGTCTCCTTTCGTTTTGGTAGGTGAACATCGGGATTACTCTCGAGGTGTGGAATGGGAATAGGTCCTCATCGAATGTTGAGTCCATGAAGTATGTTCTCCTCTCAAGTGTGGTCAGCTATGACAGAGAATGTCTGGAATCGCATAAAGGGTGTGAAGTACCTGTCTGAGTTTCGTGGGTGAATGTGGGATTTCCCTTGACACTCGGAAGGGGAAATTTTGCTCATCTCACCTTGAGTGCAGAATCTTGTGGTTTTTGTCGAGTTGCGACGGGAAGCTTCGTTTCTTTCTTGAGTTGCGACAGGGACCTCGGGAAATCGTTCATGTATTCCCTGGGAAGTCAGGTCTCCTTTCGTTTTGGTAGGTGAACATCGGGATTACTCTCGAGGCGTGGAATGGGAATAGGTCCTCATCGAATGTTGAGTCCATGAAGTATGTTCTCCTCTCAAGTGGGGTCAGCTATGACAGAGAATGTCTGGAATCGCATAAAGGGTGTGAAGTACCTGTCTGAGTTTCATGGGTGAATGTGGGATTTCCCTTGACACTCGGAAGGGGAAATTTTCCTCATCTCACCTTGAGTGCAGAATCTTGTGGTTTTTGTCGAGTTGCGACGGGAAGCTTCGTTTCTTTCTTGAGTTGCGACAGGGACCTCGGGAAATCGTTCATGTATTCCCTGGGAAGTCAGGTCTCCTTTCGTTTTGGTAGGGGCACATCGGGATTACTCTCGATGCGTGGAATGGGAATAGGGTATCATCTAAAGTTGAGTCCATAAATTGTGTTCTCCTCTCAAGTGGGGAGAGTTATGTCAGGGAATGTCTTGAATCGCATAAAGAGTGTGAAGTACCCGTCTGAGTTTCAAGGGTGAATGTGGGATTTCTCTTGAGCCTCGGCAGGGGAAATTTTCCTCATTTCACCTTGAGTGCACAATTTTGTGGTTTTTCTAGAGTTGTGCCGGGAAGCTTGGGGTCCTTCTCGAGTTGCGACATGGACCTTGGGAACTCACTCATGTAGTCCCTGGGAAGTCAGGTCTCCTTTCGTTTTGGTAGGGGAAAATTGGGATTAATCTCGAGGCGTGGATGGGAATAGGGCTTCATCTTAAGTTGAGTCCATAAATTGTGTTCTCCTCTCAAGTGTTCAGAGCTATCTCAGGGAATGTTTTGAGACGCATAAAGGGTATGAGGTACACGTTCGAGTTTCAAGCGGGAATGTGGAATTTCTCTTGAGACTCTGCAGGGGAAATTTTCCTCATTTCACCTTGAGTGCAGAATCTTGTGGTTTTTGCCAAGTTGCGGCGGGAAGCTTGGTGTCCTTCTCGAGTTGCGACAGGGACCTAGGGAACTGGTTCATGTAGTGCCTGGGAATTAAGGTCTCCTTTCGTTTTGGTAGGGGCACATCGGGATTACTCTGGATGCGTGGAATGGGAATAGGGTATCATCTAAAGTTGAGTCCATAAATTGTGTTCTCCTCTCAAGTGGGGAGAGTTATGACAGGGAATGTCTTGAATCGCATAAAGAGTGTGAAGTACCCGTCCGAGTTTCAAAGGTGAATGTGGGATTTCTCTTGAGACTCTGCAGGGGAAATTTTCCTCATCTCACCTTGAGTGCAGAATCTTGTGGTTTTTGTCGAGATGCAGCGGGAAGCGAGGGGTCCTTCTCGAGTTGCGATAGGGACCTCAGGAACTCGTTCGTGTAGTGCCTGGGAATTAAGGTCTCCTTTCCTTTTGGCAGGGGAACATCGGGATTACTCTCAAGGGGTGGAATGGGAATAGGGTCTCATCTAAATTTGACTCAATAAATTGTGTTCTCCTCTCAAGAGGGGACAGCTATGTTAGAGAACGTCCTGTGTCGCTTAAAGTGTGTCAAGGACCCGTTCGCCTATCAAGTGGGAATGTGAGATTTCTCTTGGCACTCTGCAGGGCTCAGTTCCCTCATCTCACCTTGAGTGAAGAATCTTGTGGTTTTTCTCGTGTTGCGGCGGGAAGCTTGGGGTCCTTCTCGAGTTGTGACAGCGACCTCAGGAACTCGCTCGTGTAGTCCCTGGGAAGTCAGGTCTCCTTTCGTTTTGGTAGGTGAACATCGGGATTACTCTCGAGGCATGGATGGGAAAAGGACTTCATCTTAAGTTGAGTCCATAAATTGTGTTCTACTCTCTAGTGTTCAGAGCTATCTCAGGGAATGTTTTGAGTCGCATAAAGGGTTTGAGGTACACGTTCAAGATTCAAGCGGGAATGTGGAATTTCTCTTGAGATTCTGCAGGGTAAATTTTCCTCTTCTCACCTTGAGTGAATAATCTTGTGGTTTTCCTCGATTTGCAGCCGGAAGTTTGGGTTCCTTATTGAGTTTCGTCAGGGACATCAGGAAATCCAGCGTGTAGTCCCAGGGATATCAGGTCTCCTTTCGTTTTGGTCGGGCAACATCGGGATTACTCTCGAGGCGATGAGTGGGAATAGGGCGTCATCTAAAGTTGAGTCCATAAATTGTGTTCTCCTCTCAAGTGTGGACAGCTATATCAGGGAAAGTCTTGAGTTGCATAAAGGATGTCATGTACCCGTGTGCGTTTAAAGCGGGAATATGGGATTTCTCTTGAGACTCTGCAGGGGAAATTTTCCTCATCTCACCTTGAGTGCAGAATCTTGTGGTTTTTGTCGAGATGCAGCGGGAAGCGAGGGGTCCTTCTTGAGTTGCAATAGGGACCTCAGGAACTCGTTCGTGTAGTGCCTGGGAATTAAGGTCTCCTTTCCTTTTGGCAGGGGAACATCGGGATTACTCTCAAGGGGTGGAATGCGAATACGGTCTCATCTAAATTTGACTCAATAAATTGTGTTCTCCTCTCAAGAGGGGACAGCTATGTCAGGGAACGTCCTGTGTCGCTTAAAGGGTGTCAAGGACCCGTTCGCCTATCAAGTGGGAATGTGAGATTTCTCTTGGTACTCTGCAGGGCTACGTTCCTTCATCTCACCTTGAGTGAAGAATCTTGTGGTTTTTCTCGTGTTGCGGTGGGAAGCTTGGGGTCCTTCTCGAGTTGCGACAGGAACCTCAGGAACTCACTCGTGTAGTCCCTGGGAAGTCAGATCTCCTGTCGTTTTAGTAGGGGAACATAGGGAATACTATTGAAGCGTGGAATGGGAATAGGTCCTCATCTATAGTTTAGTCCAGAAATTGTGTTCTCCTCCAAACGGGAACAGCTATGGCAGGTTGTATCTTGAGTAGCATGAAGGGTCTCAAGTACCTGTTCACGTTTCATGGGGGAATGTGGGGTTTCTCTTGAGACTCTGCAGGGGAAATTTTCCTCATTTCACCTTGAGTGCAGAATCTTCTGGTTTTTCTCGAGTTGCAGTGGGAAGATGGGGGTCCTTCTCGAGTTGCGACAGGGATGTAAGGACCTCTCTCTTGTAATCCCTGGGAAGTCAGGTCTCCTTTCGTTTTGGTAGGTGAACATCGGGATTACTCTCGAGGCGTGGAATGGGAATAGGGCCTCATCGAATGTTGAGTCCATAAAGTCTGTTCTCCTCTCAAGTGGGGACAGCTATGACAGGGAATGTCTGGAATCGCATAAAGGGTGTGAAGTACCTGTCTGAGTTTCTCGGGTGAATGTGTCATTTCACTTGACACTCGGCAGGGGAAATTTTCCTCATCTCACCTTAAGTGCAGAATCTTGTGGTTTTTTGTTGAGTTGCGGCGGGAAGCTTGGTGTCCTTCTCGAGTTGCGACAGGGACCTCGGGAACTCGTTCATGCATTCCCTGGTAAGTCAGGTCTCCTTTCGTTTTGTTAGGGGCACATCGGGATTACTCTCGATGCGTGGAATGGGAGTAGGGTATCATCTAAAGTTGAGTCCATAAATTGTGTTCTCCTCTCAAGTGGGGAGAGTTATGTCAGGAAATGTCTTGAATCGCATAAAGAGTGTGAAGAACCCGTCCGAGTTTCAAAGGTGAATGTGGGATTTCTCTTGAGACTCTGGAGGGGAAATTTTCCTCATCTCACCTTGAGTGCACAATTTTGTGATTTTTCTAGAGTTTCAGCGGGAAGCTTGGGGTCCTTCTCGAGTTGGGGCAGCGACCTCAGGAAATCGCTCCTGAATTCCCTGGGTAGTCAGGTCTCCTTTCGTTTTGGTATGGGAACATCAGGATTTTTCTCGAGGGGTGGAATGTCAATAAGGTCTCATCTAAAGTTGAGTCCATAAACTGTGTTCTCTTCTAATGTTGGGAAAGGTATATCAGGGAATGTCTTGAGTCGTATAAAGGGTGTGAATTACCCATTCGAGTTTCAAGAGGGTATGTGGGATTTCCCTTGAGATTCTGCAGGGGAAATTTTCCTCATCTCACCTTGAGGGCAGAATTTTTTGCTTTTCTCGGTTTGCAGCACGAAGCTTGGGGTCCATCTCGAGTTGCGACAGAGACCTCCATAACTCGCTCGTGTAGTCCCTGGGAAGTCAGGTTTCCTTTCGTTTTGGTAGGGGAACATCGGAATTACTCTCTAGGCGTGGAATGTGTATAGGGCCTCATCTAAATCTGAGTCCATAAATTGTGTTCTCCTCTCAAGTGGGGACAGCTATGTTAGGGAATGTCTTGAATCGCATAAAGGGTGTGAAGTTCACGTTAGGGTTTCAAGTGGGAATTTGGGGTTTCTCTTGAGACTCTGCAGGGGAAATATTCGTCATCTCACCTTGAGTGCAGAAGCTTGTGCATTTTCACGAGTTTTGGCGGTAACCTTGGGGTCCTTCTCGAGTTGGAACAGGGTCCTCAGGAACTCGCTCATGTAGTCCCTGGTAAGTCAGGTCTCCTTTCATTTTGGTAACGGAACATCGGGATTACTCTCGAATCGTGGAATGAGAATAGGGCTTCATCTTAAGTTGAGTCCATAAAGTATTTTCTCCTCTCAAGTGGGGAGAGCTATGTCAGGGAATGTCTTTAGTTGCATAAAGGGTGTGAAGTATGTGTTCGCGTTTCAAGCGCGAATGTGGGATTTCTCTTGAGACTGTGCAGCGGAAATTTTCGTCATCTCACCTTGAGTGACGAATCTTGTGGTTTTTGTCGAGTTGAGGCGGGAAGCTTGGGGTCTTTCTCGAGTTGCGGCACGACCTAAGGAACTCGCTCGTGTAGTCCCTTGGAAGTCAGGTCACCTTTCGTTTTGGTAGGCGAACATCGGATTTACTCTCGAGACGTGGAATTGGAATAAGGAATCATCTAAAGTTAAGTCCATAAAGTGTGTTCTCCTCTCAAGTGGGGACAGCTATGTCAGGGAATGTCTTGAGTCGCATAAACGGTGTCAATTATCCGTTCGAGTTTGAAGCTGGAATGTGGGATTTCTCTTGAGACTATGCAGGGGAAATTTTCCTCATCTCCCATTGAGTGCAGAATCTTGTGGTTTTCCTCGAGTTGCGGCAGGAAGCTTGGGGTCCTTCTCAAGTTTCTGCAGAGACCTCAGGAACTCGCTCAAGTAGTTCCTGGGAAGTCAGGTCTCCTTTCGTTTTGGTAGGGGAACATCGGGATTACTCTCGAGGCATGGAATGGGAATAGGGACTCTAAGAAGGTTGATTCCATAAATTGTGATCTCCTCTCAAATGGGGACAGCTATGTCAGGGAAAGTTTTGAGACATATAAATGGTGTGAAGTTCTCGTTCGAGTTTCAAGCGGGAATGGAGGATTTCTCTTGCTACTCTGCATGGGAAATTTTCCTCATCCCACCTTTAGTGTAGAATCTTGTGATATTTCTCGAGTTGCGGTGGGAAGCTTGGGGTCATTCTTGAGTGTGTCTGAGACCTCAGGAATTCGCTCGTGTAGTTCCTGGGAAGTCAGGTCTCCTTTCGTTTTGGTAGGGGAACATCAGATTACTCTCGAGGCATGGAATAGGAATAGGGTCTCATCTATATCTGAGTCCATAAATTGTGTTCTCCTTTCAACTGGGGAGAGATATGTCAGTGAATATCTTGGGTCACATAAAGTGTGTGATGTACCCATTTGACTTTCAAGAGGGAATGTGGGATTTTCCTTGAGACTATGCAGGGGAAATTTTCCTCATCTCACCCTGAGTGCAGAATTTAGTGGTTTTTCTCGAGTTGCGGCGGGAAGCATGGGGTCCTTCTCGAGTTGCGGCATGGACCTCCGGAAATCGCTCCTGTATTCCCTGGGTAGTCAGGTCTCCTTTCGTTTTGCTAGGAGAAAAAGGGGATTACTCTCGAGGCGTCAAATGGGAAAAGGGACTCATTGAAAGTTGATTCCATAAACTGAAATGTCCTCTCAAATGGGGAAAGCTATGTCAGGGATTGTCTTGGGTCGTCTAAAGGTTGTGAAATACCCGTTCGAGTTTCAATCGAGAATGTAGGATTTCTCTTGAGAATCTGCAGAGGCAATTTTCCTCATCTCACCTTGAGTGCAGAATTAGGTTGTTTTTCTCGAGTTGCTGCAGGAATCTTGGGGGTGCTTCTCGAGTTGCGACAGGGACCTCAGGAACTCACTCAAGTAATACCTGGAAAGTCAGGTCTCCATTCGTTTAGGTAGCGGAACGTCGGCATTACTCTCAAGGGATGGAATGGAAATAGGGCCTCCTCTAAATTTGAGTCCACAAATTGTGTTCTCCTTTCAATTGGGGAGAGCTATTTCAGTGAATGTCTTGAGTCACATATAGGGGGTGATGTACCCATTCGAGTTACAAGCGGGAATGTGGGATTTTTCTTGAGACGCTGAAGGGGATATTTTCCTCATCTCACCCTGAGTGCTGAATTTAGTGGTTTTTCTCGAGTTGCGGCGGGAAGCAAGGGGTCTTACTCAAGTTGCGACAGGGACCTCAGGAGCTCTCTCGTGTAGTCCCCGGGAAGTCAGGTCTCCTTTCGTTTTGGTAGGGGAACATCGGAATTACTCTCTAGGCGTGGAATGTGAATAGGGCCTCATCTAAAGTTGAGTCCATAAATTGCGTTCTCCTCTGAAGTCGGGACAGCTATGTCAGGGAATTTCTTGAGTCGTCTAAAGGGTGTGAATTACCCGTTGGAGTTTCAAGAGGGAATGTGGGAATTCCCTTCAGACTCTGCAGGGGAAATTTTCCTCATCTCACCTTGAGTGCAGTATCTTGTGGTTTTTATCGAGTTGTGGCAGGAAGCTTTGGGTCCTTCTCGAGTTGCGACAAGGACTTCAGGAACTCGCTCGTGTAGTCCCTGGGAAGTCAGGTCTCCTTTCATTTTGGTAGGGGAACATCGGAATTACTCTTTAGGCGTGGAATGTGAATAGGGCCTCATCTAAAGTTGAGTCCATAAATTGTGTTTGCCTCTCAAGTGGGACAGCTATGTCAGGGAATGTCTTGAATCGCATAAAGGGTGTGAAGTTCGCGTTCGGGTTACAAGCGGGAATGTGGGGTTTCTCTTGAGACTCTGCAGGGGAAATATTTGTCATCTCACCTTGAGTGCAGAATCTTCTGATTTTTCTCGAGTTGCTGCAAGAAGATTGGGGTCCTTGTTGAATTGCGACAGTGAACACAGTAACTCGCTAGTGTAGTCCCTGAGGAGTCAGGTTTCCTTTCATTTTGGTAGGGGAACATCGCGATTTCTCTCGAAGCATGGAATGGGAATAGGGCCACATCTAAAGTTGAGGCCATAAATAGTTTTCTCCTTTCAAGTGGCGACAGCTATGTCAGGGAAAGTCTTGAGTTGCATAAAGGTGTCAAGTACCCGTTCGAGTTTCATGCGGGAATGTGGGATTTCTCTTGAGACTTTCCCGGGGAAATTTTTCTCATCTCACCTTGAGTGCAGAATCTTGTGGTTTTTCTCGAGTTGCAGCGGGAAGATTAGGGTCCTTTTCGAGTTGCGACAGGGACATCAGGAATTCGTTCCTGTAGTCCCTGGGAACTCAGGATTACTTTCGTTTTGGTAGGGGAGCAGCGGGAGTACACTCGAGGCATTGAATGGGAATAGGCCCTCATCTAACATTGAGTCCATAAATTGTGTTCTCCTCTTAAGTGGGAAGAGCTATGTCAGGAAAAGTCTTGAGTCGCATAAAGGGTGTTCAGTACGTGTTCGAATTTCAAGCGTGAATGTGGGATTTCTCTTGAGAATCTGTGGGTGAAATATTCGTCATCTCACCTTGAGTGCAGAATCTTGTGGTTTTTCTCGAGTTGTGGCGGGAAGCTTGGGGTCCTTCTCAAATTGCGACAGGGACCTCAGGAACTCGCTCAAGTAATACCTGGGAAGTCAGGTCTCCTTTCGTTTTGCTAGGGGTCACCGAGATTACTCTCGAGGCATGGAATGCGAATAGGGCCTCATCTAAAGTTGAGTCCATAAATTGTGTTCTCCTCCCAAGTGGGGAGAGCTATGTCAGGGAATGTCTTGAGTCGCCTAAAGGGTGTGAAGTACCCGTTCGAGTTTCATGCGGGAATGTGGGATTTCTCTAGAGATTCTGCAGGTGAAATTTTCCTATCTCACCTTGAGTGCAGAATCTTGTGGTTTTTCTCGAGTTGCAGCGGGAAGTTTGGGGTCTTTCTCGAGTTGCGACAGGGACCTCAGCAAGTCACTTGTGTAGCGCTGGGAAGTCAAGTCTTCTTTCATTTTGTTAGGGGAATATGGGGATTACTCTCGAGGCGTGGAATCTGTATAGGGCCCCATCTAAAGTTGAATCCATAAATTGTGTTCTCCTCTCAAGTTTGAACACCTATGTCAGTGAATGTCTTTAGTCGCATAAAGGATGTGAAGTACCCATTCGAGTTTCAAGCGGGAATGTGCGATTTCTCTTGAGAATCTGCAGGAGAAATTTTCCTCATCTCACCTTGAGTGCAGAATTAGGTTGTTTTTCTCGAGTTGCGGCAGGAACCTTGGGGTGTTCCTCGAGATGCGACAGGGACCTCAGGAACTCGCTCAAGTAATTCCTGGGAAGTCAGGTCTCCTTTCCTTTAGCTATCAGAACATCGGAATTACTCTTGAGGGATGGAATGGGAATAGGGCCTCCTCTAAATTTGAGTCCATTAATTGTGTTCTCCTTTCAATTGGGGAGAGCTATTTCAGTGAATGTCTTGAGTCGCATAAAGGGTGTGATGTACCCGTTCGAGTTACAAGTGGGAATGTGGGATTTTTCTTGAGACTCTGCAAGGGAAATTTTCCTCATCTCACACTGAGTGCAGAATTTAGTGGTTTTTCTCGAGTTGCGGCGGGAAGCATGGGGTCCTTCTCGAGTTGGGACAGGGACCTCAGGAAATCGCTCCTGTATTCCCTGGGTAGTCAGGTCTCCTTTCGTTTTGGTATGGGAACATCAGGATTTTTCTCGAGGCATGGAATGGGAATAGGGCCTCATCTAAAATTTTGTCCATAAATTGTGTTCTCCTCTGAAGTCGGGACAGCTATGTCAGGGATTGTCTTGAGTGGTCTAAAGGGTGTGAATTACCCGTTCGAGTTTCAAGAGGGAATGTGGGATTTCCCTTGAGACTCTGCAGGTGAAAGTTTCTTCATCTCACCTTGAGTGCAGAATCTTGTGCTTTTTCTCGAGTTGCGGCGGGAAGTTTGATGTCCTTCTCAAGATGCTACAGGGACCTCAGGAACTCGTTCATGTAGTCCCTTGGAAGTCAATCTCATTCCTTTTTCGTAGGGAACATCGGGATAACTCTTGAGGCCTGCAATGGGAATAGGGCCTCATCTAAAGGTGACTCCATTAATTGTGTTCTCCTCTCAAGTGGGGACAAATATGTCAGGGAATGTCTTGAGTCGCAAAAGGGGTGTGAAGTACCCATTCGAGTTTCAAGTGGGAATGTGCGATTTTTCTTGAGTCTCTGCAGGGGATATTTTCCTCATCACACCGTGAGTGCAGAATCTTCTGGTTTCTCTTGAGTTGTGGTGGGAAGCTGGGGGTCCTTCTCCAGTGGCAACAGTGACCTAAGTTAATCGCTAGTGTCGTCCCTGGGAAGTCAGGTCTCCTTTCGTTTTGGTACGGGAACATCAGGATTACTCTTAAGGCGTGGAGTGGGAATAGGGCCTCATCTAAATTTGAGAGCTAAAGTCTGTTCTCCTGCCAAGTGGAGACAGCTTGTCAGGAAATGTCTTGAGTCGCATAAAGGGTTTCTGTACCCGTTCAAGTTTCAAGCGGGAATGTGGTGTTTCTCTTGAGACTCTGCAGAGGAAATTTTCCTCATCTCACCTTGAGTGCACAATCTTGTGGTTTCTTTCGAGTAGCGGTGGGAAGCTTGGGGTCGTTCTCGAGTTGCGACAGGGAAATCAGGAACTCGCTAGTGTAGTCCCTGGGAAGTCAGGTCTCCTTTCTTTATTGCAGGGGAACATAGGGATTACTCTCGAGGCGAGGAATGTTAATAGGGAGTCCTCTAAACTTGAGTCCATAAATTGTGTTCTCCTCTCAAGTGGGGAGAGCTGTGCCAGGGAATGTCTTGAGTCACATAAACGGTGTCAAGTACCCTTTCGAGTTTCAAGCTGGAATGCGGGAATTCTCTTGAGACTCTGCAGGGGAAATTTTCTTCATCTCACCTTGAGTGCAGAATCCTGTGGTTTTTCTCGAGTTGCAGCGGGAAGATTGGGGTCCTCCTCGAGTTCTGACAGGGACCTAAGGAACTCGCTCGTTTAGTGCTGTGAAGTCAGGTCTCCTTTCGTTTTTATCAGGGGAACATCGGGATTACTCTCGAGGCGTCGAATGGGTATAGGGCCATATCTAAAGTTGAGTGCATAAACTGTGCTCTCCTCTCAAGTGGGGACAGCTATGTCAGGGAATGTCTTGAGTGGTATAAAGGGAGTCAAGTACCCTTTCGAGTTTCAAGCGGGAATTTGGGGTTTTTCTTGAGACTCTGCAGGGGAAATTTTCCTCATCTCACCTTGAGTGCAGAATCTTGTGCTATTTCACGAGTTGTGGCGGTAAACTTGGAGTCCTTCTCCAGTTGCCATAGGGACCTCAGGAACTCTCTTGTGTAGTCCCTGGGAAGTCAGATCTCCGTTCATTTTGGTAGGGGAACATCGGGATTACTCTCCAGGCGTGGTGTAGGAATAGAGCCTAATGTAATTTCAGTCCATAAATTGTGTTCTCCTCTCAAGTGTGGACAGCTATGTCAGGGAATGTCTTAATCGCAAAATGGATGTCAAGTACCCGTTCGCGTTTCAAGGGGGAATGTGGGATTTCCCTTGAAACTCTGCAGGGGAAATTTTCCTCATCTACCTTCAGTGCAAAACTTGTGGTTTTTCTCGAGTTGCAGCTCGAAACTTCTGGTCCTTCTCGAGTTGCGATAGGGACCTCAGGAACTTCTGGTAGTACCAGGGAAGTCAGGTCTCCTTTCCTTTTGGTACGGGAACATCGGCTTTACTCTCTAGGCGTGGAATGTGAATAGGGCCTCATCTAAAGTTGAGTCCATTAATTGTGTTCTCCTCTCAAGTGGGGACAGCTATGTCAGGGAATTTCTTGATTCGCATAAAGGGTATCAAGTAGCAGTTCGCGTTTCAAGTGGAAATGTGGGATTTCTCTTGATACTATACAGGGGAAAGTTTCCTCATCTCACATTGAGTGCTGAATTTTGTGGTTTTTCTCGAGTTGAGGCGGAAAGCTTGGGGTCCATCTCGAGTTGTGACAGGGAACTCAGGAACTCGCGTGTGTATTCTCTGGGATGTCAGGTCTCCTTTCGTTTTGGTAGGGGAACCTCGGGATTACTGTTGAGGCGATGAGCAGTAATAGGGCCGAATCTAAAGTTGAGTCCATAAATTGTGTTCTCCTCTCAAGTGGGGACAGCTATGTCAGGGAAAGTCTTGAGTAGCATAAAGGTGTCATGTACCCGTTCGAGTTTCAAGGGGAAATGTGGGATTTCTCTTGATACTCTGCAGGGGAAATTTTTCTCACCTCACTTTGAGTGCACAAATTGTGGTTTTTAACGAGTTGCGGCAGGAAGCTTGGGGTCCTTCTCGAGTTGCGACAGGGACCTCAGGAACTCGCTCGAGTAATCCCTGGGAAGTCAGGTCTCCTTTCCTTTTGGTAGGGGAACAAGGGGATTACTCTCGAGACGTCGAATGGAAATAGGGACTCATTGAAATTTGAGTCCATAAATTGTAATCTCCTCTCAAATGGGGAAAGCTATGTCAGGGATTGTCTTGGGTCGTATAAATACTGTGAAGTACTCGTTCGAGTTTCAATCGAGAATGTAGGATTTCTCTTGCGACTCTGCATGGGAAATTTTCCTCATCTCACCCTCATCTAAAGTTTTGTCCATAAATTGTGTTCTCCTCTGAAGTCGGCACAGCTATGTCAGGGAATGTCTTGAGTCGTATAAAGGGTGTGAATTACCCGTTCGAGTTTCAAGAGGGAATGTGGGGTTTCCCTTGAGACTCTGCAGGGGAAATTTTCCTCATCTCACCTTGAGTGCAGAATCTTGTGTTTTTCTAGTGTTGCAGCAGGAATTTGGGGTCCTTCTCGAGTTGCGACAGGGACCTCATGAACTCGCTCGTGTAGTCCCTGGGAAGTCAGGTCTTTTTTCGTTTTGGTAGGGGAACATCGGAATTACTCTCTAGGTGTGGAATGTGAATAGGGCCTCATCTAAAGTTGAGTCCATAAATTGTGTTCTCCTCTCAAGTGGGGACAGCTATGTCAGGGAATGTTTTGTGTGAAGGGTGTGAAGTTCGCGTTCGGGTTTCAAGCGGGAATGTGGGGTTTCTCTTGAGACTCTGCAGGGGAAATTTTCGTCATCTCACCTTGAGTGCAGAATCTTGTGGTTTTTCACGAGTTTTGGCAGTAAGATTGGGGTCCTTCTCTAGTTGGAACAGGAACCTCAGGAAATCACTCGTGTGGTCCCTGGTAAGTCAGGTCTCCTTTCATTTTGGTAATGGAACGTCGGGATTACTCTCGAGTCGTGGAATGAGAATAGGGCTTCATCTTTAGTTGAATCGATAAACTATTTTCTCCTCTCAAGTGGGGAGAGCTATGTCAGGGAATGTCTTTAGTCGCATAAATGGTGTGAAGTATGTGTTCCAGTTTCAAGCGGAAATGTGGGATTTCTCTTGAGACTGTGCAGCGGAAATTTTTCTCATCTCACCTTGAGTGACGAATCTTGTGGCTTTTGTCGAGTTGCGGCGGGAAGCTTGGGGTCTTTCTCGAGTTCCGACAGGACCTCAGGAACTCGCTCGTGTAGTCCCTTGAAAGTCAGATCACCTTTCGTTTTGGTAGGGGAACATCTGGTTTACTCTCGAGGCGTGGCATGGGAATAGGGAATCATCTAAAGTTAAGTCCATAAAGTCTGTTCTCCTCTCAAGTTGGGACAGCTATGTCAGGGAATGTCTTGAGTCGCATAAAGAGTGTCAATTATCCGTTCGAGTTTGAAGCTGGAATGTGGGATTTCTCTTGAGACTATGCAGGGGAAATTTTCCTCATTTCCCCTTGAGTGCAGAATCCTGTGGTTTTCCTCGAGTTGAGGCAGGAAGCTTGGGGTCCGTCTCAAGTTTCTGCAGAGACCTCAGGAACTCGCTCAAGTAGTTCCTGGGAAGTCAGGTCTCCTTTCGTTTTGGTAGGGGAACATCGGAATTACTCTTGAGGTGTGGAATGGGAATAGGTCCTCATCTAAAGTTGAGTCCATAAATTGTGTTCTCCTCTCAATTGGGGAGAGCTATTTCAGTGAAAGTCTTGAGTCGCATAAAGGGTGTGATGTAACCGTTCAAGTTTCAAGTGGGAATGTGGGATTTCTATTGAGACTCTGCAGGGGAAATATTCGTCATGTCACCTTGAGTGCAGAATCTTGTGATTTTTCTCGAGTTGCGGCGGGAAGCATGGGGTTCTTCCCGAGTTGCGTCAGGGACCTCAGGGAATCTCTCCTGTATTCCCTGGGTAGTCAGGTCTCCTTTCGATTTGGTATGGGAACATCAAGATTATTCTCGAGGTGTGGAATGGGAATAGGCCTCATCTTAATTTGAGTCCATAAATTGTGTTCT